>NC_080421.1:22434254-23047468 GCF_029873635.1 Malania oleifera
CTCGGAAACCCTTTTATAAATATGGAAATCCCCTATATGCTCGTTAAAGATTATCAACTTCCCATAAACCCAACATTCCAATAACACATCTATTTTAACCCTCTGCTTAAACCCTTACTCCCCAGGTTCTTACTTCCTCCTCCGCCTTTTTTCACCCCCGCCGGAGAGCCTCACTTTTTTGTCGGCGAACCCCCCATCAACCCTCCTATGGCGGAGAACTATCTAGATTCTGTCTCTACCATTGAAAACTATCTCAATTACCCTTACTTTTTCCCAGAAGAATAGAGTTAATAATATAATATAATATAATATAATAATATATTAATGTAATATAATATTATATAATATTATATATATATATATATATATATATGTATGTGTGTGTGTGTGTGTGTGTGTTCCTAAAGCTTTCTAAAGCTTTAGGAAACATTTCAACCTCACCCCTAAGCAATTTCACGCTCTCTCTCTTAAATGTGCGGAGGTGATCATACCCACATTTTTATTAAAATATACTTGAGTATATTATTATATATTTTCTTCGATAATTTATTAAATTATAATTAACACGCAAATTATGTGACATGAGTTTAATTTATATAAATGCAAAATTAAGCATGTTAGGATTTTTACAGTGTTATATTTATTACGTGTTTTATTGTGAATTTTACAGTATTATATTAATTACGTGTTTTATTGAGAATAATGATGAGATTTTATTACAAATTATATATCGAGAAAATGATCAAGTTATTATACTGTTTAATTGCATAAATTGTGATTATATGTTCTAAAAACCCCGATGAGCCAAATGTGGTGGATGTTCGATATTATAGTTATAGATGGGTATTAGTACAGTCACATTTTTGTGAAAGTGTTGGCGATGGATAATGGTTTTGGCCTGAGTAAGGGAGTACACACCAATTTTCAGACCAGGTTGTGATAGGCAAATCGCACTTACAAACATAATATCTGACTTAGTCTGGTTGGTTGGCCAACTAACCAGCTCTATCTAGTCTTCAGACCGCACAACCGGGTCATGGGGGTTAAACATGACATGCATAGGCTATAAGCAGTTCTTTTATACATAATTTTGTAGTTATGTGATTGTGGCCACTTAATAGGCTTGAGTGATGTTTTGGAAAAAATTATGTATATTTATTTATATATGTAATTGACAGTTTACAAATCCAGTTTTATTAAAAAGTAAAATTGTTTTTAAGTTATTTTTACACTAAATCTCATTTTAGCCACATACTGATAATAATTTAATCCTTACTTATTGAGAGGTATCTCACCAAATTATTTTCATACATTTCAGATACCTTGAGGAGCCTAACCGAAATCAGAGTAACGTAGCGGAACATGGGTGGGATTAGAAGGAGCAGTCTAGATTAAATATTAAATTGTTATTTTTGTATATTTTAGAATTTCTAAGGATGAATTAAATTTGATATTGGAGATATTAGTATATGAGATTTTAGTATTCTAGTATAAATATATTTGAGGTCTTCCGCTGTATAAAATTCAGGTCACCACATATGCATTCTCGAGTAATTGTTTTAATTATTTTTGTGCAAGTCATCATTGGCTTCTTGTTAATGTAACTACTTATTGGTATTGTTCTATCTATTAGACATATTTATTTTCTACTTTGTGTATGAACTTACTAAACTTAAATATGGTTTTTTTCTTCCCCCTCCCCCCCTTTCTTCAATCAAAAGTGCGAGAAATTTTGCGCATGCACACACACACGCACGCGCACACACACACACACACACACATACACGCACACGCACACACACACACACACACACACACACACAAGCACAAATACATTTAGGGGTAGCTTTTGCCCCCATTTTTCTAAAAGAATTTGTTATCATCAAAAGGAAAGAGATTGTTAGCCCTAATGTTTGACAGCCTAATTTTGATGGTAACAAATTATTGGGTTATTTCCTTCCATATGGAGAAAAACCCAAGTGGGCTTTATTAAAAGCTCAAAGTTCAGTCCTTTAGTGTAATAACCTAAAGGAAGTTATAAAAAGATAAGAGAGAGGGGAGGAGCCCTCACTTCTCAAAAGAAAGAGAGAAAAACGTGATTTTTCTCATGCTGCTCAAATTTCATCAAGACTCTCATCCCGCTTCGTCAGTGGTTCGATCGAGCCGAAATTTGGAGGTGATGTTCATGACCCAAGGAGCTATAATATGAACAGTTGAGATCGGATTTTGAGTTCGGGAGTTGGGATTTGTGTTCGTGAACAATAACCACGATTTTGGTATACTTTGTCCAAATTATTTATTCTCTATCTTTTAAATACAAATATTAAAAAACCAAATGAAACTAGTATTCTTATAATTTAAAATATATATATATATATATATATATTTTTTTTACCACTATATGGAACCCTATTTTTTCCCAACATTATTTTAAATATCAATCAAATAAGACTGAGTTTTATAGATAAATAAAAAGATTAGTCTAAATTTAAATGAAGCTGTTATCTCTTTTCTCTCACACATTTATAGATAAAAAATTAATTTTTCTTCTTTTTTTTTTTTTTCTCTCACTTTTAAGAACAAACTAATAGAGGAAACCAAATTTAACTAAAGTTCTAATCTCTCCCTCCCTCCCTTCCTCCCTCTATCTCCCTCTCTTGATCATTAATAAGAAGATTGGCTTTGATTAGTGCAAATTGACCATACTTCTCTTTTAAATCATTCATTCATTCATTCATTACTATTATTATTATTATTATTATTATTATTATTATTATTATTATTATTATTATTATTATTATTATTTTGGATATGGCAAGTGTAAACCAATAATTTTTTAATTCGTGACTTTGAACTTACAATTCAAAATAAGAAATACTTAAATAAAATGTACGAGAAAATTATTTATAAAATTAACATTGACTTAATATATTACTTTATAAATTTAAAATTAAATAAATAAATATCAGACATAAGCAACCAAAAAGAAAATGTATTCTTTCAAACTAAAATTTAAATTTTGAAAATATAGGGTATAAAGATAAATCCAATATGAAAATCACATGAAGAATACACTTAAATTTTGGATTGTAATCTTTCCTCCCCTTGCGTCTCTCTCTCGAAAACCCCTATATAAATATGGAAACCCCCTATACGCCTGTTAGAGATGATCAACTCTCCATAAATCCAACATTCCAACAACACTTCCATCTTAACCATCTGCTTAAACCCTAACTCCCCAGGTTCTTACTTTCTCCTCCGCCTTCTTTCTCCCTCACCGGAGAGCCTTACTTTTCTACCGGCGAACCCCCATCAATCCTCCAGTGGTAGAGAACTATCTGGATTCTATCCCTACCATTGAAAACCATCTCAATTACCCTTACTTTTCCCAGAAGACTTATACGATGTATATTCGTATCCGCATTCAGAAAATCACGGATCATTAGAGAGTCTTCCGGCCCAGGATCTCGATACTAGCTTCAGTTGTCTCAATATTTTGACGCTCCCTCCTCCTCAATCTCCCTTCTCGTCGTCGAATCTCCCCGGATATCCGTACCAATATTTTTCAGCGGCTAATCAAACCAATTTGGATTTGCGAGGGCTTAGAATTCAAGCTGACGCAAAGGGACAAATAGGGATGCCCTCGCAATCTAATTTCCGTCATTGGGCTGTGGAAATTTTTGGAGTTTTAGCCATTCCCTCCTCAACACGACCTCTGTTGATTCCTCCTATGACAGTTTTTCTCTTCTTTTTTTTTCTCTCACTTTTACGAACAAACTAATAGAGGAAACCAAATTTAACTAAAATTCTAATCTAACCCTCCCTCTCTCCCTCTCTTGATCATTAATAAGAAGGTTAGCTTTGATTAGTGCAAATTGACCAATAGGTTTTTACTTCTCTTTTAAATCATTTATTATTATTATTATTATTATTATTATGGATATTGCAAGTGCAAACTAATAATTTTTTAATTCTTGACTTTAAAATTACAATTCAAAATAAGAAATTCTTAAATAAAATGCACGAGAAAATTATTTATAAAATTAACATTGGCTTAATATATTACTTTATAAATTTAAAATTAAATAAATAAATATCAGACATAAGCAAACCAATATAAAATGTATTCTTTCGAACTAAAATTTAAATTTAGAAAATATAGGCTGTAAAGATAAATCAAAGATGAAAATCACATGAAGAATACACTTAAATTTTGAATTATAATATTTCCTCTCCTTGTGTCCCTCTCTCTCGGAAATCCCTTTATAAATATGGAAATCCCCTATACACTTGTTAGAGATTATCAACTCCCCATAAACTCAACATTCCAACAACACTTCCATCTTAACCCTCTACTTAAACCCTCACTCCCTAGGTTCTTAGTTCCTCATCCGCCTTCTTTCTTCCCCGCTGGAGAGCCTCACTTTTCTATCGACGAACCCTCTATCAACCCTCCAATGGTAGAGAACTATCTGGGTTCTGTCCCTGCCATTGAAAACCATCTCGATTACCCTTACTTTTTCCTAGAAGAAGAGAGTTAATAATATAATATATTATAATATAATATAATAATAAATAATTAAATAATAATTATTAATTTAATAATATAATATAATAATATATTAATATAATATTACATTATATTATATTTTATATATATACGTATGTATGTATATATATGTGTGTGTGTGTGTTCTTGAAGCTTAAACTTTAAGAAACATTTCAACTCCACCCCTAAGCAATTTCATGCTCTCTCTCTCTCTCTCTCCCTCTCTCTCTCTTAATTTCTATTCTCGAATCATAGCTCTACTCTTCAAAAATTTAACTGGAAGAATTTCATCTTTTGTGCGCCGTAGACACCACTCTAGGGCTAATATAAGTGGACTTGATTTTGTTAAAATTTATTTTAAATTATTCCTGATTTAAATGGATTACTTGAATTTAATTATATCCATATACTTGATTTAAATTAAGTATATTAATTGGATTATATTGGTTTTATTCATATATATGTCTGAGTTAAATTAAATCGCGGTGATCACATTTTTATTTTAGTTCTATCCAATTAAATTTTAGTAAATGAATTTGGTGATAATGGTTTTATTTAAATATTTATCTGAGTAAAATTGAAGTACGTAGATTTAATCCTGTCGTATTTTATTTAAATATATTTGAGTTAAATTAAATATGCAGAGGTGATCATACCCGCATTTTTATTAAAATATACTTGAGTATATTATTATATATTTTCTTTGGTAATTTATTAAGTTATAATTAACACGCAAATCATTTGACATGAGTTTATTTTATTTAAATGCATAATTAAGCATGTTGGGATTTTTACGATGTTATATTTATTACGTGTTTTATTGTGAATTTTATAGTATTATATTTATTACGTGTTTTATTGGGAATAATGATGAGATTTTATTATAAATTATATGTCGAGAAAATAATCAAGTTATTATACTATTTAATTGCATAAATTGTGATTATATGTTCTAAAACCCCTAATGAGTCGGATGTGGTGGATGCTCGGTACTGTAGTTATAGATGGGTATTAGTGCAATCACATTGTTGTGAAAGTATTAGCGAAAGATGTGGATTTGGCCTGAGTAGGGGAGTACACACCTATTTTCGTACCATGTTGTGATAGGCAAATCACACTTACAAACATGATATTTGACTTAGTCTGGTTGGTTGACTGACTAACCAGCTATGTCCAGTCTTCGAACCGCACAACCCGGTCATGGGAGTTAAACAAGACATACATAGGCCATAAGCAGTTCTTTTATACATAATTTTGTATTTACGTGATTGTGGCCACTTAATAGGCTTGAGTGATGTTTTGGAAAAAATTACGTATATTTACTTATATATGTGATTGACAGTTTACAAATCTAGTTTTATTAAAAAGTAAAATTGTTATTAAGTTATTTTTATACTAAAGTTCATTTTAGCCACACGCTGATAATGATATAGTCCTTATTTACTGAGAGGCATCTCACCCAATTATTTTCATATATTTCAGATACCTAGAAAAGTCTAACCGAAATCAGAGTAACGTAACGGAGTGTGTGTGGGAATAGAAGGAGCAGTCTAGATTAAATATTAAATTTTCATTTTTGTATATTTTAGAATTTCTAAGGACGAATTAAATTTGATATTGGAGATATTAGTATAATGAGGCTTTTAGTATTCTTGGCAAGTCATCCTTGGCTTCTTGTTAATGTAATTATTTATTGGTATTGTTCTATATATTAGACATATTTATTTTCTACTTTGTGTATGAACTTACTAAACTTAAATATGGTTTTGTTCTTTCCCCCCCTTCCTTCAATCAAAAGTGGGAGAAATTTTGCACACACACACACACACAAATACATTTAGGGAAAGTTTTTGCCCCTATTTTTCTAAAAGAGTTTGTCATCATCAAAAAGAAAGAGATTGTTAGCCTTAAGGTTTGACAGCCTAATTTTGATGGTAGCAAATTGTAAGGTTATTTCCTTCCATGTGGAGGAAAGCCCAAGTGGGCTTTATTAAAAGCTCAAAACTCAACCCTTTAGTGTGATAACCTAAAGGAAGTTATAAAAAGAGAAGGAAGAGGGGAGGAGCCGTCACTTCTCAAAAGAAAGAGAGAAAAACATGCTTTTTCTCATGCTGCCCAGATTTCATCAAGAATCTCATCCCACTTCGTTAGTGGTTTGATCGGGCTAAAATTTAGAGGAGAGGTTCATGACTCAAGGAGCTACAATATAAATAGTGGAGATCGGATTTTGAACTCGGGAGTTGGGATTTGTGTTCGTGAAAAATAACCACGATTTTGGTATACTTTCTTTAAATTATTTATTCTATATCATTTTAATACAAATGTTAAAAAAACTAAATGAAAATAGTTTTCTTATAATTTAAAAAAATAAAAAAATATTTTCTACCACTATATGGACCCCTATTTTTTTCTCAACAATATTTTAAATTTCAAACAAATAAGACTGAGTTTTATAGATAAATAAAAAGATTAGACTAAATTTAAATGAACCTGTAATCTCTTTTTTCTCTCACATTTACAGATAAAAAATTAATTTTTCTCCTTTTTTTTTTCTCACTTTTACAAACAAACTAATAGAGGAAATCAAATTTAACTAAAATTCTAATTTCTCCTTTCCTCCCTCCCTTGATCATTAATAAGAAGGTTAGCTTTGATTTGTCCAAATTTACCAATAGATTTTTACTTCACTTTTAGGTCATTCATTATTATTATTATTATTATTATTATTATTATTATTATTATTATTATTAATTTGGATATGGCAAGTGCAAACCAATAATTTTTTAATTCTCGACTTTGAACTTACAATTCAAAATAAGAAATTCTTAAATAAAATGTACGAGAAATTTATTTATAAAATTAACATCGGCTTAAAATATTAATTTATAAATTTAAAATTAAATAAATAAATATCAGACATGAGCTACCAAAAATAAAATATATTCTTTCAAACTAAAATTTAAATTTTGAAAATATAAGGCATAAAGATAAATTTAAGATAAAAATCACATGAAAAATACACTTAAATTTTGAATTATAAACTTTCCTCCTCTTACGTCTCTCTCTCTCTCTCTCTCTCTCTCGGAAACCCCTTATATGCTCATTAGAGATGATCAACTCCCCATAAACCTAACATTCCAAGAACACTTTCATCTTAGCCCTCTACTTAAACCCTTACTCCTCAAGTTCTTACTTCTTCTTCGCCTTCTTTCTCCCCCCCCAGAGAGCCTCACTTTTTTGTCGGCAAACCCCCCATCAACTCTCCAATATCGGAGAACTATCTGGGTTCTATCCCTACCATTGAAAACCATCTCGATTACCCTTACTTTTTCCCAAAAGAAGAGAGTTAATAATATAATATATTATAATATAATATAATAGTAAATAATTAGATAATAATTATTAATTTAATAATATATTAATATTATATTATATTATATTATATTTTATATATATATATATATATATATATTTGTGTGTGTGTGTGTGTGTGTTCCTGAAGCTTTCTAAAGCTTTAGGGAACATTTCAACCCCACCCCTAAGCAATTTCACTTTCTCTCTCTCTCTCTCTCTCTCTCTCTCTCTCTCTCTCTCTCTCTCTCTCTCTCTCTCAATTTCTCTTTCATTTCTCGGTCAAATTGAAGAACGGACATCATTTTCAAATCCCAGCTCCGCTCTTCAAAGATTTAATCGGAGGAATTTTGTCTTTTATGCACCTTAAGCACCACTTTAGGGCTAGTGTAAGTGGACTTGATTTTGTTAGAATTTATTTTAAATTATTCCTGATTTAAATGGATTACTTGAATTTAATTATATCCATATAATTGATTTAAATTAAGTATATTAATTTAATTATATTGGTTTTATTCATAATATATGTCTGAATTAAATTAAACTGCGGTAATCACATTTTTATTTTAGTTATATCCAATTAAATTTTAGTATATGAATTTGGTGATAACGGTTTTATTTAAATATTTATGTGAGTAAAATTGAAGTAGATTTAATCATGTCGTATTTTATTTAAATATATTTTAGTTAAATTAAATGTGTGGAGGTGATCATACCCGCATTTTTATTAAAATATACTTGAGTATATTATTATATATTTTCTTCGGTAATTTATTAAATTATAATTAACACGCAAATCGTGTGACAAGAGTTTAATTTATTTAAATGCATAATTAAGCATGTTGGGATTTTTACGGTGTTATATTTATTATGTGTTTTATTGTGAATTTTACAATATTATATTTATAACGTGTTTTATGGGGAATAATGATGAGATTTTATTACAAATTATATGTCGAAAAAATGATCAAGTTATTATACTGTTTAATTGCATAAATTGTAATTATACATTCTAAAAACCCTGATGAACCGAATGTAGTGGATGCTCGGTACTATAGTTATAGATGGGTATTAATGCAGTCACATTGTTGTGATAGTGTTGATGATAGATAGTGGATTTGGCCTGAGTAGGGGAGAACACTCCTATTTCTGGACCAGGTTGTGATAGGCAAATCGCACTTACAGACATAATATTTAACTTAGTCTGGTTGGTTGGCCGACTAACTACCTATGTCTAGTCTTCAAACCGCACAACCTGGTTATGTGGGTTAAACATGATATGCATAGACGAGAAGGAGTTCTTTTATACATAATTTTGTATTTATATGATTGTGGCTCCTTAATTGGCTTGAGTGATGTTTTGGAAAAAATTACGTATATTTACTTATATATGTGATTGACAGTTTACAAATCTAGTTTTATTAAAAAGTAAAATTGTTATTAAGTTATTTTTACACTAAACCTCATTTTAGTCACACGCTGATAATAATTTAGTTCTTACTTACTGAGAGGCATCTCACTCAATTATTTTCATACATTTTAGATAACTTGAGGAGCCTAACCGAAATCAGAGTACCGTAGTGGAACATGGGTGGGAGTAGAAGGAGCAGTCTAGATTAAATATTAAATTGTTATTTTTGCATATTTTAGAATATCTAAGGATAAATTAAATTTGATATTGGAGATATTAGTATTTGGAGACTTTTAGTATTCTGGTATAAATATATTTGAGGTCTTAAGCTATATAAAATTCAGGTTACTACATATGCATTCTCAAGTACTTGTTTTAATTATTTTTGTGTAAGTCATCCTTGGCTTCTTGTTAATGTAACAATTTATTGGTATTGTTCTATCTACTAGACATCTTTATTTTTTACATTGTATATGAACTTACTAAACTTAAATATGGTTTTGTTCTTTCCCCCCTTCCTTCAATTAAAAGTGGGTAAAATTTTGCGCACACACAAACACGCGCGCGCGCGCGCGCACACACACATATACACGCACACACACGCGCGCACACACATACAAGAACAAATACATTTAGGGGAAGCTTTTGCCCCCATTTTTCTAAAAGAGTTTGTCATCATAAAAAAGAGAGAGATTATTAGCCCTAAGGTTTGACAGCCTAATTTTGATGGTAACAAACTGTTGGGTTATTTCCTTCGATGTGGAGGAAAGACCAAGTAGGCTTTATTAAAAGCTCAAAACTCACCCCTTTAGTATGATAACCTAATGGAAGTTATAAAAAGATAAGGGACAGGGGATGAATCGTCACTTCTCGAAAGAAAGAGAGAAAAATGTGATTTTTCTCATGCTGCCCAGATTTCATCAAGACTCTCATCCCGCTTCGTCAGTGGTTCGATCGAGCTAAATTTGGAGGAGACATTCATGACTCAAGGAGTTACAATCTGAACAGTGGAGATCGGATTTTGAGCTTGGGAGTTTGGATTTGTGCCCGTGAACAATAACCACAATTTATGTATACTTTGTCCAAATTATTTATTCCCTATCTTTTTAATACAAATATTAAAAAACCAAATGAAACTAGTATTCTTATAATTTCAAAAAATAAAAAATATTTTCTACCACTATATGGAGCCCTATTTTTTTCTCAACAATATTTTAAATTTCAAACAAATAAGACTGAGTTTTATAGATAAATAAAAAGATTTGTCTAAATTTAAATGAAGCTGTAATATCTTTTTTCTCACACATTTACAGATAAAAAATTATTTTTTCTCTTTTTTTCTTCTCTTTTACTTTTACCAACAAACTAATAGAGGAAACCAAATTTAACTAAAGTTCTAATCTCTCCCTCCCTCCCTTTATCTCCCTCTCTTGATCATTAATAAGAAGGTTAGCTTTGATTAGTGCAAATTGACCAATAGTCTTTTACTTGTCTTTTAAATCATTCATTCATTCATTCATTCATTCATTATTATTATTATTATTATAGATATGGCAAGTGCAAACCAATAATTTTTTAATTCTTGACTTTGAACTTACAATTCAAAATAAGAAATTCTTAAATAAAATGTACTAGAAAATTATTTATAAAATTAACATTGGCTTAATATATTACTTTATAAAATTAAAATTAAACAAATAAATATCAGACATAAGCAACCAAAAAGAAAATGTATTTTTTCAAACAAAAATTTAAATTTCGAAAATATAGCTCATAAAGATAAATCCAAGATGAAAATCTTTTTCCCAGAAGACTTATACGACGTATATTCGTATCCGTATTCAGAAAATCACGGATTGCCGGAGAGTCTTCCGACCCAAGATCTCGATACAAGCTTTAGTCGTCTCAATATTTCGATGCTCCTTCCTTCTCAATCTCCCTTCTTGTCACCAAATCTCTCCAGATATCCATTCCAATATTTTTTGGTGGCTAATAAGACCAATTTGAATTTGCGAGGGCTCAGAATTCAAGTTGCCATGAGGGGACGGATAGGGATGTTGTCGCAATCCAATGAATTTCTGTCGTTGGGCTTTGAGAATTTTTGGAGTTTTGGCCATTCCCTCCTCAACACGACCTCTATTGATTCCTCCGACGGCAGTTTTTCTCCTTTTTTTTTTACTCTCACTTTTACGAACAAACTAATAGAGGAAACAAAATTTAACTAAAGTTCTAATCTATTCCTCCCTTCGTCCCTCTCTTGATCATTAATAAAAAGGTTAGCTTTGATTAGTGCAAATTGACCAATAAGTTTTTACTTCTCTTTTAAATCATTTATTATTATTATTATTATTATTATTATTATTATTATTATTATTATTTTGGATATGGCAAGTGCAAACCAATAATTTTTTAATTCTTGACTTTGAACTTACAATTCAAAATAAGAAATTCTTAAATAAAATGTACAAGAAAATTATTTATAAAATTAACATTGACTTAATATATTACTTTATAAATTTAAAATTAAATAAATAAATATCAGACATAAGCAACCCAAAATAAAATGTATTCTTTCTGTTAGTATACTTCCTAAGTTACCCTTGTACCCTTGTATATTTCCTCCTTTACCCTTGTATACCTTACCTCCTTTAGCTATAAAGCCTTGTACAGTGTTAATAAGAAATATTGAGAGTTTCTCTTTTAACATGGTAGTAGAGCCTAGGGTTCTTTAATTTTGTTTTTTTTCTGCCACCGCCGTCCGCTCCAGCTCTCCTTATGGTTTCTGGCACCCCTCATCAATCCTCTGGCTCCCTCTCGGTGTTCTCTTTGCTTCTCGGTGCATCATTATCGTCACCACTCTCTCATGCACGTTGTGGTCTATTCGTGGTCTCTTAGTTCACCACTCGCCTCTATTTCTCCTTCTCCAGCGTCGTCTCAGTTCTCCACTGTCTCGCGTCTCCTTCTCCGGCATCGTCTCTGCACTTGTCGTGGTCGTGGTCTATTCGTGATCTCTTGGTTCGTCGTCTCCTTCTTCGGCGTCATCTCTGTTTCTCCGGCGTCGTCTCTGTTCGTCGTCTCTGCACTCTTTGTGGTCGTGGTCTCGCGGCCCTCAGCTGCTGCCACTCTCCGTTCTCAGCCGTCTTGGTCTCGTGTCCTTCTTGATTCTCCGGTGTTCTTGATTCTCCGGTGATCTTGCTTCTCTCGTCTATAGGCATCGTTTCGTCAACTTTGTCCCTCTGGCAGCAACAGCACCAGTTCCACTGCTGCATCCTCTGGTGGTCTCTCTGCATGGCCGGCTATGCTCCATTGCAACTCTCCCGACACTAGAGAAGCGCCCCTTTCTCTTTACTGTGATTCCAATTTCCAATCAATTTTTTTTTTTAAATTCCTACTCTCCAACAGAAGCACACTACTAAACAAAAAAAAAAATTGCTGAGTTCTTACTCTCTTTACTGTGATTCAAATTTTCCAGTATTGTCCTTGCCTTTTTTTTTTTAAATGGTGTCTTTCACCGATGTTGCTCGTCCTATTGAAATTGTTTTGAATGGCTCCAACTACAATGTGTGGGCTCAACAAATGTCATTTTTTTTTATTGGTCGGCGATTATGGCGTTTTTTCACTGGAACAAAACCGAAACCTACCAAAATTGCCACGCAATCCATAGAGGAGTTTGATAAGGCTCTTGATGAATGGGAAAGTACTCATTGTAAGATCCTTTCCTGGTTTATTAATACATCTGTTCCTACTATTCAGAGTCTTCTTCCTAAGTTTCGTAATGCCAAACTTGCTTGGGATTTTTTGGCCAAACGATACAACTGTAGCAGTGATGCTGCTCTCGAGTTTCAGTTGGAAACTAGGCTTTCTCAGATGCATCAGGAACCTGGACAGTCTATTACCGAGTTTCATGCTCAGGTTAGTGGCATTTGGGATCAGCTTTCTCATGCTGACCCTGCTTTTTCTGATGAGCAGTCAATTAGGCTTTTTGCGGCATATCGGGATCGTCGTTAGTTCCTATACTTTATTATGCATATCCGGGGTGAATTTGAGACTACTCAAGCTTCTTTGTTACATCGATCTCCTCTTCCTACACTTGAGGTTGCTCTTACGGAGCTCATTTCTAAGGAGACACGACAACAAACTCGTCGGGTTCATTCTACTGATATGATCTTGGCTACTGCTCCATATAGCTCCTCTACTCCTACTGCGGTTGTTGCTTCTTCTAGACCACGTTGTTTCAATGGCCAGTGCCACTATTGTAAGGAAGACGGTCACCGTATTTCTGATTGTCCTAAGAAGAAGGCCAAGGATGCTCTCAAGGCTAAGGCATCTTCCTCTTCCAGGCCTGTTGCTGCTGTCTCCACCAACTCCTCAGTTTCTACTCCATCTTCTGCACCTCCTTTGTCGTCTCTTTCTGCAACTGACATTGAGGCAATTATCACCCAGGTTCTCTCCCACACTTCTACTACCTTATCAGTCTCCACAGGTACCTCTACACCTTTGTTTATTAATTCTGCCTATTGCAATCATATGACCTCTGATTCCTCTTTAGTGACGCATAAACAGTCTTTAACTCATGTTCCCTTAATTTCTACTGCTAATGGTTCGCATATGTCTATTAGTCATCTTGGTCATGTTTCTACTCTTGTTTTTTCTGTCCCTAACACATATGTTGTGCCTAACTTATCGCTCAATCTCCTTTCTGTTGGTCAACTTGTTGAAAGTGGTTTGATCTTAACCTTTTCTCACAAAGGTTGTGATGTGCAGGATCCGAAGCCGGGCCAGCTTGTTGGGATCGATCATAAAGTTGGTCGCCTTTTCGAGCTCATGTCTCTGCATTTGCCTCGTTCGTGTTCTACCCCATCTCTTTTTGCTGCAGTGTCTTCCCATGTTTGGCATTCTTGTCTTGGTCATACCTCATTATCTCGTGTTCAGTCTTTATCTTCTAGTGGTTGCTTGGGAAATGTTAAGTTTGAACCTTTTGATTGTATGCCTTGTTAACTTGGGAAACAGAAAGCTTTACCTTTTAGGGAAAGTAATTATCTATCTTCTTTACCTTTTGATTTGGTTCATTCTGATATTTGGGGACCTGCTCTTGTCCCTACTAAGGGCGGCTCTCGTTACTTTGTTATTTTTATCGATGATTACTCTCGGTATACATGGATTTATCTTTTGCATGATTGCACTAGGTTACTTACTTTTTTTTGTGACTTTAAGCAAATGATTAAAACTCAGTTTAATCGCACCATTAAAGTATTCTGGTCCGACAATGCCCTAGAATATACCTCTACTCCTTTCATTACAGAATTTCACAAGGCTGGCACCTTATCCCATCGATCCAGTCCATTCACCTCCCAAAAAAATGGTCGTGCTAAACGTAAGCATCGCCACATCCTTGAAACTATTCGCTCTCAACTCTTCTATGCATCCCTCCCAGAATCCTTTTGGGGAGAAGTTGTTCTTACCGCTGTTTACACTATTAATCGGGTTCCAACCCCTACTCTTTTTAATAAATCCCGATATGAGGCTCTCTATGGAAAGGTACCTGATTATTCTCTTCTCAAAGTATTTGGTTGTGCGTGCTTTGTTTTGCTCCCACCTCATGAACATACAAAACTTGAACCTCGTTCTCATCTTTGTTGCTTTCTTGGTTATGGCATTGAACACAAGGGTTATCGGTGCCACGACCCCATAGCCAAGCATCTTCGAGTCTCTCGACATGTTCAGTTTTGGGAACACAAAATGTTCACTAGTACCTCTCCATTTTCTTCTGATTGTCCTTCATACTTTCCCATTTTCACTAACCCTACCATCGATCTCTCTCCCGATTTTTCCTCTAGTGTAGATTATGACAACTCATCAGGTGATCACTTCGTGTCTGCCTCTCCCGAACCTGGCCCATCGGATGATCATGCCATCGCATCCACGCCGCCTAAGTCCTCTAATTTGGATGTCCGTCGTTTTAGTCAGGTAAGGGCACCTCCTACCTATCTTAGTGATTATCATTGTTTTTCTACTCTTGACTCCCTTCATGAGCCTCGCGATTATCGTGAAGCTTGTTTTATTCCTAATTGGTAGCAAGCTATGTCTGAAGAACTTGACGCCCTTCACAAAATTCATAGTTGGGTCATGGTTGACCTGCTTCTTGGAAAGACTGTAGTTGAGAACAAATGGGTGTATAAATGGAAAACGAACTCCGAGGGTTCTAAAGTAAGACATAAAGCTCGTTTAGTGGCAAAGGGTTTTACTCAGGAATATGGCATTGATTGTGAGGAGACATTTGCCTATGTTGCTCATATTACCTCCGTTCGCTCACTTTTGGCTATTGCCTATGCTCGCCAATGGCCTTTATTTCATATGGATGTCAAGAATTCCTTCTTACATGGTGATTTGGCTGAAGAGGTATATATGCAACCCCCTCCGAGATATCCTCATCCTTCTGGTAAAGTCTGTCATCTCCACCATGCTTTAATGGGCTTAAGCAAGCTCCCCGTTCTTGGTTTGCCAAGTTCAGCTCCACTATTGCACAACTTGGGTTTGCCTCTAGCCCTTATGATTCAGCCCTTTTTACCCATCCAATAGCTACTAGCATCACTATTCTACTACTTTATGTTGATGATATGATCATTATTGGTGATGATGCTCCTAGTATTCATGAGCTTAAGCAATTTCTGTGTCAGTAGTTTGAGATGAAAGACCTCGGTTCTCTTTGATACTTCCTAGGCTTAGAAGTGTCTCTTACCTTTGATGGCTACTCTTTGACTCAAGCTAAATATGATTCCGATCTTCTGACACGTTCCGGTATCACAGATTGTAAGATCACTAATAGTCCGCTAGAGCCCAACATCAAACTCCGTCCTACTGATGGGGAGCTTCCTGATGCCACTCGTTACGGACAACTTGTTGGGAGCTTGATTTATCTCACTGTCACTAGACCAGACATTGCCTATGCAGTGCACCTTGTCAGCCAGTTTATGTCGGCTCCTCGTTCCGTTCACTATGCAGTTGTTCTTCGCATCTTACGATATATGAAAGGAACCCTATTTCATGGGCTTTTCTTTTCCTCTCACTCATCCTTGACGTTGTAGGTTTATTCAAATGTTGATTGGGTAGGGAATCCTACTGATCGTCAGTCTACCACTGGTTTTCTTTTTCTACTTGGTGACTCTCTTATCTCTTGGCGAAGCAAAAAGCAGACTATTGTTGCTCGCTCTAGCACTGAGGCCAAGTATCGGGCTCTTGCTAATACAACTTTTGAGCTTCTTTGGCTTCGTTGGCTTCTCCACGATATAGGTGTTCCTCAGCCCTCGCGCACTTTGCTTTACTGTGACAATCATAGTGTTGTCTAGATTGCTCACAATGATATTTTTTCATGAACGCACCAAGCACATCGAGATCGATTTTTATTTCGTGCGTCATCATCTTCAGGAAGGGATACTTTGCCTCCTATCAGTTCCTTCAACTAATCAATTGGCCGATATCTTCACAAAGGCTCATCCACCTAGTCGCCATCGTGCTTTAGTATGCAAACTCCAGTTGACATCTTCAATACCACCTTGAGTTTGAGGGGGGGTGTTAGTATACTTCCTAAGTTACCCTTGTACCCTTGTATATTTCCTCCTTTACCCTTGTATACCCTACCTCCTTTAGCTATAAAGCCTTGTACAGTGTTAATAAGAAATATTGAGAGTTTCTCTTTCAACACTCTCGAACTAAAATTTAAATTTTGAAAATATATGACGTAAATATAAATCCAAGATGAAAATCACATGAAGAATACACTTAAATTTTGAATTGTAATCTTTCCTCCCCTTGCGTCTCTCTCTCTCTCTCAAACCCCTTTATAAATATGAAAACCCCTTATATGCTCGTTAGAGATGATCAACTCCCCATAAACCCAACATTCCAACAACACTTCCATCTTAACCTTCTGCTTAAACCTTTACTCCCTAGGTTCTTATTTCCTCATTCGCCTTCTTTCTTCCTCGCCGGAGAGCCTCACTTTTCTGTTGGCGAAGCCCCCATCAACCCTCCAATGGTAGAGAACTATTTGGGTTCTGTCCTTGCCATTGAAAATCATCTTGATTACCTTTACTTTTTCCTAGAAGAAGAGAGTTAATAATATAATATAATATAATATAATATAATTAAATAATAATTATTAATTAAATAATACAATATAATAATATTATAATATTATATTATATATATATATATATATATGTGTGTGTGTGTGTGTGTGTGTGTGTGTGTGTGTTTGTGTGTGTTCGTGAAACTTTCTAAAACTTTAAGAAACATTTCAACCCCACCCCTAAGCAATTTCATGCCCTCTCTCTCTCTCTCTCTCTCTCTCTCTCTCTCTCTCTCTCTCTCTTAATTTCTTTTTCATCTTCCGGTCAAATTGAAGAACGAACATCATTCTCGAATCTCAACTCCACTCTTCAAAGATTTAACCGGAGGAATTTCGTGTTTTGTGCACCATATGCACCACTCTAGGGCTAGTGTAAGTGGACTTGATTATGTTAGAATTTATTTTAAATTATTCTTGATTTAAATGGATTACTTGAATTTAATTATATCCATATACTTGATTTAAATTAAGTATATTAATTTAATTATATTGATTTTATTCATATATATGCCTGAGTTAAATTAAACCGCGGTGATCACATTTTTATTTTAGTTATATTCAATTAAATTTTAGTATATGAATTTGGGGATAATGGTTTTACTTAAATATTTATGTGAGTACAATTGAAATACATAGATTTAATCCTATCGTATTTTATTTAAATATATTTGAGTTAAATTAAATGTGTGGAGGTGATCATACCCGCATTTTTATTAAAATATACTTGAGTATATTATTATTATTATTTTTGGTAATTTATTAGATTATAATTAACATGCAAATCATGTGACATGAGTTTAATTTATTTAAATGCATAATTAAGCATGTTGGGATTTTTACGGTGTTATATTTATTACGTGTATTATTGTGAATTTTATAGTGTTATATTTATTAAGTATTTTATTGGGAATAATGATGAGATTTTATTACAAATTATATGTCGAGAAAATGATCAAGTTATTATACTGTTTAATTGCAAAAATTGTGATTATATGTTCTAAAAACCCTGATGAGTTGGATGTGGTGGATGCTTGGTATTGTAGTTATAGATGAGGATTAGTGCAGTCACACTTTTATGAAAGTGTTGGCGATGGATAGTGGAATTGGTCTGAGTAGGGGAGTACACACCCATTTCCAAACCAGGTTGTGACAGGGAAGTCGCACTTACAGACATGATATTTGACGTAGTCTTGTTCGTTGGCCGACTAACTAGCTATGTCCAGTCTTCGGACCGCACAACCCGGTCATGGGGGGTTAAACACGACATGCATATGCCAGAAGGAGTTCTTTTATATTTAATTTTGTATTTATGTGATTGTGGCCACTTAATAGGCTTGAGTGATGTTTTGGAAAAAATTACGCATATTCACTTATATATGTGATTGAGAGTTTACAAATCAAGTTTTATTAAAAAGTAAAACTGTTATTAAGTTATTTTTACACTAAAACTCATTTTAGCCACACACTGATAATAATCTAGTCCTTACTTACTGAGAGGCATTTCACCCAATTATTTTCATACATTTCAAATACCTTGAGGAGCCTAACCGAAAATAAAGTAGCGTAGCGGAGCGCGGGTGGGATTAGACGGAGCAGTCTAGATTAAATATTAAATTGTTATTTTTGTATATTTTAGAATTTCTAAAGATGAATTAAATTTGGTATTGGAGATATTAGTATAATGAGGCTTTTAGTATTCTTGTATAAATATATTTGAGGTTTTTCGCTTTATAAAATTCAGGTTACGACATACACACACACACAAGCACAAATACATTTAAGGGGAGCCATATTCCTCTGCTGGCCCTCACGTGGCGCGTGATAACCTCCTCGATATGGTCTAGGAGCTGGAATTGCATCTGGTGGAGTAGGGCAGTCTCGTACCATGTGCCCCGATCTACCGCAGCGATAGCACACCGGAGCTGCATCCGGTGGGATAGGAAAATCTCGCACTATATGCCCCGATCTACTGCAGCGATAGCACACTACACCACTAGCTCGACACTCTCCCCAATGCTTCCTACCACAAGTCTGACAAATTGGAGGACCCTGCCCTATCTGCACCTCACGTCCTCCTGTCTCCTGTCTCCATCCTCTGCCATGATTTCCTCTCCTCCACTGGCCCAGTCTATGACCTTACTGGTAGCCAGTAGATGCAAATCTCTTCCTTTGTCCTTGCTCCTCTGCATCAAAACGCTCACCAATCTCTGCCAAGGCCTCCCTCTCGACTAACTTAGCAAAGTCCTAGATCCGTAGCACCACCACCTGCTTGAATGTACTCCGTATCAAGCCTCTCTCAAACTACCTGGCTTTTCTCGCTTCATCAGGAACAATGTATGGGGCGAAACGAGAGAGCTCGATAAGACATGCTGCATACTGCTAGACGGATAGTTGTCCCTGCTTCAAACTCAGGAACTCTTCTACCTTAGCCTCCCTTACAGTAGTTGGAAAATATCTGTCGAAGAACAAATCTTTAAATCGATCCCATGTCATAGCTATCAGAGTCGTCCTCTGCTGCTCCAATAATCTCACTGCAATCCACCACCTCTTCGCCTCTCCTGTCAATCGATAGGTGGCAAAGAGGACCCTCTGTTCCTCAGTACACTGTAGTACAACCAAAATCTTCTCAATCTCTTGCATCCAATTCTCAGCGGCTAAAGCATCAACTCCGCCTGAGAACGCTGAAGGATTCATCTTTGTGAATTTCTCTATGGTGCACCCATGGCCTACAGATGGACCACTTTGCTCCCTTGAACTCCTAGCGATCTCAACCATAACCTATTGAGCCATGCTACGTAATACCGCATCAGAGTCGGTCCCAACTGCACCTGATAGTCCTGCTCCATCACTACCACTCGCATGAGCACTATTTCCTTCCAAATCCATCCTGAAAACAATAGACGCAACTCAGAAATCCTATCCTTATATTTTACCCACCTATCCTCACCACTTATATCAACATTTCCAACTCATTTCTAATCTCCAGTCCTACATTCTATGAACACAACCCGACAATAGCTTACTATGGTTTTCCTAAAATTGTCATCCCAGGTAAATCACAGAAACTACCACAAAAGTCCTGCCTTTAGACTGTAAAAAAAAAACCTCAAATCATTTCCTAAACTCTGGTATTGTTTCCGCTGCATTCTAAAGTCTACAGAACCTAGCAACCTAAGCTCTGATACCAAGCTGTCACGACCTGCTCATTTTCCACATTTTTTTTATAATAATAATATCAACGTCATACATTCTAGCTCAACAGGTCACCATCCACCTGAACCCATGGGTACCAGGGATATATCAGAACATACAGCAGAAGTCCTAACAGCAGAAAACATACAATAATATACATCTCAATACCATATATTACAATATACCAAAGTTGTTATAGTCTACAATATTTCCATATATACATCCGAAAATAAATCTACGGACATTTCCTACAAAACTAACTATCCATACAAAACTTACCTTTCAAAAGGACAGATACACAGCACTAGTTCAGCGGGACTTTTCCCGCTTTCCTATCTGGGGCTCCTAAAAAGTTTATGAAATTTAGGGGTGAGACACCTCTCATTAAGGGAAATAAACTAATACCAGTGTGTAGAAATATGATTATTCTGTGTTCTACATATACCATACATAACATATTCAATACTGTTTTTTCAAATCTAGGAAAACATGTATATATCAAATCATAGCAGACATATTGCATTTTTCATAAACATATCTCATCTCATATAGTAATAATAACATATAAACCATCCTAGTAGGTTAGCTGGCTATTGTCATGTATTACCCCCACATGACTGGGTTGTGTGACCCGAGGGCAGGACTTGACAATGGTTGGCCAACCACTGTCAAGTCAAACAGTAGTCTGTAGGTCCGATGGTTCTGCCAGACCTGGTCCGTACACCAAGGGCGATCAGCACACTTCTTATCAACCACATCGACCATCCAATCTCACACCACTCCGTACAGCGGCGTTAATATAGATATCATGATCACGAAAACCATGGACACATAGCAAAGTACCGTGCAAGTGCTAGCCTAAACCAAGTCAACCAGCTTTTGATATCATATACATATACTAAAGTCTTGATACATGAATATCTCATATCATTAATTTCCACATCAATCATATCATTTTGCATGTATATATGTGTGTCTGAAAAATCATCGGCCCATACACCGGTATTACATATTTTATCATAGCTCGGCCCATACACCGGCAAACATAGCACAGCCCATACGCTGGAAAATCATATCACATAGCTCGGCCCGTACGCTGGCAAACATAGCACAGCCCGTACGCTGGAAAATCACATCACATAGCTCGGCCTATAAGCCGAAAAACCATAGCACAGCCCGTACGTTGGCAAATCACACACATAGCTCGGCCCGTACGCTGGCAAACCATATCACAAAAATCTCAGCCCGTACGCTGGTTTTCCCATCATAAAAATCCATATCATCCACATTCCTAGAAAACAGTATTTCACAACATTTTATACTTATGCCACACAAACGGATTTACACATATTCAATCATACGATCATTTTCACAGTATTTTGCAAATATAAAACATATATATAAATATATATACATTTTCCACAAATCAGATGCTAATTATATATATATATATATATATATATATATACATACATTTTCTCAAAAAAAAACTAGCTTAGTTTATCCTCTTACCTGATTCCTGGAAAGTCCCTAATAAAACTGCCCCACACCCGCATGGTTCCTAACTCAATACCTTGAAAATGAAAACTCCCAGTATTAAAGTTCAGTATTTTCGTATGTACAACATTTTTTATAACTACCACTAAGTCAAATTCGACTTAAAAGTCTTACCTTAACTTAGGGATGATTTCCTACGTTCCCAATTCAACACCCCTAGAAACAACATTGCCCAGAATTAAAGTTCAGTATTTCTAAGCGTATAACACTTTTCTCAACTGTCACAAATCCAAATATTGAGTAAAAAGTCTTATCCTGGATTTGGGATGAAACCTAACTTCGTTTCCCTGACGATCCGCTCCGGCAACTTGTAGAGAATCTCACCAGGAGCGTCGTGGTGACTTCGTATTGTCGATCCGACATAAATCTGGCCCAAAATCGACAAAAGAAAGAGGAAGAACCGAAGGGGAGAGAGAGAGAGAGAGAGAGAGAGAGAGAGAGAGAGAGAAGAGAGAAGAGAGTTAGATTCTTAAAGAAGCTTTAAATCCATATTTTCATATTTATAGAACAGGAGATTTCATCGATGAGACACGTTACCTCGTCGACGAGTCCTTCATTAAATTCGTCAATGAGACCCTGTATTTATAGATGAAATTCAGGATGCCCCAGAACCTCTCTCGGTATTTTCTCGTCGATGAAGCCCTGTGTTCATCGAAGAATTTTTTGATGCACTCGTCGACAAGACCCTGTATTCGTCGACGAGTCCTGGCCATTTTCTTGAAAGTATGGTTATCCCCCAAAATGCGATGTCATCGACGAAGTCTACAGCCTCCTTCTATTTCTGGTTTCCATTTCTCTCCCTCTTATTATTAAAATCATATTATTCTTCGGGTCGCTACATTCTCCCCTCCTTTTAAAATTTCGTCTTCGAAATTTACTATTTACATAATTTACTATCCCTTAGGCAAAATAGTCTACTTATTTTATTAGTTACCCTCACTTATGGCGGAGGAATACCGTGGTTACAGTCCAAGTCCTGGAAGATTACATGTACAAAAGAAAACTTCTCCCATAACTAAAATACTACACTAATTGAACCATTACATGTACCTGCAAAAGAAACTACCTAACTACTTACATTTTACACAATCAATCTTCTTGGAATAGATATGGATACTTCTGTTTCATCTGTTCCTCAGATTCCCATGAAACCTCTTCAATTGCGTGATTCCTCCATAAAACTTTTACCTGAGGAATCTTCTTGTTACATAACTCTTGTACTTTCCTATCCAGAATCTGTACTAGTACCTCCTCATACCCCAGTGAATCATTAAGCTCCAACTCATCATAACTGATGATATGAGAAGGATCGAGAACGTATTTCCTCAATATAGCAACATGAAATACGTAGTGGATCCTAGATAACACAGGTGAAAAAGCTAGCCTATAGGCTACCGGTCCCACTTTATCGAGAATCTCAAATGGACCGATAAGCCTAGGACTAAGTTTACCCTTCTTCTCAAATTGCATAACCCCTTTCATCAAAGCTATCTTCATAAACACGTGATCACCCGCATCAAACTCTAAATTCCTGCAACAATTGTCAGCATAACTTTTCTATCGACTCTGAGCTACACTGATCCTATCTCTGATCAACCAAACTTTATCACGTTCTTGCTGCACAAGCTCTGGCTCCACTACTCGCCGCTCGCCCACTTCATCCCAAAATAAAAGAGAACGACATCTCCTACCGTACAAAGCTTCAAATGGTGTCATGCCAATACTGGACTAGTAACTGTTATTATATGCGAACTCTACCAGTGGCATGAATTGAGTCCAGCTACCCCCAAAATCTAATACACATGCATGGAGCATATCCTCTAATGTTTGTATCGTCCCCTCAGTCTATCCATTTGACTGAGGATGGAACACCGTACTAAACGATAACTAAGACCCCAGAGCCTCCTGCAAACTCCTCCAAAATCGTGACGTGAATCGTGAGTCTCAATCTGACACAATAGATACAGGCACCCCATGAGAACGAACTATCTCCTAAATGTAAATTTGCACTAAACGGCTAAGAGAGTAGCTGATCTTGATGGGAATAAAGTGGGCAGTCTTCGTCAAAAGGTCAACAATCACCCAAATAGCATTCTGGCCATATAATGCCGTCGGCAGCCCTGACACGAAGTCCATCGATATATGATCCCACTTTCAGTCTGGGACAAACAACGTCTGCAACTGCCCTACTGGCCTCTAGTGCTCAACCTTTACCTGCTGGCACGTCAAACACTGGGCTACATACTCGGCAATCTCTTTCTTCATACCACTCCACCAAAGTAGGCTGTACCACTAGGCTGGCAATACATACTAGGAGATCACTCTCTACTAACTCTATGCCGAGTCTCTCCAGATCCATCATGATAGGATGCTGGATCCCCATAGCCGCCAACACTGGCTCCCTGGATTTCCTGCTCAACGCATCAACTACCACGTTCGCTTTCCCTGGGTGATAACTGATGGTACAATCAAAATCCTTAATCAACTCCAACCACCTTCTCTGCCTCATATTCAGTTCCTTTTTCATGAAGAAATACTTTAAGCTCTTGTAGACAGAGAAAATCTCACACTGCTCGTCATACAGGTAATGCCTCCAAATTTTCAGTGTGTGTATCACTACAGCCAATTCAAGATCATGTGTAGGGTAGTTCTTCTCATATTCTTTCAACTGCCTAGATGCATATGTCACTACCCTGCCATGCTGCATCAATACACAGCCAAGTCTTTTCAAGGACGCATAACTGTAGATATTATAACCTTCACCCCTGGATAGGATGATCAATACAGGCACTGGGACTAATCTCTGCTTCAGCTCCTGAAAACTATGCTCACAGCTGTCATCCCACTCAAATCTGGCATTCTTCTTTGTCAATCGTGTCAAAGGTCCTGACAAAGCTGAGAATCCCTCAACGAAACAATAGTAATAACCAACTAGCCCCAAGAAACTCCTAATCTCCTGGACATTTCTCAGTCTAGCCCAATTCACTACTGCCTCAATCTTGCTAGGATCTATAAAAATGTCATCTCCAGATACAACATGTCCCAAGAACACGACCTTCTCAAGTCAAAATTCACATTTACTAAACTTGGTGTACAACTTCTTTTCCCGAAGTGTCTACAAAACCTACCTTCGGTGCTTCTCATGCTCCTCATAGCTCCTCAAATAGATTAGTACATCATCAATAAACACAATAACAAACTGGTCTAGGTATCGATGAAAGACTCTGTTCATCAAGTCCATAAATACCGCAGGAGCATTCGTCAAACCAAACGACATAATAAGAAACTCGTAATGACCGTACCTGGTCCTGAAGGTCGTCTTCGAGACGTCTTCTGCTTTCACTTTCACCTTATGGTAGTCGAATCTGAGGTCAATCTTCGAATACACTCGTGTACCCTGGAGCTAGTCAAACAAATCGTCGATACGGGGTAGAGGATACTAGTTCTTGATTGTCACTTTATTAATTTCCCTATAGTCTACACACATCCTCATAGTCCCGTCTTTCTTCTTCACAAATAAAACTGGAGCACTCCACGGGGATACACTAGGTCGTATGAAGCCTTTATCAAGAAGATATTGCAGCTGATTCTTCAACTCTGCCAATTCTACTAGCGCCATCTGATAAGGTACTTTAGAAATCGGCGTCGTACCAGAAAGTAGATTAATAGAGAAATCTACCTCACGGTCGAGTGGCAAGTCTGGTAACTCATCTGGAAAAACATCTGCAAACTCTTTTACTACAGGCGTGCTAGAAAGCTTCAGTTCATTCCTTGACATCTCCTTCACAACAGCCACAAATCCTTGACAACCACTCAGCAGTAGTCTCCTAGCCTGAATAGCTAAAACTAGATGAGGCGAGGATTGCACTCGCAACCCTACGAACTTGAACTCTGCTTTCCTCGGGGTCTGAATATCACTTCTCGTGCATGACAATCTATACTAGCAAAATTAGCTGCTAGCCAATCCATGTCAAATATAACATCAAACTCGTGCATGTCTAGAACTATCACATCAACAAACAAGGTCTTTCTTTGAATATCAACTGGACAATCTCGGAGCACCCTACTACATCTCACTACCGATCCAATCAGTGTAGATACCAACAATTCAACATCTAATGATTGCGTTTCAGCCCCACATAATTTAACACACCTCGATGACACGAACGAGTGTGTAGCTCCAGAATCAAACAAAGCAATAACTTTAAAAGAAAACATAATGACCACACTGTCACAACGTCACCTGACGTCTCAGCCTCACTCGGGGTCAAAGTAGACACTCTAGCTGGTGCTGTATTCCTCTGCTGGCCACCACGTGGCGCCTGATAACCTCCCCGATATGGTCTAGGAGCTGGAACTGCATCTGGTGGAGTAAGGCAATCTCATACCATGTGCCCAGATCTACCGCTGCGATAGCACAACGAAGTTGTATCTGGTGGGATAGGACAATCTCGCACTATGTGCCCCGATCTACCGCAGCGATAACACACTACACCACTAGCTCGACACTCTCCCCAGTGCCTCCTATCACAAGTCTGACAAACTAGACGACCCTGCCCTGTCTGCACCTCACGTCCTCCCGTCTCCTGTCTTCGTCTTCTGCCATGATTTCCTCTCCTCCACTGGCTCGGTCTATGACCCTGCTGGTAGCCAGTAGATGCAGATCTCTTCCTCTGTCCCTGCTCCTCTGAATCAAAAAGCTCACCAATCTCTTCCAAGGCCGCCCTGTCGACTAACTCAGCAAAGTCCTGGAACCGCAGCACTACCACCTACTTGAATATACTCCGTCTCAAGTCTCTTTCAAACTACCTGGCTTTCCTCGCTTCATCAGGAACAATGTAAGGCGAGAAACGAGAGAGCTCGATAAAATGTGCTGCATACTTCTGTACGGATAGCTATCCCTACTTCAGACTCAGGAACTCTTCTACCTTAGCCTCCCTTACAGTAACTGTAAAATATCTGTCGAAGAACAAATCTTTAAATCGATCCCATGTCATAGTTATCGAAGTCGTCCTCTGGTGCTCCAATAATCTCACTGTAGTCCACTACCTCTCAGCCTCTCCTGTCAGTCGATAGGTGGCAAAGAGGACCCTCTGTTCCTTAGTACACTGTAGTACAGCCAAGATCTTCTCAATCTCCTGCATCCAGTTCTCAGCGACTACAGGACCAACTCCGCCTGAGAACGCTGGAGGATTCATCTTTGCGAACTTCTCTATGGTGCACCCATGGCCTACAGATGGACCACTCTACTCCCTCGAACTCCTAGCAATCATAACCTGCTGAGCCACGCTACGTAATACTGCGTCAGAGTCGATCCCAACTACACCTGATGGTCTTGCTCCATCACTGCCACTCGCATGGGCACTATTTCTTTCCGGATCCATCCTGAAAATAATAGACGCAACTCAGAAATCCTACCCTTATATTTTACCCACCTATCCTCACCACTTATCTCAACATTTCCAACTCATTTCTAATCCTCAATCCTACATTCTAGGAACACAACCTAATAATAGCTTACTATGGTTTTCCTGAAATCATCACCCCAGGTAAAACACAGAAACTACCACGGAAGTCTTGCCTCTAGACTGTAGAACAAAACCTCAAATCATTTCCTAAACTCTGGTATTGTTTCCGCTGCATTCTAAAGCCTACAAAACCTAACAACCTAGGCTCTGATACCAAGCTATCACAATTTGCTCATTTTCCACATTTTTTTTTTATAATAATAATATCAACGTCATACATTCCACCTCAGTATGTCACCATCCACTTGGACCTGTGGGTACCAGGGATATATAAGAACATACAGCAGGAGCCCTAGCAGCAGAAAACATACAATAATGTACATCTCAATACCATATATTACAATATACCAGAGTTTCTATAGTCCACAGTATTTCCATATATACATCCCAAAATAAATCTAAGGACATTTCCCACAAAACTAACTGTTCGTACAAAACTTACCCTTCAAAAGGGCAGATACATAGCACTAGTTCAGCGGGGCTTTTCCCACTTTCCTATCTGGGACTCCTGAAAAGTTTATGAAATATAAGGGTGAGACACCTCTCAGTAAGGGAAATAAACTAATACCAGTGTGTGGCAACATGAGTATTCTTTGTTCTACATATACCATACATAACATATTCAGTACTATTTTGTCAAATCTGGGAAAACATGTATATATCAAATCATAGCAGAACATATTGCATTTTTCATAAACATATCCCATCTCATATAGTAATAATAACATAAAACCCATCCTGGTAGGTTAGCTGGCTATTGTCATGTATTACCCCCACATGACTGGGTTGTGTGACCCGAAGGTGGGACCTGACAACGGTTGGCCGACCACTGTCAAGTCAAACAGTAGTCTGTAGGTCCGATGGGTCTGCCAGACCTGGTCTATACACCAGGGGCGATCAGCACACTTCTTATCAACCACATCAACCATCCAATCTCACACCACTTCGTACAACGGCGTTAACACAGATATCATGATCACGAAGACCATGGACACATAGCAACGGTACCGTGCAAGTGTTAGCCTAGACCAAGCCAATCAGGTTCTGATATCATATACATATACTAAAGTCGTGATATTTGAATATCTCATATCATTAATTTCCACATCAATCATATCATTTTGCATGTATATATGTGTGTCATCAAAACCATTGGCCCATATGCCGGTATTGCATATTTTTTTATCATAACTCGGCCCGTACACCAGCAAACATAGCACAGCCCGTACACTAGCAAATCACATCACATAGCTTGGCCCGTACGTTGGCAAACATAGCACAGCCCGTACGCTAGCAAATCACATCACATAGCTCGGCCCATAAGCCGGCAAACCATAACATAGCCCGTACGCTAGCAAATCACACACATAGCTCGGCCTGTATGCCGGCAAACCATATCAAAAAAATATCGACCCAAACACCGGCAAACCATATCACAAAAGTCTTGGCCCGTACGCCGATTTTTCCATCATAAAAATCCATATCATCCATATTCCCAGAAAACAGTATTTCACAACATTTTATACTCATGCCACACAAACGGATTTTCACATATTCAATCATACGATCATTTTCACAGTATTTTACAAATATAAAACATATATATATATATATATACATTTTTCGCAAATTAGATGTTAATTATATTTTATATATATATATATATATATATATATTCTCAAAACAAAACTAGTTTAGTTTATCCCCTTACCTGATTCCTAGAAAGCCCCTAATAAAACTGTCCCACACTCGCAGGGTTCCTAACTCAACACCCTGAAAATGAAAACTCCCAGTATTAAAGTTCAGTATTTTCGTACGTACAACATTTTTTATAACTACCACTAAGTCAAATTCGGCTTGAAAGTCTTACCTCAACTTAGGGATGATTTCCTACATTTCCAATTCAACACCCCCGGAAACAACATTGCCCAGAATTAAAGTTCAGTATTTTTAGGCGTATAACACTTTTTTCAACTGTTACAAATCCAAATATTGAGTAAAAAGCCTTATCCTGGATTTGGGATGAAATCTAACTTCATTTCCCTAACGATTCGCTTCAACAGACTTATAGAGAATCTAACCAAGAGCGTCGTGGTAACTTCGGATTGTCGATCCGACATAAATCTAACCCGAAATCGATGAAAGAAAGAGGAAGAACCGAAGGGGAGAGAGAGAGAGAGAGAGAGAGAGAGAGAGAGAGAGAGAGAGAGAAGAGAGTTAGAAAGAAGCTTTAAATCCAAATTTTCATATTTATAGAATAGTGGATTTCGTCGATGAGACACGTCACCTCGTCGACGAGTCCTTCATTAAATTCGTCGACGAGACCCTATATTTGTCGATGAAATTCAAGCTGTCCCAGAACCTCTCTCAGTATTTTCTCGTCGACGAAACCCTGTGTTCGTCGATGAATTTTTCTGATGTACTCGTCGACGAGACCCTGTATTCGTCAACGAGTCCTGGCCATTTTCTTGAAATTATGGTTATCCCCCAAAAGGCGATGTCATCGTTGAAGTCTACGGCCTCCTTCTGTTTCTGGTTTCCATTTCTCTCCCTCTTATTATTAGAATCATATTATTCTTCGGGTCACTACAATTATGGATATGGCAAGTGCAAACTAATATTTTTTTAATTCTTGACTTTTAACTTACAATTCAAAATAAGAAATTCTTAAATAAAATGAGAAAATTATTTATAAAATTAACATTGGTTTACTATATTACTTTATAAATTTAAAATTAAATAAATAAATATCATACATAAGCAACCAAAAAGAAAATGTATTCTTTCAAACTAAAATTAAAATTTCGAAAATATAGGGCATAAAGATAAATCAAAGATGTAAATCACATGAAGAATACACTTAAATTTTGAATTGTAATCTTTCCTTCCTATGCGTCTCTCTCTCAAAAACTCCTTTATAAATATGGAAACCCCCTATACGCCTGTTAGAGATGATCAACTCCCCATAAACCCAACATTCCAACAACACTTCCATCTTAATCCTTTCCTTAAACCCTTACTCCTCAGGTTCTTACTTCCTCCTCCGCCTTCTTTCTCCCCCGCCGAAGAGCCTCACTTTTCTGTTGAAATAGTAAACTTAACTGTGGACGGTGGCAGCAATGGTTGACAACGGCTGCCGACCAGCCGCTTCTATTGAACGACAATTACCAACCTCACCTGCCAGCAGCTTATGTTGATTATTGTAGTTCTGTATCTGCTATAAATAGTTGTGTGTGTGTAATGTAAAAATTGTGTTGTTTTGAGAATGAAAAATCAGTGAGCGAGAGAGTGAGAGCTGTCTTTGAAATTTCTTTGTGTTTATCTTTCAGATTGAAATACATTGTTGTTGTATTTATTTTCACTGAGTTTCAGTCACAACTAATGACTGTGGGTTCCTCTCCACCCATCATTTTCTGCCGGCGAACCCCCATCAATCCTCCAATAACGGAGAACTATCTGGGTTCTATCCCTACTATTGAAAACCATCTCGATTACCCTTACTTTTCCTCATAAGACTTATACGATGTATATTCGTATCCACATTCAGAAAATCACAAATCGCTGGAGAATATTTCGGCCCAGGATCTCGATACTAACTTTAGTCATCTCAATAATTCGACGCTCCCTCCTCCTCAATCTCCCTTCCTGTCGCCGAATCTCTTTGGATATTCATACTAATATTTTTCGACAGCTAATCAAGCTCAGAATTCAAGCTGCCACAAGGGGAGATACCCCGCAATCCAATGGATTTCCGCCGTTGGGCTTGGAAATTTTTGGATTTTTGGCCATTCCCTCCTCAACACAACTTCAGTTGGCTCCCGTTGACGATTCGTTACGCCAGAGGGCCTAACAAGGGTGGAATCTCGTCGCGGGGTCACGGAGTTTTGGGTCGGGAAGCTTCGAATACGGGCTCTATTTCTTTTAGGCCTAATTCAAATCTCACTGGGGTTACATGGTCTTCTAGAGTTCAACGCAGCGAAGGATTAATTAAGGAATTCGAACCGAGGAACGAAAATTCGGGGTCCTAGCGGGGGCCGATCTATTCGTCGGTGGAGGAATTGCGCGAGCGGATGACTTCGGTGGCGAAAGACCAACATGGGCGCCGTTTCTTGCAGAAGATCGTGGAGGAGGGAACCCCAAAAGAAATTCAATTGGTCTTCTCGGAGGTGTCAGAGAGTTTGTGCGAATTAATGGTAAACCCGTTTGGGAATTCTCTGGTTCAGAAGATTCTTGAGAAGAGCAATGAAGAAATGATTGATGAGTTTCTTCTCTGCGTTGTTAAGGATGAAGCAGCCTTCAGGAAAATTTGTCTTGATACGCATGGGTAAGTATTATTTATTTACTAGCTGCATTTACTTATTTTTATTTTTGTCTATCACCCATTAGATCACATGCATGCATGGCATACATACTATTCAATTTTTGCATTGATGCGCTGTCGTTTTAACTAACTCTTCTATATGTATTGCGTGTGGGAATGCAGTCTCTTCTGCTAGAAGTAGCAGCCAACTGCGTCGGCATTGCCATTGATAAAGAGCGGATGTTATGTATTGCAACAATGCCCAGTATTGTCTCCCTATATGTACTATAGATGCATTAGAAAATGTATATTAAGACATGATTTGTTATTTGTAACCCTGAGAACACCTCATATCTAATCATATATCTTTAAGATTTAGATATGATGTTCGGGTTTTCTGAAGAGTCCCAATATTCATAAGTTATTGAGTTAAAATTTTCAAATATTAGAAAATTACTCACACATTTATTAGTTCGACCTATCATGTCTACTACTAATTTTAAAAGCAAGATATTTTTAGTAATATTTTTTTCTTTAATTATTTTTTAAAAAATACCCTCAATTTATAAATTATATTATATTTATAATATCTACAAATTATGGATGCATAAAAATTAATAATTGTTTTATTTTAAAGTTTAAGAAAATTTTACACTCCCATTATAATCTTCCCTCCCAATTATCCCCTAAAAATAATAAATTTTAAATTTTCAAAAAATTTTAAAAATATTCTTAAATTCCTATTTTATATCTTCTTTTCTTGCTCCTCTTTATCTCTTAAAAAATAATAAATTTAAAAATGGAAGTCTTGAAAGAGATATCTTTAAATAAAATGCCTAGGATATTTATAAAATTAATGTTGGACAAATAAATTACTTTATATATTTTGTAAAATAAATTTTAGGAAAAATCTTTAAAAAAAGTTTAGAACCCTTTTGTTGTGGATATCAAATTTTATTTTTTATTTTAATTTTTTGAAAAATTACAAAAAAAAAATTAACTTATTTTTTTAAAATTATGTGACATTTATATAAAAAATGGAAAAAAAAATCCTACTATTTACTTGTGGGACATTGTTTCATTTTCTATTTTCAGTTGTTTAAGAATTATAAAAATTTAAAAAAAAAACATATTTTTATTATTTTTGATTTCTTATATGTTTTTTTCAAAAAAATAAAAATAGATAATTTTTATTTAAAATTTTAAATAGGAAAACTACGAATTATTCTCTATCTTTTTAATACAAATATAAAAAAAAACTAAATGACACTAGTATTCTTATAATTTAAAAAAATAAAAAATATTTTCTACTACTATATGGACCCCTATTTTTTTCTCAACAATATTTTAAATTTCAAACAAATAAGGCTGAGTTTTATAGATAAATAAAAAAATTAGACTAAATTTAAATTAAGCTAAAATCTCTTTTTTCTCTCACTTTTACGAACAAATTAATAGAGGAAATCAAATTTAACTAAAGTTCTAATCTCTCCTTCTCTCCCTCTCTTGATCATTATTAAGAAGGTTAGTTTTGATTAGTGCAAATTGACTAATAGGCTTTTACTTCTCTTTTAAATCATTCATTCATTCATTATTATTATTATTATTATTATTATTATTATTATTATTTTGGATATGGCAAGTGCAAATCAATAATTTTGTAATTCTTGACTTTGAACTTACAATTTAAAATAAGAAATTCTTAAATAAAATGTACAAGAAAATTATTTATAAAATTAACATTGGCTTAATATATTACTTTATAAATTTAAAATTAAATAAATAAATATCAGACATAAGTAACCAAAAAAAAAAATGTATTCTTTCAAACAAAAATTTAAATTTCAAAAATATAGCTTATAAAGATAAATCCAAGATGAGAAAAAATACACTTAAATTTTGAATTATAATCTTTCCTCCCCTTACTTTTCTCTCTTGGAAACCTCCTTATAAATATGGAAACCTCCTATATCCATGATCAACTTCTCATAAACTCAACATTCCAACAACGCTTCTATCTTAACCCTCTACTTAAACCCTTACTCTCCGGGTTCTTACTTCCTCCTCCACCTTCTTTCTTCTCTCCCGCCGAAGAGCCTCACTTTTCTGTCGGCGAACCCCCATCAACTCTTCAATGGCGGAGAACTATCTGAGCTCTGCCCCTGTCATTGAAAACCATCTCGATTACCCTTACTTTTTACCGGAAGACTTATATGATGTATATTCGTATCCGCATTCAGAAAATCACGGATCGCCGGAGAGTCTTCCGGCCCAGAATCTCGATGCTAGCTTCAGTCATCTCAATATTTCGATGCTCCCTCCTCCTCAATCTCCCTTCCCGGCACCAAATTTCTCCGAATATCCGAACCAATATTTTCCGACGGCTAATCGGACCAATTTGGATTTGCAAAGATTCAGAATTCAGGCTGCCGTGAGGGGACAGATGGGGATGCCCTTGCAATCCAATGGATTTCCGCCGTTGGGCTCTAGAAATTTTGGGGGTTTTAGCCATTCCCTCCTCAACATGACCTCTGTTGATTCCTCTTACGGCAGTTGGCTCCCGGCGACGATTCGTTACGCCCAAGGGACTAACGAGGGTGGAATCTCGTCGCAGGGTCATGGAGTTTTGGGTCGGGAAGTTTCGGATACGGGCTCTGTTTCTTTTAAGCCTAATTCAAATTTCAATGGGGTTCCATCGTCTTCTGGAATTCGACGCAGCGAAGGATTAATTAAGGACTTCGAACCTAGGAACCGGCGGCGGCCGAGCTATTCGTCGGTGGAGGAATTGCGCGAGCGGATTGCTTCGGTGGCGAAAGACCAACATGGGTGTCGTTTCTTGCAGAAGATCGTGGAGGAGGGAACCCCAAGAGAAATTCAATTCGTCTTCTCGGAGGTGACAGAGAGTTTGTGCGAATTAATGGTAAACCCGTTTGGGAATTCTCTGGTTCAGAAGATTCTTGAGAAGAGCAATGAAGAAATGATTGGTGAGTTTCTTCTCTGCGTTGTTAAGGATGAAGCAGCCTTCAGGAAAATCTGTCTTGATACGCATGGGTAAGTATTATATATATATAATTTATGAAATTCTGTTTGGGTTGAATGTTTCTAACGATTAGTTATTATTGAAATTGGCAATTGGTGCAGCACTCGAGGGATACAGAAACTGTTGGATTGCTTGAGCACTGCAGATCAAATTGGACTGATGGTGGCGGCTCTGAAGCGCATCACGGTGACACTCACCACCAATTTGAATGGGCAGCATGTCATTCAACATTGCTTGAAACTTTTCTCCCGTCCTAATACTGAGGTAACTAATTAATTAAGCTTCAATTCTATATATTGTTGGGTAAGACCACAAAATATCATCACATGTGAGAATGGGAGGATATTTAATCCAAAATTCTGATTTTATAGACACGTGAAAATCCTCTTTTTTATTAATATTGTTTGAGAAAAGGGAAAAAAAATAAGGAGGAATTTTATTTTTTATTGCATTTATTTTAATATAAATAAAAAATTTTAATATTAATGATGTGTAAAATTAAAATTTTATTTATAAGTTTTTTATTTTTAAAAAATATTTTTTTACTTTCTTTAATAAACAAATACAAAAATACCAATTTCTTAACATTTTTCTTTCCTTTGTATAATATTTTCTAAATTTCAAATGAAACTTAAAGAATTGAAGATAAATTATAGAAAGTCTGGCAATTGAATAATACCAAACATATGTAAGTGAATGATCAACTTTCAATGTCCTTCCACATTTATGCTACATAAGAATTATATAATACCAAATAAAGCTTCAAGTGCATATATAATTGGGTGTATTTATTTATTTATTTTTATTTTTGTCTATCACCCCATTAGATCACATGCATGCATGGCATACATACTATTCAATTTTTGCATTGATGCGCTGTCGTTTTAACTAACTCTTCTATGTGTATTGCGTGTGGGAATGCAGCCTCTTCTGCTGGAAATAGCAGCCAACTGCGTCGACATTGCCATTGATAAGAGCGGGTGTTGTGCATTGCAACAATGCGTGGCTCATGCTCGTGGAGAGGCTAGGGATCGCCTTCTGGCCCAAGTGGTTTCAAATGCTGTCTTTTTGTCCGGAAACCCCTATGGGTATCTATATATACCTATGTGCATCTCCTCTTTAATTAAAACTTTTTCCATTTAAATACTCCTGGCCTATGCATGTTTTGTGCATTATGCATTAATAATCTGAACCATATACTTAATTAGCACTTACAAACGTATGTATATATTGATACAATTTTTTTAAATTATTTTTAGGAACTATGTGGTGCAATACGCAGTGGGAATGAAGATACCATTTGTGACGAGGAAAATAGTGACAAAACTGGGAGGGAAGTTTGCGCGTCTATCGATGGACAAGTATGGAAGCAATGTGGTGGAGAAGTGTTTGAGAGAGTCGGATGAAAGGGTGTCCGACGATATTATTGCAGAGATCATTTCAACCCCAAACGTCTCGTTGCTCTTTCTGGATCCGTATGCCAACTACGTCGTCCAGTCTGCATTGGCTGTATCTAAGGTATGCTCACTCGCTCCACCTTTAATGTTTATTTTTTAATTTCCTCCCATGCATCAACTTAACTATATATGGAGCGTTTACTAATATAATATTAAGCAGGGATGGACGCACAAAGCATTGGTGAAGCTCATTGAGGAGCATCAGAATTCGCTGCACAGCCATCTTTACGGAAAAAGGGTGTTGGATTGCGTCAGAGGAAACAAGAGGCACCGTTTGTGAGTTATATATTATGTATAGGAAGAAAGGAAATTGCATTGGCGTAGAGGAAAGGAAGCTGCTGCATGCTTTGAGCTTATTATGTTGGGCTGGTTAGTAGATGTAGTCGTGTCTCAGGGCTTTTTGTTTTTGTGTCTGTAGTTGTTGCTTAGAGGAGCGAGCAAGGAGAACAAAACTCTATATGCTTGCTGTGAATTTATTAGTGTCAAGAGACAAATAAATAAGACATTTTTTTTCTGCGTGTATTTTCTTTGCTGACATCAACTATTCATCGTCTAGTAAACATTAAAATTTTCCAGAATGCTACCCATGACAAAATGTGTAAAAAAAATAATAATAACAATAATAGTAGCAGCACGCTTTGAATTACCGAACCAATCCTTTGGGCATTAATGCATATGTAGAGTTCAACAAAATAACACTTACAGCCACATTCTCAGTTAACTGGAACCTACTAACACAAAATGTTTCGCACGCCAAAACAGGGGAAAAAACTAACAAATCGCGTTGGAAGAGCCTGGGTAAGATGGCTACTTGGATCTATGCCTCATCTTTCGGCGCTTCCTCTTCAACCTCCTCATGCGCTTCTTTTTTTTTTTTTTGGATTACGCACTGGATATCCACGTGTCTGTTTTACGGTCCACGTGACTAATCCTTAAGATGAAGACCTACTGGGGATCTTGAGATACTTTTAGACAACTAGAGATTTCTAATAAACATCCTTCCTAAAGAGCTTTTTAAGCAATTCTCACTTTGACACTAGGAAACATCAAAGTGACGGAGGAGTCATATTGCCTTATTTGGTATACAATGAAATAAATACTGAAAAACAACCCTACACTAGTATTTACACGATAAAAACTCATACCAAGCACACGCGACAAGCGGTCACAGGTAAGCATAATGCCTCATATCGTGTCACACAAGTAGTCTTCGGCTCTTCCCCATCAGCAATCCTCACCTGATAATAGTCTGACCTCAAGTCAAGTTTAGTGAAGTACTTGGCATGACTTAACTGATCCAACAAATCATCAATCAACGGAATAGGATACTTGTTGTACACTGTCACCTTGTTGAGCGCGCGGTAGTCTACACACATCTGCAGGCTCCCATCATGTTTCTTCTAAAACTCTGGTGAAAATAATTCAGCCTTTCTACTAACATCCTCCTTAAGACCATTCATGAACCTAGTAATTGTGTGATGTGTGACCTCGACAAAAGCACCCGTTAGCAATTGCTTGTCAAATTGCTCAATATAGCTTTGCTATAGTGGTGGTTTTTCAATGGTTCAAAAGGTCACTAAACAGTTGGTTCTTGTAGAAAGAAGGGAGGAACTTCTCTTTCAATCGTTGTCTTATCGCTTCCCATGGGTAATAGGAGGATCATCCCATAGTTGTAGCGCTTTTTGCACAATTTCCCAATACTTATTGGCTGGGCCTACAAGTTTTTCTTGTCATACTAAACTTTGTCCTAAACAGTACCACTGAAGGTAATCCTCCATATTTTTTGCCCAATCTAAAAAGGAATTTGGTTCTAATTTCTTGTCATAGGTATGCACATCTACCTTGGCCCTTTTTGAACAATGTTTATCGAGGCTCGACTCAAGGCAGGGCATGCCTAAAACGCCTTGAGGCTTAATCTAAAATACCAAATCCCAAAAAACTAACGCATTACACACTGAGGCTTACGCATTTGCACAAAAGGCATGCCTTTTATGTCTTTTTACTTGAGGCTTATGCATTTTGGGTGTGTGATTCTCAAGTAAGATTTGGCTAGAAAATATTAACTCCATGTTATATGAAAGGAGTGTGATAATATGAGTTAATTTCTAAAACTCTTGAACCTCAACCTTTCCAAAACAATTTAGTTATATCTTAGATCTTGAAAAATGATTTGAACTTTGTAATGTTATTGATATCTCTTGTCGTGATTTATGTAATGAATTTAAGTTAGAAATTTTTTTGAATGGCCAACAAGTAGTTTGCGAATTATATTTGATTTTTTTTCACTTTATATTTGTGATTTTCTTAACTTTTTCTTTATTTTTAAAATATATAATTTATTTACATTTTTATCTAAAAATAAAATCTCAAAACGCTTACCACCCAACGCATTAAGGCTTACGCCTCGCCTCTTAAGGGTCAGAACGCCTCGCCTTACGCCTTCGCCGTTTAAAACATTGTTTTTGATACATGTCCATAGTCCTTCGGATCATGGTTAGGGGAAAATGAAACATGCCTAGGGTTAGGTTGGTACCCTATATTGTCAAATTCATCAAAACTACAGCCTCAAACCTAGACTCTAGGTTAACTTGAGGCTGGAGGGGCTGAACTGGTCTGCTTGTTTGTGGTGGAGCCTGATTCATCTTGATAGGTGCTATTGGAACTCTTGGAGTGGGAAGAATGCCCTAGACTGACCCTACTAAATCTGGGGACTCGTTAAGGTGACTAACTAATTGTCCTGTGAGCTGCTTAAATGTTTGGTCAAATCTTGAAGAGTGTCTAACTGGACAGACAAAGACGGTGTATCAATTGGTACAAGTTCGAGGATGTTTCAATGTTTTTTTTTGGTGGCCCTGGGTAATGCAACCTGGTAGGATGATGTTAAGGAAGACTAAACTTGATTACAAGTGATATGAATCCTAATCCCTACAATGCGAACACATTAAGCTATTAAAACATAATGCACAGGAGTTGACATTGTCCTACATACTGTGACAGCAAGGGAGTATGGACATGAATGAGGATTCAAGCAATGAATGTATTAGAGGAATTCGTATGACATTGTCCTATATATATATAATATTGAATTCAACACTTGTGTTTCTTCATCTTTAATTCAATATTATATACAACAACCATTGTGATAAAAATTGTAATCATAATAATCAGGGTAAAGACACTCACTTTGACAAAGAGATAAAGGTCTTTCATGAGATTTCAAAAATGCCACAACATTTCTTGCAATTTTCCAAAAATACACAATTCTCATTTTTAAAAAATTATCTTTTAACAAAATATAAGAAAAGTTTTACGTCTTTTTGACAAACCTTTACGAAGGTCTCTGAGATTTTTAAAACGAGATCTTTAGAAATTTTGAAACCTCAGGACAGGTCATTGTCTTCTAATCAAACCTCGGCGGAGGTTAGCGTCTTTTATCCAAATAATTATTATGAACTGCTTCTTTGGAGGTTTGGTAAAAATACAAAGATCTCTCCTAAGATTTTGAAAGTATTACAAACCTTTCTTGAATTTTCAAAAATTTCATAGACCTCTCATAAGGTTTGCTAAAAATAGACAACCCTCGCTAAAAAAAAAAAAATTTCTTTTTTTTGCAAAATAGAAAGGGAGATTTGTGTGTTTTTTACCAACTTTAAGGGAAATCTTTTGAATTTTTGAAATCTTAAAGGAGGTCATCGTTTTTTAACCAAACCTTATGGAAGGTTAGTGTCTTTTCTCCTAAAACTTATAAGGAAGATTATATATTTTAAAATATTTTTACATTTATTTTTTTCTATTTTTTTCCCTTCATAAATCAAACTTTGGAAAAAGGAGGGAGAGCGCAACGTTATGAAGAATATATTATGCATTGTTACCTATTTTTTGTAATGTTCACGGGTAGGAGTGGCAAAATGAGTTAACAGGTTGGGTTCGGACGGATCATAAATGGGTAGGGATTTAAGAAGTTCGGGTTTGGGTTGACTCATTAATAAATGTGTGACTAATATATAAACCAAAACTCGTCCGTTTAATAAGCTTAAAAATATAATTTATTTATTTTAAAAATTTATAAATATTTCATATAAAATGACATTTAAAAAAAAAATCACTTTCAACCCTCAACTTCCTCCCTCCGAATGTGAAAACCTTCCTTCTTAGATTTGTGAAGGCAAAACCCTAGCTTTTGTTGAAGATCATATTTGTGAAGGCAAAAAAACCCTAGCTTGTTGAAGATAACCCTAACCAAAGAGTGAATTACGAAGATTGTGATTTGCAAAATATCGAAAGAGGCAAATCGCCGCAATTGCAAATGGAATGGAAATGGCCAAATGTGAAGGCAAAAAAAAAAAAAACCCTAGCTTGTTGAAGATAACCCTAACTGAAGAGCAAACTGCGATCTGCGAATGTCCGCGAATGGAATGGAAATAGCGTAGGGTTAGGTTATATTATATATATATTAAGATAAACAGGTCACTCAATAGATACCAGCCCAACCCGTTTATTTAACGGGTGGTATTCGGATTGACCAGCTTATAAACAAGGCATCTCACATTAAATCAAGACCCAATTTAACAAGGCGGGTCATGGGTCACTCGTCGAGTTTCAACCCATTTTACCACCACTATATTCATGGGTGATGAAATGATTAGTAATTTTATATATATATATATAGTTTTTTTTTAAAAAATTATTTAATTTACTTAATAATATTATTCATTTTTATTTCTTTTTTGATATTGTCCATGTTCATCTTTCAAGTTCAACAATTTATTGTTTAATTATTATAATTTTACTAAAAATTATTTATTATATATTTTACGCATCTCAATTAATAGAATATTATGTCATATTCCAAGTTAATTTTTTTTTTATTTTATTGATGTTTTTTGCAGTTTTCAGCTTGCATATTTATTTCTTATTCTTTTTAAAATAACTTGATCTTAATATTATCTTTTAATTAAAATTTACAAATCATGACTACTAATAATTTTATTTTTTTATAACTTCACATTATCTTTTTACCTCCCATTATCAATTTCAAATTAAGTAGAAAAATTTGTATACTAACATTTCTAAGGTTATTGCACTGAGAGACAGACATGTGTTGAGTGTGGATTCTATACACAACTTTATCTTGTTGAAATGATTCCAGAGACACCACTGTCAAAAAAAAAAAAAAAAACCTAAGGCTCATTTAAATGTGAAAAATAATTTTTATTTTTACTTTTTTTAAAAATAAAAATTAGCTACTTTTTTAACTTTTATAACATTTGTATGAAACAAAATAAATAAAAATAAAAAATGTTGACATTATTATTTGTAAAATTAGTTTTATTTTTCATTTTTAAAAATATTACAAAATTATTTTCTAATCTTTTAAATTTAAATAAAAAGTTGAAAAACATTTTTCGTATATAAAAGCATGGAATTATGCATTTGAGTTTTATTTTTTTTTTAAATCAACACAAATCCAAACTTAGACGAGATTACTTAATTGGTCTAATGACTTGAGCAGAAATTGTGACGAAGATAATATACACCTATTTTTTATAATATTCACAAGAGATGCAATAATTAGTAATTTAAATATTTTTTCTATAAAAATTATTTAATTTAATTTAATTTATAATATTTTTAATTTGATCTTTCTTTTTCATATTATTCGAATTCATTCTTCTTTTCTTTTAAACATAGAGACTACACTCGACTTATGTCATGTTGAAAATGTAGTAACCCGAACCCGGAAAATAAAAGGAAATAAATATAAAAGAGAGAAATAAAGGAAAATCAAAGAAAGGGAAGGATTTTGGTTTGACAGAGCCCAAACCGTCGACTGTTTTACAGAGTGTGAGAAAAATCGTCGATGGTTTTCAGTCAACTTGGCGAGTCAACTGCCAAACCGTCAACGGTTTTGTCCATCTCAGGAAAATCGTTGACTGTTTTTTCCTGAACTGCTCACCTATAAATAGATGTGAGCTCATTTTTTTTAGAAAATTCAAATTCCACTCTTTTTGCTCTACTAGGGTTTCAACTTTTCATCACTAAAAAGCTTGTTCGGGCTCTTTCTTACTCCTAGTTGGCTCTCCTTCCTCGAGGCTAGTGGGTTCTCGTCTTTTGGCTGGTTGGGATAAAAAAAAGGCTAGGGTTTCAGTTTTCCGTCCATTTCGGTTTCTTTTTCAAAAATAGGTAAGGCGATTATATTATGTCAACTAACCTTATGAGTTTTACCGATTGAAAATATAGGATATGTTTATATGTATATAGTTACGGTTTTTTTAGGATTTCCGAGCCTAGGGATCAGTTAACCAATGTTATTTTCAAAACCAACCGATTAAATTCGAATATGATATTTTTGGATTAAAGTACTGGGCCTTTTGAACATTTTCACCGGTTGGAATTTGTGATTTCAAACCTTAGGCGTGTTCTAATACGAAACAAGGGCAGTAGGGTTGACTATCTCCGTTTTTCCTATACTTACCTACGTATCTATATTTTTAGTACAATAACGACTTGGAGATACTCATACTCCTATTTTCAGTATAGTGTCTGTGACAACCCGAATAATAAATGGGATTTAAATAATGATTAAGAGGGTGGAAAATGGAAACAGTAACAGAAGGAGGAAGTCAAGTTCATCGAAACAAATTACCAGGGCCTCGTCGACGAACACAGGGGATTCGTCGACGAGGGTATAAGAGGACCTCGTCGATGAAGGCAAGATTCGTCGACGAGGAAATACCGAGAGAGGTTTTTGAGCAGTTTGAATTTCGTCGACGAGGAGTAGGTTTCGTCGACGAAGTTATTGAAGGACTCATCAACGAGATGACGTGGCTCGTCGATGAATTCAGTCCTATAAATATCAAAAACCCAGATTAAACGTCAAAAATTTGGAAAAAAAATCTCGCTCTCTCTCTTCCCTTCTGCTTTCTCTCCTTCTTTCTTCGATTTCGAGCCGGATTTATGCCAGTTCGACAGTCTGAAGTCACTACGACGCTCCTAGAGAAGTTCTCTCCATATCTGCTGAAGCGGATCGTCAGTAGAGCTTAGTTGAAAATCATCCCTGAGTTGAGGTAAGGCTTTTTAAGCCAAATTTGGTCTTATGGTAGTTATAGGAAATGATATACACGTGAAAATACTAAAGTTTAGTACTAGGAGTTTTCATTTTCAAGATATTGAGCAGGAAACTCTACGGGTGTTAGACCAGGATATTTTAGGGGCTTTCTCAGTAATTAGGTAAGGGAATAAACTAAACCAGTTATTTTCCATGCAAATTGAGTAAATTTATTTTCAGAAAAGCATGTATTATATCTATATGATATGAAGGAATTGCATATTTGGGAAAATACTGCTAATATGTTAAAATGAATATGTATGTATGAGATGTCAAAAACTATGGTTTTAGAATATAATGTATGGTTTTATAAAGCAAATGTGTGGCATGAATATTATTTTACGTGGGAAAATATCATGATATGACAATGATATGAATGAAATATGTTTTGAGAAATTATGAAAGAATATAATACACTATGATGTTGAAAATACATGATAAATTGATTACTTTCAGAATGATATACACATATGAATGATTTCGGCACGAGGCCGTATTTATGTATGATTTCGGTGCAAGGCCGTATTTATGAAACGATCGGCACGAGGCCGTATTTATGAAATGTTCGGCGCGAGGCCATACTTATGAAATTATGAAAGATGCTATATTATCATGTATTATATGTTATCAGAACCCAGATGTTAGTTTAGTTCAGTTCAGGAGTATGGTACCGTAGCTTATAGATTAGATATTTATGATCAGATCGGTACTAACCACCCCACAAGGGGGTAGGAGATGGATAGTCGATGTGGCTTTCAATAGAGTGTGGACGTCTACCTGGCAGTCCAGACCAGGGTGTGGTGGGCCCATCGTACTTACAGACATTTTTAACTCGGTAGTGGTCGGCCAGCCATTGTTGGGTTCCGCTTTCGGACTGCACAACCCGTCATGGGGGGTAATATATGACATCAACTAGCTATTCATCCTGGGTATGTTTTTAGTATTATCAGTTATAACAGATGTTTCATGTATAATATGATTTATTAGTAAATATGAAAATATATAATTATTCGGTATGACATTATGAAAGTTTACAAAAATATGAAATGTACTGTATATGTATAATTGCCTTAAATGTTCATGTTGTCACACAACATGATGTATCTCACCCCTGAACCTAATTAATTTTTCAGGAGACCCTGAGAGACCGGCGGGTTGTGGCCGTCGTTGAGCTTATTGAGTTACCCCACTAGGAGGGTAAGATTTTGATCTAGAATCAGGAGATTTTGTTGTATAATCCTAGGGTTATTTTGATGTTTTGAAAGATGTATATAAATACAGTATTTTGATGATGTAGTAAACTCCGGTATTATGTCTTATGGTTGGATGTTTGAGATTTTATACTTACTGCTGCTTAGGTTTCCACTGTGATTGACAGGTGTCCTTGCTAACCACGGGTTCGGGTTGACTTTTCTAATTATTATGTAACATTTTATATTGAGATTTTGAGGTCATTACAGTGTCTATTTTCTCAAACAATTGTTTTATTTATGATTTACGAGGTGAAAATTATGTGGCATGAGTACAGTTTTAATTGGCATGAATGAACAGGTTTTGTGTAATACTGAATTGTAACAGCTATGAGCCGAGATTAGATATGATGGTCGAGAGCCGGGTTAAGATTGACGGTCGGGGGCCGATGTTAGTAAATAGTATATGATAGATATTCCATAGAATTACAAATAGTTTATGTTTTATACAGTTTTATGAAAATGAATTATGATTTCAGTTTTATAATGTAAATTGCCATATATGATTTTAGAACCCTGTGAATATAATGTTATGTTATGAGCATGGTACCATAACTATATGTTGGGAAATAGTGCAATCACACGTCTTAGAGAGAGTGTTGGTATTGGATAGTCGATTGGAGTCCTGGGGAGTACTCCCCGATGTAGAATTATGGGACCCCATCTGATGTAGAATTTGGGGTGACCCTACCAATACAGAATTCCAAGAATAGGGTAGGCTCAATCGTACTTACTACTTAGTTTGACTTAGCTATAGTCGGTCGGCTATATGGTAGGTCTAGCCTTCAAGCCGCACAACCCGTCATGGGGGGAAACATGTCGTATGAGATTGTGATAGCGTGACGACGCTAATTCAGTAGTCCAGGTTGTATCTTTTAAGCATATATGGGCATATTTACTATAGAATGGGTTATATTAAGCCAACAGTATTTTATTATGAAATTATGGGTTTGCTGACAAATATATTGCAGTACTATTTTTAGAATGTCAGTTAAATGTATTTAAATGTTAATAGTAATATGTGTACACGATAACTCATGCTAGTCACACAATGATAAGAATATAATCCATCTTACTGAAAGGTGTCTCACCCTATTATACAAATCATGTTTTAGGTCCTTTGAGGGATCGAGTCTAGCGTACTGACAGGCTAGTGTTAAACAATCGATCAATATTATCAAAGCTAGTGAGACATAGACACTAGTTTTGTTATTTTGGGGATTGTAATAACAGGATATGGAATTAGTTATGTATGTATGTGGGAAATAGTTAGAACTCTGGTAAGTGTTGGATGTATTAGTATGTAATTTCCAATGTGTATGTATATGATGATCAGTATGGAACACCTATTTCCCCTTATTTGGGTGGGTTATGTTTTAGTAGCACTCTAAGTCCACGTAGAGGGTCGGGGCCCTACAGGTGGTATCAGAACTAGGTTATTAGGTCTTGTAGACTTGGTTAGACGAGACTAGTAGATCATACCAAAGTATAGGAAGATAGGAACAGGTAGAATAGGAATGTTGAGTTTTGCTTCGTAAGCCTGGAGGCGGAAATTCCTTGACGGACTTCTATATTTTTTTGGATCATTCGACGGGTTCAAAAAACCATGACAATCCATTGATGATTTTGTTTCCAAGCGGAAGGGACAGGAACTTGAAAATTAGAACGGGAATATGAGATTGGTAGAGTATGTCATTAATTAGGGAGAAAGAATTTAGACTGTGGTAATTGGGATTTATTTTAAGTGAGTATTTTGTGTTATAATTGCACCAGACATGTTAGGATATAGGAATTCTAACTCGTTTGGTTCTTTTTTTGGGATGGATCCCAGGGATAGTAACACTATCGTTAGAGGAAGTAGCAGTGAAGGAGCAGCCCATGAGGGTGGCAGTGATTTTATATTGACATTTTGAGATTTTTCCCAACAGTTTATGGCCAAGATTACATGAAATTTTCAAGGGCAAGATCGTCCCACTGCTGAGCTGGGAGATTCTATTGAGAGGTTCACACACCTAAAGCCTCCTATCTTCATGGGAAGTACCAAGCCAATTCTTGCGAACAACTGGTTTTGGGAGATCGAAAAGATCTTGGTTTTACTCAATGCACCGATGAGAAAAAAGGTGTTTTATGTTATGTTTAAGTTAACCGGAGAGGCCGAGCGATGGTGGGAAGTGGTAAAATTGCTAGAGGAGCAGAGACTAGTACCAGTGACTATGACATTGAGCCATTTCAGAGAAGTATTCTTTGATTGGTATTTTCCAGCCTTTGTCAGGAAAGCGAAGGCAGAGGAGTTCTTGAACCTAACTCAGGGACAGCTGACAGTTCAGCAATACGTTGCCTGATTTGTGGAACTGTCACGGTTGGCTCCCTACATGGTACCAGACGAGTCTGCGAAGGCTTGGAATTTCGAGTGGAGTTTGAAGCAAGAGATTAAAAAGCAAGTGTCAGTGCTTTAGGTACAGGAGTTCGCCACACTGGTAGATAAAGCTATCGTGGTAGAGGCAAGCTTGTAGAGGGATGTAAAGGCTCAAAACTCGAAGAAGATACCAATGCCTTCTAGTTTTCATATAGGTGTAAGGCAGGGTCCTTGGAAGAGGTATGGTGGTGGCGAAGGCCAACGATAAGAGACAGGTGGTAGTGCATCTCAAGGTACCACATCATACCCTGCTTGTCCTACTTGTGGCAAACAGCATATAGGGAAGTGCATGGCTGGATCAGGTGTCTGCCACTAGTGTGGTCAACCCGGGCATATGGTGCGAGACTGCACCCGCCGAGGAGCAACGAACCCCCACAGTAGCCATATCGGGGAGGTAATCAAGCACCGCAAGGCAGATATTAGAGGGGTACAACCCAGGTGAGGGTGTATTCCTTAACTCCTAGCAACGTTGAGAATGCAGGAGATGTAGTGACAGGTAACATTTACATGCTTTTGAATAAAGGTGTTGTATTATTTGATTCAGGAGCGATGCATTCATTCATTTCTCAGGGGTTTGTCAAATTATATGGGGTAGAGGCACAATTATTAGGTGCCGAGTTAGCAGTGGCTACACCGTCAGGGTCAGTAGTAATATATAGTAGGGTGATTAGAGATTTTCCAATGGAGATTTAAGAGAGTGCTGCCAGTCATTTTAATTGTTTTTTATATGCACGGCTTCGATATCATTTTGGAGATGGACTAGCTAACGTCCAGTTATGCAAGTATCGATTGTCATAGAAAGGAGGTAGTATTCAGACCTCCCAGGGAGTAGGAATTAAAGTTTGTAAGATCATGTGTGCGCTCTACACCACGGATCCTTTTAGCCATTTAGGCGAGAAGGTTACTTCTAGAGGGATGCCAAGGGTACCTTGCATTTGTAAAGGAAGCATCGAGGGAATAGTTTAAATTGGAGGATATTACCATAGTAAAGGAGTTCTCAGATGTGTTCCCAGAAGACTTACCGGGATTGCCTCTTGATCGTGCGGTCGAGTTCGCTATTGAGTTTACTCTAGGGACGGCACCGATTTTGAAAGCTCCATACTAAATTGCCCCAGTAGAACTAAAGGAGTTAAAGGAGCAATTACTAGACTTACTTGACAAGGGTTTCATCCGGCCGAGTGTGTCACCCTGAGGAGCACCGGTGCTATTCGTGAAGAAGAAGGATGGGTCGATGAGGATGTGCATCAACTACAAAGAGATTAATAAATTAACAGTGATGAATAAATACCTGTTACCCTAAATTGATGATCTATTTGACGAGTTACAGGGCACAAAGGTCTTCTCCAAGATCAATCTGCAATCCGGGTATCATTAGCTGAAGGTGAAATCATAAGATGTATCGAAGACTGCATTCTGTACTAGTTATGGCCATTATGAATTTTCGGTTATGCCTTTCGGATTGATCGATGCTCCTGCAGCATTTATGGACTTGATGAATAGGGTGTTCCATGAGTATCTAGATCAATTCATGATGGTATTCATCAACAACATCCTGATTTATTTGAGGAGTCCTGAGTAGCATGCAACTCATTTGAGGTTGGTACTTCAGGTACTTAGGGAGAAGAAGCTGTTTGCGAAGTTTGAAAAATGCTAATTCTAGTTAGAGTAGGTGGCATTTTTGGGGGCATGTAGTGTCCAGAAAAGGTGTATCAGTGGACCCGAGCAAGATAGAAGCGGTAGTGGATTGGGTGATATCGAAGAACATACATGAGATTAGAAGTTTCTTGGGCCTGGTAGGATATTATCACTGGTTTGTAGCGGGTTTTTATAAACTGTCAGGTTCACTGACACAGCTCACGAGGAAGAATATGAAGTTTGAATGGTCTAATGAGTGCGAGTAGAGTTTTTGGGAATTTAAGCAATGGCTAGTTACTGCTCCATCATTGATCATTCCATTAAGAGATGAGGGATTTGTGATTTATAGTGATGCCTCTAAAAAGGGTCTCGGGTGTGTCTTAATACAGCAGGAAAAAGTTATCACTTATGCTTCTCGGCAACTCAAGGAGTATGAGAAGAACTACCCGACACATGACATGGAATTGGCAGTGGTAGTGTATGCACTAAGCTCTAGAGACACTACCTGTACGGTGAAAGGTGCGAGATTTTTACGGATCATAAAAGTCTTAAGTACTTTTTCACCCATAAGGAGTTGAATATAAGGCAGCGGAGATGGCTTAAGCTGATAAAAGACTACAATTGTACCATTAGTTAACACCCAAGAAAAGCTAATGTGGTAGCTGATGCTCTAAGTCGGAAGTCAATAAATGCGTCAGTCTCGGTAATGGGAGTTTAGAATTAAATCATTATGGACCTAGAAAGGTTGGGTGTGGAGATGATGAAAGGAAATCACCAGGAATTCATTGCTAGCTTGGTTGTGCAACCAACTTTATGAGAAAGGATCAGGATAGCTCAGATGAAATATATAGAGCTAGTACAAGTTATAGAGCGAGTATAGAATGGATTGAAACCAGATTTCAATATCTCAGATGACGGGGTATTGAGATTTCACACCAGGATATGCGTATCAAATGATGTTGAGATTAAACGAGTCATTCTAGAGGAGGCACATTGCTCACTCTATACAGTGCATCCAAGGAGTACGAAGATGTATAGGGATTTGCAGGAATCTTTCTGGTGGTCTAATATGAAAAAAGAGATCGCCCATTTTGTTGAGCAATGCTGAGATTATATAACCTACGAGCTTCACTTGTTTTGTAAAATAAATTTCCTCTCTCCCTCTCTCTCTCTCTCTCTCTCTCTCTCTAAACCCACGAACACCCTCCCCTTCTCTCTACAATTCTACTTCGATTTAAGCCCGAATTGACGATTAGAAACCACCACGACAATCAGGGGTCGATTCTCTACAAGTTTTCTAGAATTTTGATTTAAGGAGTTCAGGCACCATCCCAATACTAAGGTAAGGATGTATTTTGGGTGTTTATTGGTGGTTTATTTGGTTTATTGGATATATAGGCTTAGAAATGTGAATATGATAATTGTTTTGGGAATTCGGTTGATTGACCAGGGAATATATGTGTAATTTCAAGGTGTTGAAATCATGAACGCCGCAAGCATGAGATAAAAAAAAATAGTAAATAGATCTCAGTTAGTCAAGTAAGGGAAATATATTATGCCAGATGTTTAGAAATTTTACCAGTTATTTATAGTATGTATATATATATATATATATATATATATATATATATATATATATATATACATAAATAATTATGTGCTTTCAGAATATAATTTCAGGAAAAATTCATAATCTGAAATTGTGGGTAAGAAAATATGTATTTTCAGAAAAATTCAGAAATTTGAGTTTTAGGAAAATTCTACAGATTATAAGTTATTTTTATACAGCAGAAAAAAAAATACAGATCATAGTATATGAGTTTTATTTATTTAATTGTGTGACATAAGAAATGACAGTTTAGTACATAATTTTACTCAGTTTCTATATTATTATGATTTACAGTTGATACGGAAACATGAATTACAGATATTACAGAAATATGATTTCAGCTATTACAAAGTTATAACTTATAGTTATAAAGAACCATAATTTTATAGTTTTTACAATACCATGATATACAAAAAATACAAAACCATGACATACAGGTAATACAAAATCATGGTATTACAGTTAATACAGTTGTTTCAGATAATACAGAATCATGGTTATTTCAATTATGCAGAATTATGGTAAACAGTAAGATACATACATACATATATATATACATACATACATACATACATACATACATACATACATACATACATATATACAGTAATATATAATATCAAATCCCTGATGGACCATATCAGATTATAAAGCACGGTACCGTAGCTGATACAGAATACAAAGTGCAACCACATATCTTAGATAGAGTGTGGAAATTGATCTGTTGATTCTGCCAAGAGGAGAGATAAAGACTCCCTGGTAGTCTGGGTTGAGGGGGCCAATCAGACCCCAGAGGTTTCAGTTTGACTTAACTTGGTAGGCCAACCGGAGTTAAGTCCCGTCCACGGACCGCACAACCCGAGCATGCAGGGTTAATTCATGCATTCAGTTATCCATTGAGGGGAGATTTTTCATAGATAGATAGATAGATAGATAGATATATATATATATATATATATATATATATATATATATATATATATATATGGATTTATAGAAAATAGAAATTATATATATAATAGCTAAAAGTATCATTAGATAGAAAATTCAGAAATGCTTGTATTTTAAGTGACCTAGATGTGAGTTATGATATGATTTATACCATTATGTTATTTCAGATACAACTTGATAGATAGATATATTATTTATGAAAACTCTTATGACACACACTAGTATTAACATATTTCGTCTTACTGAGATGTGTCTCACCCCAGAATTCCAACATTTCAGGTGATCCTGTTAGATGAGTAGAGCAGGCTAGGAGATAGAGAAGACAGTTGATACTACCCTGATTAGAGGGTAAGTAGTAGGAAGGAGATTTTTGGGTGGATTTTTGGGGATATGTTCCTAGGTTGTTTATGGTCTTTTTGGGAATGCAGTAGACTCTGGTATTGTATTTTTTTTGTATTATACATGTATATATGATCAGATATATTATGTTTCCGATGTTTCGTTGACATGTAATATATGACAGACTAACAAAGACTACCCATTTCGTTTTGGTTAAATTCAATTATTCCATGGATAAGATGGCAGAGCTATACATTCAGGAGATAGTCAAATTACATGGGGTGCTGGTGTCTATAGTTTCAGATAGGGATCTGCAATTTATTTCCCGATTTTGGAAGAGTCTATAGGAATCATTGGGATCTCAACTCATGTTCAGTACTGCGTTTCACCCACAAACTAATGGTCAATCAGAGAGGACCATCCAGATTCTAGAGGATATGTTGCGGGCATGTGTACTGGATTTCGGGGGCAATTTGATTAAATATCTACCGTTGGTTGAGTTCGCATACAATAACAGTTATCAGACCGGTATTAGGGTAGCACCGTATGAGGCACTGTACAGTCGGAGGTGCCGATCTTCATTATATGGGGATGAGGTTGGCGAGCGGCAGATTTTGGGGCCATAGCTCGTTCAGGAGACTTCTGAGAAGGTCAACAGGGGATGGATTAAAGCAGCACAGAATTGGCAGAAGAGCTACGCAAATGCACACCGAGAGGAGTTGGAGTTTGATATAGGTGATGCAATAGTTTTTAGGATTGCTCCGATGAAAGGGGTGATGAGGTTTGGTAGGAAAGGCAAGCTGAGCCCTAGGTACGTTAGGCCATTCGAGATCTTAGAAAGAGTCGGTCAGGTGGCATACAAGATAGCATTACCCCCAGCACTGTCTAAGATCCACAACGCGTTCCAATTGTCCATGCTTAGGAGATATGTTCTAGATCCTTCACATGTGATCAGTTACGAGTCTTTGGAGCTTGGGGACACATTAGCATATAAGGATATACCAGTTCAGATCCTATATCGTAAGGAGCAGGAGCTGCGTTCTAAAAGGATTCCGCTAGTAAAGGTACTTTGGCGTAATCATGCAATAGAGGAAGCTTTGTGGGAGTTAGAGTCAGAGATACGTCAGAAGTATCCATAGTTATTCAGAGATGCTCAGAGCTAGACAGGTGAGTAGAACAGTAAGTAAGTGTCGTTTTGTATGTATAGTGTTTAGAGTAAGTTTATTTATAGTTTAGTGTATGTTTGGCATTCGAGAGAGTTTTGTATGGATATTGTAATCTCCCGAGACATTGTATGTAACCACGGTACTCTTCTCCATAAATGAGGGTAGGTAATAAACTTGGGAAGAGGTTGCTATGTAGGTGGCCGCCGGTTCTTCCTAGAGTCAGATCAATGATAGTTTAGTGGATGTGATAGAAACGGTTAACAAATTTTGATGACCAAATTTTTGTAAGGAGGGGATATTGTAGTAACCCGAACCCAAAAAATAAAAGGAAATAAATATAAAAGAGACAAATAAAGGAAAATCAAAGAAAAGGAAGGATTTTGGTTTGGCAGAGCCCAAATCGTCAACGGTTTCACAGAGTGTGAGAAAAACCATCGCCGGTTTTTAGTCAATTGGGCGAGTCAACTGCCAAACCATCGACAGTTTTGTTCATCTCAAGAAAACCATCGATGGTTTTCTCCTGGACTGCTCACCTATAAATAGATGTGAGCTCATTTTTTTTTTAGAAAATTCAAATTCCTCTCTTTTTGCTCTGCTAGGGTTTCGAATTTTTGTCACTAAAAAGCTTGTTTGGGCTCTTTCTTTCTCCCGGTTGGCTCTCCTTCCTCAAGGCTAGTGGGTTCTCGTCTTTTTTCCGGTTGCAAAAAAAAGTTAGGGTTTTGGTTTTCCGTCCGTTTCGATTTCTTTTTCAAAAACATGTAAGGGGATTATATTATGTCAGCTAACCTTATGAGTTCTACCAATTGAAAATATAGGATATGTTTATATGTATATAGTTACAATTTTTTTTTAGGGTTTCCGAGTCTAGGGTTCGGTTAACCAATGTTATTTTCAAAACCAACCAATTAAATTTGAATATGATATTTTGGATTAAAGTACTGGGCTTTCTGAAGGTTTTCACCGGTTGGAATTTGTGATTTCAAACCTTAGGCGTGTTTTAATATGAAACAAAGGAAGTAAGGTTGATTATCTCCGTTTTTCCTGTACTTACCTACTTATTTATATTTTTAGTAAAATAACGACTTGGAGATACTCATACTCCTATTTTCAACACAGTGTCTATTTTCTCAATCAGTTATTTTATTTATGATTTACAAGGTGAAAATTGTGTGGCATGAGTATAGTTTTAATTGGCATGACTGAACAGGTTTTATGTAATACTAAATTGTAACGGCTATGAGCCGAGATTAGATATGATGGTCAAGGGCTAGGTTATGATTGACAGTCGGGGGTCGATGTTAATAAACAATATATGACAGATATTCCACTGAATTACGAACAATTTATGTTTTATACGATTTTATGAAAATGAATTATGATTTCAGTTTTTTGATGTAAATTGCCATATATGATTTTAAAGCCTTGTGAATATAATGTTAGGTTATGAGCACGGTACTATAACTATATGTTCGGAGATAGTGCAATCACATGTCTTAGAGAGAGTGTTGGCATTGGATAGTTGATTAGAGTTCTGGGGAGTATTCCCCGATGCAGAATTTTGGGGACCCATCCGATGTAGAATTCTGGGTGAGCCTACCGATGTAGAATTTCGGGTATAGGGTAGGCTCAACCATACTTACTACTTAGTTTGACTTAGCTATAGTCTTCTGGCTATATGATGATGCTAATACAGTAGTTCAGGTTATATCTTTTAGGCATATATGGGCATATTTACTATAGAATGGATTATATTGAGTCAGTAGTACTTTATTATATATTATGGATTTTCCGACAGATATATTACAGTACTGTTTTTAGAATGCCAATTAAATGTATTTAAATGTTAACAGTAATATTTGTACACAACTCAAGCTAGTCACACATTGATAATGTAACATCCCGGTCCTTAATATGGACCCAGGTGTCACTCACTCATACAAAATACATGTACCTATTCAAGATACATAGACAACTTGTCCTAAACAGGGACATAAGGGTGTAACTCATACATAACGGGAATGTAAATCTTGCGAAAAAACATAAACATTCATCGGGATTTCTAATAGACATAAACCAGAGTTTATTGTTGTATCCTCAAATACATTTATACAGACTTAGAACAAATCCTATTAATACAACCCCAAAAGGATATTCCAACTAAGTTCAATATGCACATAAACCACTTACGTAAGCTACAACCAAAAACAATTCTCCAAGTCCCTTAAGCAACTAGGGACTGGTAATGGGGTGAGACACCTCTCAGTAAGGAAGAAAGTGTTACAACAGTGTGTAACCACATATGCACATTTGAATAAAACCCATACATATATATGTAAAACATTTCTTTACAATACTGTAATATACAAGATTTATTTGCACATTCTATTATTTAAATCATGCATATGAATAGTAGAACAACGACCAGCTTGTCATAACATGTTTTGCCTATTTACCCCGTGGCACGGGTTGTGCACTGATATCTCCAATAATGCCCTGTTCGTGCAGGCATTTGTCAAGTATCTAATATATAGTCCGACTACCCCCATCTAGTCTCTTGTTTCACCAGTGGTTTCATTACTCTTGTTAGCCAACTATCTATGTACCCACACTGATTTACATGTGTGGTTGCACTGTACCCTTCCAGCTGAGGAATTCCCTGCCATTGGGGTATCTTTCACCTCCATTAATGAAGTTTTTTCAACTTCTCACATCGGAGTATCTTTCAACCCCATTTACTAGAGTACCTTTCAACCCATTTTACTGGAGTATCTTTCAACCCCTTTTGTAGCGAGCTGTGGTTCCATTTATCATATATAGAATTTATAGCAAAATATAGTAACCGTGCAATTCTAGTATTTTCACAAATTCAGATAATCACATCGGGTTCAAACCGGCGCCTATCCACTCGGTTTTTCCCTTTTTGTTTCACTGATAACGCTCGGTGTATAACCCGCCTTTGTTTTCCACATTTTCCATATAACAAATTTGGAACTTCAGTTCTCATATCTCATATACATAGTATATCAAATCCATACATTTCCATTTCAACATATATCACACGAGTTTAATCCAAAAATCTGCTAAATGATAAAAATCCGATAAACATCATTTAAATGTAAAAGTAAAGAATTCAAGCATCTCCTATTATAGTATAAATGCAAAGAAGTGATTTTCATAAAATTTGGAGATCATACGCCAAAATCCTCATTTTTACCAAAAATCATAAAATCGTAAAACCGGCATTTCTACTCAGTAGAATTTAGCAAATAAACAGTTAAATCATACATATAAATATAAACTAGAATTTTGACGGTTTAGTTTTCCAAAAATAATTGTTGTAATCAAATTCCCCTTACCTTAAACTTGACACGAAACTACGTACAAAACTGATCCAAACCGACAACTCGGGATCCTGAAACCTAAAACCACAAAACATAATCTTACTATAATTTCGTCTACTATGCAAATATCAAATCAAAATTGAGATCAAATCCTTACCTCGATTTTTGGGAAAACCCAAAAATCCTCAAAATAACTATCTGATCCACTAAAGTTGCAAAACTTCTTCCTCTGATCCCCGCAGGAACTTCCTTTTTTAGAAACGGATGACAAATAGCGAAGAATCTTAGAGAGAGAGAGAGAGAGAGAGAGAGAGAGAAAGAGTTTCCGCTAGTTTAGAGAGAGGGAGAGAGAGAGAGGTTTAGGAAAAAACTTAGCTTCTAAGCAACCAAAATGGATATTTATAGGGCCTTTGACCAAGTCCAACTTGTCAATGAGTCGGCGTCTTCGTCGACGAATCCATCACACAACTCGTCGATGAAGCCATCCTGTAACGACCTGTTTAATAAATTGATTTTTTTTTTCCATAATAGCAAATAACATACTCTGATACCATAGCATTAACCTAAGCAGCAGGAAGTAGAAATCATACAAACATAACCATAAACCATTTTATACAATACCAGAGTTCTGAAATGTTTTCCAATATATACAAACATAACTGTATTCCCAAAAATTCCCTCAACTATACTGGGATGTACAAAAACACTCCCAAAAACATACCCACTTTCTGCAAGACACTACTGAAGCCCTTCTATTTGCGAGCCTGGTCTGCTCGCCTACCTGGATCACCTGAAAAATATATCAACACTGGGATGAGTCAACGCTCAGTAAGGAGAAATATGCTATTACTAGTGTGTGGCAAATGAGCTACTATGTATATATCATGAAATCTGTTTTCATATAAACATGAATAACTGAGTACTAAAGTACAATACAAATAATAAAGTACACCACCCCTTTTTCCCTATTGATTAACATATCAGTATTATGTTAATAATTCAAAATACTTCTAGTGTACATAAGTAGGATCCCTGTTTCTGTAAATCAATACGTAAGTAATAGTAACTGAAACTGTTCCCTGTGGCTATCTGTGTCATGACATGCCCCCTCATGACAAGGTTGTGCGGCCCGTAGGCTTGATTTACCCTGGCTGGTCAACCAGGAATAAATCACTGAACTCCATCAATCGACTTGCCCACCTCAACCCATATCTGGATGGGGAGCCTAACCTCTTCAAGGGCCTAGGTGGTCGACCTTACCACGTATTATCTGAATAGGTGGTTGCACTGATAACGTAACATTTGTAGCAATGGTACCGTGCTCTATAGCTGCAAGTCCAACAGGGTCTGATATCATATAATATATTTCTATACATATCTAACTGATTTACCATGATTTTGAAGTAATCATAATAACCATGATGCTGCATAACGAACTGAAATTTGAATAATCATAACATGGAACTGCATATTCGTAATACTGGAATTCGTATAATCATAGTACTAAAATCCGTAAAATCATGGTACTGAAGTTCACATAATCATAGTACTTAAACCCGTAAAATCATGGCACTGAAATTCATAAAAATCATGAAACTACAATTCATAAAACATATCCCCATACTACATACATATTCACAAGCCACACCATACTTTAATACATAATTTTCGTATATAAATACACTGTATAATATTTAGAAATTTTCTAACATAGCATATTTCCCTTACCTTAACTCTGAAAAGCCCCTACTGTACTCTAGTTCGATACCCACAGGGTCTCCTATACAACACCCTGAAACCATATTTGCCAGAACTAAACATCAGTATTTTTCTGCCTACATCATACTTTATAACTATCACAAGGTCAAAAGGAAACTAAAAGGTCTTACCCTGAATTTGGGATGAAATCCAATTTCGTTTTCCTGACGATCCGCTCTGGCTGTCTTGCAGAGAACTCCGCTAGGAGCGTCGTGGTAGCTTCGAATCGTCGATCCGGCAACTGGTGGGGCCAAAAACGAAGAGAGAAGGGAGAGAGAGTCGTAGGAGAGAGAGAGGAGAGAGAGAGCGGCGAGAGAAATGAGAAATATCCCGGTTTTCCTCCTTATATACTACTAGATTCATCGACGAGACACGTCACCTCATCGACGAGTCTTTCATAAAATTCATTGACGAAGCCCTGTATTCGTCAACGAAATTCAAAGCAGCCGGAAACCTCTCTCGGTATTTTCTCGTCGACGAAGCCCTGTGTTTGTCGACGAAATCCTTAAGGCCTTCATTGACGAAATCCTTAAGGCCTTCATCGACGAAACCCTATATTCGTCGACGAAGCTTAGCAATTTTTTGAAATTTTGATTATTTAATATTGTCTCCAAAATGAAATGTTGTCGACAAAGTCTACGGCCTCCTTCTGTTTTTGGTTCTATTTTTCTCCCTCATATTATTATTAAAATGCTATTATTCTTCGGGTCACTACACATCCCTTCGTCGCCGAGCCCAAGTTCCGAATATTTCTCTGACCCGCTCGGTATTTTCTCATCGACAAGGCTCTAAATTTTGTCGACGAGGATCTAAAGGACTTTGTCGACGAACGTGACTCCTTCGCCAATGAACCTAGCTTATTACGATTTGGGTCTCTACAATCTCCCCTCCTAATAAGAATTTCATGCTCGAAATTTACTAACAATTGTTAACTTAATCTTTTCTTATAATGCCGCTTTACAAAAGAGTCGACCGTCACCTACAAAATGACTTTGGCCCAAATTCATTACATACCCTCACATATGGTGGAGGAATACCATGGTTACACAAAAGATACATTGGAAGATTACATCTATAAACAAGACTCTCCCGAAGATCATATCATTCAATCTACATCATCTACATTACTATACATACTTATATACTATTAAATAACTATGGGTACTTCTGGAGAATTTCATATTATAATTTCCATGAAGCTTCTTCCACTGCATGGTTACTCCATAATACCTTTACGAGAGGTATTTCCTTAGTCCGTAACTGCTGCACCCTCCAATCCAATATTTGTACTGGTACTTCCTCACGCGATAAGGCATCACTGATCTCTAGAGGTTCGTAACTCAGTATATGTGATGGATCTGGTACGTACTTCCTCAGTACGGCCACGTGAAATACATCATAGACTCTAGATAGTACTGGAGGCAAAGCCACTCGATAAGCAACTAAACCTATCCTTTCAAGGATCTCAAAAGGCCCGATATATCGAGGACTTAACTTCCCCTTCTTCCCAAACCTCTCATCACCCCTTTCATTGGAGCGATCCTCAAGAATACCATATCTCCTACCTCGAATTCCAACTCTCATCGACGAGTATCAGCATAACTCTTCTGTTGACTCTGAGCTGCTTTGATTCTTTCTCTAACTGAGCTGCTTTGATTCTTTCTCTAATCAATCTGACCTTTGCAGAGGTCTGTTGAATTAATTTTGGACCCAGTATCTGCCGCTCACCAACCTGATCCCAGTACAATAGAGATCGACACCGACGACCATACAAAGCCTCATAAGGTGTCATCTCTATGCTCACCTGGTAACTGTTGTTATATGCAAATTCAATAAGCAGTAGATATCGTATCCAACTATCATCGAAATCTAGTACACAAGCCCGCAACATATCCTCTAACGTCTAAATCATCTCCGACTTTCCATCCGTCTGTGGGTGAAAAGACGTACTGAACGTCAGTCCCGATCCCAAGGCACCCTGTAAACTCTTCCAGAAACGAGATGTAAAACATGGATCCCGATCTGAAACAATAGAAATAGGGACACGATGGAGTCGTACCACCTCCTGCACATAAAGTTCTGCCAATCTATTCAGAGAGTAATTGACTCTGATTGGGATAAAATGTGCAGTCTTCATCAGTCGATCCACTATAACCTATATGGCATTCTGCCCATGCACCGTCATAAGTAAACCCGTTACAAAATCCATCGAGACATGTTCCCACTTCCACTCAGGGACGTCGAGTGGCTGAAGTGATCCTGCCGATTTCTAATGTTTTGCTTTGATCCACTGACATGTCAGGCATTGCTCTATAAAACGGGCGATCTCTCTTTTCATTTTGGACCACTAGAAAGATTCCCTCAAATCCTGGTACATTTTCGTACTACTAAGATGTAAAGTATAGAGTGAACGATGTGCCTCCTCCAGAATGACCTATTTAATCACGGCATCATTCAGTACACAAACTCTGGCACGAAATCTCAATATCCAATCACCAGAGATACTGAATCCATCTTCAACCCCTTCTTAATTCCTTCCGTAATTTCAACCAACTCAGGATCCTCCCTCTACGTTACACGAATCCTCTCCTATAAAGTCGGTTGTACCACCAAGCTAGCAAGGACATCCTGATGGTTTCCTTCTACCACCTCCAAACTCAACCTCTCAAGGTCCATACAGATCTGATGCTGAACCTCCACTGCCGAGACAGACGCATCCACAAACTTCCGACTCAGAGCATCGGCTACCACATTAGCTTTTCCTGGATGATAGCTAATAACACAGTCATAGTCTTTAATCAACTTAAGCCATCTATGTTGTCTCATGTTGAGCTCCTTTTGGGTGAAAAAGTATTTAAGACTTTTATGGTCGGTAAAAATCTCACACCTTCACATACAAGCAGTGCCTCCAAATTTTCAGTGCAAACACTACCGCTGCTAACTCCATAGCATGCATTGAGTAGTTCTACTCGTATTCTTTGAGTTGACGAGAAGCATAAGCAACTACTTTGCCCTGCTGCATTAGAACACATCCAAGACCCTTTTTTGAAGCATCACTATAAATAACAAAGCCACCATCATTGGATGGAATAGTCAGAATTGGAACGGTAACCAGTCGCCATTTCAATTCCTGAAAACTCAGTTCGCAATCATCCGTCCAATCATACCTCACGTTCTTCAACGTGAGTCTCATCAAAGGACATGCTAAACTAAAGAATCCTTCCACAAACCGACGATAGTAACCTACAAGACCTAGAAAACTTCTAACCTCCTGAACATTCTTCGGTCTCGTCCAGTCCACTACTGCTTCAATCTTACATGGATCCATGGATATACCTTCTTTATACACCACATGCCCCAGAAATGCAATCTATTCCAGCCAGAACTCGCACTTTTTCAGTTTAGCATGCAATCTCTTATCCCTAAGCATTTGCAATACTAGCCTCAAATGAACTTCATGCTCTGCAACACTCCTAGAATACATTAGAATATCATCGATAAATACCACGATGAATCGGTCTAGATACTCATGGAAGACCCTGTTCATCAAATCCATAAATATTGCAGGTGCATTAGTCAAACCAAAAGGCATAACCATAAATTCAAAATGGCCATACCGAGTTCAAAATGCAGTTTTTGAGACATCCTTCGCTTTCACCTTCAGTTGGTGATACCGAGACCGTAGGTCAATCTCGAAGAAGACCTGCGTGCCTTGAAGTTGGTCAAACAAATCATCGATCCAGGGTAGCGGATATTTATTCTTTATCGTCACCTTATTCAGTTCTCGGTAGTCGATGCACATCCTCATCGACTCATCCTTATTCTTCAGAATAACACCGGTGCTCCCCAAGGCGAAACACTGGGTTGAATGTACCCCTTGTCTAGCAGCTCTTGAAATTGTTTTTTTAACTCTTTTAGCTCAGCTAGAGCCATACGATACGGAGCTTTCGATATCAGCACCATACCTGGAGCTAACTCAATAGAAAATTCCATTTCACGGTCTGGAGGTAATCCTGACAAGTCCTCTGGAAACACGTCTGGGAACTCACGCACTACAGCAATCATCTCCAATTCCCATTCTTCTGCTGGCATGTCTTTCACAAACGCCAGATACCCCTGGCACCCTTTAAGGAGTAGCCTTCTAACTTGCATAGCAGAAAGGATCCGTGGTGTAGAACATACACACGATCCAAGGAACTGAAATTCCTGCTTTTCTGGTAGTCTGAACAACACCTCCCCCCTGTGGCAATCAATACTGGCATAACTAGTAGACAACCAGTCCATCCCTAAGATGATATCAAAGTCATACATGTCGTAAACCACAAGATCAACTGGTAGTACCCTTCCCTGAATTTCAACTGGGAAGTCATGAACTACCTTGCTACACCCAACCACAGATCCAGACAGTGTAGCTACCACCAGTTCATAATCTAACAATTGCACCTCCAATCCACACAATTTAACAAAACCTCGGGAAATAAAAGAATGTGTTGCCATGGAATCAAACAATACAACAGCTTTATGAGAAAGCATGTAAATGATACTTGTGCCTACGTCACCAACGTTCTCAGTGTCACCAGGAGTCAGAAAATACACCCTAGCCTGGGTCATACCCCCCTGTTGACCGCCATGCTGTGTCGGACCATTCCCTCTGTAGAGCTGCTGCGAGGCTCCACTATTTCCCTGCATCCCATAGTCTCTCACCTCGTGCCCTTACTTACCACACCGCATACAAGCCCCTGTAGACAACAAACACTGCCCAAGGTGTCTCCTACCACACAAAGGGCAACATTGAAAATGTGCGGTGTTCTAAGACATACCACCACTGTTCTTTTTCCAATTACCCTGCTTTTCCCCAGAGGAAGAACTAGGACGCTCCGGCCTATTCTTCAAAACCTAGACCTCTGCGTCCTCAAGCAAACACTCCTCTGCCACCATGACTTTATCAACCAACGTAGCAAAGTTTTGCAACTACAGAATCGCCGTCTTCCTACAGATTTCCTCCCTCAGACCCCTCTGAAACTTCCAGGCCTTCTTCACTTCATCCGGTATCACGAATGGAGAAAATCGTGACATTTCCTGGAATTTGGCATTGTACTGCTACACTGTCATCGATTCCTAAGTCAGATTCATGAATTCTTCCTTCTTCGCGTTTCTAACCATGGCCGGAAAGTAACGTTCAAAGAAGAGCTCTTTGAATCGAGCCCATGTCAATGTCATTGGTATAGGTCGGTGCTTTTCCATCTACTTTATAGACACCCACCATCTCTTAGCCTCTCCTGCCAACTTGAACGTGGCAAAAGTGACCTCCTGATTCTCCGTACAATTCAAGACATCCAGGATCTTCTCGATCTCTTGAATCCAACTTTCACCATGAACTAAATCTGCATTTCCTACGAAAGCCAAAGGCTTCAACCTGGTGAAATGATCAATGGAGCATCCTATCTCAAATGTGAGATGGTCCTGTCCCCTATTCGTTCGCACCACCTCAGCCATAAGCTGTTGTGCAAAATCCCGTAAAACACTAGTGGAATCATTACCAGTCTCAGGGCCGGCACCCTCACTACTACTGCCTCCCACGTTGACAGTAATATCCCTAGATTCCATCTTGAAAGAAAATTATGAGAATCCATTAGAAGGTAATAGCCTAAGCATCAGCTAACACTACCATACTATAGACTCAATTCCCTTAAATCCACATCCTGAATATCGATGTACTCCATTAATTCAACATCATCATTCTAACTCAAGTTCTGCCCTTTCACTTGGAAACAACACCATCAATAGATTGCCATGATTTTCTGAACCCTTCTAATGATCTAGAAAAACACAGAAGTCTGCCAATTGTTTTCGTCTCTAGGTATACAAAACAAAACCTAAGATCGTATCCATGTCCTATACTCTGGTATATTCTAACCTACAAGAACTAGAAAATTCTTAATTCTGAACATATCCCTAACCAGGCAGCATGATTTAAATCACACTTCCGACTGGTTAAGGGCTCTGATACCAACTGTAACATCCCAGCCCTTAATACGGACCCAAGTGTCACTCAATCATACAAAATACATGTACTTGTTCAAGATACATAGACAACCCGCCCTAAAAAGGGACATACGGGTGTAACTCATACATAACGGGAATGTAAATGTTGTGGAAAAACATAAACATTCATTGGGATTTCTAATAGACATATACCAGAGTTTACTGTTGTATCCTTAAATACATTTATACAGACTTAGAACGTGTCCTATTAATACAACCGCAAAAGGATATTCCAACTAAGTTCAATATACACATAAACCACTTACGTATGCTACAACCAAAAACAATTCTGTAAGTCCCTTAAGCAACTAGGACCGACGTCCTGGTGGACCTGAAAAAAAAGATTGTATAATGGGGTGAGACACCTCTCAGTAAGGAAGAAAGTGTTACAACAGTGTGTGACCACATGTGCACATTTGAATAAAACCCATACATATATATATATGTAAAACATTTCTTTACAATACTGTAATATATAAGATTTATTTGCAAATTCTAGTATTTAAATCATGCATATGAATAGTAGAACAACGACCAGCTTGTCATAACATGTTTTTCCTATTTACCCCGTGGCACGGGTTGTGCACTGATATCTCCTACAATGCCCTGTTCGTACAGGCATTTGTCAAGTATTTGATATATAGTCCGACTGCCCCCATCTGGTCTATTATTTCACCAGTGGTTTCATTACTCTTGTTTGCCAACTATTTACGTACCCACACTAATTTACATGTGTGGTTACACTGTACCCTTCCAGCTGAGGAATTCCCTGCCATTGGGAGTATCTTTCACCTCCATTAATGAAGTTTTTTCAACTTCTCACATCGGAGTATCTTTCAACCCCATTTACTAGAGTATTTTTCAACCCATTTTACTAGAGTATCTTTCAACCCCTTTTGTAGCAAGCTGTGGTTCCATTTATTATATATACAATTTATAGCAAAATATAGTAACTGTGCAATTCTAGTATTTTCACAAATTCAGATAATCACATCGGGTTCAAACCGGCGCCTATCCACTCGGTTTTCCCCTTTTTGTTTCATTGATAACGCTCGGTGTATAATCGGCCTCTGTTTTCCACATTTTCCATATAACAAATTTGGAACTTCAATTCCCATATCTCATATACATAGTATATCAAATCCATACATTTCCATTTCAACATATATCACACGAGTTTAATCTAAAAATCCGCTAAATGATAAAAATCCGATAAACATCATTTAAATGTAAAAGTAAAGGATTCAAGCATCTCCTATTACAGTATAAATGCAAATAGGTGATTTTCATAAAATTTGGAGATCATACGCCAAAATCCTCATTTTTACCAAAAACCGTAAAATCGTAAAATCGGCGTTTCTACTCGGTAGAATTTAGCAAATAAACAGTTAAATCATACATATAAATATAAACTAACTTTTAAGCGGTTTAATTTTCCAAAAAATAACTGTTGTAATCAAATTCCCCTTACCTTAAACTTGACACGAAACTACAAACAATACCGATCCAAACCGACAACACGGGATCCTGAAACCTAAAACCACATAACATAACCTTACTATAATTTCGTCTATTATGCAAATATCCAATCAAAATTGAGATCAGGTCCTTACCTCAATTTTTGGGAAAACCCAAAAATCCTCAAAATAACGATCCGATCCCCTAAAGTTGTAAAACTTCTTCCTCTGATCCACGCAGGAACTTCCGTTTTTAGAAACAGACAATGAATAGCAAAGAATCTGAGAGAGAGAGAGAGAGAGAGAGAGAGAGAGAGAGAGAGAGAGAGAGAGAGAGAGATAGTTTTCGTTGGTTTAGAGAGAGAGAGAGAGCTTTGGGAAAAGAATTAGCTTCTAAGCAACCAAAATGGATATTTATAGGGCCTTTGACCAAGTCCAACTCGTCAACGAGTCGGTGTCTTCATCGACGAATCTACCACACAACTCGTCGACGAAGCCATCCCTTCGTCGTCGAGCCCAAGTTCCAGATATTTCTCTGACCCACTCGGTATTTTCTCGTTGACGAGGCTCTGAATTTTGTTGACGAGGATCTGAAGGACTTCGTCGACGAACGTGACTCCTTCGTCGATGAACCCAACTTATTACAATTTGGATCTCTACAGATAATAATATAATTTGTCTTACTGCGAGGTGTCTCACCCTATTATACAAATCTTGTTTTAGGTCTTTCGAGGGATCGAGTCTAGCGTACTGCAGGGCTAGTGTTAGACAGTCGATAGATATTGTCAGAACTAGTGAGACATAGCCAGTAGTTTTGTTATTTTGGGGATTGTAATAACAAGTTATGGAATTAGCTATGTATGTATGTGGGAAATAGTTAAAATTCTAGTAAGTGTTGGATGTATTAATATGTAATTTCCGCTGTGTATGTATATGATGATTAGTATGGAACACTCGTTTCTCCTTATTTTGGCGAGTTGTATATGTATGGTATCAGAGAGACATATATGTTATGCTTTAGTAGCACTTCGGACCCATGTAAAGGGTCGGGGCGCTACAAAAAAACTCCCAAGACACCACTCTCAAAAGAGTAAAAGATATTTTAAAATGTGAAAAATCGTTTTCATTTTTGTTTTAACTTTTTAAAAATTAAAAAAAAAAAAAAAAAAAGAGCTAATTTTAAGTTTTTCAACATCTATGTGAAATAAATAAATAAAATAAAATAAAATTTGACATTATCGGTGTGTGAAAATAATTTTATTTTTTTTAAAAAAAATTATTGCAAAAATGTCACATTGCTTTTTAATTTTTTAATTTTTTTATAAATAATTTTTAAAATACTTTTTTATGTATGGAAGCAGAGAATTCGAATCTTATAAATTGATTTGTGTGAATTATACATTGAATTTTTTTCAAATATATGCGAATCCAAAATTCATAATCTCATATAAGAACTTATATATTTTTTAAAAAAAATTATAAAAATAAACTATTTTTTATAATTATTTGAAATCTATAATTAAAAAACCAAAACTATTTTTTCCAAGAAAAAATTTATTTATTTCTTATCTTTTAATACATATCTTAAAATTTGAAAAAAAAAATATAATTTTATAATTTATATTTTTAATACAATCTTTAAGAAACTAAAAAAAAAATAACAGAATTTGGTAATTATTTAAAAATTTAAAATATATATATATATGTGCCGCGGCTCCCACAAGCCCGCGTGGCTGAATTCCGGTGAGTTTCGGCTGAACAGCGGTGATCCATCGACGCCCTTAACTCCGTCCTGATCCAGTGCGAAAAACATCTTTGACGCATTTTGCAATCGCGGTGATGAATCCGCTTTATGTTCGGGTTGGATAAAGGGCTTGCTCCGGATCCGGCGACGAAACTGCAGGATCCGGCGTTAGCGCCGGGGGATCTCGACTTGTTTTGCCGAAGCAAATTAGAGTCAATTTGGGGTGTTGTAGAAGCAAAGGCCATGGTGAGAGCAACTGACAAAATTTCACAATCCTCGCCGTGCCGTCGATCATTCGTCTAATTTTTCGATTTTATTTCCGAGTCTCCAGATCTTGACCTGGAAGCTAACACTTGGAACAGAGTTGCCAAGAATTCGAATAAACAAGTAGTTCTATAAATGGATTTAATGAACATTGATTTGAAGAATTTTATTTAAAGCAAGTTAAATTAATCATAATCAGCATAAAATAATTTAAAATTTATGTCCACCTCAACAAAATTTATTACACTGTTAGTTTAGTTTATGTTTGATGAAAATTTTAAATTTTTAATTAACTTTAATTACGATAGATTCTTAATTATATCAGTTGACCATTGATGGACTAGGGGTATTTGAATATGTTGTGGGTTACTATTCGAAGCCTTTGTTTTAAGCATAGAATATTTTATTTTTGGCCCACCTAAGGGTTTTCAAAGTTATAAATTTTTGTATTAATAACTGAAAAAAAATCAAACTGAACTGAAAAAAAAAAAAGGGTTTTTGGTTTAAATAAACCATGAGTGTATGATTTGGTTTTGGTTTGTGTAGTTTAAAAACTGATTAGTTTGGTTCAGTTAACCATTTTGATTAGAATCGAACCGAATAGAATCAATTATACCCTTGGGTCTTCTCAATTGGAGAATCTCTATATGGATAATACACATTCCAATTGAACTAGTGATATTTCGGCTTGGGATGCATTTAATTTGGCAGTATTTTGGATGCTCGATGTTAAATACCATTGGATGAGTTACTTTTTATTGCCATTGGAAGCACAACACATTATGGCAGGGTAACATTTCACAATTTAACGAGTCTTCTACTTATTTGATGGGATGTTTAAGAGATTATTTCCCACATGGCCTAACGATCTTTTATATATTTTTTCTGTAGTTATTCTATGAACTATTACGTGTAACATAGGATTAACGGTTCTAGAACCATTAATGGTTGGTGATCCCGTAGATCCATTTGCAACTCTTTTGGAAATATTACCAGAATAATTTTGCATATTTGATCAATTCAAGGTAAAAAATAGGGTTGCTCCCTCGGAAAAATTAGGAAAAAGTTGAGCCAAAATATCCTGATTTAAAATAAATTCATCAAGAAGGAGTATCTCTGTAGGATCCATTCTAAAAGGATGACAATTAGCTAAAGCAGCAGATCCTATAGCAACTAATTGCAAAAGAGGGGAAATCGGCCACATTAAAATTACCTTCTGGGGAGGTCCGTTTGATATCCAAAAATTGCTCAACAACAGTCGGACAATTGGAGAATGTTGTTTTAATATTATATACAAAACTCCATAAGTCTAAGTGGTAGAATTCCATTTACAGAAATGTTTTATCAATTCCTTTCTGTATCTGTTGCAAGTTTTCTCCGATACATATGAGAATCCTTTCACCATTTGAGGTGTTAATTTACCTACTAAAATATCACTTGTTTCTACCCAAGATCCGAGCTTCACAATTCCATTACTACTTAGTGATAAAGGGGGTAGGGGTGTAGAGACAACTGGGAGGTTTGCATAGAAGTTGTTAAGGTTATCCCACATCGGTTGTGAAAGGGGCTGGTGGTCAGTTGTTAAGTGTGAGGGAAAGCCTCACCCCATGAGCTAGCTTTTGGGGTTAAGATTGAGAATGCCCTAAACCACCTAACACTGATATTAGAGCCGACAGTTCATAACTCTGGATTGGGGTTGAGAAGGCTCTAAACCACCTAACACTGATATCAGAGCTTGGTTCACCAACATTCTCCCTAGTATGTCGTGCCAAGGGAGACCTCGATGGTTGCCTTGCCGGGAGAAACCCCGATGTGTGAGGGGGAGATTGTTAAGGTTGTCCCACATTGGTTGTGAAAGGGGCTAGTGGTCAGTTATTAAGTGCGAGGGAAAGATTCACCCCATGAGCTAACTTTTTGGGTTGAAAATGCCCTAAACCACCTAACACAGTAAGAGCAGAGGTCCGAAAAACAAAGATAACAGCAGAAGCAAGTCCAACAAGTTTGCAAATGTTGAGTGTCATCATTGCGGGAAAAAGGGACACATCAAGAAATATTGCAGGCAATTGAAGAAAGAAAACAAGAATGAGAAAGGGAAGGGAACAAAGAATGGAGATGACAAAGATGGTGATGATAGAGATGCTACCACCACTCCTGCAGAATTCCTCATTGTTTATGATGATGAGATGATAAATGTTGTATACCATGAGACCAGCTGGGTGATTGACAATGGTGCCTCCATTTATGCTACATCTCGGAAGGATTTCTTTACATCCTATAGATCTAGTGACTTTGGAACAGTAAAGATAGGAAATGATGACTTGGTTAAAGTCATTGGAATTGGGGATGTGTATTTGAAGGCAAATAATGGCATGAGTTTAGTTCTTAGAGACGTGAAGCATATTCCTAACATTTGTTTGAATTTGATTTCTGCAAGTAAACTTGACGACGAAGGGTACTGCAACATTTTCAGTGATGGCCAGTGGAAGCTCACCAGGGGTGCTATGGTTGTGGCTCGAGGCATGAAACATTATGCATTGTACGTTACACAAGTAAAGATCTCAAACGACATAGTTAATGCGATGGAGGATAATGGTATAACAGAGTTGTGGCACAAGAGACTGGCTCACATGAGTGAGAAAGGATTACTGGGGAAAAAAAGTCTACTATGTGGACTAAAAAGCACACTTCTGAAAATGTGTACTCATTGTTTGTCAGGGAAGCAGAATAGAGTTTCCTTTAAGAATTCCCCTCATTCGAGAAAGTCAAAGATACTGGATTTGGTACATCCAGAAGTATGTGGCCCTATAAAGACAAGAACACTTGGTGGCTCCAGATACTTTGTGACCTTTATAGATGATCATTCAAGGAAGTTGTGGGTATATACCTTGAAGTCAAAAGATAAAGTGTTGACTAAGTTCAAGCAATTTCAAGCCCTAGTTGAGAGACATACTGGGAAGAAACTAAGGTGCATCCAAACTGATAACGGTGGAGAGTATTCTGGTCCATTTGATGAGTATTGCAGACAGCAAGGTATTCGACATCAAAAGACTCCTCCGAAAACTCCTAAATTGAATGGCATAGTAGAAAGGACGAACAGAACACTAGTTGAGAGAGTGAAATGTTTGCTTTCACAAGCACGATTGCTAAAATTCATTTGGGGGGAGACATTGAGCACTGTTGTTCATGTGTTAAATCTTACACCCTGTGTTCCTCTATAGTTTGATGTATCAGACTGAGTTTGGACAGGTAAGGAAATTTCCTATAATCACCTGTGTGTTTTTAGGTGCAAAGCATTTGTGCATATTCCAAAATATGAAAGGTCCAAACTTGATGAGAAAACACAATAGTGTATATTCCTTGGCTACGGTCAAGATGAATTTGGATACAAGCTTTATGATCCAATTGAGAAGAAAATTGTGAGCAGCAGAGATGTCGTGTTTGTAGAAGATTAGACGATTCAGGATATTGAGAAGGTAGAGAAATCTATGTCTCACCAGGGTGACAGTTTGACTTATGTGGATCCTGTTCCTTTGAAGAATTTTCCATCTCAGGTTGAGAATGATGTTCAGGATGACCACCAGGGTAGAGGTGATGTGGATGTTCCCTTACAGGTTCAAGGAGATGCTGAGACTAATGAACAGTTCACAATGCCAGAGATTCCACTAGAGATTCCATCCAGGAGATCACCTAGAGATCGACATCCTTCCACTCGGTATTCAGCTGAACAATATGTATTATTGACTGACGGAGGAGAGCCCCAGTGTTTTTCAGAAGCCATGGAAGATGAACACAAGATAGAGTGGGTTGAGGCCATGCAAGATGAGATGTAGTCATTGCATGATAACCACACCTTTGAGTTAGTGAAGCTACCTAAAGGAAAAAGAGCTTTAAAGAACAAGTGGATTTACAAAAAGAAGCCAAATGAGTTCTCTTCATGGCCACGGTACAAAGCTAGATTGGTTGTGAAAGGGTTTGTTCAGAGAAAAGGTATTGATTTTGATGAGATCTTCTCTCCAATTGCAAAGATGTCATCGATTCGTACAGTACTTGGCTTAGCAGCTAGTCTTGACTTGGAAGTTGAGCAGATAGATGTGAAGACCGCCTTCCTTCATGGTGATTTGGAGGAAAAGATTTATATGAAGCAGCCAGAGAGTTTCAGAGTGAAAAGGAAAGAGGATTATGTGTGCAAGCTGAAGAAAAGCCTATTTGAAACAAGCACTGAGACAGTGGTATAAGAAGTTTGAGTCTGTTATAGGAGAGCAAGGCTACAAGAAGACAACTTCATATCACTATGTATTTGTTCAAAAAATCTCTGATGACGATTTTATTTTCTTACTGTTTTATGTGGATAACATGCTAATTGTTGACAAGAATGCTTCAAGGATTGACCAATTGAAGAAGTAATTAAGTAAGTGGAATTTTCAACAGAAGCAACCACCCTTGAAAAGAGTGCATGCTCATTGATCAAGCGCTTTTGCGCAGCACAGAAATGAGTCTTTTCTAATAATATAGAGACTAATTTATAATTTTACATTATAATTTACTCAAAAAAAATTAATTGCCCCATTATTTATTTTTTGTAATATTCACAAAAGATGCGGTAATAAAAATTTTGATACATTATTTTACTACCAAATATTTCTTTTAACAATATTACTAATTTTTTATAAGATTAAATTCAGTAATACCCCTTGAGTTGTTTGAATATGATATTTCACCTCTCAACTTTTCTAAACTATCAAAAAATACTCAAAGATTTAAATTTATTGACAAAATTATCCTTCCATTGGTTAACCGTTAGTTAGTCGTTAAGTATATGTGAAAAATAAAGTTTATCCTTAATAAAATAATGTTTTAAAATGAGATTAATTTAACAAATTAAATTGAGAAAATTGGACAATATAATGTTTTAAAAAATGAATAAGCGATTTAAAGACCTACTTAATTCTCGAATTGAATGATGTGACTGATCTAATCACTTTTTGTCAGTCAATTGATATCAACATGATAAAATAATTCTATTATTATTTCAGAATTTTAAACTATATATATATATATATATATATATATGAAAATAAAATACCAATAAATCATATAAAAAAAAAATTAGTAATCATAAAACTACAACCATGAAGATAGTTTGGGGGGAGGAGAGAGAGGAGGGAGGTTAGTGTCACTTTTAGAAGTTTAGAGATACATATATGTAGTAGATGGTACAGTTTGTGGGGCTGTAAGTGCATTTTTTCATAAAATTATAAAGATGAATGTTAGTTCTTCTATATGTAAACCTGAATGTTAAATCAATAAAGAAAATTTATATTTATATTTATTGGTTAATCTTTGAATGAATCAAAATCATTGACTTTTTTTTTACTTGTATACAAGTTGTTATATTACTAAATATGTGATTCAATCAAACCCAAAAAGCGAGCCGAAATTCGACCAGCTAGCTGATTTGAGTCAATTTTTAAACAATATTTTATTTTTAAAAATATATTTAGTAATTTTTATTTTTCATGAGAAGTGTATATAACAAATATTTTGGAACAATATAATTATCTAAGTATTTTTTTTTCTGAACTATTAGTATTATATATTTATTTATTTTATATCTTTTAATTTTTAAAAATTAATAATTTAATTATGTTATCATGCTTATGTTAATTGATTGACTCGAACTAGTCGGGCCAATTAGACTAGTCAACCCGAGAATTTGGTATCTAATCCACTTATACATAAAATTCTCAAAACATACTCCTTAATTGAACAATTTTTTTAACTTCATTTATTAAATTAGTGTCATTTCATAAGTTACCACGACCGAATAAAAAGAGTAAAGTTGTCATTATATTAAGGGTAAAATTCTACTTTTTTTTTTTTATCATATACTTATTGTTTGACTAATGATCAACTAGCAAAAAGTTCATTTTACCAATAAAAACTTTTGAGCACTTTCTGATAGTTTTCAAAAACTTAAGAGAGCAGAGTGTCGTATTTAAAAAATTCAAGGCATTACTGAATTTTTATTTCACTGTAGTGAATAATTTTTTTAATGACAAATTTTATGATTATCCTACACAACTTCCTTTTTAGGCTGTTAAACTACATTAGCTAAATACAGTAATAATAAAATTAATTTGTAATACATTTTTTATGTGCCTAATAAATTAATAGTATACCATATAACAAGTAAACGTTTCTTTCATTTCATTAATGTATTTATCACTCGTGATTCATGAAAAGCTTAAAATGTATATTTAATTATTAATTAAGAAAGTAAGAATCCATTTTTCAAATTGCAAATTTCTTCAATCTTCAAATACTCCCAATCTGACAAGTTACCTTTTCATTACAAGATTTACAAATATACTACTATAAATAAGATTGCATACGCCTCTTGAAATACCATTGAAATGGTTAATCCTGCCATTCAGAGATATTAGGAACAATAACCTCAGATCTTGCTGGCCCAAGGCAACAGCTGAAACTGCTGATTCTTTAAACACATCCAAATATGATGCAAACATCCCAGCCATTTTCCCCACCATATGAGCAAAAATGATACACCACCACATGCAAAACATAGTTCATTCAGAATCTGATGAGTTCGACTTTGCGCTTTGCCGAACACTTCTGGTTTGAGCACTCGATTTTGATGCATTTACAGATGATTCGCCTTCAAAAAAGATGACTTGAGATTTAGCCAACCTCTCCTCCAGTTCCTCTGTTGTAAACTCATCTCTGCCGCCAAGCTCGTCAAATCCTACCTGCATTGCATTGAACAAAAATTAAAACAGTGGGGAGGGGGAGTGTGGAAATGAAGTCCATGGATTGAGTAAACTGGTGCCCTTCCGTATAATATACCACATAATCATCCACTTTGGCGTTCTTTATAAGCGCAAGCGTTGGGAGTACAACAATCTTCAACCTCTCTGCTAAGAATGGGCTTTTCTCTGCATGAATTTTTACAAATCGTGTCTCTATGTGCTGCTTTGCTAATATGCTCATGTGTTTGTCCATTACCTGTAAATACCAATAAACATGGATTATAAAATTCGGTTCTTGCTTGTAAAATTTAAGCTCTCTCTTGTGCCATGGAACATACACTTTCATAGAGTTAAGGGAATGTCATTTAGAACACATAAATACTACTAACTGGAAAAGCAATACTCTCGGGACTGAAATGCAATTCAAATATATACTACTATATTACTAGAGGTCGTGCCTTGGTGCGATGGTAAGTGCCTCTGCCTCAGTACAGGTGGTCTCGGGTTCGAGACTTGGGAGCGGCATCTTCAAAAATGGGGGTAAGGCTTGCCGACATCCACCTCTCCCAGACCCCACTCAAAGAGGGAGCCTTGTGCACTGGGTACGGCCTTTTTTTACTACTATATTACTCTAAGTCTGTAATAAAACATTTCTATACATTTTCCAATAGGCAGATGAGCAACGCTAGTGCTACACAACCAACTCCTCACCACAATCCTCTGCCAAGTGACATGGCTTCAGGAGAAACTGCCAAGCAAATGTATTCAAATGTCCAGAAATGCATGACAACAGTGTTGAAAAGGGAGAATCAGCCAGCAGGAGTGGGAAATAACATCAACTTTCTAAAGACAACATGGAAGCAGGATATTAAATACTGAATGCTATCACAAGATTCACAACAGTAGCCCAAAATACAAATAAGAAAACTGAATAAATAAAAACAAGCACAACAATTTTTTTTTTTTTCAATGTTTAAAAAAGAGAAAAGGAATAAGACAAGGTGTTTTAACCCTTTAAAAGGTGAGGTGTAAACTTCAAGGCATTGAGGCATAAGCTTTTTGAGAACTTTATTTTTAGATAAAAATATGTAAATAAATTACACACTTTAAAAAATAAATAAAAATAAAGAATATCACAAATAAAATGTTAAAAAAAATCAAATATAATTTGTAAACTACTTGTTGGCCATTGCTGTCTAGAATTCATTACTTATATCGACAAGAGATACCTATAACATTACAAAGTTCAAATTATTTTCAGAACCTAAGATACACCCCTCAATTATTCTGGAGAGGTCAAGGTTCAAAAGTTTTAAAAATCAACTCAAATTACAACATTTCTTTTATATAAACATGTAGTTAAAATTTTTTCGAGTTTAACTTGAGAATCACACAATCAAAATGCGTAAGCCTCAACTAAAAAGGCGAAAAAGTTGTGCCTTTGGTACAAACGCATAAGCCTCGGCATGTAATGCATTAGTCTTATGGCAACTTAGGCACGTCTTGCCTTGAGAAGAACGTCGATTACACCTTCTAAAACATTAGGTTTTTTTAACAACAGCATAATTGACCATCAGAAAGTTTTGAATATGGAAAAAGAATAAAACAAATTTTCCCCAAACCTTTTAAAATAATTGTTCTCAAAAAGTGTTTTACACAAAATGAGTCTTAAAGGTGTATCCTGCCAAAGAAGACTACCCCAAGCCTTGTGAAAAAATCAGAAAATTAAGCGCTAGAAGGAAAAAAATGAAGAGGCCAAAATAACAATGCATATCCTGAAATTTTATCAAAGCTCATGATTCATCAAGTATCTCTATCAGTTCCTATCTTTCTATCACACTTATGAGATACCAGAAAAAGGAACATTCTATAAATTAATAGCTCTACCTAACCATAAACCAAAGTGGACATAATCCGAAATTTGAAAACTTGGCCTGAATGAGGAGGTTTTAAACATCTTCTGGACAAATTCTCAAAGAAAGCACTAGTAAAGAAAGCTTATTCTAGAAGATAAGAAATATGATATATTGAAAACAGCTATTAAGAACATAGATTTTACTCAAATACCTCTCAAAGAAGATGGACAAAAAAAAAAAAAAACCAAATGATTCACGCCAGCAAAGAACCATCAGCAACCTTCAACGAGAGAGAGAGAGAGAGAGAGAGGAGAGAGAGAGAGGAGAGAGAGATACCAAGTCTCAAGAACTAAATGCTAACCACTTGAAAATCCCAAATTTAGCAAGAACTTGGCCCCAGACGGCTTAAATAACAAACCCTAAACATGGAGAGCCAATTCTTCAAAGAGATTAGGCAATCCAATGCCAATGTCATTAAGTGCCGTCAACATATGATGTTCAACTTGGGGAGAATGCTAAAGACAATTCCAGGAACCCCAGCAATCTAAATCAATGATATGTGGAAATAGGCACTAAGCTCTTTGAAAATTAAGTACCACTGTCTTCACCAACATGCAGTAAAACAATGCCATCTGAAGTACTAAACCTCTAATGGAATAACCTACCATTCCAGGAGATTCCTATGAGATGACTATTCCTATGAGATGACAGTGTAACAGCCCACCTATAAGATAATTACCCATAGAAGAATTTAACTGACAGGCATGTGCTATTGCTTCTACTTCTTTTTGCTAAAATTTTGATATAAATTTTTACATCCTAAAAACTTCTACAAAATTAGATGAAGTTCAAAGTCAAACATAGAAAAGCACAAAATGGGAAAAAAAACCAAACATACATAGTGGGCCAGCATCTTAAAAGGAAACAGATACAATGAAATGAACCTGGCCATACTTCCGGAAAGTTACGAAAAAGGACAACCCTCCAATCTTGCTTTAAGAAATAATACCAAAAATAATGGAAGAAAAAGGCCAAAGAGAAGCTAAAATAACAATTTTATTCCAAAGCAAAAATACAGAGCGAGTAAATCAATCCTGAAAAATCATGCTGTTCATTTCAGCCCACAACACCAGAATTGTAAACCGTGCATATTGTCCCAAAGCCTTTTCCTTCATAACTTCTACCAAAACCTTATCATCATAAATTCTCCTCGATCTAGGCAGCAGAAAGATGGAGCATCGCATATGAATAATCTCTAAATCTTTTGAATAGATATAATCCCCTAGAATTATCCATACTTACTTATTGTAGGTTGAACTCCATCAAATAAGAGAGAAGCAAGAGAAAGGGATGAAGAGAGAGGGGAGAAAGACTAGAGGAAAATATGATAGAATTCAGAATGCCAACTACTTTCACAACATACAACCACGCAATATTTAACTAAAAAACCAATGCTTACAAATCAACCCCAAAATGACAAAAAAATAAGAAACAAACAAGCAAAGTTTAGAATTAACACATCTCCTAGTTTCCTAAGCCTACACCTAAAATCTGTGCGCTGAATAGGTGGCCTAAGTGATGGAGGGAGTCCTACACTCCTACATCATACTAACCTGCATCCTGACTCGAAGGAACTTGACTCTGGAGAGTTTGATTTCATACACCACTCAAAAAACTTTGATGAACTCTCATGAAGATCAATAAGCCACATAGCATTTGAAATAAGTCAGCCTCTCCATAGAACCAAATATCTTTGAAAAACACCCTACAGATAACCAACATACTCATCGTCCAGAATAGTCTCAGGCGTATCCTGAAAATTGGTAGCGCCCTACTGGACTACAGAAAGAAAATATGGTAAAAGGCTCAAAAGCTTCACAATGAAGTGTCAAGTCTCCAACATAAAGGCAGTCTGCGCAATGGTAGAGCTGTTGTGTCACGAGTTCACGGCCATTTCATATAAGGAAAATCAAGAAAATATGTATTAGGTTCAAGTTTCCTAAAGATGGAGAATGGGGCAGTGGCACATGCATGGAGTTTCTTGAAGGAATTTCTGCATCTAGTGCGAACCATGACACTATCACCCACATACGAAATTTTTTAGCCCTACAATGCACATCAGCAACACCTTTACAATTACTCACGGCAAGTTTACGCCTAATTGCAGCATGCAAGATGAACAAACAATTCTAAAAGCCTACAAATACATGCAATGGTAGAGGAAGAAGGTCAATGGGTACACAGGTTTGCATATACAATCAAAATAACTCTTATCTGTTAACCCATCCATAGAGATGTTATAAACGAGAAAATGGGGCTCTCCCACTATTGTTGCTGGTGAGTGAGGATATTGTGCCTCGTGCAGCTTATGATAGGTTTAGGGTGGAGGTAACATCGTCGTCTTGATACAATGAGAAAAAAGATTCTTTTTATCAGTTTAAAATGCATACTTCCCAAGCTCACTTTTACAAAATTTGTGTTTCTCTGATAGGCATTTGTCTATTTTGATAATTATGCCAAAAAAACGCGACAAAACAATAATGCGGGTTAAATAATCGTTGGCTGGCATCATATCAAGGCCTGATCTAAAATCGGCGACCTTAATTCCAATACCACTATCTAGTTCCTTAATACTAACAAACTTATTAACTGAACTCACACCCCCAAATTCTACCAAATTGAAACAAATTGAAATTAACTACTCCGCAAGAAGAAAATTCAGCACAGAACAGAGAGAGATGAAGATGGGAAAGAAGAATTTTGTCTTCCTTACTTTTTCACATTTAGAACTGTACACTCGGGGGAAGATAAATAGGGAGAAGGAAAAGATAACAGAAAAAGGGAATCTCGAGCAGGGCAGGGAAAATAACTGCCCAAAACAGAAATAAAAAAAAAGAAACAACTATCTGTTGGAGCCATTCACGTGGGTGCTCTTTCTTCAGATTTCTGGTGGGAGCGAGGGAGCTGAGCTGGAGTTGCATATCTGGCATCTTTAATTTGTAATAGCCCCCCGCAAGATGGAGAGTAGATGTTTTCTACTCCCATCTTGTACAAGTGAGAATAAAAGAGAGAGAGGCTGTAGGTTTGGTGAACAAATCTGCCATTTGCGAGTGGCTATTGACATGGTGAGTAATGAGACTACCATCTTGAATTTTTTCACAAATGAGATGACAATCTAGTTCAATGTGCTTTGTGCGTTCATGGAAAACTGGGTTTGCAGCAATGTGTAAGGCAGCTTGGTTGTCACAGAAGAGTGTGGCAGGTAGGGGATGAGTCACTTGGAGATCATTCAAGAGGTAACAGATCCAAGTCAATTCGTAGCAAACCATTGCCATGGCTCTGTACTCTGCCTCTGCAGAAGACCTGGAGACGGTGTTTTGTTTTTTGGATCGCCAAGAGATCAGAGAGGAACCAAGGAAAACATAGTAGCCGGTTATGGATTTTCGGCTATCAGGACATGAATCCCAATCATTGTCACTATATGCCTTTAACTGTAAACTGGAATCTGAAGGATAAAAAAGTCCTTGACCTGGTGCCATCTTGATATATCTAAGAACCTTGTGTGCTGCATTTAAATGAGGGACTCGTGGAGTTCCCATGAACTGGCTGAGGAGTTGAACAGAATAAGAGAGGTCTGATCGAGTGATGGTCAGATACATCAAGCGGCCAATGAGTCTTATGTAAATGGTGGGATCTCCAATAGGTTCTCCTTCATCTCTCGACAACTTGAGATTTTGATCCAAAGGAATTTTAGCAGGTGTAGACCCAATGGTTCCCGTATCTGATAGAATGTCCAATGCATACTTTCGTTGACAAAGATGGATTCCCTTTGCTGATCGTGCAACTTCAATGCCAAGAAAGTATTTGAGTTGCCCAAGATCTTTGATTTTAAACTTTTCATCCAAAGCTCCCTTAAGTTTTTCAATAGATCTCATGTCATTGCTGGCCATAATTATGTCATCAACAAAAACTAGGATGGCTGTGAAGGAACCATTATGCATGCGGGTAAACAAGTTGTAATCTCCTTTAGATTGGGTTTAGCCATGCTGGATGATGAAGGAGGAAAGTTTAGCATACCATTGCCTCGAGGCTTGCTTAAGGCCACAAACTTTTACGCAGCCTGCAGACCTTTGTTTCATCTGCTATGCGATAGCCAGGTGGCAGCTTCATGTACACTTCTTCATCAAGATCCCCATGAAGGAAGGCATTGTTGACATTGAATTGATGAAGATGCAGGCCTTTGACTGCTGCCAATGCTAGTAAAGCTCTGACAGATACCATCTTAGCTACAGGGGAGAAAGTTTCATGATAGTCTATGCCCTCTTCCTGTGTGTATCCTTTGCAGACCAATCTGGCCTTGTATCGTTCAATGGTCCCATTGGCATTGTATTTTATCTTGTAAACCCATTTGCATCCGATGGCTTTCTTACCAGGAGTAAGCTCTGTGATAGTCCAAGTTTTATTTTGTTCAAGAGCTGCAATTTCAGTCACCATAGCTTTCTCCCAATTAGGATCCATAACAGCATCATGATATAAATAGGGTTCAGTGTTTTAGTGATTGTGGTGACAAAGGCCTTGTGTTTAGGTGTAATGTTATGATAGGATAAAGAGGCACAAAGTGGAAAAGGACTACCTGGAGCTGTAGGACCTCGTTTCTTGTTGGACTCCTGTGAATGGGTGAGAAAGCCAGCAGAGCTAGCTTGCTGACAGATGAAGTGTTCAAGGTGAGGTGGTGGCTTCTTGGTTCTAGTAGATCTCCTTGGGAGATGAGGACTGTTTATAGTGTGGTCTAAGGTTTCACCAGGAGGTTGAGGTGATGTTGAAGGCTGACTTGGTGTGTTTTGTGGGCTGTCATGTTCAGTGGCATTAGCTGGTGTATGAGAGTCTTCATAGGAAAAATCCATGATGGTAGGCTGAGGAAAAGGAATCTGAGTAGTTGGGACAGCGGTGGCTTATTCAGATTGCAAGGGGAAAATGTCTTCATGAAAAACGACATTCCTTGAGATGAATATTTTTTTAGTTTGCAAGTCCATTAGTTTGTATCCTTTCACCCCAAAGGGGTATCCCAAGAAAATACACTTTCTTGCTCTTGCATCAAATTTGTGCCTGTTATTTGAGAGAGTTGAGGCAAAAGCTAAGCAACCGAAGACTCTGATGTGGGCATATGCAGGCTTGGCTTTAAAAAGGAGTTCAAAAGGACTTTTGGATTTTAAGATGGCAAATGGAGTTCAGTTAATGAGGTAGACTGCTGTCAGCACACAATCACTCCAATATCTAACAGCGAGCCCACTTTGGAATCTCAAGGCTCTTGCAACATTTAAGATGTGCTGGTGTTTTCTTTCAACTCTAACGTTTTGTTCAGGGGTCTCCACACAAGTTCTTTGGTGAATGATGCCCTTCTCATGATAAAATTGTTTCAAATCAAATTCCCCTTCATTGTCACTCCGAATGGTTTTGATTTTGGTTGCAAATTGAGTTTCTATCAGGGCACAAAATCCTTTTAAGGTAGAACTTGCATCAGATTTAAATTTCAAAAGATACACCCAAGTGCACCTGCTGAAGTCATCGACAATGGTAAGAAAATATCGGAAACCATCATAAGAGGCTTCATTACATGGCCCCCAGAGATCACAATGAATGAGTTCAAAACAATGTTCAGATTTGTGTTGACTACAAGGAAAAGGAAGGTTGTGAAGCTTGGCTAAGGGACAAACAAAACAAGGCTTAGTAGTTAGTGAAGTTTTGCATACAAGTTCAAGATTGAGAAAATCTAATTTTACTGATGAAGGGTGTCCTAGGCGGTAGTGCCAAAGGTCCATGTTCTGGCTGTTGGTAATTGCAGCTATTTGTGGTGATATGTTGGTGGCTTTGGACAGGGCTTGAGTCAAAGATGCTGGAGGAACTTCATTCTGCAGCAAATGGTATAACCCATTCTTCACCTCACCCATTCCAGTCGTGCGCCAAGTCAAAAGGTCCTGAATAAAACAATTTTTAGATAAGAAAATAAGACAACACTTCAAGGTGTGAGCCAATTTTCTGGCAGAGATGAGATTGAAAGAAAAGGATGGAACACACAGGACATTGTGAAGAATAAGGTCTTTTGTTGGTCTCACTGTGCCAATGTGGGTCACAGCGACAGCTTCTCCATTAGGCAAGGTTACAGAGTAGGAGACTTCAGCTGTTATGGAAGTGAAGAAATAGGTCGCACAAACCATATGATCTGTTGCACCCGTGTCAATTATCCAGGAAACAACTGAAATGTCTTTGGGTTTGCTTGTGTAAGCTGAGAGACAGAGAGGTACACCAGAGAACTGAGGAATGTGTGCATCAGGAGGAGAAGCTATGGCAATTTGAACAGAATACACCGAGGCTTGACTGGTCTGCCTGAGCATGGCCATTAGTTCCTGGTATTGCTCTTGAGTTATAGTGCTTTGACCTCCATGAGTTCCTTGTTCTGGAACAGGTAGGGGAGATGCTGAAACCTGATGAGCATACGAGCCAATAGGTGGAGTTCTACCATGAAGTCTGTGCCCTGGAGGATAGCCATGAAGTTTGTAACATTTTCCTGTAGTATGTCCAGGAATATGGCAGTGATTGCACACTGGTTTGCTAGGATTGGCCTTGAAACACCTCTCCAGAGAGTGACCATGAATTTTGCAATGAGAACAATAGTATTTGTCACGTCTCCGAGAGCTGTTTTGAGGTGTGAGCTATCTGGTGTTATCCTTGACCAGGAGAGCAAGAGGTTCTGTGGGAGAAGGGTCAAAAGATATCTCTCTACGCTTCTCTTCCTGTTGGATGATTGAATAAACCTCATTCAAATTGGGGAAAGGTTTAATGAGCAATATCTGTGCCTTCAAACCTTTGTAGGAGTCATTGAGTCCCATTAGGAATTTCATTACCCAGTCCCTTTGTTGATTTTCGATCAAGCCACCACAACTACAGCTAGGGATGGATTCATAGTTCATCAGTTCATCGAGAAGTGTTTTCAGCTTGGAGAAGTAACAACTCACCGAATCTTGTTGCTGCATCAGGGCAGCAATTCCTTGTTTGATTTCATAAATCCTTGGGGCATTTTGCTGTGCAAGACGATGCTCGAGCTCAACCCACAGCTGGTGTGCCATTTCTACATACAGGGTGCTGCATTTGATGTCAACCGACATGGAGTTTTGCAGCCAAGTAATAACAATGTCATTGCAACAAAGCCAATGATCCATCAAGGGACTGTCAGGATCAATTGGCTCACAAATGCTGCCATCGATGAAACCCAGCTTGTTCTTAATACGCAAGGCACGCTTCATTGATCTTGCCCAGGGATGATAATTGCTGGAATCCAATACTTGCGTGACGAGTAAAGCTCCGGAGTGGTCGTTGGTGCTAATGAAGTATGGGCTGCTGGGCTGTGATGGATCAAGATGGATTGAGTGATGGTTTGAGGCTGTTGAATTGGTGTTTTGGTTTTGGTTTTGATTGGTGTCTTGATCGGAATTGGTAGAGTCAGTTCAAGCCATTGAGACTATCCTGGCTCTGATACCATGAAACAAATTGAAATGAACTACTCTGCAAGAAGAAAATTCAGCACAGAACAGAGAGAGATGAAGATGGGAAAGAAGAATTTTGTCTTCCTTACCTTTTCACATTTAGAACTGTACACTCGGGGGAAGATAAATAGGGAGAAGGAAAAGATAACAGAAAAAAGGGAATCTCGAGCAGAGCAGGGAAAATAACTGCCCAAAACAGAAATAAAAAAAAAGAAACAACTATCTGTTGGAGCCATTCACGTGGGTGCTCTTTCTTCAGATTTCTGGTGGGAGCGAGGGAGCTGAGCTGGAGTTGCATATCTGGCATCTTTAAATTGTAATACAAATTCTGGGAAAACAATTCCACGGCGAAGCAAGATTTATGAATTCCATACAAAACAAAAGTTGCAAATATGATAGCACTGAACTCGGCCCAAAACACTCTCATTTTCGAAAAGTTGTCACTTTTTATGCTTCTCTCTTAAATTCTAATAGCAGAACGTCGCTCAATGTGACATCCGACTCAGTATTTTTCTCAGAGGTCTAGCAAAGAGAAATGAAAAACCCTAGCTATAACAGGAAGCATTTTACCTTGCAGGGCCAATTTTCACGGTAGAAATGGCAGACAACGCGATCGCTGGCCTTGACCGCCGCGAAGAAGTCCTTCTCAGAGGGGATTTCGGAGTACTCGCCGTGACCGAGTGAGATCCAGCGGCTGCGCTTCTCCGCCATCTTCTTCATTTGCTGGAGCCTGCGCTCTCTGAGAACCTCCAGATCGTCGAGATCGAGGCGGTCCAAGGCGGCTATCTCGTCGTCCAGCTTGTCCTCCACCGCCTTCACCACCGTCAGGACTTGCTTCTCCAGAATCTGCATCATTTAACACAGATAAAGAACCCAAGTGATGTAGAGATCTTCCACAATTGCAGGTATCGAGAGAGAGAGAGAGAGAGAGAGAGAGAGAGAGATCACCTCTTGAACTTTCGGATTCTCCATTGCTGATCGAAAATTACAGAAGATCTGCCTTCGGAGAGTTCAAAAATAATTGCGAGAAGATTTACCCCCAAAAAAATTTTAAAAAGAAAAAACAGAGAGAGAGAGAGAGAGAGAGAGAGAGATGGCCTGCGGCCCTGCGGTAGGCGGGAGGTACGTTTGTTGATAAGAGAGACGGGGACAGCGTTTCTTTACCAATCTTACTCGAGTTTTTTCCCCATATATCTTTTTTTTTTTTATTTAATATATTAAATAATAACTTTTTGAAAAAATAAAATTTCACCAAATCAAATAGCGAGATTCATTATACATAAATAGCATACTTTGGACATGCTTTGAAATGTGAAGGTTATAAATAATTAAATGAATTTGTATTACTTTTTTTAAAAAATAATTAGAAATCAAAAAATACATAGGGGTTTGCATAATTTAGGAATGTCATTTAATTTATTTTTTCAATTGGAGTTTACAAATATAAATGTAAAATATAGATTTTTTTTTCATTTTTTAATTTATCGAAATAAAAAATACAATCTTTTTTCCTTTTCCATTTTAAAGATGAAAATCTTATTTCACTTAAAATGTTAAAATTTTATTGTTCGAATACTAATACTAAATTAATAGAGTTGTAAATTTCTAAGTTTTATGAAGATTGTAAGAAAGATTATTTTGATTTTTTTTCTCATGGAGGCAAAGATAGTTTTTTCAATTATGTGTATATGAATATAAACTTCAAGTTTTAAATTTAAATTTCTGTTTTTATTTAAATTTACAAAAAATTTAAAATTCAAAGTCTAGGGCACTTTCAAATACTATCAAAAGATTTTTTATTTTTTGGCAACTATTTATATATATATATATATATATATATATTGCCCTTTTGAGATATTATTTCACTTTAAAAAATTTAGTCTAATTTTGTAAATTTTTTATCTAAATATATTTTTAAATTTAAGTCTAAAATTTAAACATTAGATACTCAAATATATATTAAATTTATTAATTGAGCAACTTTCATAATTCTTAGTTTCTTACTATGTTTAGGAGCTTGATAGATTGAGTTTATACATTTAAATATATACAAATTTAAGCTAAGTATAATAAAAATATATTAAATTTTATTTAATTTTTTACAAATTAAAACTCAAGACTTTCAAATCTATGCTTTCAAAAAAAAAATTGAGGATCTATTCTTTGTTTTTTGGGATTAAAAAAAAAAACAAAAAGTTCTTTCTACAATCCCAAGAAAAGAATTACAGAAAATTTTATGAAAATTTTCATAAAAACCGTCTGAGCAGATGTAAAAAATAGTTTTATTTTTAAAATTTTAATTACAAAATATAGAATGATATTTTTTAAAAAATTTATATCTGTATAAAATTAAAATAGGTTTGGTAATCTATGTCATTTGTAGATAATATTATTTTTTAATAAAATTCATAGCACCTTTTAAGTTTATTAAATATGACTCTACATATGTTAAACTTTTGAAAATTATCTAAAAAAATCATCCAAGATTTAATTTTATGGACAAAAAGAACTCTTCTGTTATTCCAAAATTATACTTAGTCAATAGTTAAATTTACGTCAAAAAATTAAAGAAATGCCCTTGATAAATGATAATTTTATCTTTTTTATTTACTTATAAAAATATTTGTATTTTTTATTTTTTTTATGTTTTAAAAAATTTATAAAAAATATCATTTTATTTTCAATTTCTAAATTTATATCATTTTATTATTTTTTAGATTTTAACTTTTAATTTTTATATGTGGGAATATGAAATTCAGATCTTACACTTTGATTCGTATGAATTATGTATTAAATTTTGTTGACTTTTTGAGTTGAACCCTATTTTGATACTAACAAAACACATGTTTCTTATGTGTGTTTTTAGAATGTGAACATGTTCATTAATTTAACACACACATAAGGAAACGAAGATGGAAACTTACAAGAATTAAAGTTTATACGATCAGGTGTATTCCATGAAATCAGAAAAGTAAAGGAGAAGATAAAGAAGACATTTGATTGTAATTGTAATTGCATTTAATTTTTATTATTATTTGGTATGTAATAATGCATGCATCTGCATGATATGGATTGAATGTTCAGATGGTCATAGATTAACCTTAGGGGACCTAACCTTTCACACAAAACTTTTTTCTTAAAATCCAAAACTTATACAAAGGTTTTCAAAATTATTTTAGGTCAAAAGTAAGTTTTAACTTGCCTCGATCGACCGACCAAATCGTAGGCCAGTAGTCAAATAGTTTACAAGCCTCGACCGACCAACCCTAATTTGAACATAGCATCCACGGACAACCGACCAAAGAACTTGGCCTTTCTACTTGCCCCGGCCGACCGACCTTTTAATTCACAAACGCTTCAGCCGACCGGTTCTCAAGAACCGGCAAACTAGCTTAATGCCTAGTCGACCGAACCTACGAAGGTTTAGGAAATCGCCTTACCCAGCCAACCAAACACCTCCCACGACAAACCGAACCTAAAACCAAATTCAAAATCTCTGTTTGTTCGATCGGCCGATGCTAAAGGTCAGCTGACCCAACCTCTCAAGTTGGGTTAATTTTTCAACGCTAATCACGTTTTAATTTTAATTAAAAATTTTTAAAAATGATGAGCGTGTCCCCAACGGTCATATTTTTTAGAAAAATTATAAATACCCCTTCCATTTGTTTAATTAGCAACTTTGATTTGCAAAATTTTTCTCTAAAATATTTTGGGCAAATCTCTAATCAAAGTTCCCCCATACATTTTATTTTGCAAAAATCCTTTTGTTGGGCCAAATTTCTTTTATTCTCTCTCACTCTCTCAATAATTCCTTGAAAATTTTCTTCAAGAGAGTATTTTTATTTGGGCATTTATGTCATCATCTTAGATCATTTACTCTAATTTATATATTGATCTTGGAAAATATTTTTGGAGAGTAAAGCTTAGGTTTCTTCATATAATCTCTTTTGATAAATATTTTTTGAAGGAACAATCAATTTTATTTGAATCTTTGAGTACTTATCATATATCTTTAACTCAAAGATTATCATTTGCAGAATGCCTTTGAAAGCAAAAACCCTAGGTTCTCCTACTTTGTGTTGAAAATATTTTTTTCTGGAGAAGTATTTTATTAGGATTCAAATCTTTGAGCATTTATCATATACATCTTTTGCAAAGATTAAAAATATTATTTTAAAAAACACCCTTACTCTAGTGAACACATATTTCATATCATTAGAGAGTACATTAGAGTTATAATGTTGTACATCTCTGCTTGTATTTAGAAGCAAGTAATTTGTACAAAAATATATTTTTTTATTGTAAAGGTTGGATTCATCCCATTAATTGAACTGGGGAATCCCTGCCCCATAAGGGAGACCGGTTAGGTTCAGCCCATAATTGAACTGGGGAGTCTCCGCCCAGTAAGGGAGACCATTTTGGCTCAGACTGGTAATTGAGTTGGGGTATTCCTCGCCCTATGATTTTTTGAACCTTTCGAATGATCTAGAAAAGCACAGAAGTCTGTCAATGGATTTCTGTCTCTAGGTATACAAAGTTGCACTTGCTAATCTTATTCACATCCTAAACTCTGGTATATTCTAAACTACACAACCTAGTAACCTAAACTCTGAGTATACCCCTAACCAGGCAGTATGAATCGCATCACACTTCCGATTGGTTAAGGCCTCTGATACCATGCTGTAATGCCCCGGTCCTTTATACGAACCCAGAGTGCTACTACACATACGGAATACCTGTATCTGATAAGCATATATAAACAACCCACCCTAAACAAGGACAAACAGGTGTAACTCAGACATATCTGAAATCATGCATAGCGGAAAACATAAACATTCCCATTCGAGGTTCTATTAGACATATACCAGAGTTCTATCTGTATTTTTCAGTACAAAATATTTATATTTAAAACATAAACATATTACATCCTCTTACATTCTACCAGGTTGACAACCCAGTAATAATACAAAAACTTACGTCTACTAACAAGATTATACGCGCCAAAGTCCCTCTAGAAGAACTAGGACTAACGTCCTCTAGGACCTGAAATAGAGGTTGTAAGATTGGGGTGAGACACTTTTCAGTAAGGTGGAAGATACTACAACAGCACGTGACCACATGAGAGTATTCCAGTTAAAAACAGTTGTACAATATTGCATGCTCAGTACAGTACTATCAGAGATATATAAACATAAGACAGTATCATTACAAGCGAGAGTCCCCAAGGTTAGGGTAGGGTACAGGCTCATACGCTATACGATTCCCTCCACAAGGTACTCAACCCTGTGACTTTGCCCATTTCAATTTTTAAATCATGTATATCAAAATTTAGGACAATGACCAGCTTTGGAACTTTCAGTAATGTGCCTAATTACCCCATGGCACGGGTTATGCACTGATAATTCTGATAGAGCCCTATTTGTGCAGACACTATCAAGTATCACATATATAGTCCGACTGCCCCACCTGGTCCATTATTTCACTAGTGGCCCTATTCACTCCTGCAAGCCGACTATCTCGATACCCACACTGATTCATATGTGTGGTTGCATTGTACCTTAACTAGCAATGGAACCGCGTCTCTAGCTATTTAAAGCCTCTGATAAATTAGAGTATCTTTCAACTCTTTCGAAGTATCTTTCAACTCCTTTGGAGTGTCTTTTTACTCTTTTAGTAATAAGTTGTGGTCTCAATCAATCATATATATAATTTAAGTAAAACATAACAACCTGTGCAGTTCCAGTATTTTCACAACTGTAATCATGCAATCTTTCATGCATTTTTCTTTTCTATCAGTCAGTGGTGTTAATCGGCACAAACGCTCTCGGTTCAACCCTTTTTACATTTTAAAGTTCGGTGATTAACTGGCACCTATTTTCCACATTTCCAGATTATAGAATGGAATTTTAGTTTTCACAATCCATTCACAAATATAATAGTTCAGTATGTTCCAGTTCATATCACATGTCACGTCCATTTCGTCAAAAACCGCTTTAATTAGTGTATAATTTGAAAAATACTATTTGGATCGCAAACGTGGGTATCAAGCAGTTCCTACCTTAGTTTAAAGCAGTTAAAGTAGTTTTAGAAAATTTGGAGTTCATATGCCAAAACCCCTATTTTTGCCAAAAATTGTAAAATTTTACAGATAAGTAGTCAAAATGTGCAGTAAGATATAAGCTATCTTTCTAGCGGTTCAGTTTTCTAAAAAATACTAATGTAAACAAATCCCCTTACCTTAATCCCGAAAATAGAAATATGAACGGATCAGTCCAAAACAACGACCCGGGATCCCCAAAACCTAAAACCCGAAGAACTAATCTTCACTATAATCTCCACTACTACATAACTACCAAATCAAAAACGAAATCAAATCCTTACCTCGATTTTAGGAAAAAACTCGAAAATCCTCAAAACGAAAATTTGATCCACTATAACTATAGAGATTTTCCTCCTAATCCACGTAGTGATGCCGAATTGTTGATTTCGACAACAGACGACACGAAATCATAGAGAGAGAGGGTTGGTTCGAGTTCTAGAGAGAGAATGGGATAACTTAACATGGAAGAAAAGGATATTCTATTTATAACTAGGTTGACCTGGCTAGCCTCATCAACGAGTTGGAGTTCTCATTGACGAGCCGAAGAAGGTCGCTCGTGGTCAAGTAAGTGACCTCGTCGACGAGCCTGAGATTTCAGAATCTCTGAAAATCCCTTGGTATCTCCTCGTCGATGAATCTTTGTGTCTCATTGCCAAGCAACAGAAAAGACTTCGTCAACGAGAAATGGAGCCTCGTCAACGAGTTCGGTTGTTTTATCCTTTTTAATTTCTCTTCTCTTTTTCTTTATTTATTTTCCAGATTCGGGTCCCTACAGTTTATGTGTTTTGATGACATTAACCTATATATGGTTTCTAGTGTTTTCCATCTTTGCAGATCATGTTTAGTACAGGTTCAGTGACAAATACATGAAGTACTAGATCAAAGGCAAAAATCAGACGAGTTGTCGTTCGAATAAGGAGAGATCAAATGGACACATACTCGGAAGGACCCAAGCACACCAAAAGAAGCTTAATGTTGTATTTTATGTAATGGGTGTGTGTTTGAGGTAGTCTATTTTGTAACTTTTGCTGGTTTTGTTTCTTGCATGATTTCTGAGCAAGAGTTGTGCAAAATTGCTTATGCATATTAGGACACATGAGTTTATAGGATTGCACTAAAGTTACAAACTCAACCTTCATGGTTTTCAAAGTTAAACTTAAGAGTTTGTCAAATGAATCCTAAAACTCAAATGTGTTTTCTAAAGGGACAAGTTTTCAAACATCTTGGTTTTATAAACATTTTCATACTTTGTCGCGGTTTTATCAAAACGAGTCTTATGTATTAATGGTTCAAAGAAAGTAAGGTATATTTTCAATAAAGGACATACAAGTATATAAGATATCAAAATAGTTTTTTAAATGTGTTTTTATTAACAAGATATCTTATATTCAAAGGGAAACTCTCTTGGACAAGCTTTAATATTCATTAGACTTAATATATTTCATAAATTTTTGTCCAAGAATGTTTTAAATCCATAAAAGACTTTTTGTCAAAGAAAAAACAGAGCAATCGTCGATTAACGTAGTGCAGCCTTGAGTCCTAGACACATTTCGGTATTTCAAGCATAACTTTGTTAAAAGAATCCAAAAAGGACGATGTTGGTGTCTATGGAAAGTTAAGAAAGAATCCCACAACTTTTATGTTGATGAATTTTTCTAATTCAAGGCTCTAATTGACCAGTACAGGGGAATGGTCGACTAGCTTTTCTAGTAGCTATTTTTTTCTCACAGACCAGGTGACTGGTCAACTGGTAAGGTTGTTTGGTCAATGATTGGCCTCGAGCCCAGCGCTCCATGTAACGACCTGCTATTTATATATCACATTTTTTTCCCATCTGTAAATTATAAATACTAACTATCTGAAGTACTACTAATAATCCCAGGCTCAAAGGAGCACCAAGGAAACTCTGTATGTCATACATACCTAGGCTATACAAAACTAGGAACTGCTATATACAATACCAGATAACTATAGCATTCTAAAATATTTTTACAATATAAAATACCCAGTGACATCACCAAAATCTGGAAACTACCCCAAAACACTGGTATCTCATGAACACCTACCCTTCCAGTGTGGCAGTGCAAAATAATCTCTACCTGTGAGCCTGGTCTGCTCGCCTAACTAGATCTCCTAAAAAACAGTAAGTCACTAGGATGAGACGACGTTAGTAAGAGGAAATATGCTATCACTAGTGTGTGGTGGCTGAGTTACACATTTAATATACTGAAATAATGCTGATATTGTAATGTGAGTAAGTTGATAAACTGTACAGAACATATATAATGTAGTTTAAAATATAACTTTATATCTGAGTTTGCTATCTGTACATACTGCTAATATGATAATGAAAATTGCTGCTGTGTGATATATTTGCACATAGGAACTTCTGCTGTAACTTGGGATTCTGTATATCATGATATAACCCCTCATGATAGGGTTATATGGTGGGCTAAATGATTATGCATCAAAACTGCGTAATTGGGCATCTTAACTCGGGCTTTACGGTTTATATTTTTAATTAAATGTCTAAAATTATCTAATATTTTAATAAAGTGCCAAAATCATCATTCTTGAACTTTATTGCACTATTTATGAAATTTTGGTAATTTTTTGTTGCAGGAAAAATCTCGAAAACCAAAACCAATATATGTTTGTATTTTGTACATAACTTTTCCGTCCAAGCTCCGATCAAGACAATTCAAATTTCTAAAGAAAGAGGAAAGGATTATCTACAACTTTTGTGTTTTGAGTTTTGTGAGAAACGGGTTCCAAAAGAGTCAGATTTGTGATGAACAGAGAATGAAAAAAATAAAAAATATATATATAACAATTTGGGTTGGGTCAAGTTGCCGGGTCAGCTCCAATTGGGTCAGGTTGAGCCATCCGGGTCGTGGGTTAGGGCAAACCTCCCCTCTCCTTTATTTAAATTTCCCATTCTCCTTCTCTTCCCCTGTTGGGCGCTGCCCCAGCCTTCTCTCCCTTTTCTTCATCTTCTTCTTCTTGTTATGCTCCCTTTCTTCTTTTCCTGCCTCTTCCTTGTCTCCTCTCTGTTTCTTCTCTCCCTCTCTTCTTCCCTCAATCTCTCTTTCTCTTCCCCTGTTTCTCTACCTATTTTTCTCTTTGTTTTTCCATCTTGCTCAACCCCTCTGCCTCTTAATCATTGCACCAACCCCAAACTCCACGCCGCAGCACTCCATCGCAGCCTCTAGCCTGCAGCAACATCCCACGGACCACTCAACCTGCAGCAAGCTCTGGCGAACCTCCTTGCAGTAGCTCTGCACATCCAGTGACTCCATAACACAACAGCAGCTGTGGCGTCCCTCTGCACCAGCCGAGCACAGCCCCTACCCAGCCCCTCTGCAACTCCGGCCATCTGTAGCAACTCTCCAGCCCAGCCTCTCCTCTTCTTCCCTGCTACACAGCAGTGCACCATCATCACCAGCAAGAGCTCCACGAGCAGAAGCAGCAGCAGCAGAGACTTGAAGACCCGAGAAGCAACTCCACAGCTGCTGGTTCTGCTGCTGCTATTCCAGCAGCTTTCATAGCTGCCTATCTCTCTTTCTCCCTCTATTTTATTTTAGTTTATTATTTGTTTTATTGTTCCTATTTCTTCCATTCTCCTTCAATGTTTAGTTGTTTTTTTTTTATTCCAAGTAAAGTTTAAGTCGAATTGTTATTGTTTAGGGAATTTAAATTCTTTGTTTTATTGAGTATTATGTTTCCATTAAAGTTATTTTTTTGTTGGTTTTGTTTTTTATGTTTGAGTATGGTAGGTTTGATTTCTTGAATAAAATACAAAAAGGAAAAAAAAATTGTCTTTATTTTAGAAAGTAATTTAGTTGCTTTTCTTTCATAAAATTTGATTTTTGATTGAAGTTCGGTTCAATTTAGGTTCGGTTTTTATTAGAGTTTATGTTTTTATTTATCGTATTATGTTATCGGTTAAATCATTAATAGTTTATTTTAGTTCGAGTTTTTAATTCGTGTTAAAGGTCCGGTTTTGATTGTGCGTGTGTGTGTTTGGTTTAGCTTCTATTGTGTGTTTTTAATTCCATGTTCTAGGTTACCATCCTTAATTAATGCGTGCTTTGATGTTTCTTTGAGTAGGTTAGGGTTTCCCGTTTTTATTCTTTAGTTCAATACATGTTAGTTTTAGGACTTTAATTTGCGTGCTATTTAATTTGTTAAAAGTAAAATCAAATAATTTTGAAAATCCTGAATCTGAACCTAGTTCAGTGCATTTTTAATTTCGATTTGAAGAACGTAAAATCTGAGATTAAACGCATTCCCTGAGGAGACGATCTAGCCCTTGGGCTTGATATTACACAACAGAACTCCTATACTTGGGATAGCTTCCGAGCTGCTCATTTTTTGAGTGAGTCACTAAATTTACTCTGGTTGGCCTACCAAGCAAGTCAATATGTATCTGTAACATCCACTAATCTATATCATTCTGGCCCACTACGATCTCTCCGGGCAATCTCCAAATCTATCTCGTCTAACTGGCCACCTTAACCCAGCATGCTGGGGAGATTACAATCTCTCCTAGCACGATTAGACGGAATCCACATACTATCTAAGTTATATGGTTGCACATATTTGTAATAGCGACGGTACCGTGCTCTGCTGTATATATATTTGTCTGTAATTTCCACAGGGATTTGATATCGTGTAATACTGTATACATATATAAATATAAATCTATCTTGCTGCTTTTAACATGATTTCAAAACAACCATAATACTATAAATCTAATCTGTAATATTTGGAATATTTGAATGAAATATCTATAATATCTTTCTGAAATATATGTAATATATGTCTGTAATATTTGTAATATCTGTTTGAGTGTTATGGTTTAGAAATCATGTTATTTTGAATAATGCTGTAAATCTTACTTTCTGCTAATAAACTTGCATAACTGGATATCTATAAAATTTCATAAACCAAATACTAGACTATAATAAACTCAGACCACACAACTACGTCGTTAAAATCTCATGCTTCATATCTGTAATCTTTTTGAAATAATAATACTCATGATATTCTGGAAAAATAAAATGATCAACATGCTTGTAAATATACATAAATAATCTTCTGTTATACATTCTGAAAACTTCCTAGCATAACATATTTTCCTTACCTAATTTCTGAGAAGCCCCTACTGTACTTTGGTCTGATGGCCGTAGGTTCCCCACTCAACACCCTGTAAATCACATTTTTTAGAACAAAATATTAGTATTTCTTCATACACTACATTTCTCATAACTACAAGAAAGACAAATACTGAATAAAATGTCTTACCCTGAAATTGGGATCGATTTCAAACCACTTCCACCAACGATCCACTTCGGCAGACTTACAGAGAACTTTCCCAAGAGCGTGGTGGCCTCAGATCGTTGATCCGGGGAGAAATGAAGTCTTGATCGAAGAGAGAAGGGGATAGGAGCGTTTTAGAGAGAGAAAGAAGGATTCCTGTGCAGGTTTCTCATGAAAATATGAGTTTTAGCTATTTATAGCCCTTAATTCGTCGACGAGACATGTCATCTCGTTGATGAGTCCCTGAAGAAGTTCATCGATGAAACTAAATCCTTCGTCGACAAATTTTAGATTGCCAAAAACCCGCTCTCGGTATCTTCTCGTCGACGAGACCCTCATGTATTCTCGTCGATGAATTCCCTGTGTTCGTCAACGAGGCTCTGTTTATTTTCTTAGGTTATTACATTCTCCCCTCCTTATAAAATTTCATCCTCGAAATTTCATATTTGTACTATACACTATTCTCTGAGGAAAACAGTCTACTTATTTTATTACTTACCCTCACTTATGGCGGAGGAATACCATGGTTACATTCTATCTTCTAGGAGATTACACACATAAACTAAAAGATTACCTACTAACTAAATTCATACATGTACCTGCAAAAGAAACTTTACCTAACTACTTATACATTACCTGATTACCACTAAACTTCTTGGAACAACTGCGGGTATTTCTATCTTATCTGCTCCTCGAGCTCCCAAGAAGCTTCCTCTGTAGCATGATTCCTCCACAAAACTTTTACTAGCTAAATTTCTTTGGCGCACAATTCTTGTGTCTTTTTGTCCAATATCTGAACTTGTACTTCTTCATAAGCTAATGAATCCTTAAGCTCTATTTTTGCATAACTAATTATGTGGGATGGATCTGAGACGACGTATTTCCTTAGCATAGCTACATGAAATACTTAGTGTATTCTAGATAAAACTGGCGGCAAAGTTAACCTATAGGCAACTGACCCTACTCTTTCTAGTATCTCAAAAGGACCAATATACCTAGGGCTCAACTTGCCTAAACCTCATAACCCCTCTCAGAGGAGCTACCTTAAGGAATACTCGATCCCCCACGTCAAACTCTAACTCCCAGTGGCAAGTGTCTACGTAGCTTTTCTGCCGACTCTACGCGGTACTGATTATTTATTTAATTAGTTAGACCTTATCATACACCTATTGTATTATCTCTGGACCCAAAACTCGCCTCTCACCTACTTCATCCGAGAAGAGAGGGGAACGACACCTCCTACCATACAATGCCTCGTAGGACGCCATGCCAATGCTAGCCTGATAACTGTTATTATAAGCAAATTCAACTTGCGGCAAAAATTGAGTCCAGCTACCCTCAAAATCTAGCACGCATGCCTGAAACATATCTTCTAATGTCTGGATCATCCTCTCAGTTTAACCATCTATCTAGGGATGGAAGCGGTGCTGAATGCTAACTACGTACCCATAGCCTCTTGAAAAATTTTCCAAAATCGTGAAGTAAACCGAGGATCCCGATTTGAGACTATAGATACTGGTACACCATGGATGTGAACTATCTCATGTACATATATTTCTGCCAGTCTGTCCATGGAATAGCCGACTTTAATCAGGATGAAATGGGCTGTCTTCATCAGATGATCAACAATCACCTAAATTGCATTCAATCCCTGTCGCACTGGTGGTAACCCAGTAACAAAATTCATAGAGACGTGATCCCATTTCCACTCTAGGATGAACAGTGGCTGCAACTGCCCTGCTGGTCTCTGGTGCTCAACCTTAACCTGATGGCACGTCAAACACTGTTGTACAAATTCGACTATTTCCCTTTTCATTCCACTCCACTATAAATACTCTCGCAGATCCATATACATTTTAGTACTACCAGGATGGACTGTGTATAGTGATATGTGAGCTTCTTTTAAGATCATTTTTCTAATATCTTCATCTACTGGCACACACAGTCTAGTGCGAAATCTCATAACTCCGTCCTTAGAGATGTTGAACTCCTCTCCTTGACCATCTCGTACTCTGGCAATTACCTCTGATAATTCTGCGCCATCATCCTGAGCGGCCTTAATCTTCTCATATAGTGTAGGTTGTACAACCAGGCTGGCAACAAATGCTTGTGGATCATCCTCTACCAACTCCACACCAAGTCTCTCCAGATCCATCAGGATCGGGTGCTGAATCTCTATAGCTGCCAGTATTGATCCCATTGATTTCCTACTCAGAGTGTTGGCTACCACATGTACTTTCTTGGGGTGGTAACTAATAGTGCAGTCATAGTCTTAAATAAGTTCTAGCCACCTTCTTTGCCTCATATTCAGTTCTTTCTAGGTAAAGAAATATTTCAAGCTCTTGTGATTCGTGACGATTTCGTACTTTCCACCATACAGATAATGCCTCCAGATCTTGAGAGCATACACCACTACAGCTAACTCCAAATCATGCACAGGATAATTCTTCTCATATTCTTTAAGCTGTCTAGAAGCGTACACAATAACCCTACCGTGCTGCATCAATACACACCCAAGACCCTCTAGGGACGCATCACTATATATCACAAATTTGTCCTCCCCTGATGGAATAGCCAACACTGGAGCGGTAACCAACCTTTATTTCAACTCCTGAAAGCTCTACTCACAGTCATCGGTCCATTCAAACTTTACATTTTTCCTTGTGGGTCGCGTCAACGGACCTGACAAACTAGAGAAACCATCCACAAAGCGCTAATAATAACCTGCTAAACCCAGAAAACTTCTAACTTCTTGAACATTTCCTGGCCTTACTAAATTCACTACGACCTTTATCTTACTTAGGTCAACCGATACACCCGCCTCAAAGATCACATGGCCAAGAAAAGAAACTTGCTACAACCAGAATTCACATTTCTTGAACTTTGCATACAACTTCTTTTCTCTCATTGTTTGCAATACCAGTCTCAAATTATGCTTGTAGTCCTCAAAACTCCTCGAGTATACCAGTATATCATCAATGAATATGACCACAAACTGGTCCAAATACTGATGGAACACCCAGTTCATTAAATCCATAAATACTGCTGGTGCGTTAGTCAATCCAAATGGCATCACCAAGAATTCATAATGCTCATATCTCATCCGAAATGCTGTTTTCGAAATGTCTTCCGCTTAAACTTTCACCTAATGATATCCCGACCACAGGTCAATTTTAGAATAAACCTGGGTCTCTTGGAGCTGATCAAACAAGTCATCGATTCTGGGAATAGGATATTTATTCTTAACTATTAGTTTATTTATCTCTCTGTAATCTATACACATCCTCATGGTCTCATCTTTTTTCTTCACAAATAAAACGGGTGCACCCCAGGGCGACACGCTAGGTCTGATGAAACCTTTATCCAGCAATTCCTGCAATTGATCTTTTAATTCTTTTAACTTAGCTGGAGACATATGATAAGGTGCTTTAGACACTGGCGCTGACCCCAGTAGAAGCTCCACAGTAAATTCAACTTTACGATCTAGTGGCAAACCATGTAATTCTTCTGTAAATACATCTGAGAATTCTCTAACCACAGGAATATCAGCTTGTCTCAATTTTTCTTTTGGTAACTCCTTTATGTAAGCAACAAATCCCTGGTAGCTTTATTGAATCAGTTTTATCACCTGAATACCTTACGTAAGTTGTGGTAAAGAACGGACACGTGAACCAAGAAATCTGTATTCTTGCTCACCTGGAGGTTTAAAAATAACTTCTTTCAAATGACAGTCAATACTAGCATGATTAACTGCCAACCAATCCATACCCAGAATTATGTCAAACCCCTGCATATCTAATATCACAAGATCGGCTAGCAATACCTTTCCTTGAATAATCACTAGAAAACTTCTAAGTACCCTCTTACATCTCACCACTAAACTAGTCGGTGTAGCTATAGCCAATCCATCATCCAGCAATTGGGCCTTATACCCCGTTAATTTAACATACACCAATGAAATGAAAGAGTGGATGGCACCTGTATCAAATAAAACAACAACTTTATATGAGAAAGCAGTACGAGTACCTGTAACTACATCTCTAGCTACATTGGCGTCACCCGGCGTCAATGCGTACACTCTCGCCAGTGCAGTATTTCTCTGCTGGCCTCCATGGGGCACCTGATAAGCACCCCAAAATGGTCTGAGAGCTGGTGCTTGAGTTGGCAATCCCTAACACGACCAAGATCTGTGCCCGGGTCTCCCACAATGGTAGCAGATGTTTTCTCCCATTCTACATTCTCCTAGGTGTCTTCGACCACATCTAGGATAGGTAAAAATGGCTCGACCACCCTGAGGACCACCACGACCCGTCATCTGTACCTGACCACCTCCATATCGCTCTTCTCTTCATGGCCCTTTGCTGAAACTTGCTTGATAATCCTGAGGCGTAGACCTCTTCCTCTGACTTTGCACCGCGGCACCTCTCTACATACAACTCTTAATAATAGCAGCTCTATCCACCACCTCCGCAAACGTCTGAGCCCAAATGTCGATAACTTGTTCGAATAAACTCTACTTTAAGCCTTCCTCAAACTTCCTTGCTTTCTTTTCTTCATCTGGTGCCAAGTGTGGAGCGAAACGGGATAACTCAATAAATCGTGTAGCATACTGAGACACTGTCATTAGCCCCTAAGCTAAATGCAGGAATTCTACTACCTTTGCGCTCCGAATGATAGAAGGGAAATATCACTCGAAGAACAGTTCCTTGAACCGACTCCACGATACTAGTACTGGATCAAGCCTCTGCTCCTTAATCAAACCCGCTGATCTCCACCAACACTTTGCCTCTCTTGTCAGTTTAAATGACACAAATGCTACTTTCTGCTCATTTGTACATTGCCAACACTGCCAAGATCTCCTCAATGTCCTGAACCCAGTTTTCAGCTATGATCATGTTAGGTCCTCCAGCAAAAGAGGGAGATTTCATCCGCATAAACTACTCAATCGTGCAGCCACGCTCGCCTCCACTCCTAGCCATCTCAGCCATCGCCTGCTGAGTGACGCTGCATAATACTACATTTGTATCTTCACCTCCCATACTGGAGGGTTCTAGTCTGTCTCCACCAGCATTCGTACCATTGCTCCCTGGATCCATCCTGAAAATACATGGAGCACCATTTCAGAATCCTATTTCCCATACAGATCTAATTTATTCCTTTCAATTAGGATTTTCAGATTCTCTATTAACAATTCCCTCTGTTCCTAACCCCAAATCCAATCCTGCAATCTAAACACATGACTTATTGATAGTTCACTATGGCTAAAATCTTCACCCTAGGAAAAATACAGAAACTACCACGAAAATCCTGTATTTAGACCACAGAACAAAACCTCAAGTTCTTTTCCCTATATTCTGATATTGTATTCGCTGCATTCTAGAGTCTACAGAACCTAGCAGCTTAGGCTCTGATACCAAAATGTAACGACCTGCTATTTATATAACACATTTTTTTTTCCATCTGTAAATTATAAATACTAACTGTCTGAAGTACTACTAATAATCCTAGGCTCAAAGGAGCACCAAGGAAACTTTGAATGTCATACATACCTAGGCAGCGATATACAAAATTGGGAACTACTATATACAATACCAGAGAACTATAACATTCTAAAATATTTTTTGTTGACCTTATAGGTCACGCCCGGTTTTGATTATGACAAATATTCATTATATCTAATGGGTATTTGAGATTATGTGTAGGAACCTCAATTGTCAAGATCATAATGCTCATGGAGCAAATGAAGCTTGAAGTCCAATTCATGTTTATAATTATAATATATATTCATTTGCGAAATTGGTCTGTAATAGTAAATTAGGGTCTTTGGTTTGTAATAAGCACACACATCACATGTATGGTCTAATACGTAAGCTCAAACCAAGAATAACTAAAAATAACCTTAGAAAGACCTTAGGGGTTACTCTTTGGTCGACCGACACTGAATTTTTTCGGTGTATTCAAAAGGACCCAGAAAAGACCTTAGGACACTCACCTTTGCACTCATAAATGTTAGGCACTTGATTAGGGTGTTTATGATTCAAAACAGGACCAAAATGCACACTTTGTGCACTTTCGGTCGATCGGCCCATGCAGTTCATTCTGCCTCTATCGACCGAATTCGACCTAGGTCAACAATTTGACCTCAACCCGGTCGACTGAACCATATAGTTCATTTGTACCTCGGTCAACTGAACCTAGGTTCAGGTCAACAATTGACCATGTCATGGTCGACCGAACTGAATAGTTCAAATAGCCCCCGATCGATCGAAACCTCCTGGGGTCAACATTTTTACCACCTAGTCGACCGAGCCCAAATTGCATTGCAACTGTCTGGTCGACTGAGGGTCTTCGAGAGAAATCCCAACTATCTGGTCGATCGAATCACCTAGTTCAAAATAGCCTGGTCGACCAAACCTCGGTAAAATGAAAAATTGCCCTTCGGACATACTCTTTCGGTAGACTGAGTCCCCAGTTCAAAAATGTCCCGATCGACCGAGGCATATAAACTTCGGTCGACCAAAAGTGTTCTAGTCGACCAGACCTCTAGGGTTGCCTTGATTTTTTACCGTGGTTAAAATATTTTAAACAGGGTTAAATTAATTAAAATGCCATTAAACTTTTCTAATAATACCAGCCTTGTCCCCAATGGTCGTAATTCATGGGGTGTCTATATATACCCCTTCATTTGGGAAAATTAGCAACTTGATTAAGCAAACAAATTCAAAAATTCTCTCTCAAGCAAAATACTCTCTACTACCCATCTTCTTTCTAAAAAGCACTCTAACTTACATTCTCAAGTTCCTAAATCCTCTGTAAGTGTTTTGAGTGTTTATACAAAAAGGTTTGCTCTCTCATTATTGTGAGATTGAATCAATTCTACGAAAGAAAAACCTAAGTTCTCTTAGGGGGCTTTGCTAATAAGCCTATCCTAAGAAGACTTAAATTGAACTTCTAAGTGTTACATTTTCGTTGTAATAACTTAGGAAGTTTTGTATTTGTTTTGACTTGCAAAATTATTTTCAAACTTACTCAAATATCTTGTGGAATCTATATTGATATATTTGTGAAATGATATTTGTGTTTGTGATATTAATCTTTGTGGCAGTATTTATTCAAGTATATATATCATTTGCTGAATACAAAGATTGCATAGCTTTTGCAAACCAAGCATATACACTATATTCGTGATTGAGACATCCTAATGATTGACATACTTGAAACTCACTTGATATTCTGTGTGAACATGTTTGATTGAATATTTTGAAATACACAGATTGTTGTTGACACTCTCACGCACTCATTACACTGATAGAAAATACATTTGAGAGTTGAAATATTAGACCACACTGAGCTTACATATTAAATCATTTGCGGTGTATGTGATTGAATGCATTTGGGAACAAATCTTCTTTACGTGAAATCACTTTTCTGTTGTACCATTTGATTGTAAAATCTGAGTGATTCCAGGCGTGGTCTGAGGGGGCGGTAATACAGCCTGGTAAGGATTGTTGTACAGGTTGAGGTCAGCCCTGTGCTAATTGACCTGGTTTGTATAGATGCCGCTCCACCCATTTAAGTGAGCAACTATAGTGGTAATCTTTGTGCTTGTTAACCAAGGCGGGGACGTAGGCAATTGGTCGAACCTCAATAACATTTCTGTGTGTCACTCTTACTTCATTGTTTCCTGGTGCATGTGTTGTTAATTAAATTGCTTCATTTTATTTCTGATATATTAAATTACTTGCACTAGATTGACCATAGGGTTGTGAACATACTACTATTAGAAGAAATACCTAGGGGTTAAATTTTAAAAATACCAATTCACCCCCCTCTTGGGATCACGGTAAAGTTAACATTTTTACAATACAAAATACCTAGTGACGCCACCAAAATCTGGAAACTACCTCAAAACATTGGTATCTTATAAACACCTACCCTTCCAATGTGGCAGTGCAAACTAATCTCTACCCGCGAGCTTAGTCTGCTCGCTTAACTGGATCTCTTGAAAAACAGTAAGTCACTGAGATGAGACGATGTTCAATAAGAGGAAATATGCTATTACTAGTGTGTGGCAGTTGAGTTACACATTTAATATACTAAAATAATGCTAATACTGTAATATGAGTAAGTTGGTAAACTGTAAAGAACATATATAATGTAGTTTAAAATATAACTATATATCTCAGTTTGCTATCTGTACATACTACTAATATGATAATATAAACTGTTGTTGTGTGATATATCTGCACATAGGAACTTCTTCTGTACCCTGGGATTCTGTATTCATGATATAACCCCTCATGATAGGGTTGTACGATCCGTAGGTTGGACTTACTCTGGTTGGCCTACCAGGCAAGTCAATCTGTATCTGTAACATCCGCCAATATGTATTATTCTGGCCTACTGTGATCTCTCTGGGCAATCTCCAAATTTATCTCATCTAACCGGCCACCTCAACCTAGCATGCTGGGAAGCCTACAATCTCTCTTAGCACGATTAGACAGAATCCACATACTATCTAAGTTATGTGGTTGCACAAGTCTGTAATAGCGACGATATCGTGCTCTGCTGTATATATACCTGTCTGTAATTTCCACAGGGATCTGATATCGTGTAATACTGTATACATATATAAATATATATTTATCTTGCTGCTTTTAACATGATTTCAAAACAACCATAATACTATAAATATGATCTGTAATATTTGGAATATCTGATTGAAATATCTATAATATCTGTCTGAAATATATGTAATATCTGTCTATAATATCTGTAATATCTGTCTGTAATATCTGCAATATCTATCTGTAATATCTATCTAAATATTATGGTTTAGAAATCATGTTATTCTGAATAATGCTGTAAATCTTACTTTCTGCTAATAAACTTGTATAACTGGATATTTGTAAAATTTCATAAACAACATACTAGACTATAATAAACTCAGGCCACACAACTACGTAGTTAAAATCTCATGCTTCATATTTGTAATATCTCTGAAATAATAATACTCATGATATTCTGGAAAAATAAACTGATCAACATGCTTGTAAATATACATAAATAATCTTCTGTTATACATTTTGAAAACTTCCTCGCATAGCATGTTTTCCTTACCTAATTTCTGAGAAGCCCCTACTATACTCTGGTCTGATACTTGCAAGTTCCCCACTTAACACCCTGTAAACCACATTTCCTAAAACAAAACATTAGTATTTCTTCGTACACTACGTTTCTTATAACTCCAGGAAAGACAAATACTAAATAAAATGCCTTACCCTGAAATTGGGATGAATTTTAAACCACTTCCACCAACGATCCACTTCGGTAAACTTGCAGAGAACTTTTCCAGGAGTGTCGTGGTGGCCTCAGATCGTCGATTCGGTGAGAAATGAAGCTGGGATCAAAGAGAGAAGGGGAAAGGAGCGTTTTAAAAAGAGAAAGAAGGATTTCTGCGTAGGTTTCTCATGAAAATCCAGGTTTTAGCTATTTATAGGTCTGGATTCGTCGATGAGACACATCATCTCGTCAACGAGTCCCTGAAGAAGTTCATCGACGAACCTGAATTCTTCGTCGACGAACCAAAAAATACTAATGTTGATTCTTCTCTCCCTTCACTCTTTAATTTACTTGTCTTGTGTTTGATTTAATTTTTTTTTTTGGTGATATAATCGCTTGCATTCTTGTCAAGAATTTTATTTTGTAGAGAAAATACGTATTCCGCAAAAGGAGTCCATTCACCCCCCCTCTGACTCTATATACTCCTGGGTGTGATGACTAATAAGGAGAATAGGGTTAAACCCTATCCTTTGCTACTGCAAAGTGTGGTAAACAATCAGAAAATAAGAAAGAAAAAAGAAGAGAGAGTCGTGGCCACCACACACACACACACACACACACACACATAGAGAGAGAGAGAGAGAGAGAGAGAGAGAGAGAGAGAGAGAGAGAGAGAGAGAGAGAGAAAGTTGTCCAATCTTGATCAATTGCTTTGATCAACGAACTCTCACCCTTCATCGACGAAATTCAGAATTGCCCAAAACCCCTCTCGGTATCTTCTCGTCGATGAAACGCTACCTCGTCGACAAGCATAAGAAGCCACTTTGTCGATGAATTCTTTGCGTTTGTCGACAAGGCTTGCCGTCACTCCTTTTTTATTTCCTTTCCCCCCCTTCTTTCATGATTTAAATACTATAATTTCTCTGGGTCACTACAAACGTAGTGCAGCCTTGAGTCCTGGATACATTTAAGTATTTCAGGAATAACTTTGTTAGAAGAGTCCAAAAAGGACGATCTTGGTGTCTATGGAAAGTTAAGAAAGAATCCCACAGCTTTTATGTTGATGAATTTTTCTAATTCAAGGCTCTAATTGACCGGAACAGGGGAATGATTGACTGGCTTTTCCAACAGCTATTTTTTTTCTCGTAGACTAGGTGACTAGTCGACTAGTAAGGGTGTTTGGTCGACAATTGGTCTTGAGCCCAGAGCTCCAATAGCTAGAACTCAAGCCAAACATTTGGGACTTGCTCCCAACGGCTAGTTAACGGTTCCTTTGGCTCTTGGGGCTATACATACAAGCTATTAGACTAGTATTAACATAGTTTTGATTATTATTACAAGCATTTTAGTGAAAAACATTTTTGAATCCAAAACCTAACACTTTGCATTTAGTTTATATTCATAAGTGCTCATTTCTCTTGTTCTTTAATTGTGTTTGATTCAATTCTAGAAAGAGAAGTGAGAGGTTTGATTTGTATTTGTTATCAGCTCAAATTAAAGGAGCATCTCTTTGTACTCAATCATCTTCTTCTTGTAAGGTTCTTTGTGAACCATTGTGAAGATTCTTGGTGAACTGCTTGGTGAAGAAGGCTCTTGGTGAGCACGGTAGGGATTTGTTCCCAAGTGTAGGGTTTGGTACCCGAGTTGTAAGGCTTATTCCGTTGGTGAAGAAATGTTATAGTGGATTGTGGAATCTTTGGCTTGGTGCTAAGGCGTTGACGTAGGCTTGGTGCCAAACTACGTAAAAATACCAATGTTGATTCTTCTCTCCCTTCACTCTTTAATTTACTTGTCTTGTGCTTGATTTAATTCTTTTTGTGATATAATCGCTTGCATTCTTGCCAAGTATTTTATTTTGTTGAGAAAATACGTATTCCACAAAAAGAGTCCATTCACCCCCCTTCTAACTCTATATGGTCCCGGGTGTGACGACTAATAAGGAGAATAGGGAAACCCTATCCTTTGCTGCTGCAAAGTGTGGTAAACAATCAGAAAATAAGAAAGAAAAAGAAGAGAGAGTTGCGGCCACCACACACACACACACACACACAGAGTTGTCTAGTGTTGATCAATTGCTCTGATCAACGAGCATTTGTGGTCCGATTGAGCTGAAAATTTACAGGAATGTTCATAGCGGGTGAAGCTTCATTGTGAACGGTGGAGATTAGATTGTGAGCATTTGATGTCAGTTTTCAGCCCATGAATAGTACCTTCAATTTTTCTGCTGCCACAATAGAAAGAAAGCTGTCTAGTCTTGATCAACCGCTATCAACGAGCATTTGTGGTCCAATTGAGCTGAAATTTTATGTGGATGGTCATGACATGTGAATCTTCATTGTGAACGGTGGAGATTGGATTCTGAGCATTCATTGTTATTTGTTCAGCCCTTGAATAGTAGCCTCTATTTGGTGAGATTTTTCTTTAATTCTTGTAGAAGTTAATTTTTGCCAAAGAATTCTATTTCTTGAAGATAGTTGCTGATTGTATATACCTCTAGTTGAGACTAGAGAAAACTCATGCATTCTTATAATTGTTGATAGTGAAATTGTTTGAGTGGACTACGGTTCTATAATTTTTCCTTCTCATATTGAGAATATTTGTCAAGCGTCGGCATCGATTCATTTCCCAACCAAAACTCGTTGAATGATCCAGCGAGTTTTAAGTGCCACACGTCAACCATCAAGATGTTTCCGTCGTTTAAAACTCGTTGGATGGTTCAACAATTTTTCTTTAAATCTCGTTGGATGTCAAATAAGTTTTCTTTAAATATTGTTGAATAATCTAACGAGATTTTAGATGCATCAAAATGAAAAAAAATTATCTCAATCAAACTGTTATTTAATATTTTATTAAAAAAAAAAAACACTCTAAAATGAGAAGGTAAATTAGATGTGGAGAAGAGGGTGCTGGTGTCTCTTTATGAAACATGAAATTGCATCTTCTCTCTTTTATTTCCTTCTTCACTACAATTTGTATGTTTGTTTGTTTATTTATTTATTGGGGAAAGGTGGGGTCCAGCGCACTGGTCCAATTAATTATTAGAGAGATGATATAATGCATGGAACCTCTTCAGTGCTTTAATATTACATCAGTACTGTCACCTGCCAGCAAAAAGTTAATGCCTACTGTCACATCCTCCATAGGAATTCAAAATCCGTACCAATAATTAATAATAATAATGCCAGCTTCACCTTTTAAAATTTTTTTTTATATATTCCTCTTGATATTTAATTTTTAAAATATTTAAATTTCATTTAATTTGCAGAATGCATATTCTGAAAAATAGATTAATTTTATTTAATTAATTATACAAAAATTTATATTATTATTATTATAAAATAACTAATAATTTAATACATTTTACGAGTTTATAAAAATAAGCATTATTGTCAATTTTTATAATATCCTCGTAAAATATAAGAAAACAATCCTTTCTTCATTGTCAATTTTTTTAAAAAAATAATAATATATTATTAATTTTAATTATTAAAAGAAATAGCTCCCACAAGTGTCTTTTAGACATTTTAAAAATAAGATTAAAAATTTAATCTTTCTACATATTCTTTCTACACAAAATAAAATAACAAATTTAATTCTCTTTTTATTTTTATTTTTATTGTTTAGCATTCAATACATTAAAACAAATACTTAATTATCATCTCCCATATTTTCTCATCCAAAAAAGCCAAATAAAAAATAACAAAGAAAAGAAATAAAATATTGAACATGAAAAAATATAAATAAACTTACATAATAAATTAAGACCACGAACAATGATCGATCGATCACTACCAGTCCTACTTCAAAATATTCAAACACACATATCTAATCAACACTACAACAAATCTAACCCCTTTATTCTGCAGATCCATCATCTACGTAAACATCTCCCTAGCCTGTTATTATATGCCCTCCCTCCAGCGCTCTCTCTCTCTCTCTCTCTCTCTCTCTCTCAGATAATACAATATTAATAATGAAATAGAGAACTAATACAACTAAGGGCATTTGGGGTTGCCCTTGGAGTTCTTGAGGTCTCTGTAACAAGGGCACTCGTGCTTATTCCCGTAGGTGCCGGAGGGAACGCACTTGCATTTCTCGCAGCATATCCCGCAGTACTTGAGGCATCGATCCTTGTACCCTGCGTTCACGCACCTGTCTCCGCACTTCTTCCCGCAAAATGCTTCATTCATACAGTACCCCAAACAAGTAAATTAACAACGAAAAAGAAATTAATTTCCAAAAACAAAATGCGATTAAGAGGATATCATCATCATCGGAAAGCTGGAAAGTAATTTAAAGCTAGCTGGGGCCTAGCTTACGGGAAACCACAGCTTCAGCTGCAGCGGCCATGGTGGGTTCCAAGAAAGAGGAGCTGAGCAGGATGGAGCAAAGCAACATAGTCGCAAGCAAGAGCTTCATTATTTCTGGCCGGCTCTGGTCTCGCCTTAGCTACCTTAATGCTTGCTAAAATGCTGAAGTGCTGATACCTCCTGCGCGCAGGTATATATATTCTGAGTGTGTGCAGATTATACAGCTGTATATCACTTCAAGGGGGGCTAGCTAGCTTGCTTTTGGGGCAGTGAAGAGGGGAGGGTGACCTAAACTGGGCATTTATAGAGAGAGAGAGAGAGAGAGAGAGAGAGAGAGAGGGTTTGTGATCCGAGGGAAGGCATACTTGGTGCTGTAGATATATATCTAATTAATTTAACAGCTAGCGAGCTGGGGGTGCCAGCTAGCTGCGTTGGTGTGCGATGGGGACGGGAGGCACGTGGGTTTGGGGCAGCATGCCCTACAGTGTCTCTGCAAGTGGGGAAGGTTGCTTTGAAGGTCCTGTGTAAGTTTGTACAAGTGACTGCTCGCACTTGCTGCATGCGTGCTGCTAGCCAGCTGCCGGTCATTGGATCTATATCATATGCATTATGTATATATGTGCCCATGGCCATGCATGCCCATCCATATCCATAAGCATCCAGTGATATAGAACCGATGGACGTGGGCAGGCAGCCCTACAGCCATGCCCATGCTTGCGTGTGGTACCATTACCATTACCATTACCAATTTACCATTGTTATACATATTCGTTTCGCTTACTCGCCAGGTGGATCTGCGTGTCACTTGTTTTTAAAACTTTTCTCGAAGGTCTTCATGGTTATCGGGTTGGAGAGAGGAAGCTCAGAAAGGAATCTTTATACAGCTAGCGATTTGGAGTTTTGAAGGGTTTTGTTTTTAAGCTAGCGATGAGTGTTTCATGTTTGTGAAATGACCATTTTCCGAGTGATTATAATTAATAAAAGAAGTTGGTAGTGAAATAAAAGAAAAAAAATTATATCTTATTATAAATTGCCAACCACTAACTTAAAACTATTGTACATAAAATTGTTTTAGATTATCTTATATTTGACCACTTTCAATAGTTAAGTTTTAGATCTAATTTTTTATGAATTTGGACTAAAATATAATGTAGACTGAAATTAAATGATCGCCCACATACACATACGTAAACACAAATGTAAGATGGAAACAAATTCATACTACTAAACACTAACTTAAAATTATTAATATAAAATATCTTGAGCCTATGCTTTTAATTAAATTTCAATATGATAAGATATGTTATTTTTTGGGTTACTTAGCCGGCATCTACCAGATTACCCTGGGATGCATCGCAGCAAAGACTAATCCCATGCCCCACAGTTCCCACCCTAAAGCCCTGCAGATGACAAGGCATGTTATTGTTACTATATTACTAGTGTAATATGAAAAAAGATTATGAAAAAGAAATAAGCACAACTTTTCAATTTTGTAGAATTCTACAAATTAAAATAAGAACCACTTTTAGAAGATTTCAATTCTCAAATTTTGTAGGTCAGTTGGCAAAAGCTAATTAAGAAAAAAATCCCCTAAACATTAGTTTGATTCATATAGACCTCTCTCATTAAATCAAATTAAGTATTATCGGAGTTGGGTGCTTTCCCATTCCATACTCTAAAAATAATCAAGGGGCATACATTCTCATTCAATAATTATCACCATTTTTCAATTTTTACTGTGTGGTAGTTTGTGGATGACATAAATTAGCTTTTATCTAGTGGTGGTGTCAATATTGTTCTAAAGTATAAAAAATAGTTTTTGAACACATAAAAAAGCATTCATACAAGAGTGAGAGACGTATCTATTTATGTATTAAGAGTTGAATACATCTCTTGGGCTATAGCTTTCATCAATGCAATTCCTATCCGATTCTCTTGGTGTAGGCTGACTAACTATCTTATTGAGTGTCCAAATTCACTGCTTATACCAACAATTGCAAATTCCATCTTAGGGTCAACTTTTTATAATGTTATGACTTATCATTGATCAAAGAATATTAAAAGGATGTGACTAAGGCTTGGCTTTGATATATATATATATATATATCTTAGTCATTACCTACCTAGGCACATGCAAAGCTCCCCTAGATTGTAAGGAGATTATGGATTGAAATACACATACATACATATATATATATATATATATATATATATATATATATATATATATGTGTGTGTGTGTGTGTGTGTGTCTTTTCAATCCATAATCTCTTTACAATCCGAAGCGATTGTTTTGAATGCATCTAGGGGAGCTTTGCATGTGCCTAGGTAGTTGATAAAAAATGGGTTGTCTCACTAACTATATATTAATATTAGTAGGGAAAGTGATACAAATAGTTTAGTAACTAAAAAGTGGAAGGAGTGATGGAGCAAATATATCTAAAATTATTTAAATCTTGTTAAAATGCGACATTGACACTCACTAAGAGTCTAAAAAAAATTATGAAAAATACTTTTTTTTTCTAATTTTTAATATATATATATATATATATATATATGGAAAACTTGAAAAATAACAAAAAAATATATATAATAAATTGCCTGTACAAATTATAGAAAGATGAAAAGCAAGTTGTTTTAAAATTTAAAAAGAAATGAAAAATATTTTACATTGTTAAATAAGACCTCAAATTCCTTGATTGATAACTTGAGACTCCAAACTAGCTTCCTTTACAAGAGATTGCGAGTCTTCAAAAAACTCTAAGGTGGTAGATTTATACCCAAGCTACAAATTGTTGTCCAAATATTCCTCAAGATGAAAATAGAATTTATTACTTAAGAGAAAGAATTAGTTAGGCTACAAAAACACAATGAATTTCAGACCTTAGATTTAGATTTGGATGAATTTAGACAAATTTCAATACAATTTTATTACATTTTTTTTAAAATTTAAGACAAATTCAAATCTAAGACCTTCCCAAACATAGGGTAAAAAATATCCATATTTTTTTAAAAGAAGAATTCATCTCAATTTAAAAAACAAAAAAACACACTAAGATATGAGTTTTAGAGAACATATTGAAATCTGGACTAAAATGGCTCAAAGAGGGAGAAGGAACACAGTTCTTCCATATCAAATTTGAGAAGAAGAAAACTAAGCAAGAGAAATTGAGATAAATGGCGGAGCCATCCACAAACCATAGAGATTCTTCAATATGTTGAAACACCCTACATCAATTTGGATGACACTCTTCAATATGTTGAATGCCATTTTTGAAGAGACTCTTCAATTTGGAGAGAGAGAGAGAGAGAGAGAGAGAGAGAGAGACCTTACAAAATGAAATAAAAAAGGAATAAAATGAAATCGTGAATTCAAGAAAATAAATTTAATTCCGTTCTTTCTTATTCTATTTCATTCCTCCATACCAAATAAAATTATAAAACATCCAACTATCCTTCAAACCATCCTAGCTGCAAAACTTGAATTACAGTCACAAAATCCAACTCAATGCCTTTCAACCTGCACAACATGACAAGAATGATCCAATTCCAGAGAATAATAGTAATGCACTAGTATTTGAAAGCATAAATTTAAAATCTTAAATAAATTCAACATGATTTTAGATTATGTTTTGTTCCCATACAAATTCAAATCTGAATTGACAAATGCAGCGTAAATGTTCACAACATGACAAGCACAACCACATAAATCTGTAAATAGTCACCAACACCTGAGCTCAAACTTATGACCAAACAACTAGAACCCCCTGCCCTTGTCAATGTCATGCTGCCATTATATCTCACACAGTTGCACATCATATAGTTCATCCAGTGTTGCAATGCAGGATATATCCAGATCAAATCATTTTACTTTCGAATTGATGAGTTCCTAAATATAAGAATTCCAAAAAAGCCAAAATATCACAGTGCTCACCACATGAGGATCAACAATTTGCCCATGATCATGGATTCTGCTACCTTTCATTTGCTAAAGATGTTACAAGGTGGATTTTTGGGAGTCAAGCTGGGCACCATCAACATTATACATCCCGTAATATGAATTATACAAGAAGGTAGATATTGAAATTCCAATGTTACGGTATTCATACATCATACTACAACATACAGAATTTGAAATTACATGCTGAAGATTATTTACAGATCCCGCAGCCAAGCAGTCATTTTGCCATATCAATATGGTGTGGAGACGAGAACATAATGTTTGTATGTGCAAGCAAATACATCAACCTCCCATGCTGTTAGATGGGCGAGGATTTCGACTAAAAGCATGGGCATTGCCCTCCTCACTTGATGCTAGCAAATTCACCTACAAGAACCTCAAAAATGTATTAGCCAACTAAAAATTATAAAATTCAATGTAAAGAAAGAAATAGAAGCAGCTATACCTTGACAATCTCAGATTGTGAGCTAGGATAGGTTGCTAAGATGCTCATGTTGAATTCCTGGGAGCAAGGAATGCACATAAATTTATTAAAACAGTATCTGATAATATCATAATGTTATAAGGGCAACAGTGAATCACTTTTCTTCTTCTTCTTCATTTTGTGTGTGTATGTGTGGAAAAAAGGGGGGACAGCAGCACCCATAGAAGCTTGTCATGGGTACTGAATATTTTCTTGCATAATGTCAATAGTTAATTAGATGGGAAAATTCTGGTCTTAATGCCTGCACCTGCTCAGTGCTATGGTTTAGGCCAACACATTCTCGTTTTGGAAGGGAGCTTTTACTTTTTGTTTATTTGGGATTCAATAAAGCAAGAGATATTAGGTTCTTTTTGTGGGCCATTCAATTAAATGATTGGGCATATCTCCAATTCGGTATATCTCAACTTTGAAGACTGTTGATGCAACCAAAAGATCCTGGAAGGAAATTTTTCCTAGCCCTTGTATTATGCTATCTAAATAACTTCAAAATTCTATAATAATTAACTCTTCAATATGCCGTCTTTGAGTTCTTATTTTTCTACATTCAGTTCCAATCAGAAATAACTGTAGAAGCTCAAAGGTATCCCAAGAATTTAATTCAGCAGGTTGGGATAAGGCTTTCTTGAATTTTGAGTGATTGACATTTCTCAGTATTGTAGGTGGTTTGAATGTCCCACTGAAAAGAGTTGCCCAGTGTATATGTTAAATGAAGAAAGCTAGTATGCCAAGCAGGTAAAAATCAAGCACTATCATAAGCATAATTGATCCAAAAATTCCTAAAAAAGAAGTGTTTAGTATGGGTAAGATAAATCAAAGAACTCCATTCCGTGCCACCACACCCCCTTTCTATTTGTCACAAGTATGGTTCATGCTTGAAACTAGCCTTGTCAAAAAAATACTCACCAGAAAATACATCAAAGGAGAAGGTTGGAAAAATATTAAGGACATTGAGAGCTTTACAAATTGGGATGAAAGAGATTATGGTCATTAAGAACTTAACAAGGTCAAGCTGACTAAAGAAAGGACTTTACTGTCATTTATCAGAAATTTATCAGTTCAACTACAGTAACAAGTACACTAGCCAAGGGAAAAAATCGAAGTCATAATTATTGATGGACATGTAAAAAATGCACATGCACATCATAAACAGGTAGAAAAATTCATCAGACCTAAATAGAGAGGAAAAAAAAAAAGATCAACAATATCCATAAGGTTTTTCTTTATATGGAAATCTGTGGTCTTAAATTTCCACGAAATGTTCATAATTTCCCTTGAATTTTCTCCTTTCCACAACCCTCAAAATCAATATAGCAGCCAATTTGTCTTACAAAAAAATTTCCATCGAAATTTCCACAAATCATCCAAAATTTATCAAAATCTCAAATTTTTAACAAAATTTTAACCAAAAATAAAATTTACCCAAAATTAAAACTTGAGATTCAAAGTCTAAATTGAAATCTATCTCTTAATTAATCTTGTTTTTTAAAATTGAAACAAGAAGGATAAGAACTATACGTTTCGAAAAATTAAACTTAGACATTAGCTGCAACATTTTATTTTACTGTTTGAGTCCAAATGATCTGTATTTGTAAAATAAGAAACATACAACGAGTTTATGAATTTCATTCATATTAATTGAGATTATAATATTGCATCTTATACACCATATATGTGCATTGATGTTTATTTATAATATTTTAGTTCTAAATCTTTAATTATTATGTTTATCAACAATTTCAAAAGTTTCATAAAAAAATTCCATGCTTTACTAGTAATTTCCATTATTTTTCAAAATTGACATCAACATCAAAATTTCTGCAATTCTCTAGCCTCAAAATTTTAGTCAACACTGAAATTTAAGACCCTTGTTATAAAGGGCGTGCTGCATCAAGCATCTCAGCATCAAACGCAACATCTCGTAAAAGTAAATAAATTGACAGTGTTTGGTGCAGTATAACTACACCAAGGAAATGGCTCCAAAGTCCAAAAGCCTCCCACCACTCTCATGTTTGATATAAATCATTAAAATAAAAAAATAAAAAAGACAAAGGGGAGGAAGCCAGCAGATATTTCTAGGAAACTTCCTGGGAAAAAAAAAAAAAAAATTGTCCACCTGTATCATTGTTCTGCTGAAAAACATGACAGCAGTGGAAGAACTTCGAAACCTTTCATAAATCTACCTTGTCAGTTACCAAGAAAACCTTACTGTCTAATAGAATGCAGAACTCACTCTAAATGGATCACCCCTCAAAGATTGCACAAACATTGAAGTTCCTGAGCCTCTACCCTGCATTTGAATAAGCACTAATTCTGTCATTTTTCTGTGAAGAACAAATAAATAGAACATAAAACAATTTATAACAACATTTCCAGGATAAACATCTGGAAAAAGATCAACAAAGACTTAATAACTGCAGAAGAAGCGCCTGGTGCTTTACCTACCCTTTTAACATATTTCATCACCTCTATTTATTGCAATTAAATCAATTTTATTTTGGCATAAAAGCTTTAATATTTCAAAATACACAGACCAGTGTTATCGTGTTCATGGTATGCTGTGGTTTGCAATACCATACATGGGGATGGAAGTGCGAGATTTAAATGGTAGATGGTATAATGGAGTAGGCTAAATTGGTCAATGTTTATGGCATCTCTCTATTCTTCATGGTATTGTTGAGTGCAATTACGTCCTGATGTAGGGCACAAATGAGGAGACAAAGGGGCATTGAAAAGCCAGGTCAGTCAACTTCTATCAATTATTGATTTGATTAGAGGGAGTCCTAGCAGTAAACTTATATGAAGCACAACCCCCCCCCCCCCCCTCCCCCAAATGGAGACACAGATAACCAATATTATTAAAATCTGAGTCCTACATAGGATCGCTAGGATTAATAGCAGGATTAGATTGTAGGATCAGATCAAAGATCATAAGATTCTACAAACTATGTAAATAAATATGAAAATTGCATTTTTGTGCTATTCTTTTCACAAATTTCTATAACATAAACCTACCACATTGACTAGTGCAAAAAATCACAAGTATCCTATTACCCTCAACACAAAAAAAAATATTCCGGAGTCCCATTAGGTGACATCAGCTACATCCTTTTCCACCAATTCACATGATCGTGAGCTACTTCCTCTAACAATCTAAGGGCTATTAAATCCTTACTCACCATTTCATTCAAAGTTATTTTAGGTCTACTCCTATCCCTCTACTGCCACTAATAGTAACAAGCTCACTTCTCATGGATGCACTATTTGGTCTATGTTGCAAATGCTTGAACCATTGAAGACTTCTCTCCCTTATCTTATTTTCAAAAGGTGATATCCCTAACTTATTATGAATATGTTCATTCTTTTATTTATCTCTTAATGTTGTACCACTCATCCACCTTATCATTCTCATTTTGGCAACTTTTACGTTTTGGATGTATTGTTTCTTTGTTGTACAACATTCTGATCCATATAGCTAGTTGGTCTTCTAGATGTTCTCTAAAACTTTCCTTTTAATTTTAAGGTTATTCCATGATTACAAAACACACTCGAAGCACTTTTCCATTTTACCAACTCTGCTTTAACTCTATGTATAACATCTTCTTCAATTTCTCCTTCAATGTGCATAATAGATCGAAGGTATCTACATCTAGTAGCGCTATTGATTTCTTGACCATCAAGTTTAGCCTTTTCTTCAATATTCCTCTTACTATGGTAGAGCCTCATGTGACAAAAAGGAAAAATGTTCAAATTCTTGCATTCTTAACTCAATCAAACCAATCTATAATGAAATGAAATAAATACTTGTTGAATAATTGGGTAAAATGGAAGACTAGTCACAATGATAGTCTCTCCCTCTATGTATAATACATGTCAAAGTACATACCAATGACCATAATGCTCTTACTAACTCTCACTTGTTAACATAACACACACACTAACAATGCTAAATGACTATGATAACCATCAACACTCCCCCTCAAGTTGGAGCATATATATCACATGCTTCTAGATTGTTACAAATGAATTTAATATGAGCATCCCCAAGGGTTTAATAAATAAATTAGCAAGCTGCAAATCAGACTTCACATGAGTGGTGGTAATGAGCTTCTACACAAATTTCTCTTAAACAAAAGTAGCAATCAACTTCAATGTATTTTGTCCGCTCATGGAAGATTGGGTTGGAGGCAATATGAATGGCAGCTTGCTTATCATACCTCAGCTCCATAGATTGTGAATGTGCCAGTTCTTCCAACATGTTCTTTAGCCGAACAAGTTCACATATAGTCTGAGTCATGGCCCTATACTCTAACCTTGCACTTGACCTGGCCACCACATTTTGATTCTTACTCCTCCAAGAAACCATATCTCCACAAACAAGGATGCAATACCCAGCTAAAGATCTTCTATCAGAAGGTAACCCAACCCAATCTGCATCAATTTATTCCTAAATATGAGTGTGACCTCGATCCTGATATATGAGACCTCTCCTAGGTTCTCCTTTGAGATATCTCAAGATGCGAATCACTGCACTCTAATGACTTGTTCTCAGAGAATTAACAACAAACCACCCAAATTTGGCATTAGGTTACTGTTAGGATCCATAGGTGTATCAACAAGTTTGGATTCAAACAGTCCTGTCTCATCTAAAAGATCAAGAACATACTTCCTCTATGACAAGATGGTTCCGGAATGAGATCTCGATACTTCTATACCCAAGTACTTCTATGGTCCCAAATTCCTTGTCTGAAACTTAGTTCGCAGGAAATGTTTTAGCCTTTGTATAACTTGAACATCATCACTAGTAATCACAATATCATCCACATACACAATAAGCAGAATCCTTCTCGATTGAGTATGATGATAAAATAGAGAATGAACTCTGCACTTGAAGGCCAAACTCTAGTACTACAACACTGAAGCAACCAAACCATGCCCTCAGAGACTATTTTAAACCATATAGTGACTTCTTGAGTTGACACACTAAGCTTGATTCCCCCTGAGCAACAAACCCAAGTGGCTGCCCCATATAGACCTCTTCTTGAAGATCACCATATGGGAAAGCATCCCTCACATCTAACTAGTGTAGGGGGCCAAGGAGATGAACAAACATACTGAGGCAAGTTTGTCTATAAGGGTGAATGTGTTCGAATAGTCTAGGCCATACACTTGAGTATATCCTTTAGCAATAAGGCAGGTCTTTTTTAATTGAACCAAGGAACCATCTAGATTAACCTTCACAGTGTACACCCAACGACAACCAACCACAAACTTATCAAGAGAAAGATGTACCAAGTGTTCAGTATCATTATCCTATAGAGCATGCATATCTTCTGTCATTGCATTCCTATACCCAACATGGGACAAGGCTTCAAAAATAGACTTGAGAAGAGCAATAGAAGACAAGGTACAAACAAAAAAGTAGTATGAGGGTGATAGGAAATCATAAGAAACAAAATTGGAGATTGGATGTTGGGTACAAGTGCATTTACCTTTTCTAATGACAATAGGAAGATCAACTACTTGGGGAAGAGGATCATCTGATGAGGGAACCGGAGGCATAGAAGTGGAAGCTAGAGGAGGCTCTCCTCCCTTGAGTTGTCGTGTCTACACTTGCAAATTGGGATGATCCAAGCGACGAGAAGAACTCAAACTATATGAAGATGTAGGAAGATTAGACGAAGGAAATAAGTTAGGATGAGAAGGCTAGGCAGAGGAAGAGACTCATCAAGGTCAACAAAACTCAAGGTATCAAAATAGTACGGTGTAGACTCAAAAAAGGTGACATTAGTAGAGACAAAGAATCGATGTAAATTGGGACTGTAACATCAATATCCTTTTTAGTACAGGAATAGCATAAGGATACAATTTATCCCTTCCTAGATTTAACTGATGAACAAAGGACACACAAAATATACAAGGAGGAAGGGAGAACAAAGGAGCTTCAGGGAAGATAATTGAATATGGGATTTTACCACCAAGGGCAAAAGATGGCATTTTATTGATAAAAGAGTAAGTGGTGAGCACAACATCATTCCAAAAAGCTTCGGGGACATTCATTTGATACAAAAGGGTTTTAGTGACTTCAAGAATATAGCTGTTTTACTACTCCACAACTCCATTTTGTTAAGGAGTGTGGGCACATGATGATTGATCGATCATGCCAAATTTTGTCATATAGATAATGAATTGAATACCGAAGTACCCTGTGATATATGAAGGACTCACATATCAAACCGAGTCTTTATTTGAGAACAAAAGGCACAACAGATATTAAACAATTTAGAACGATCTTTCATAAATACAACCAAGTGATTCTGGAGTAGTCATCGACAAAAGTGGCAAAATATTGAAACCCCAACTTTGACTAGGACTCCAAACATCTGAATGTCCTAACATAAAAGGGCTAACGACTCTTTTATTGACTCAGGAGGCAAAGGGAACACAATGATGTTTTCCTAACTAACAAGACTCGCAGTCGAGGTTAGACACAAAACTCAAGTAGGAACTAGCTATTTTAACTTGTCCAATGATGGATAACCAGGCAAAAATGGATTTGATGTGGTGTGGGAGCGACACTACATGAAATAGGAGAAAAGAGCGACTTAAAGTAGTAATGTCCACCAACCTCACATCTTGTGCCAATTATCTTCCTCGTCTTCAGATCCTGAATAAGAAAAAAATAGGGAAAAAAGGTTACAAAGCAATTTATTGACTTTGTAATGTTACTAACTAACATGAGATTAGAGAGGGATTTAGGGCTGTAGAGAATAGAAGAAAGAAGGATGAAGGGAGTAGGATTTACTATTCCTATTCCCTCAGCAGAATTATTGGACCCATCAGCAAGGGCAACTTGAGGTAGATTTGTAGCATGCTAGAGAGTAGAAAAGAAGTTGGTGACACTTGTCATATGGTCAGTAGCAGCAGAGTCGATAACCCAAGGACAAGTGGGAGAGAAATCGGATGACTTACAAATGGTATGGTTACTTTTCTGAGCAAAAAACGCAATGTGGTGAGATGCTTGTTGGGATGCCTGATACGACAAGAACTTTAAATACTCTTCCTCTAAAACAGCTATAGTATGTTGTTCACTCAAACAAATAACTGACCACAGATACACACTTTTGGGATTGGGGAACTCCCTCCTAACCTAAATACAACCTCGATAGAGCAGCAAATCAAAAATACACAGCGAGTAACATGTTTTTTGAATTCACCTACTCAATCCTAACATACACAACCTTCGAAAACTGATGCAAACCACAAGCCCACAACATACAAATAAAAAACACACCAAATACCACTATTTCAGGCTCAATAAAGTAATAAACTCAATAAACATTGACAAACAGCTTCAAGAAGCATCAAACAACCAATCCTTGAATGTTGTAAATGAGGAACTAAAAAAGGTGAGATTTTTGGACCAAAAACATAATGAAAAACTTCAATAATATTATAGAGGGATCTGATCCCTGCTAGAAAAATTCAGGCCAGAAACATACTTGAAATTGGCTTCATGCGCCTGTGCATGGGGTCGGCCCTGGCAGCCTTTGACTGGTGCATGAGGGTGCGTGGGGAAGCTGCTGGAGATGAGATTTCAGTGGGGGCAGATCAGCTGTGTCTGTGGGTGACTGCTGTTGTTTTTGCAAAATCTATTGTGGATTTTGGGTTCCTGAATTGGCAGTGTCACCCAGGAATTTTCTGGCGACTGCTCTGGCTTCCGGCAACTGCTAGCTATTTGTTAGGGCTATATGTTGCTGGAAATTCTTCTACAATGGTAGACATGCAGCGGATTTAGGGTTTTAGGCTTCAGTTTTGATGGTGGCTGTGACAATTAGGGTTGATGTCTCAGAATCACGCTCTGATACGATGTTGAATAATTGGGTAAAATGGAGGACCTAATCACAATGATAGGTCTCACCCCTTATTTATAACATATGTCAAAGTGCATACCATGAACATAATGCCCTTAAGAACTCTCACTAGTTAACATAACACACACTAACAATTCTAAATAACTAAGATAACCATCAACAATATTTATAAAAAAAAGAACATAATTTTCAATAAATTAGTCAACAAACAACCGTACAACATGAATACTCATTTTTTTTATTTTATTTTTTTTCATTTTTGAGTCTCAGCAGACAAAGCCAAACTATGAAGCTAGCTTATTATTATTAATGTTAGCATCCAAGCTACAATTTTTCTTATTAGTATCACAAAGAGCATCATCAATGACTTCATCCAGCCCTTCAATAAAATCATCACCATCATTATCATTATCATTTTTATTGTCAAATGCATTGATGCATTATCTATCTTCATTCTTAACAATTAAAGTTTGCACCACTTAATATTCATAAATGAACTAAAAATAAAATTTCCAAACATAGTTTCGTTAATATAAAATAAACCACATCAGTTCCTGAGTTGTCCATTTCATGCATAAGCTAATAGAGGACAAAAACCAAGCCTGTAAGACAACTTGGTAAAAATTTTTAAAATATAAATGAAGGATCTTTGTGTTCTTATTAAAAATCCTATTGATCCCACCACTCCTATCAATCCTACTGCCATCCTAATTGGCGATTCTTTGTAGGTTCAGGATTTTTTGGAAAAGAAGGATTTGAAGATTGTGAGATCATATGGCCTAGATCACAATGTTAACAACCATGTAGGTAATGCAGGAGCCCCCAATCAAATCAACCAATAAATGTTGGACTAAAGGGATGGGCTCATTCAACTAATCAGTGATTTCTAGGAGTGCTCATTTGAGTTGTTTTTCATGCCTGCATGTGCCATGAGCTTAATAAAAAATTAATTGAAAAGGTAAAGCAAAGAGACGCATGCCTAGAAAGAAGCAAAAAAAAAAAAATAGAGACGTGTTCATAAGGACTGTTTTTCACTTGCACCGAGAAGAAGGTTTTACAGATAAGTCTTTGAAAATGTGCTTCAGTATAATGTTAATTCTTTTGAGCGAACATGTGCAAACAAAGTAACCAACTCAACTGCTAAAGTGGAACCTTTCTCCAATCGACACTGCCAATCAGCTTCTATTGTTAATTGGATCACTAAAAAAAGCCAGCTCAACTTGAAAAGATGGTTTCATACCACACATGTTTCTTTTTCCTCTGAATGTGTCCTTTTCTTTGCCAAAAGGCATGGTCAAAAAATCACTATCTAATCTCATGAAATTCTCTTCCCATAGCCATAAGAAAAAAAAAAAAAAACAACAAGAAGAAGAAGTCAACAACACAAAGCACAAAAACAAACAAGCAAACACAAAATAAATAAATAAATAAATAAAATAAAAAACATACGATGAACTTCATCAGTCCACACTCCAGAACCATAGAAAAGCCACTATAGCAACACATCATGATTCAATCCTGTTGAAGTATTTGGTGATTTGAAAGATCTAATCACCATGATAGATCTCACCCTCTCTTTATAAAATATATCTATTAAAGCTTGATATACATTGTTGGTCCACAACCTAAGAACTGCCTTTAGGTAAAGTGGTAACCTAACATGGTATCAAAGCTGGCTACCAAGAGGTACTAGGTTCTACTCTAGTTGCCTGCATTAATTGTGTGGTGTTTTAAAAATTTATTATATTCCCTGTAATTATCTGTCCTCGTGTTGTTGGGCTGCATGCGCGGGGGACTGTTAAAGCTTGATATACATTGTTGGCCCACAACCTAAGAGCTCAAGCTTTTAGGTAAAGTGGTAATCTAGCAATATCAAGCACATAACAATGACCACAATACCCTCACTAACTATTGCCTACTAAAATACCAATAAACATGCTAAATGACCAAAAATAACCAGCAACCCTCCACCTCAAGCTGGAGCATAGATATCATAAGCTCCTAGCTTGTTACAAATGAATTTAACATGAGAACACCCCCCCACCCCCAAAAAAGCTTTTGTAATTAAGTCTGCAAGTTGCAATTTAGACTTCACATGAGAAGTTATATTGAGCTTTTGTGCAAGTTTTTCCTTGACAAAGTAACAATCAACTTCAATATGTTTTGCGGGTTCACAGAAAATTGGGTTGGAGGTGATATGAGTAGCAACTTGATTATCACACTTCAGCTCAATGGAACAAGAATGTAAAAACCAAGTTCTTCTAACATGTTCATAAACCAAACAAGTTCACATGTAATGTGAGCTATAGCGCAATACTCTAACTCAGCACTTAACTAGGCCACTACATTCAATTTCTTACTCTATCTGGATACCAAGTTACACCAACAAAAATTCAATACCCAATTGCAGATTGTCTGTCGAAAGGTGACCCAGCCCAATCTGCATCTGTATATCCTTGAATATAAGAGATCTCTCTTAGGTACGCCTTTAAGATATCCAAAGATGCGAATTACAACATTCTAGTAACTTGTTATTGGAGAATCAAGAATTTGGATCACAACACTTGTTGCGAAAGATACATTCGGTCAAAAAACTATGAGAAGGTTCAACCTTCTAACAAGTCTCTGATATCATCCAAGGTCAATCAACAAATCACCTATATCTAGAACTAACTTACTGTTAGGACCCATGGGTGTATTGACAATAGTCTCATCCAAGAGGTCAAGAACATGCTTCCTCTGTGACAAAATAGTTACCATGCGAGACTTGGACACTTTATATCCAAGATGTATTTCAATGGTCTTAAATCTTTGGAATTTAGCTTGTAAAATGTATGTATGCGTTGGATACCTTGATCACCATCATCATTAATAATTAGAACAAGAAGAATCCTACTAGATGGAGAATGATGATAAAGTACAAAATGATATACTGTGCACCATTAAAGGCCAAACTCAAGTACTATAGTACTGAATCATCCAAACCATGCTATAGGGGATTACTTTAGACCACACAAATATTTCTTGAGCAAACAAAGTAAGCCTAACTCCCCCAGGGCTATAAGCCCAAGTGGTTGCTCCATATAGACCTCCTCATTAAGATCATCATATAGGAATGCATTCTTCACATCCAACTTATGCATAGGCCAATGACACTTGATGGCTAAGGAGATAAACAAACAAACAAAGGCAAGTTTAGCGACTGAGGAGAATGGTCCGAATAAGTGTATCCCTCAGCAACAAGGCAAACCTTCAAATAGGCCATAGAACCATCAAGATTGACCTTCATCGTACACACCCAGCCACAACGAACCATAGATTTATCAAGAGGAAGAGGTACCAATTCCTAAGTACCATTATCCCGTAATGCACGCATCTCTTTAATCACTAAAATCCTCCAACCAAAATGGGCCAAGGCCTCACAAACAAACTAAAGAATAGCAACATAAGAAAGTGTACCAATAAATCAATAATGCAAGGGTGATTAGAAATCATAGTAGACGAAAGTAGAGATGGGATGTTGTATACAAGTGGGCTTACCTTTCCAAACAACAATAGAAAGATCAACATCTTAGGAGATAGGATTGTCAAGTGAGGAAACCAAAGGCGTAGTAGTTTAAGGTAGATAAGGCTCTCCTCCCTTGGGCCGCCGTCATGCATGCACTTGCAAATTAGGATGATCAAAAAGAAATGAGAAGAACTCAAACTAGATGAAGATGCAAGTGAATGACTAGGAAGAGATAGGATGTAAGAATAAAAAAAAATTAGGTAGGGGAAGCGTTCATCGAGGTCAAAAGAGCTCAAAGACTTAGAATAGTATGGTTTAGACTCAAAGACGGGAACATTAGCAGAGACAAAGAAACAACACAAGGTAGGACTATAACAACAATATACCTTTTAAGTATATGACTAGCTCAAAAAGATACATTTATAGAACGGGTATCCAACTTATACATCCTAAGGGTTAGCTCATGAAAAAAAGTAGACACGCCCAAATATATGAGGAGGTAAAGAAAATAGAGGAGCTTTTGGGAAGAAAATAGAGTAAGGAATTTTTCCACCAAGAACCAAGGATGGCATTCTATTGATAAGAAAGTAGGTAGTAAGTAAAATATCACTCTGAAACGCACTAGGAATATTCATATGGTAAATTAAGGTATAGGTGCTTTCGAGGATATGCCTATTTTTCCTCTCTACAACTCCATTTTGTTATGGAGTGTGGGTACATGATGACTTATGAACAATATCAAATGTAGTCATATAGGTAATTAATTTTGTATTGAAATACTCCTTAGCATTATCACTATGAAGTATTTGAACAAATAAATCAAATTGAGTCTTTATTTCAAAACAAAAGGCACACAAGATATGAAACAACTCCAAACAATCCTTCATTAAATAAAGCCAAGTCATCCTTGAATGATCCTCAACAAAAGTTATGAAGTATCGAAAATGCAACTTACACAACTCAACTTCCTCTAACATCATAATGAACTAACATGAAATGCCTTATTGCCCATTTATTGACTCGAGAAGTAAATGGAACATAATGATGCTTTCCGAACTAACAAAAATCACACTGACTAGACACAAAACTCAAGGTAGGAATTAGTTGGTTTAACTTTTATAATGATGGATGACCAAGATGGAAATGGATTTGGAGTGTAGTAGCATTAATGCAGGTGATAGAAGGTAAATGATTGAAAGGGAACTTGGAGATATACAAAACAAAAGAAAAAGAAACATTGGGAGTAGGATTTACTGTCCTTATTCCCTTTACAGCAGTAGCGGACTCATTAGCTAGGTAACATGAGGCAGGCTTTTGGAGTATTGGATGGTGGAAAAGAAATTAGTGATACCTGTTATATGATCAATAGTACTGAATCTATAAACCAAGACTAATGTGAGAAATAATGGATGACAAGCAAGTTATAAGGTTACCTATCCAAGCAAGAGATGCAATGGGAAGATAAGCTTGTTGAGAATTTGATATGCTTGATATTGCTAGAACTTGGAATACTCTTCCCCTAACATAGATACAATACACTGCTCTCCAATCATGCCCAAAAGTGTAGAATCTGTAGTGGCTGCATGGCAACGCATGGTGACTTACCATTAAAATCCCAAAACTACTTGATTAGGTGACCTCCTTCTTCACAATGAGTGCGCTTCCAAGGGGGACCTCTGCCGCATTGATCCCTCCCATGACCACCACTAAAACTACCCTAAGAACTTCTATGATTGTTTGGTGAGAAACCAAAATCACCTTGTGTAACAAAAGCAATGAAAGCACTCTTCTCAAATCTATAAGTTGGAACTCCAAAAGCAGTGGCTGAGGAATATGTACTGGAGGAAGCACGAAGAACATAAGAATAAACATCAACAAGGAATAGTAGCTCCACACTACAAGAATTTGAGACTAGATTAAAGAGTCGCCATGAATAATTTCGCCTCCACTGAGTTGGTCCCCATTGCATGAAAGTATTCCTCCATGTCAAATAAGTTCCCCAACTCCTTAGCATCGCGACCAAACCCATACGCACAAGATCCTAGAACCCTTGTACTCTATTACTGTAGAATTGCAGCACGAATCATCAATTTCATCTTAGCGGTAAGCTCATCCATCTGGATTTGTAAAGCTTCTATTGTAGCACAAAAGTTCTTAGACAATTCCAAAATAGAACCCTGTTGATGTTTTTGTGATCCCTCCAATGCATGAACACATTCAGAAAGTCGGGCCATCTCCATGGCCACATTGTTCACTGTCTCAGGCAACCTCATCAACTCTCTTGGTATTGGTGCACAACATGGTTCTCCAACCAATGCTTCACACTATCCCATGATGTAAAGGCAACAAAATCTCAAAAAACTTAACCAAGCTCTAATACCAATTGTTACAGGCCGAACAACTCTCACATTGTGAAGGGTTGTGCGGCACTAGTTATAGCATACTTGCTTAGCTAGTCAATTGAGACTATACTGTGGTGTCACCACATGATCAAATTCACATCCATCAAATGCAAATGAAGTGGAAGCAGTAAGCAAACATGAAAATAGACAAAAGTCACATGGGAAACTATAGAGCAACTTAATTCATTGTTCACACGCCCATAGGCAATGTGTGCTTATTAAGGGAGGCAGGTAGGCTAAATATTTTTACAATAGCTAGTGAGTTTTATAAAGATTGATGAACATTCACCCTCCCATAAAGTGCTTTTTATGTTATTCTATCTCTTAGCACTAGGAAACATTATACAAACTGAGGAGTCATGCTCCCATTTTTAACCAAGGCATCATCTTATTCAAAGAATAAAACCTACACTACAATTTATATAATGGTTACCCATCCCACGTACACCAAACAAGCGGTTATAGGTAAACATAATGTCATGAAAAAACTTGGCTTGTGACAATAAGCCTTGACCCAACAGTAAGGATGTTATCTGCAAACTTGAAGGTCAGAGGTTCAAGTAATAAAAACAATCTCCCAATTGTAGAGCTAAGACCACATACATAATGCTTGCCCTAGACAACCAATTGTGTGGAAGTAGGTTGGGTATCATATTTACCTCACTTTCTCTTGAAACTTACAGCGCCCCACCCCCCACCCCCCAAAAAAAAAAAAAAAACCAAAAACTTACATAAAGAAGTTCAGATTTTGATGCAAAGGATAATCACGTAAATGAGTTCACTGAGAAGGAGCCATAGATGTAATGAGCTAGTGAACAACTTCCTACCATTTGTGAGCAGCAATGCATTATCACAACTAGACTCAACTCCATGGAAAAGGGAAATGGAGTCATGGATGTCACCGCCTCTCATATCATCTTCCTTGCTTAAGGTACTCTAGGTGCAACCTTAGGGCCCACTAAAAGAGTATTTAATTCTTGTTCTAATTTATTTGGGAGAATTTTTTTAGGGAGGAAAGTATAGATTTTTGGAAAACATTTACTTTTTGGACTTTCCTTTTGTTGATTGGAATTGTGGGCTAAAAAGATAGGATTTCTTTCGATGTATATTAAGTTTATCATAGCCTCCATCCTCTAGTAAAAATAGGCAAAGTGGTGGAAACCCTTTAAATGGTCATCATCCCCAACCTTTCTAATTTAGATGAAAGGAATTTGATTAACTAAGCCATTCAAGGACCATCACTTTTAGGTAATGAGAAAGAAGTGGTAGAACCTTAGTCATGTGCCACTACCACTAATTAACTCACCAAAGTGATAGAAGTCCTAATGGATTGTTGGCCTAACAAGGCTTAAAATCTTATTTTGATGATAACAAATCAAGGGTACTTAACATATTTGGTTAAGTGAAGTTTCAGGACTCAAATGCTTTCATAGAAGATCAAGATCAAAGTGTTTGAAGAGTGCCATTAAAAGCTTGGACTTAAAGATAGAAGATTTGATGAAGCTAAAGTCTATTGAAGAAAGAAGTCAAGACAGACACAACAGATGGAAGCAAATGCATGAAGACATAGTACTTAGAAAGCTATAGTTTATAAGAAGTCTCATGTAAGTACTTCACGATTTCAATATAATTGTTTGAAGCTCTTAGGATCTATATTTGACTTAGAGTCCTGCTTTTGAAAACCATGGAAAATATTTTTTTAAGTCTCATTTAAGTTTTCCAAGATCAAAGGTTAAAGTATTGAAATCAAAGTTTTTTAAAATACGCTGAATTGTAAAAGCTCAAGCGACTAATCATTTGGGCTTAGGCAACTGACTCAGCACTGTGTTTCAAAAATTCACTGAGCTGTAAAGGCTCAGGCAACTGACCCTCAGGTCACAGTCAATTGACTTTCGTATTTTAAATTTTTAAACAGCAAGGAAACGTTTCCAAAATTGATTTCTTGGACTCCAAACTTGGAGAAAACTTGGGAAACACTGCAAGAAACTTGTGGAACATGAATGCATGCTTTATTACTCTATAAATACATGTTAATTTCACAAATCAAACACAACAATCAAGCATACATATCTTGCAAACTCAAAGCTCTATTGCTGAAGTATTTTCTGAAGTTCTTGCTGTGCTTGTGCTGATACAACTCACGATTTCTGATCGATTCTACTGAGATTTTCAAATCAAATCAGAATCCTGGTGATATTAATCTGAGCTTCATTCATTCATATTGATTATTGGTGAAGTATCTTATATTTCACTTCTACAAAATCTGCTCTAACTGAGAGTTTCTCTTGTATGAACCAAAGTTGTTCTTGTTTCTTGTTTCTATTTCTAACGATTCAGGGATATTGGATCGTTGGCTAGCAAGAAGGGGTATTCTTGTTAGAGAGGGGTCTCCACTTGATAAGGAGAGAGGTTGTAACTTTGCCTAGAAAGAAAGTTGGAAAGAAAAATCCTCACAGCTGTTGCTTGTGGCAAGGACGTAGGCTACTGGCCGAACCTTGTAAAAAATCTGGTCTACAGCTCTTCCCCCTTACTCTCTTTAATTTACTGCAGGTTTATTAACTGCGTGTATGTTTAATTGATTGATGAAGAACTGATTGATTATTCGAAATTGCTAGAACATTGACCAAAGGAACTATATTGATTGGTTGGTTGTAAAATCAGATTATAATTGAATATTGAACTACTGAATATTGCAGCTCTCTAAAATTCTGATTTTAATCAATATAGAAATCAAGAAATTAATTGATTGTGTAATTTAAGAATTCTGAATACTAAGTTTTTGGAAACACAGCTGAGATCAATCTTATGAAATTTTATCTATGATATATTCTGAAAAGAAAATCTGATCTGAATTATTACTTGTAAAAGTAAGTTGAAATTCATAATATAATATTTACATTGGATTGATTGGTTGGTAAATTGAAAAGGGATTGTATAACTGAATTCAAAATTAAAAAGGGTTATACTTAACTAAAGAGTTTACAAAGAAAATTTTAAAACCCAATTCACCCCCCCTCTTGGGAGTACACCTTACTTCTCATGGATCATTATCCCTCCACAATCCAAACCCAATTTGGATAATAAGAGTGCCAATTAAACCATTTTTGAACACCAGTACTTGGAACGAAATTCTAATTGAAAAGGGCTTAGAAATAACTTAAAAATTGAGAAAGACAATGAACTTTCAAAAGTGCCATTGAGCACCTCAATTGGCCCTTTTGGCCTTCGTTATGGAAAATTGGTATTTTTAATTCTAATATAAATAAATAAAAACAAAAGCATAAAAAACAAGTAGGAAATTTATTTAATTAAGCTGAGCATCCAATCCAATCATAAACTCCTATCCAATCCAATTTGTACTTCACCCAAACGTGCAAGCAGACTATATCAAACTATACCAAATCATAAAGTAAATGACTTCGTGGACTATTATCACATGCGCCATTGTTAAGAAAATTCAATACACATGTTAAAAACAAGATAATAATTAAAAAAAAATTATGAACATATTAACCATGAGTTGTACTTGGGATGAAACCTAAAGTTGCCAATTTATCCTTTCTTCGGAAAAGAAATCAAACCAAAGTAGTTCGAAGAGCCTCAACGAAAAGGGCGCAAATGCATCTAATAATCACACCCAAAATCGCTCGCACCATCTAAATATTCATGTTCATCAAATTAGCACTAATTAACATACACGAATTAAATCCTATCATGTAAACAACAAAGTATAAGTCTCTCAGTCAATATCAACACATGTCAAGTTCAAAAGATGAACTCACATGCCCAACAGTGAGACTACCTTCGTATATCACATTGTTTTGGGGTCTATGAGGTCATACTAAACAAGAATTATGGGATTGGTTTACCTCCAAAGATATATCCCTAAGTCGCCTTCCACTCTGAGCACAGCAAATGCGGACCACGTGTTCATCACAACTCCCACTAATGATGTGGTCCCTTCCGTTTATGTAATAAGAACGAGTGTAATTCTGAGAGCTTCCTGTTGAGGCTATCTTAAAATTCAAGTGAAGCCTACCATCAGCAGCCAAGAGTTGCCTAACCTGGAAACATGTACCTGTTAGTCTCACAAATGTACCAATTATTACATAGTGCAAGACAATGCAACCAATGATAGCCATCCGTACTTGAGATATCAATGCACTGCGCACACAACAGATCTCACTGTATACAAATTTATAAATCCAAATTTTTTGTGGACTATTCTGCATCATTTAAAATTCCCCACCCCCCCCCCCCCCCCGCCCCCCCAAAAAAAAAAATACAACTATTTTCTAGTGGGGCTTCAAATTTCATATAAAATTTAGGAAACAAAAATATTAAAGGAAAGGAGACGGAGATTCTAAAAGAAAAGATGCAGATTTGTCTGTATGACTGTCTCTGTAGAGAGAGAGCAAGAGAGATTGTATCGAGAAATAATTTTAGTTCCTTTTAGACCGTCAGATACCTAATGTGGATCCATACCAGGATCAACCTTTCTATCAAAAGAAACCAGCTACCAATCTTAATCAAGCATTGAACATTAGTCTGGCATGATATAACTCTGACTTTGATGGAGTCCCAGTGCACATGGGGCATTCATAATGATAATTAATCCTACGATTACCTCATTGTCAACAGCTGACACAAGAAGATAGTGATCATCCGGAGAAAAGCAAACCATAACATTTCCTCGAGAGCTTGAAGATGTATAGCAAGGCTGTATTGGTTTTTGTCTTAAATCCCACAACTTGACATCCTGATCAAAAGATGAGGTGGCAAAAATGGATGGAGAGTGATTTGCAAACTTGACGACATTGATAAGCTCTTGGTGCATATCAGTGAACACTTGTAAGCGTCTTCCACTGCTGATATCATACAGAGCAACATTTTTTGAGTATCCACTGGCAATAAATAGTTCATCATTTGAGTTGACATGAACAGAGGTCAGTTGGTCGAACTCATCAAAGGCAAAAGAACAAGAACTGCATGACATGCCCCTAATGGTTGATGGCATATGCTGAGTGTCATACAATTTCAATGAACCATTATCGGAACCAGCAATAAGCTGTGGAAAAAAATAAAAAAGAATCAATAGTTGCCATATAATCAGATATTAATCAAGACAGATAATAATCTCAAATATTCACCAGCTAATAAACAGTAAAGGGATGGGATCACCAAGTAGGATTTTCATATCCAATAAGCCTATTGATCATTCATAAAAGGTAAAAAAAAAAAAAAGACCCTGCTCTGCTTTCTGCTTCACAGAAACAATTTAGTCCTGTATACAATCATTTTTTTGTGATGTAGGGCCTTTTGTTGAAATGATATACTTGTTCTCGGCACATTATTACTCTTGAGCACTCAATTTGAAATTGTAGCCACAGAATATAAAGCTTGAACAGATATTCAAGCAGCTGTGCAAACTGCCTGGTCCTGCTTATAATTTAATGGATTCTGCTCAGAAATCTATGAGGCATCAGCAAGAAATAAGTTGTTAATGACTAAGGCTGCCATGAGATTGAGCTTTAATCAAACCGTTTGAGCTCATATTTGATTAGGCTCAAATCATTTGATATTAATTAACTCAAGCTTGATTTTTAAAACGGGTTAGATTCGATTAGTTCTTTGATGTTGATGCCAATCAAGGAATTGTTTAACTTGAAAGCTCCTAAGCTAGCTCACTAACACAAAATAATCAAGAAATTTTGTGTGTGCGTGCGTGTGTATGTGTGTTTTATAATTATGTGATTAATAAATTATAGTAAAAAAAAAAAAACAACAACAACAATTGGGGTCGACTACATGAATCCCTTTTTTTCCAATTTACACGATCAGGGGCAAGTTCATCTGACAATTTAACAATTATTAAATCTTTACTTACTATATCATTCCACGTTATTTTAGGCCTACTCCTGCCCTCTCTGCTGCAACTAACAGTAACTAGTTTATTCCTACTCACTAGTACACTATTTGGCACACATTGCAAATGCCCAAACCATATGAGACGCCCCTCCCTTATCTTATCTTCAACAAGTTCTATGCCTAACTTTTCACTCCTTTATTTATCTTTTAACATTACACCACTTGTTCACCTTAGTATTCTCATTTCAACAACTTTTACTTTTTAGATATATATTTTTTTTCCCTTAATTGCCCAACATTTTGATCCATATAGCATAGCTGGTCTTATATTCATCTCATAAAATTTTCCAGTTAATTTTTTAAGGGCATTATACAATCACACAATATGCTCGAAGCACTTCTCTATTTTACCCACTCTGCTTTAACCCTATGTATGACATCTTTGATTTCTCCTTCAACTTGCATAATAGATCCAAGGTATCAAAATCTAGCAATGCTATTAATTTATTGAGCATCAAGCTCAATCTTATCTCGAATATTTCTCCTACCGTGACAAATATTACATTTCATATATTCTGTCTATTTCTACTTATCTTAAAAACCTTTAGATTCTAAAGCTTCTCTCTATAATTCTAACTTCAATTCTACTTCATCAATCAAGAAAATACCATTTGCAAACAACATACACCATGCAACCTCATTTTGAACACTCCTAATAAGTTCATCTATCACAAGTGCAAAAAGATAATGGCTTAAAGCAGATCCTTGATGCACTGGTGAATACCTATTGTGATTGGAAATTCCCTAGACTCTACACCGATAGTTCTAACGCTAGTCATCACTTTATCATACATATCCTTAATGACATTAGTATTTCCAAGGTATCCTATCATAAGCTTTCTCCAAGTCAACAAAAAAACATATGCAAGTACCTCTTCTTTTCCCTAAACTAATCCATTAATCTTCTTCAAAGATATATAGCTTCTGTAGTCAATCTCCTAACCATAAAACCAAATTGATTTTCTAAGACTCTCATTTCTAACCTTAGTTTTGTTCAATTACCATTTCCCAGAGTTTCACCATATGACTCATAAGTTTAACTCCATGGTAGTTATTACAATTTTGAATATAAACTTTATTTTTTATACAGGTATTAAAGTATTTTTCCTCCACTGGTTTGGTATTTTCTTGATTTTTATAATTGTGTTAAATAAAATCGTTAATCATATAACTCCATTATGACCAAGACATTTCCAAACTTCATTTGGGATGCCATCCAATCCTATAGCTTTTCCATTTTTCATATTTTTTTAATGCAAACTTAACTTCAGTAACTCTAATTTTGCAAATATATCTCAAATTTTTAGATTTTTCCTCATTTGTAAGTTCTAAGTATAAGCCTTCTACCCGGTTTTCATTAAAAAATTATTAAAGTAACTTTGTCATCCTCATTTTTTATACATTTTATATTACCAAGTCCTTGCTCCTTTCTCTAACTATAGTAAGTTAAATGTCTCTTTTCCCTTCTTTTGCATCTAATCCAACATATAAATTATTATATGCTTTATTTTAGCTTCAGTAATGGCCTCTTTCCATCTTTTGTTGTCTCTTTGTACTTTTTAAAGTTTTCCATGCTACTACATTTTTGCCATGTTTTATACCAAATTCTTTTTGTTTTTATGAATTTTTGGACATCTTGGTCCTGCCACCAACTTTCTTTGCTAGCTGAAAATCTTCCTCTAAATTCACTTAGAATCTTTTTTACTGTCTTTTCGGTAAAGCTAGTCATCCTACTTCAAAGAGGGTTTGCGTCTACCATCCCCTATTGTCCACTCAGCCCTCTTTGAAAATTTTGTCTTTAAATTTTATTATATTTTCTCCCTTTAAGTTCCACCACCTAGTCCTCTTGCATTAATTTATGTTACCTTTTCTCTTCCATTTTCTAATACATACATTTGGCACTAGAATTCTATGTTGTGTTGTTAAACTTTCACCTAGGATAACTTTACAACTCTAAAATGATAAACTATCTATCCTCCTAGTTGAGAAAAGTACTATTTGACTTTATTTTCTCCACCTTTGAAGGTTATTAAGTGTTGTTATCTCTTCTTAAAGCATGTATTTAGTGTGATCAGATCATATGACAAAGTGAATTCTAAAATCATGTCATAGGACTCATTTATATCTCCTATCCATTCCCTCTATGTATCCTCTTAACCTTTATTGTCCTCTCCAATCTGCCCATTCAAAGCAACTCCTGTGAATATTTTCTCAGTCCCCGATATCCCCTGCATAATATTATCTATGTCTTCCAAAAATTGTTTGTTAAGGTCTTTTGCTTATTCTATTTTAGGAGCATAAGCACTAATGACATTTATTATCTCTTGACCTAAAACCTTTTTTAGTTTTATGATTCTATTTCCTACTATTTTCACATCTACAACACTATCTTTCAGGTCTTCTCTTCAATGATTCCTACCACATTCTTATGTTTTCCTTTTCCAATGCATTTAAGTTCAAATTTTCCAATTTCTCTAGCTTTCTCCCCTACCCACTCGGTTTCTTGAAGACAAGCTATGTTAATTTTCTTCTAATCATTGTGTCAACCATCCCGATGCATTTATCTATAAGTGTCCCTATGTTCCACGTTGCTAATCTAACCCTAGTCTCTTGAACTAACTTTTCTACATGCCCACATCCAAAATGATGCAAGAACCGTCACATATTTGACATTGTACTCGGGCACCAACATGGCGCATTACTTCAAGGCAACAACCTAGCTCCTCATATAATCGGTAAAGATTCATATCATAGAGATTTGACAAGTTTTACACTCAGCCCTCCTCCTTTACGCGGGCTTCAGACTGGCTGTGTGAAAAGATTTAGGACATTGAGTGCATCACAGGCAGAGTTTGATTAAGAACTTATAGTGTACATATAAATTATTAGATTAACCATTTAAAATATGGAAGTCTGTTTGAATTAGAGGTTGAGTCTAAACTCATGAATAGAAACTCTTGACAAAACAAGCCAAAACTATTTTCCATCGAGCCAAACTCAAACAAGCTACTCAAGCGGTCAAGTTTGAAATGAAGTTGAGCTATAACTTCGAGGAATTTGGCTCTGCTCAATTTGATTGCAGCACTATAATGACATCCAAGCACATGCTTGGAGCCTCCATTGGTTCCTAATCGAGAACACAACAGAATATGGTAACAAAAAAAATACAGAATCTGGTCGGTTCCCAAATCACAAACAATATCAGACCAATGCTATGCTAAAGTGCAAACCACTAACATAATGAAATTACACCTTAAGCTGGTTCCAGATGGCCACTAAGGATACAGATCTATCCTCCTTAAATAAGTGATTTATTTTATAGAATGGTTACACCCCTTCTAGTAATGAAACTTTATTAAAGTAAACTATTTACAGTTACCATGTCCAGAAACTAATAATTGTAGCCCGCCACATCAATTTTTAATTAAACTAAATTTCCCCCTTTTTTAACAGGATAGACCTAATAATCCAAAAGTTTCTGCAAGGACTGCAAGAAATCAAGTAAATTTAAGAAAATGCGGTACTAGAAGGATAAAGCAGCACATTAGTTTCAATTTGAGGAAATGAGGCATAGAATGATGAAGCAACACAAATAATTTAGCTTCCATGCCCACTGAGGAAATTGCATACCTTGGAGGGATAATTCTTGAGCCAACAGAGGCCCAACACACTATTCATTGCTCCTAGTGATGGAATATAACTGACAATTCTTCCATTCTCATGGTTTACAACAATGACTTCACCATCTAGAGTTCCAAAAACCATTAGGCTAGAGTTAGATGGATGGTACTCAAACTGTCTAGGACGAAAGCTCCTACTTTCATTCCCCGAATTGCCCCCAAAAATAGAAAGTGGCTGCAATAGAGGCCAAGCAGCAGATCCCATTTTGGCAGCACAAAGCGACCTGGAATAAAAATATTGAGACTTTCCAGATGAAGATGATGGCTTTGACTTGGAAGTTTTAACATGAGTATGACTTGCTTTTATCTCACGCTCCTTCAAGATACTGACAACACTTTCTCTGTGCTTCCTTTTGTATGGTAGGTACTCAAAGTATTGTGCAAAGACAACATTGGCCAATTCCCTATCAATGTTCTTGATGGGCACGTTATCTAAAACTTTTAAATGGGGTAATGAAGCTATCATATACTCCCTATAATGTTTCTCAAAGCATATTGGTGAAGGATGATGAGTAAATTGCTTCTTCAATACCACATCTGTGAAGGCTGAGATATGCCTTGAACTAAAAGCACCTGCCGAGGAGTCTACTTCATTTTGAGCGAGTGATGTACCAAAAGAGACCTGCTAAACAGAAAAGAATTTTCATATAAAAATAATTGTTCCAGACACCCTCTCACACAACCCCACCCCCCAACCCAACCTTGGAAAAAACCCCTTCCCTCCATGCAAAACCCAGAAAAGAGAAAGAAATAGTGTAACATTAGATCAATAAGAAAATTTAATGGGAAAAACTTGCTGTTTACCTCATCTTGAACATCAATCTGACCATTCCACCCAAGAAATGCATCAGACAAGAGCTCCTCAAAACCATATTCTTGCTGCTGACATGAAAAATCCACTTCACTATCATCAGAAGAATACTCCGTTGCATTTTGAACTTCTCGATTCATGATTGCATTATTAAGTGAAAAGAAATTTCTAAGCATCTCTTCTGTCCTTGTATTATCATCTGCACCTACCCTGCCCTCGTTGGATGGTGCTGTAATATAAAGACCACTGTCCAAGTGAGTCAAATGAGTTCTTCCATTTGCCTTCCTGCCAGATGAAGCAGGACAAGGCCTTGTGTCCTTACAACACAAACAATTCTGAAACCGGAGTTCCACCAAAGAAGGGAGTTTAGAAAGTGCCGCAATTGCTGTCCAAAGATTAGCAACTCTTGTTTCACACATTGACAGGCACATTAAATTTGGCATGCAGGCAAAACAATCCTTCTGGAAACCAGTGAGAGAAGTGCTGAAATCTAGGTTAAGAGTGTGCATCTGCATGAACTTTCCAATCAAGTTGAGCTTCCGGAAATGGGAAAAATTTAGGTTTAACACTTGGCATGTCAAGCCCCTTCGAGCAAGATCTCTGCAGTTGAAAACCAGTTGAGTGAGGTTAAGTAATTTGTAAGCGCACAAAAACCCTTGACTATCCAAAATATTCTTCCACTTATGTGATTTTTTTCAAAGAAAACAAGAAAAAGAACTTGCACTGCCTGCAGTATTCAACAAGGCAATACTGAAACTGTAAATCAGAATGGCACAATGCAAAGTTTATATGGAGGGAAAAAAACTCCGCACAAAGGAAAGAAGAGAAATAGAGGTCTATCAAACCAATAAATTTACTTTTCTAAAAAGCAAGAAAATACTATAGAAAATCTTTTTCAAAAAAAGCCGATGGAGATGGAGGGAAATTTACGTGGTTTATAAGCATGGGAAAACCTACTATTAAGCAACCTGGTTAAAGCATTTTTTTGGATAGTTGACCAGTCAAAATGGTTTTAAACTGGGTTTAGCTGGCGATGTTATATTTGATGATACAGCAACTGTCAGTTCTCTGCTTTTTGTTACCCGAAGGATGTTGGATACATGACACACAAGCACAGTAACCCATGGAAAATAGGATAATTGAGCAATGTAGATATGCGTCTCACTTGAGCAAGACTGGGCCTGCAATGAGGATCTTCTGTATTTGAGTGTGAAATAACTCCTAGTCCCACATCAGCTGTGGAGTGTGATTTTGTATGGTTTAAAGCTTGGACTAGTCCAGAATAAAGCAACCTAACTTTAACCTTTTGGGGCTAGTTGGCCAGCCCAAAATGTATTAAGCTAGTGGGTTGGCCCGAGGCATTACATTAATATCATTCAAGGAATGCATAAGTAAGAACAACTGGTCACACTAATTGATGTAGAACCAATATCCAGAATCTTTAGTTCTCCATTCAAGTCTGAATAAAATTAACACAAAGAAGCCTTTTACAACCTTAAATTCTGGGACAATAAGGAACTATACACACACGCGCGCACATATAAAATAAAAGAAATTATATTAAAAAAGAATACAATCTAAAAAGGGATAAGAAACCTCAAGAAAAAAACAAAAACAACAAATTGAAAACAAGAGAAACTAATTAAAACTTAAAAGAACTAGATACTAAAGCCCATCTTTAAACCCTTCACATAATAATTCATCAAACACTGCAGATTAGCTAATTCGCGCTGACCCTTCATCTTTCTTTCATCCATCCAAATGAACTTTGTTACCTCCAGGATCAGGCAGCCACAAGCCCATCTTATCCAGTAAGCTTCTAAGTCCTTGCCATTTATTTTCTCAACAAGCATCGTAAAATCCTATCCCCACACTGCTGCTCATTACCCATTCCATCTTTCTCAAGATTGGAACACCCTCAAAATCTTCCACCAGAAATGGAGATACATACAATAAATCCCAAGTAGATCAACAGATCAGAAACATAATCATTTGTTCTGAAACTCATCCAGAAGCAAACCACCATCATGATCAAACCAATTAGTTCATGGCTATCACTCTCCGCCACACCACCCCATGTTCCCTTCTCCTTCCCTTTGCTAACCCTATCATATTTATCCTTTCTGACCACTCAAAGATTCCGCTATATACACAAACTACCTTCATTATTTCTTCTCAATTTTTTTTTTTCATCCTCACATCAGAATCACCATCCTTGGGTTCAAAAGCTTTTTCCATATCCTCAACTTCCTGCCCAGCCTGCTGACAGTCATAAATCTTGTTACCACTGCTAGATGGCCACTTCATCCAAAAGCTTAAGCTGTTAGGTTGTGGGTCAACAATGCATATCAAGTCTTAACACTGCCCCGCACATGCAGCCCGACTGCACGTGGAAAGAATCAATTGATAAACAACACCAACTACAGGGAATAAGTTTCCTTCTCTTACCAGTAACCGTGCCTGCCACATAGTGTCTGAAGCATCATAACCTTTACCCTGAAAATGCTCCACAGAACCTTCGCAATCCCTAGTCAATCCCTCCCTCTCCCCCCATCACTATTCACCAATGGATATTTACGGATCTTGTCAAGACAGCGGTTCTCTTCCCACTGAAGGCACAGGGACATCAGCCAGCCTCCCACACCTGTTTAAAAAATTGCTATTCTGAGCTAGCTTCTGCCCTGCAACATCCACCCCATAGTCTGCAGAGAATAATACCCTAGAATCTTGATTCCAAAAAAAATGAAAAATATCACAAAATTTAGCAAAGTAAAATAGCTCTTTGTGTGCATGCTGTATCCTTCACCAATTAAAAAGAATTTAACCACAAATTTTAAAAATCTAAACGATAAAGAACCCAGATCACTACCAGGCTTGAATGACACCAATGTAATGTGATGGCGCGCTGCCAAATGAAATAGAATTCTAGTATGGAAGAGCTCACAGAGGTGTAGCTGACAAGGTTACTTGGAATGATGAAGTCAGAAAGTCAAGCCGCCAGCTCCAATATCAAAGCATCCATAATGCCCATTCCCTCACATAACTCTTCAATATCAATAGTGAATTTTTGCATCACTGCTTCTGGAACTACCTCTTCTAGTGTAGGCTCAAAGGAAAGCCTCTCTTTGAATTCACAATAATTAGGATCAAAGAACAATATAAAGGTGCTTTAAAGGCTTCATATGTACTGTCAGCTGACAACTTAACAGCTTAAGCTTTTAGTTAAAGTGTTAATGTAACATGGCATCAGAGCCATAATTGCCAGGAGGTCCTGGGATCTAGTCTTCTTGCCCGCGTTTAATGTAAGTTTGTTGAAAAATTATCATGTTCCCAATATGGGCGTTATTCATTGTTTGTTTATCCCTGCACATGCAAGGGAGGGTTAAGGCTTGATATACATTGTTGGCCCATGACCTAAGAGCTTAAGCTTTTACGTAAAGTAGTAATCTAACAGTTGCAAAGCATAGAGTCAAGCTCCTCATCCTAGAACCAATTTTTCACAGTCCTGTCAATTGCTCCTTTCTCTGGTTTTTTTTTTTTTTTTAATTCTGCTGTCCCGCCAGTTAAGTCTAGCCAGGTTTCAGTGAATTGTTTTGGGCCAGCCAGTTTAGTTAAACCAGTTTGGCCAACTGAAGCAAACCAGTTTTTAAAAGTTACTTTCTTCGAATAAAACTAGGGCCAGCTTCTTCAACCATGGTAGCAAAGCAGCATTCTTGCTACCATCCTCACTTTGCTTGTGCAGATCTGGCAGTGGGTGACCTCCTGACAAGCAGCATAAATGTCTGGGGCCTTTCTTCATCTTCCAGCCTCTGCATTTAACATTCGTGCAATGTCACAATGAATGGAATCAATTGATGGTGACAATGGAACTTCGAGGACGCTGCAGTGGTTCAACAATCAGCAAACTCCATTTAAATGATGAGATGAACTTTTGACAACAACTACAAGGCTTAGTTGACAATGAAGGCTCTGGCAACAATAGATGCGCAAACTAATGAAATCGGGGATGAATGTGTTCCATTTGGCATTCAGAGATTAGTTGAGAACAAGGATGAAAAAGCCTTGCTTCTTGTGTTGATTTACAAGGGGCAGCTGCTGATGAAAAGGCAACTCTGAGCAATGAGGCTTTTCTTTTTGCTAAAGGGGAGACAGGCTAGGGTTTCAATATGGGGCTCATTATGGCTTGCGATGGACTGCATAATTTTATTTTATTTTTTTGGGTGATTCCTGCTACTATGAAACAAGAATCAAGTGGAGAGATAGCGAAGGCAGCGGCAGTGCAGCAAGACAATTTAAGTTACAAGTGCAAACCCAACGAGTTTAAGTGACAATTCATAGAAAACTCTTTCAAACATTGAGAACCACAGTGATTTAAATTAAATCACAAACCTTATAAAGAACACTAGCATCCATCTCGGATCAGAGCCTACTTAGATACCACTTGATGCATGACCAAAGTTTGACAGCTTTAGTTCGCTTTCAAGTCTAGATAAACTAACACATAGATGCCTTTTTGAAAGATAAGGAGACTACATTTAGAAACCAAATAAGCTAAGTCAGTTTCCTAAACAATAATAAGCTAGAATCATGAAGATATGATCCTAATAAAAATACCCTAACTAAAAAAACCAAAAATACAATAAAAATTAGAAAAGTAAAATAGATCTTGTTTGCATGCTGCATCACTTAAACTTGAACCAATATATGAGTAACAAAAACGGTACTGTTAAAGGCTTGATATACTTTGTTGGCCCACAACCTAATAGCATAAGCTTTTAGTTTTGTTGGTTTTTTGTCCCAAATTGGTGGGAAGGTTTTTCAAACTCTTAGTTTGAAAGTAAGATATCAAGGAAAATCGATTCTGTCTTCAAAAGGGATGCCTCTTTTGATGAATAAATGGAAATATTACCTTGCCAATTTCTGGCAATGTCGTTTAAGGAGCTCCCCTCATCATTTGTAAACACATCTATCATATCTTCACATCAACAAGAATCAATTGTTTCTTAGAGGCCAAGAATAGAAATTCAAAAACCTGTTCGGTATGCTAACATGGTGGCCTATGCACTTCCATTTGTAGATGATGATATTCCTTACACTTTCAAAGTAGTGAGAAACTCTGAATCAGACAAATGGAAAAGAGTGATGAATGAAGAAATGCAGTCTCTTCATAAGAATTAGACTTGGGAGCTAGCCCAACCGCCCAAAGGTAAAAAAGAAATTGGTTGCAAATGGGTTTATACAAGAAATAAGGATTTCTAGATGCAAATAATGTTTGCTTCAAAGCTAGATTAGTAACTAGGGCTATGCACAGAAGGAAAGTATTGATTATAATGACATTTTCTTCAGTTGTTAAACATTCTTCCATTCGATTTTTTTTTTTTTTGCTTTGGTAGCACAATTTGATCTTGAACTAATTCAACTTGATGTAAAAACTGCATTTTTACATAGTGATTTGGAAGAGGAAATTTATATGACTCAGCTAGATGGATTTAAGGTTGTTGGAAAAGAAAATTGGGTATGCAAACTGGGAAAATCATTGTATGGTTTAAAATAATCTCCAAGACAGTGGTACAAACGATTTCATCAGTTTACAAGTATCTTATTCCGTTGATTTCTAATTTGTTGGATCAACTAAGTTATGCCAAGCACTTCACTAAACTCGACGAGAGGTTAGGATACTATCAGGTGAGAATTGCTAACAAGGATGAGCCAAAGACAACCTATGTGATGCAGTATGGGGCATATGAATTCTTGATGATGCCATTTAGGTTGACGAATATGCCTATGACATTTTGTATCTTGATGAACTAGGTATTTCATGAGTAACTTGACAAGTATGGTCTGGAGAAGAAATCAACAAACTGAAAGGTCAGTTAAATCAAGAGTTCAAGATGAAAGATCTTGGTGAAGCAAAGAAGATACTTGGCATGGAGATATGCGGCAACAGAGTGAGAGAGAGAGTTAATTTGACTCAAAAACAACATTTGAAGAAGGTAGTACAAAGTTTTGGCATGTCTGAGTAGTCAAAACAAGTTAGCACACTGCTTGCTCCTTACTTCAAACTTAGTGCATCTTTATCTCCTAATTCAGATGAGGAATATAAGTATATGTCACAAGTTCCTTATGCAAGTGCAGTTGGTAGTATGATGTGTGCAATGGTTTGTACAAGACCTAATATTTCACAAGCTGTTAGTATGGTGAGCAGGTATATATATGATCCACGTAAAGGACATTGGCAAGCTGTGAAATGGATTTTACGATACATTATGAATACTATTGATGTTGGTATAGTATTTGAGAAAAATAATACTATTGATCAACATGTTATTGGATATGTTGATTCTGATTTTGTAGGTGATCTAGATAAATGTTGATCAACTACTAGATATGTATTTACATTTGCTAATGGTCCAGTGAGTTGGAGGTCTACCTTACAGTCTACTATTGCTTTGTCTACAACAGAAGCAGAGTACATGGCAGCTTCAAAGGCTGTTAAGGAAGCTATTTGATTGCAGGATTTACTTGTTAATTTGGGAGTTGTTCAGAAGCACATTATTGTGTTCTATGATAGCCAAAGTGTTATTCATTTGGCAAAAAACCAAGTCTACCATGCACGAACGAAGCACATCAAAGTTCGATCTCACTTTATGCGAGACACAATTGATGAAGGCAAAATACTTCTTCAGAAGATTGCTACAGTTGGGAATCTCGCAGATATGTTGACCAAGATTGTAACAACAATCAAGTTCAAATATTGTTTGAACTTAATATCTTGCAAGTCTGAATACTTTTGGAAGGCACCGATGATGTGGAACTCTAGAGAATGTTTATGACTAAAAAATTTATTGAATTTATCGTCAAGGTGGAGATTTGTTAGTTTTTTGTCCCACATTGGAAGGAAGGTTTTCCTCATCATTTGTAAACACACCTCTCATTTGTAGAGTTACAAATAGTATTTGTACTTTAGGGTATTTCTAATTACTAATAGTAATTTGAAATTTGCCCGAGTTGTAATTTTCTGAAAGTAGTGGATTGATCGTTAGTGCCCGAGGACGTAGGTAATTCTATACCGAACCTTGTAAATTTTTGTGTTGCTCTTTATTACTATCTTTTATTATTAGTTTCTACATTGCTTTAGTTTTGTTATATATTCAATAGAAATAGTTGTTGTATTGGTGTTTGGCACAAGTGGGGTGCCCAGCACAACAAGTTAAAGTGGTAATCTAACAAGTACAACAACAAAAAAAAACCAAGCCTTAAGTCCCAATAGGTGGGGTTGGCTACATGAATCATTTTCCGCCAATTTGCACAAACATGGGCATGAATAACAATTAGAAGAGTCATCCAGGAAAAATCATGATATCTCAGTAGCATGCTTCAAACTATACCATCTTTGAACATAATTAACAATTAAATTTAAAAAAATATTATTAGATACTAGTTCAAAAAACATTAACTATGTCAAAGGCCATTAATCATTGATGATCCTAACTGCATTCCTCAGTGCCTCTATGTAATAAGTATGGGATAAATGTTCCATGGAGAGCCTAGAATTTCTTGATGGATTATTAGAATAGTGTCCATTGTGCAAATAAAAAATCCAGTATAGACATTGTTTATTAAGAGGAAAATTAGATCCTTCAACATTTAAAAATATTGTTAGACCACCAGTTTCCCAATTCCCAAGTTGATAGGAATTAGACCCAATAATATATATCAAGCAGTCCAACATTTCCCACAACCCAAAAGGAAAAGAAAAGATGAAACCCTAACTTGCAGATGGAGAGGTGAACAAACTAAATTTCAATGGGCCCACAAACAAAACAAAATGCACTATGACACACGTTAGAAGTCATTCTGACCCAAAAAAGTGCTCTGATTATAAGTTAGACAACCAATTATCCCATAAACATAAACTAACAGGAATGGGAACCAACAATGTATATCAAACTACCCAGAGGATCCTAAGTAGAAGGATTCAGATTTCCTAAAATTCAAGAGCCATGCTAGTTCTTGGATCCACATCAAGAAACAGACTGCACCTCACCCAAAAAGATATAATAAACATACAAAAGAAAAAACTTCTAACCCTCCAGCTCAATTTGATGTAAACTAGGAATATGATAATGTCAATTGATACTTATCAGAAGCAATATTAACCACATTTCATAGATGAAAGCCAAATAAGCTATCAATTGGCTGACCCTCTGCCCATCTTTATATGCAAGGTTACTATATCAAGGATCAGCAAAGTGGGAACAAGTTAAAGTACAAACATTAATTTTTTTGTATTCCAAAAATGTTTTGCTGACATTATTTATTGATTTGAAAAAGGCAAATAAGCAAGGCAGAATAGACAACAGTAGGTCTACCCTGGAGAAGGTTTCAAAATAACAATAATAAAAGGTTCTTAATGAATTATTAAGCAAGAACAATATAATCTTAAAAGGAGTTCAACAATTATTCACAAATTTACACGAGATAATTCCTCAAAGAAAATACTTAAAGGCTCATTTCTTGAGGATCAATGCCTCAAACTCTTTGGGGTTATTTTAGGAGTAGGATGGGGCCTTTATTGTAATTGTTTGTATGGTTGCTTTTAGGAGCATGTCTTATTCTGCTGATCTTTGTAATTGTACCTCTTTTCTTTTAATGATATTTCATAAGGCCTGATATACATTGTTAACCCACAACCTAGTGATCTTTAGCTTTTAGGTAAAGTGGCATTCTAACATAGTATCAGAGCTGGTACCAAGAAGTCCAGGTTCTAGTCATGCTGCCCGCATTTATTGTTTTTTTGTTAAGAATTATGTTATCCCCTATAATGGATGCTGTTTATTGTTTGTTTATCATTCCATGTGCTGTCAGGCTGCACGTGCAGGAGAGTGTTAAGGCCTAGTATACATTATTAGCCCACGACCTAGCCAACTTAAGCTTTTAGGTGAAGTGGTAATCTAACTATATTCTTTTCCGATTAAAAAAAGCCTCGCACAATCACACCTAACAGGATTTCAGGAATCAGTTGGGCAAATAAATCTGCAAAATTTCAGCTTTTGCACAAATAATAATAAACAAAAAGCAACAACAACAACAAACCAAGCCTTAAGTCCCACTTGGTGGGGTCAGCTACATGAATCCTTTTCCACCAATTTACGCGATCATGGGAAACTTCCTTTGAGGCTATTAAATCCTGACTATCTCATTCCAAATTATTTTAGGTCTAGCCCTACATAGTACTTAGCTCATTCTTCCACACTAGCACACTATTTGGCCTATGTTGTAGAATTCCAAACCATTTGACTCATCTCTCCCTTATCTTATGTTCTACAGAAGCTACACCTAAGTTACGCGAATATGTCCACTCCTTAGTTTATCTTTTAATGTTATACCACTCAACCCCCTTAGCAGTCTCATTTCGACAACTTTTACTTTTTGGATATGTTCTTTCTTAGTAGCCTAACATTTTGATCCATATAACATAGCCGGTCTTACAACTATCCTATAAAACCTCCCTTTTAATTTTAAAGGTATTCTACAATCACATAGCACACTTGAAGCACTTCTCCTTTTTACAAAACCTGCTTTAACTCTATGCATTACATCTTCTTCAATGTCTCCTTCAGCTTGCATAATAGATCCAAGGTATCGAAATCTACTAGTATTATTGATTTCATGACCATCAAGTTTAACCTTTTGTCCAATATTCTTCCTACCATGACTAAAATTACATTTCATATATTCTGTCTTATTTCTACTTATCCTAAAACCTTTAGGTTTTGTTTGGTTTGTGGAATGCCTATTCCCAAAAGTAGATTAGTTTAGTTGGTAAATTAGGTTGTTATTATAAAGCCAATAACAATGTGAAACGTTTTATGAGTCCATAATAAAGAATAGACAAGGAATAACTATTCCCAAATTTCATCATGGGGATATCTATTCCTTTTCTATTACATGTTGAATGAAAAAATTAGGAATATATAAGGAATAACTATTCCCTTGATTTCTAAAATTTAAAAGAGATTCCATCTTATTCCAATGAATAGCTGTACCATTGAACCAAACGAGCCATTAGATTCTAAAGCTTCTCTCCAAAATTCTAACTTAGATTCGACTCCACCCCTAGTTTCATCATCCAAGATAATATCATCTTCAAATAACATACACCATGGAATCTCATTTTGGGTTATCATAGTAAGTTCATCCATCACTAGAGCAAAAAGATAAGGGCTGAAAGCAAAGCAAAGAAAATAAGGGGCTCAAAGCAAATTCTTGATGTACACGAATTATGATTTATAAATTCCCTAGCCTCTCCACTTGTAGTACAGCTAGTCATTGTTCCATCAAACATATTCTTAATGAAATTAGTATACCTATTACATGCGCCCTTTTTCCTAAAACCCACCTTAGAACTTCCCTAGGTACCCTATCATATGTTTTCTCTAAGTTGATAAACATGCAAGTCCCTCTTCTTCTCCCTAAACTTATCCATCAATCTTCTTAAAAGATATATAGCTTCTGTAGTAGATCTCCTGCGCATAAAACCAAATTGATTTTTTGAAGCACTTGTTTCTAACCTTAATCTTTGTTCAACTATCCTTTCCCATGATATCATTTTATGACTCATAAGTTCAATTCCACGATAGTTATTACAATTTTGAATATCTCTTTTTTTTGTATATAGGATTAAAGTGTTTTTCCTCCATTTGTGTAGCATTTTCTTAGTTTTTAATTTTATAATTGTGATAAATAAATTAGCTAACCATATAATTCCATTACCACCTACGCATTTCCAAATTTCAATTGGGATGCTATCCAATCCTATAAATTTTCCATTTTTCATTTTTTTAATGCAATTTAACTTCTTTAACTCTAATTTTGCAAATAAATTTCATATTTTTAGTGTTTTCCTTACTTTTCTTTTATGTCTTCTTTCTTAACCAAGACAAAATCGTCCTCACTTTTTATATATTTTACATTACCTAGGTCCATACTCTTTCTTTCTCTAGCTCTAGCAAGTTCAAATATGTTTTTTCCCCTTCTTTCTAGCATATAAATTATTAAATCATCTATGTTTAGTTTCACTAACAGCCTTTTTTGCATCTTTTCTTGCCTCTTTATACTGTTCAAAGTTTCCATATTTCTACATCTTAGCCACTCTTTACACCAAATTCTGTGTCTTTATAGATTTTTAGACATCTTGTTCCCACCACCAACTTTTTTTCTTTTTAAGAATCTTCCTCTTGATTCCTCTAAAATCTCTTTCGCAATCTTTTTAATAGAGCTAACTATCCTACTCCAAAGAGTGTTTGTGTCTATACCATCCTCTATTGTCAAATCACCATCTTTGATCATTTTATCTTTAAATTTTATTATATTTTCCCCCTTTAGGTTCCAACACCTAGTTCTCTTGCGCCGATTTATATGATCCTTTCTCTTCCATTTTTTCAAACATATATCTAACACTAAAACTCTATATTGTATAGTTAAGTTTTCACCTGGGATAACATCACAATCCTTACATGATTAACAATCTACCCTCCTAGTTACGAAAAAATCTATAAGACTTTTAGTTTGTCCACTCTTGAAGGTAATTAAGTGTTCTCTCTTCTTAAAGCAAGTATTCATTGTAATAAAATCATATGACACGGTTAAGTCTAAGATTATATCCCCAAACTCATTTTTATCTCCATATCCATGTCCTCCATGTATCCTCCCATAACCTTTATTATCCTTTCCAATGTGTCCATTCAAATCAGCTCCCATAAATATTTTCTCAGTCCGTGATATCCATTTTGTATAATATATCTTCCCAAAATTGCCTCTTAAGGTTTTCTAGTAAGCCTATATGAAGAGCATAAGCACTAATGACATTTATCATCTCTCAACCTAAGACACATTGTTAAATGCTGCCCATATTTATTGCATGAGACCACAAATAGTTGAATTTATCATAGAATAACTCTGCTTGCCTAATAGGATGTTCATTAGCTCATGATTTCATTTAGTTAAGTTTTGCAAAAAAATTTTAAGATAAAAAAAAAAATGAATTGAGAAATAAAGAAGGGCAAATACAATCTAGGAGAGGACAAGAAATCATAAAAATAAAAAACAGCAAAAAGGAGAAAGAAAAACCAAAAAAGAAGAATACCTAAAACAATCTAAATAAGAAACCCCCGCTTGAAACTTTTCTGCCATAGTTAACAAATGCAAATTTGCTAATTCATGTTGGCCTTTCATCACCTAACTTTTACCACCAAGAGTCTTTTCTTCCAAGATCAGACAGCCACAATATCATCTTATCCATCAGCAGTCGAGTTTCGACATTCTTTCCACTAACCTCCTCCGCGGGGGTAGCAAAATTCCATCCCTACACTGTTTACTGGCCGACAACTCTTTACCCATTCCATCCTCCTCTAAAATAGAAAACTCCCCTACACCTTCAAGCAGAGATGCTGGCACATAAGAAATATCCCCAAATAAATCAAATGAATCAGAAACATATCAGCCAATACCTTTCTTAACCTCAATGGCTCAATCTGACCATATAATGAAATATTAATTTGGTCCACAACCAAATATTAATTGCTGACTCTACTGGCTTTCAATCCCAAAATTTTTGCAGTAGTCCCTTAAGGGTTAAGGCAGCCCTGTCCCCTCAAATGTCGCCCATAACATGTCACTCAAATGACACTGCTGCTGGTTTGCATCCTAGAACCGACATCTACAATACCCAAACTGCTTTCATAGACGCCATCCGATAATAAATCACTATAACAAGAAAAATCATTTTTAAACTCTCATTTTGCAATATATCACCCCATTCTTTTTCTCCTCCATGCAAAATCAAAATTAAACTCACTCTCATTTTGCAATATATCAACCCATTTCCTTTTCTACTCAATGCAACCTACTTATTTTCCTTTTTATTTGACCCTATCTTTAAAAATTCCTAAACTTCCTCAATATAGAAAGTCCCATCTGTATTTCCTTTTAAACTCATCAGCACATCAGAAGTTATCTGTTGTTAACAAGAGAGTTTTCCTCAACTATTCCCTCCTGCCTCGCAATACAATAAGTGTACAACTTGGTAAAATCAGCCTTGTCACAGTATCCCCCCAAACCCCCCCCCCCCCCCTAATAGGCCAGCCCTTGCCACATCAAGCCACACCTAGATCACCAGCAGATTTATTCTACTGTTCCATCAGAGCTCTTCCACAACCACAACCTCCAAAAGAAAATTCTCTAGACACCTCATCGGTACTATGCCTAATGCACTTCTCATGTCACTGGACCCATTAGAAAAAGATTTAGCAGACTCAGTTGACCCACTTGACCCATCTGCAAGATTTCGCTTCTCCTTCACCTACGCATACTCTGATTTTCTTACAAGAACCTCACCATATCTCAAACCTTCCTGTGGGTAGCAATGGTCCTTACGTCAATTACATTGAATTTTCGTAGCATCCGGATGGCATTCGGAAATCTTTAGAGATTCACAAGCTTTGTGAACCCTCCAGTGGGTAACAATGGCCCTCGCACTAATTCTTCTTTACACCTGCATGGCCTTTGGAAATCTTTAGAGATTCAATATGGCTCAAACCCTCATCTGGGCATTCACAGCGTTCTTAGTTGTTAATTTCTTTTGGGCAACAACTTAGTTCTTTGCATAAGAAATATAAGGATATTGGGCCAACACATAAGACTCAGGTTCACAAAATAGACCATTAGGATATTGAGCCAGTTCTCTAAGCTGGCCAAAGTGGGAACTTATTTCCTTTACTACCCAAAATGTGGGTCCTTATCAAACACCCTGGCCCACTCCATCCCATATTTATCGCATTCCCAGCCACCAGAAAAACCCTAGCCACCTCTGTGGTGAACACCCTGGCCCACTCCACCACATCTTTATCCGGAAAAACCCTAGCCACCTTTGCGGTGAATGCTGTAGCCCCCAAGTGAAGATGATTTTCCACTGGCAATGTTTGAACAGGCTGCTGCTCCACCTAGAATCACATCACCAAGTCTTAAGTTCACAAATACTTCAATTTGGCAGGTTCACCAAGATCCTCTGGTTCCAGGGAAATTGCACACAAGCCAATGATGGAGTGGGGTTGTAGGTGCCTACATATGCTGCAAACGAACCAAGCCACTCATGAGCAGCTAAAGAGGTCAACTCAGTAAGAGCTCGTTCAGGCTCATTTATTATCTAAATGGGCAATTCTCAAACCCAATTTTCAAGCTCATTTAACAAACAAGCTGAGCCTGAACAAATTAGACTCGGCTCATTTCGGCTCATGAACAGCCCAATCATAGGCTCAACAAGGCTCACTTATTAAGCTCGAATTAAGCTCGTTAAGAGGCTCAATATTGGGCTCTTTAATAGGGTCAAATAAAGTTTGGAGTGGACTAAATGATTATTATAACTTGGCCAAGCCCAATCCAAGGGTAAGGCCCAAGGACCAAGCTTGGCAAGCTGCACGCTGCACCTAACATAGAACTTAAAGAATCAAACAAAGAATGAGCAGAGCTAAGCCTGAGCTCAAGCCCAAGCCAGAGCCGACAAATGTGCCAAGCCCGAGCTCAAGCCTAACTTTCTGAGCTCAAACCAAGACGAGCCCAAGCCCAAGCCGAGCCTGAACATGCTGAAGATCAGCTTGGCTCGGCTCATTTGCGGCCCTGCGCCTAGGTGTTTCAACACAAAGAACAACCAAGTGAAATCCATAAAGAAATAACTCTGTAGTTGTCTTTGAGAATCAATAGCCTCTTCTCTTCAAAATGCTACATGACTTATCCACCATCAGTCCTACAATACATCAATACATCTTCTTTTGAGAATCGGCATTCATTTTCCAAATTCCAGCACCAAGTATTCTACTTTACCTGATACTGTCAGGTGTTTTTTACTCTGGACACCACATGGAAAGAGATTTTCTTTTTTTTTTTTTCAATCACCACAGCACATAAACATGATTCATTCTCTATAAGTAGTTCAGTATAAAGTAAAAAAAAAGGACATCTGAAAATAAGATTGTCAATGCTACAGACATATTCCAAGTGCCATGAAACAAACGGCAGATAGAAGATTCATTTCTGCAAGGAGGCGAATTCCCCCGCGCCCCCCCACCACCCCCCCCCCCCCCCCCCCCCCAACAGCTGAACAAGCAAAAAGGAAGCAGTTTCTTGCCAAAATATTCAAGCAGAATCAGTAAGAGCAATCAAAAGTGCTCTCACTATTTTTCCCAGAATTCCAATGGCTGGAAGTTCCCCAGCCTAAAGTGTAAATACTTTGCTCATTTATTATTGCTGTAAAGGTAAGAAAAATGAGGATGGGAGAGTATATATGGTGAGATAGGAAAAAAAAAAAAACTAGATGCTTCATAACAGGCACCATACAGCAAGAAATCCTTTCCAAATGAAAAATCCTGGAGATCAACAACTCTAAGCTTTTGTTTGATTGCACGCATTAAGGATAAAGCATATGATCCATTGAGTGCACATGATGACTCATGAAATATGTCAACCGCATTAATCTCAGAAGCGTCAATTTCCATGAATACTTTGATAAGTGAATGAAAATCAATATCCTTCAGGTGGTCCAAGAAAACCTCAAGGATGCATTGCTCCTCGTGGAATTTTTTAACCTGGGCCTGCACGAAAGGGGGAAAAAAGCAATTAGGCTTAACTTTAAACTGCTATAAACTACCTCAATAATCAATGAGAAACAAATATATTGAGGGTATTCAGTCAAATAATTTTTTTATTTGTAATTAAAAAAATAAAAACATAACAAACATCAAGTCATCAATACCAAAAAAAAAAAAGAGAAAAGCATGGATTGAAGCAGCAAGGACGGAGAATAATGGAAAATATTGCTCCTGAGACAGGAAAATGGCAAAATTGAATTCAAGCACTAAATTTTCAAGCAATTGGGGTCAAGGATTAGTCAAGCCTATTAAATAGGAAAAAAAATGTTAATTTGTTCAAGATTGACAGAGAGACTTTTGATCGCATCTTTATTTATTGTCAAGTTCCTTGTGAGTTAGGTCTTTGATTTTTTTTTCCCCACTCTGGAGTCTAATGGGTTTTGACAAAGAGGGTTATAGATTTGCTAGGGAGCTAGGGAAGGAGGAACAGGAGTGCCATTTAGAGAGTTGCAGCTATTTGTCTCATGTAGTGTGTACTTGATAAGAAACTGAAGGGTGTTTCAGGGCCAAGATTATTCATGAGTGGTTTGAAGCACAATCTTCTCTAGAATCTTTGTAGCCTAAGTCTTTGATCTTTTTTTCCCACTCTGGAGTCTTAATGGGTATTGACAAATAGGGTTATAGATTTGCTAGGGGACTAGGGAAGAAGGAGGAACAGGAGTGCCATTTAGAGAGTTGCAGCTATTTGTCTCATGCAGTGTGTACTTGGTAAGAACTGAAGGGTGTTTCAGCGCCAAGATTATTCGTGGGTGATTTGAAGCACATTCTTCTCTAGATTCTTTGTAGCCTGAATTCTATCCTTCCTTTCCTTCTAGCCTTTTTCATGTGTTCTTTAGAATTCTTTGTTCAGTCTCTTTTCTTTTCTTCCTAAATACGTGGATATCTTTTTTTAATTTATATTCCTTGTATGCATAGGGTTTGTCACCTTAGACTTCTTTTTTTTATATGCAAAAAAAAATGAGGTTTCATTAAAGAAGAAAGAATGTACAAAAAAGAGATAAGAAACCTGCCAATGAAGAAAGGAAAACAAAACAGAAAGTACTACAATCAAGTAACAAAGCCCGCCAAACTGGCTGAAGATCTGAAAAACAACCCCTTTAAATCAAACAGTGCAGAAGACCAAAGCGAAGCCAAAGAATGTATCCTATCCCAGAGCAAAGAAAATGTCTTCTTCCCCATAAAGAAACAAACATTCCATTCCAATAAAATTCCTCACAGAACCCCCATAGTGTTCAAGACAAATGTGAGCACTTATATTAGGATTGTGTTCTAAGGTTATGATTCTACCATAGTCCATAATTCCATATATGTCTTTCTCATTCCATTGAAAACCAGTTTTATGGTATAGACGGTTATGACCTCCCCTTCTATGCCCTGCAGCACTGATGGCTCTGGTATTACGACCTTTCCCACTGTGGTGCTAGGACCCAACTAACCAAATGTGATCTCTCTTACTCCCCAACCTCAAATAGAGGAAGTCTCTCATAATTTTTAAAAAATTAAGAACCCTTCCGCCTATTCAGACCCCTAAACACCTTCATCAAACTGCACCAAAAAGTGCAAATCTTAGGGGTGGCACAGGCAGCTAGCCCGCTACTGAATCCTAAAACCTAAAACCTAAAATTACCACCCTATATAAACTGAAGGCCACTCTAAGATGCCAAACTTAGTAAAGAAGTCAACTGAAAAGATCTATTACAACTAAGAATAATAACTACAATCCTACTCTTCCCCAAATTTATTTTTAAATAAAAAACCTACTCAAAAAATTGTAAAATATCAATCACATTCAAAGAAGAATGTCCATGATCATTTAAGAAAAAATAGCATCATTTCCCAAACCCTTCACTCCCCACTGCAATTCCTCTCACAAACCCTTTATCTATAGCCTATTTACCAATCTGCTCAAGACACCAACAACAAGAACAAATAAGTAAGGAGATAGCATGTCCACAACAGCCCTCGATGCCCAAAATGTTCTCCAATAATAATGACTGAAAAAAGATGCATCAAACAAACAAGCATCCCCTCATTCAAATCTGCATCTCTCATCAAATCCCTTCTCTTTCCTCAAGTGAACATCCTCCATAACCTCATTAGCTACTAGGATGGTATCCAGAATCAGTCTACCCCTACAAAAGCCCTTTAGCATGAGAATAATATCTCCGAATACAAAACTTGACCTATCTGCAAGAACCTTAGGATAATCTTATACATATCAGTTCCTAAATTGATGAACAGAAAACCAGCAATCCTAATAGACCAACTCTTTTTAGGCACCCATAATCTAAAATTTCCATGAAATTTTGAAGTTTCCGCTTTCATCACCCTTGAAATCGAAATTCCAGTCAATTTATCTCAGTCAATTTCCATCTTACATAATTTCTGTTGAAATTTGAAAGAATAATCCAAAATTTAAGAGAAACATGTCAAAATTTTAACTATAGAATGGAATTTCCTTGGAATTCAAATGTGAATTTCAATGCAAAGTATGATTTCTTAATTAACTAATCTTACTTTTATTGAAACAAAAGATTTTTTTATAGCAAAAAGAAAATTTTATTTATAAGGAAGAATTTACATAAGGGAGAATGAGACATCTTCCCAAAAAAGGCCTGGAATTTTCCAGTAAAACCAGCTAAAAAAATACCAAAAAATAATAAATCAGCATTCCAAATTGTTCCTCAAATCTCTATGTAACTTGTGGAAACTATTTCCTATGAAAAAACCCAAACTAGCGCACCACAGTGAGGCCAAATACTGAATTAGTTTTCCCAAACCAGCACCCTGTTTAATTTCTTCCCATTGAATATCCTTGCATTATGCTCCAACCATAACCCCCATAAAACTGCGAACGTCTCACACTTCCATAGGAGTATAGGACTGCCTTGTCCTTTCTCCTGACAAAGCATTTGAAAGGAATAGCTAACAATTCACCAATCAAAGAATAGCAAACCCAGCTCTCTCCAGAAATACCAAAAAGCAAATTCCAAATTCTTCAAGATTATTCAAAGTGCAAAAGAAGATGAGATGCCATCTCTGAATTTTTGTGACAGAGCACACATACATCGGGAGAGGGAGCCTTCAAAGGCCTCCTAATTTGCAGCAATATTAATATTAATTTTATTGAGCACAACCAACCAAGTGAAAGCCTTAATTTTTGGAGGAGCCTTAGCCTTCCAGATGAAACAATAGAGTGGGAAAGAAGAATTGGAGTAAAGAATTCAAAAAAAGATTAACAAGAAAACACTCCTGACTGATGCAGAGATCAGGACTGAACATCCCTCCCTGATGAAAGATTACTCCCATTCAATAAAGATAACAACAGCTCCACCATCTCCCTATCATTAAGAGGTCTTATTTTGCTCAGAGCTTAATTAAAAAAGATGAGGGAATGAAGTGGACCAAGATGCATTACCCAGCCAAGGGTCTTTCCAAAAACGGATATGAGAGTCCCTCACCCCCTCAAGTTTAGTGTAAGGGATGAAAGAAGGATAAATCAGAGAAATGGACTGCCACGGACAACCCAAAGAACATGCTAAACTAACATTGGTATCCCACTCATTCTCATCCAACTTGAACTTACTTCTTATTACCCTATGCCAAAGGGACGATTCTTCTAGAGGGAAATGCCATAAAAAATTAGTTAAAAGAGCCATGTTTTTAGGCACCAACTTCCCTACACCCAACCCTCCCTCCTTTTTTGGCCACAAACCGCACCCCAGCTGATTAAGTGGCCCCTATGATCCCCCCCCCCCCCCTAACTAGCCCACATAAAGTCTCTAATGATTCTATCAAGCTTGCTAAAAACAGATAGGAAATATAATGGAATGCTAGAAAGACAAGCCTGGATTAAGGTTATTCTACCCCCTAAAGAGAAAAGAGCCCCCTTCCAACCATCTAACCTCTTAATCTCCCTCCACTACCAGATTCCAAAAATTTGTTACTGTAGGGTTACCCCCCAATGGGACCCCTAAGTAGGTCATAGGCCAATCTACCATGCCACACCTCACTTCAGTGGCCCTTTCCCTTACTCCATGGGTACATTCAAAGCTGCTAATCCTCTCTACCCCATATTAATTTTAAGGCCCAACACCCTCTCAGAAATTTGAAGAAGGCCCAAGATTCTCCTAAAGGAAGGACTACGATCATCAAGGAAGAAAATGGTAACATCAAAAAATTGAAGATGAGAAACCACCACTTCCTCTCCCTACTTCTAGACCTTTAACCAACCCCCTCTCTGCAGCCCTAACCACCATCCTGCTCAACACATCAACCGCAAGGACAAATAGAAATGGGGATAAAGAGTCACCTTGTCTTTTTCCCCTAGAAGATCCAAACTAAGATTTCAGCTCACCGTTAATAATCACTGAGAAACACACATTAGACAAGCAACCCCTAATCCATCAGTGCGAACACTCGCCGAAAGGACTTTATTCAGAAAGCTCCAACTCACTCTATTATAGGCTTTCACAAAACACACTTTAAAGACAAAACCCCTCCTCTTGTTCCTATGAACATCCTCCACCTCATTGGCCACAAGTATAGCATCCACTAAATTGCCTACCCCCCATGAACGCACTCTAGGCAGTAGAAATGGTATCAATGAGCACCTCACTCATCCTATTAGCTAAGACTTTAGTGATAATTTTATGGACACTAGATACAATGCTAATAGGTCTAAAATCCTCAACCTTAATAAATCTGGACTTTTTAGGCATCAAGGCAATAAAAGAGGAATTGATGCTTTTTCTCAAGATCCCATACCCAAAGAATTTAGTAAAAGCTTTCAACAAATCACCCTTAACAACATCCAGAGCAATCCTAAAAAAACGCTATGTTAAACCCATCCGAGCCCAGGGCCTTATCCCTATCCATACCAAAAACCACCCCCTTCACTTCTTCTTCTTCAAAAGGTCTCTCTTCCTAACTCTTCTTATCAACGGAAATAGGATTCCAATACAAACCCTCTAACATCGATCTACAAAAATCCTCCTTCAAATACAGGTTTTGAAAGAAGTTGGTAAAAGTAAATGCAATCTGACCTTGATCACTAGTGACTACCCCTCTCCCCCCACATCTAACTCTCTAAGAAAATTTTTAATCCTCTTGCCATTAGCTAACCTATGAAATATGTTGGGGATGTGACTCATATTTTGAATGGAACCCATGTACCGGGGGAAAGCACTGTGAAGAGATGCAAGGTGCAGCCATGGAGGGCAAACAGTTGACGGTTTCAGGCAGTAGCTGCGAGGTGTTTCTTTCTGCTCCAAACTGTCGACGGTTTCAGTCGGCACAAGCAATGGATTTTTGAATCCGAGATCAGTAGATTGTGCTAATCGGAGGGATTTCCTCTGGGAGGGATTGCTATAGAAGTGTTTTAAATCAACTATAGGTCTTCTGTACGCATTAGATTGTTATATAATGTTTATTATGTAACTATCGAATTTCTAGGGAATAAATTAGGAAATTCTATTTTTTTAAATCTGAAATTACTATTTCAGTTTCTAGTTCTTCTTCTCAAAAATCCTTCAATGTATCAGAGCCTCGTGCTCTTTTTCTATTTTATTCTTTTTTCTGATGATGTCGTATAATTCGGCGATGACCGGCGCCCAAAAAAATCCTACCGGCTCTTCCGATACTTCCGAAACCATTCCGCCCAATCCCACTAATCCTTCCAAGTCTGTATCTACTGAATCCTATTCCCAGAATTCAGCCCTTTATTTCACGGTTACAAAACTCAATGGGCACAACTATCATGAGTGGGCTCAGTCCATAAAATTGGCGATCGATGGCAGAGGCAAAATAGGGCATTTGACTAGCGAAATATCAAAACCTGCTGCTAGTGACCCAGATCTAAAAAAATGGCAATCCGAAAATTCTCTTATTATTGCTTGGCTCATTAATTCCATGGAACCTGCCATTGGAAAACCTCACCTATTTCTTCCCATTGCTAAAGACGTCTAGGAGGCCATTCAAGATCTTTATTCGGACCTGGAGAATTCTTCTCAAATATTTGAGTTGAAAACTTGACTCTGGAGATCCAAGCAGAATGATCATGATGTTACTACTTATTACAACGAATTGGTAACGTTATGGCAGGAACTTGATCAGTGTAATGATGATGTTTGGGAGAATTCGAATGACCACGCTCGCCACAAGAAGAGAGAGGAAAATGATAGGGTTTACATGTTTTTAGCCTGCCTTAATCATAGTTTGGATGAGGTCTGAGGCCGCATTCTCGGCAGGAAGCCATTGCCCTTTATTCGGGAAGATTTTTCTGAAGTTAGATGTGAGGAGTGAAGGAGAAAAATCATGCTGTGCAACACTGAACCTGGTTTTAACCTGGAACCTGAGAGCTCTGCTCCTGTGTCAAGATGTGTTAAATCTGACAACGATGGGCGTAAGAAACCGTGGGGCGAGCATCGCAAAAACCCATGGCATACGAAGGAGATGTGTTGGAAGCTTCATGGTAAACCAACAAATTGGAAGCCAAAATCCAAACAAAACAGTCACGCCTACCAAGCCACTGCTGAAGAGACTCAGGAGCCTTCTACCAACTCAAATGCAGTCCCTTTTACCAAGGAGGAATTAGAGCACCTGTACAAATTGTTTCAATCTCCAACACTGTCCTTAACTCCGTCTTGTTCTTCGGTACAGAAGGGTAACTCTCTTTCTACTGCGTTTTTAGGTGTTATTCCTAATTTTGTGCATTCTTGGATAATTGATTCTAGCACAACTGATCATATGACTGGTTGCTCCAAATTGTTCTCATCCTATAGTCCGTGTGCAGGTAATAAAAAGGTCAAACTTGCAGATGGTTCACTCTTGGTAATTGCCAGGATAGGAACTATCAAACTCACTTCATTGTTAACTCTCCATGATGTGCTCCATGTTCCAAATTTGTCTTGCAATGTAAAATTACCTCTGATCATCAATGTCAAGCTAATTTCTACTCTTCTTATTGTGAGTTTCAGGAATTGACCACGGGGAGGATGATTGGCCGTGCTAAGGAAAAAGATGGACTCTATTATTTTGACGATGGACCTAACTTGAGTAGACAATGTCAAATTACTTGCTTAAACTCTGTTTCTGTTTTCAAAGATAATGATATCATGTTATGGCATTATAGGTTAGGCCATCCTAGTTTTCAATATTTAAAATACTTGTTTCCCAATTTATTTCGGAATAAAAGTCCATCTTCTTTTCAATGTGAAGTTTGTCAATTTGCTAAACATCATCATGCATCCTTTTCCACCCAACCCTACAAACCAACTATACCATTTACTATGATTCACAGTGATATCTGGGGCCCATGTAGAACATCTACTTATTCTCACAAAAAATGGTTTGTGACCTTTATTGATGATCACACGAGATTAAGTTGGGTTTATTTGATAAAGGAAAAATCTGAAGTGGAAACAATTTTCAAAAAATTTTTCACCATGGTGCAAACACAATTTCAAAAAAATAATCAAATATTGCAGAGTGATAATGGTCGAGAATATTTCAAAAACATTTTGGGCCAATTTTTTTCTTGAAAAGGGAATTGTTCATCAAAGTTCTTGTGTCGACACTCCGCAACAAAATGGTCTGGATGAAAGAAAACAAACACTTATTGGAAGTAGCTCGGGCATTGCTTTTTACCAATCAGGTACCTAAATATCTTTGGGGTGAAGCCATTCTTACTGCTACATATCTCATAAATAGAGCACCTAATAAGGTTTTAAGCTTTGAAATACCTTTTGATGTTTTTCATGAGTTTTATCCAACAAATCGGCTGTCTTCTTCTTTACCACTAAAGATATTTGGTTGTACCACTTTTGCTCATATCCATAGTCATAATCAAGGAAAACTTGAACCCGAGCCACAAAATGTGTGTTTGTTGGTTATGCTCCCACTCAACAGGGGTATAAATGTTTTGATCCTATTTCTAAATAAATGTTTGTTACCATGGATGTTACAATCTTTGAATTACATCCCCTATTTTACGCCTCATCTTCAGGGGGGAACCAAAACAAAGATTCGGCTGTGTTTCATGATTTTTTTCAAGCTGAAAACTCGCAAAATGATCCTTCTCCAACTTTGATTATTCAACCTAAAAACTCAAGCTTTATTATACCAGGAGAAGGTGAGTCGAGTTTTTTAGATACTAAAAAGGTAGGTCTTCCTATAGTGCCATCTTATGATGTTCATGATCCTATAATGACTAACAAAGGAATAGCGTTGGTACCATTTGACATTGTCTACTCGCGACAGAGGACAACTCGAAAGAAAGGGTCTTCCAATCCTTTACACTGTCCAAAATCTGTAAACCCTCCAGGTAATGTCCTCACCGAGCCTTTACCTCAAGTTCAGTCCATCTTCGAGTTCTGAGTCCTTTAGTTCTAAACCGGAGTCTGGTTCCAATCCTGAGTTCGATGATTTCGAACTTCCCATTGCTGTCCGGAAGGGTGTGAGATCTTGCACCCAACATCCATTGTCCAATTATGTGTCATATGAAAATATCTCACCTGTTTTTCGTGCTTTTACCTCACAATAGTCTTGTATGGAGATTCCTAATACTGTGCAGGATGATTTGAAAGTTCTTGAGTGAAAGGAGGCTGCGTTTGAGGAGATGAAAGCTCTAGAAAAAAATGGCACGTGGGAGTTAGTTGATCTACCAAGAGGAAAGACAACTGTAGGGTGCAAATGGGTGTTTACTGTTTACAGTCAAGTATAAATTTGATGGTTCTCTAGAACGGTATGAAGCTCGATTAGTCGCCAAGGGATTCACTCAGACCTATGGCATTGATTACTTGGAGACATTCGCCTTAATTGTAAAGCTAAAATCTGTAAGAGCTCTTTTGTCACTTGCAGCTAATCGTGACTTGCCTCTACAGCAGTTGGACATAAAAAATGTATTTCTTAATGGAGACCTAGAGGAAGAAGTGTACAAGGATGCACCTTTAGGATTTGGTGAAAAGTTTGGCACAAAGGTGTGTAAACTGAAGAAGTCCTTATATGGATTAAAACAGTCACCAAGAGCCTGGTTTGAGAAATTCACTCGGTTTGTTAAAAGTCAAGGGTATACTCAAGGGCAAGGTGATCATACGATGTTTATAAGACATTCAAAGGATGGGAAGATGGCGATACTGATTGTATATGCAGACGATATAATTCTAACTGGAGATGACGTACTTGAGACGAACCGATTGAAGACTTCCCTCTCATCAACATTTGAGATCAAGGACTTAGGATCTCTGAGGTATGTCCTTGGAATGGAGGTTGCTCAGTCAAAGAAAGGGATTGTTGTCTCCCAACGGAAGTATGTCCTTGACCTCCTTAAGGAGACTGGGATGAGCGGTTGTAGGCCAGCAGACACTCCAATAAATCCCAATTAGAAACTTGGAGATGACAAGGAAGGTGATCTAATGAATAAAAGTTGGTGGGAAAGTTAATTTACTTATCACATACACGGCCCAATATTGCTTTTGCTGTGAGTTTGGTAAGCCAGTTTATGCATTCACCCTACGATAAACATCTTGAAGCAGTTTATCGGATTCTCAGATACTTGAAAAGTACACCAAGCAAGGGTTTACTCTTCCAGAAGACCACACAGCAAAACATAGAGGCATACACTGATGCCAATTGGGCAGGCCCAGTTATTGACAGGAGATCCACGTCAGGATACTGTAGTAACATAGAGGCATACACTGATGCCAATTGGGCAGGCCCAGTTATTGACAGGAGATCCACGTCAGGATACTTTAGTTATGTCTAGAGAAATATGGTCACATGGCGAAGCAAGAAACACAATGTGGTTGCAAGGAGCAGTGCCGAGGCAAAATATAGGGCTATGGCTAACGGAGTTTGTGAGATGCTATGGCTGAAGAGAATTCTTGAAGAGCTGCAGATGCCAGTGAACATGTCAATGAAGTTGTATTGTGACAACAAAGCTGCCATAAGTATTGCTCAAAATCCAGTGCAACATGATCGCACAAAGCATGTAGAGATTGAAAGACACTTCATAAAAGAGAAGATTGATAGTGGAGCTGTTTGCATGCCTTTTGTTCCCACTACTCAAAAAAAAGCCAATATCTTCACCAAAGGACTTTTTAGACCTAGTTTTGAGTTCTTTGTAAGCAAGTTGGGCATGATAGATATCTACACTCCAATTTTTTTTTTGGGGGGGGGGGGGGGGGTGGGTCGGATTTCTAGGGAATAAATTAGGAAATTCTATTTTTTAAAATTTAAAATTACTATTTCAGTTTCTAGTAGTTTCAGTTTCCTGTTTTCTAGCCTAGAGATCTGCTGATTTTATTTTCTGATTTTGTGGTGATTTGATTTGCTGATTTTGTGGTGATTTGATTTTCTGATTTTGTGGCCTTCCTAATTTGATGACCTTCCTCTACTATAGAACTTGCAATCGTGTCTCTTAAAACAATAAGAATGGTTATCAATCTTCTCAAAAATCCTTCAATAACCCTGGAAGATATTAAGCTCCAAGTAAGCTTCAAAGCTTGTAAGCTTCATCACTAATAGTGAAAATAGTTGCTGCTCCCGTGGACGTAGGCAAATTTCCGAACCACGTAAATTCTTGTGTTTTGATTGTTGCTTTCATTGATTCTCATTGTTGAGTGATTGCTAGGTTTGTATGGTTCATCACCGAGTGCTTGCTTGCTTGTTCCATTGATTGTTCAGGAGAGTTTGTGTGAGGTCTTCCACTGTGCACATTCAGCGCCAACAATGGTTTCTGAGGGCTGATTGTTGAGAACAACAATCGGTATCAAACCCTAATGATTGTTGGTGTGTTGCACAACAATTGGTATCAGAGCGCCAATTGTGCACAACAAAAGCATTCAAATTTAGTCTTTTGCCTCCAACTTCTCAATTCCTCAAAGATCACCTCTTCCAACTCGTTCTTCAAAGAAACTTTTTCTAAATTTCTAATCTCTTTGTTGTTTGAGAGAATAGACTCCTCCTCCTTCCTATCTAGGAGGGCCACCTCTCCCAAGATTCTAGATCTTCTACTTCTAACATCCCCAACGATCTCCTTATTCCAAAATTTTAGCTTCTTCAAACGTTTCAATTTTTTCATGAATCTAAAACCTTCCCATCCCCTTTCCATATCCTACCCACAAGACTCTCTGACCAAAGGCTTAAAAGTCATATGATCCAACCACATGCTCTCAAACCTAAAGGGAGTGGGACCCCATGCCACCCTACTGGGTACCAACAAAATAGGAAAGTTATTGGATGTGGTGCTAGACCATGGTTTTAAATCGCGGTAGCGGGTAGCGTAACGTAACGGTAACAGGTGTAACGGGAAGCAGGAGTAGCGGATGTTACATAACGGGAAGCGGCTGTAACGGCCGTGAATTTTTTTGAAGCACGCACAACCTTGTGCATATAGCGTACTTGCATGTTTTAAGCTTTTGGCCATTCTTAGAAAGGGTTTTAGTGTATTTTGGACCCTTTAGTTCGAGTAACTAAGTTATTTGGTAAGGGCAACAAGTTTACATTTGTTTTAAACCATCATTGATAGAAAATTACGTGTGTGCGCGTATTTATACTTCTCATTGTTCTTATCTGTGATAAATTCTTATGTGTGCTAAATGAATTAATAACATAAAATACATTATACACTCCATTAGTCTATTAGACACATAAGACATACGAATAATATAAATATAAAATAGCTAGAAAAGAAAGAAGGTTGAAGTTGAAAAATAAAGAACATAAATATCACATTACTAAAATTATTAAAAAAAAATTCCTAACAAGTTAGTATTTTGAAATTGTTAATTAATGCATCTATTGTGAGTATTTAAAGAAAAAGTAAATTTTGTATCATTGTCATCCTCATTATAATCTTTTCCCCCTCTTGCCACTTGGTATATTGAGAATGATATATGAAAGAGAGAGAAAAAGTAAAAAATAAAATATTTTTTTGGTGTAACAGTCCTGTAGCGGTTACGTAACGGCCGCTACGGCCGTGATTTTTCTTCCCACCGATTTCGCGGTGTGTAACGGTATCGGTAACCCAAAAAACCTTTACGTAACGGCGTTACGTAACGGTCGCGGCCTTTATTTAAAACAATGTGCTAGACACCTAGGGAGAATACAATGTGTGAGACTTTGAAACTCATCCTCCCATTCCTTGCAATAAAGAAATCTATCCAATCTACTAGCAACAGCTCTAGCCCTCCCCCCCCCCCCCGCCCCCCCAAAAAAAAAAAAAGAGATCAGATAAAAGAAGCATTATCCAGTGGGAGGTCTCTTAGACCAGAGTCCCTAGCTAACGAGTCAAATTTCTGCATCCTTGTAAATTCTTTCCCTGTTAATCAATTTCTTTTGCTATAAAGAAATATGAATATAAATGCAAGTCTACAAAATTGATGCAAACCTTATTAAAAATGGACAAAATTGCAGTATTAGGTAGGATCCCTTGCTTCCTACAAGTATCAAGGTACCTGGAGCCAAAACCATAACATAAAGTGAATCGGACATTCAGAAAATATATTCATATTGCGATTGTAATAGCTCTAATAACAATCAGGATGATCACTAAATTTACTCTATCAGAAGATAGAGATTTGCATAAGCAACATCATACTTAAATACCGCATTTGTAAATATAATACATATACTTTAAACTTCAACTGACAGTCTCAAACATGGCAGACATAAAACCCTCAGGCATAGATAAACATAACAATCAGATCCTCTTCAGACCCACAAATGATGCTGTCAAAGTCTTGAAAACCTGGGTTCAGAACCCAATGCCACCTGATAACCTGTGAGTCATCTTTGTTTCACACATAAGCATTTGATGCCAGTTCGGCAATGTGAATTGTAACACCACAGCAACTACTAACTAGAACAGTAATACACTGTACATGAAAAAGAAAATACCTTAAACTCTTAAATTCAGCCCATTTTCACAGCCATCCCACCAAATTGAAGGTTAGATTCAACATTAGACAATTATGGTGCTAATACCCTTTATGCAAGTGTGTGTATGCACAGGTGTAGAGAGAGAGAGAGAGAGAGAGAGAGAGAGAGAGGATCAGTTCTTCTAAGAAGAGTGAACCATATGGAATTTTTTAGATAAGAGAAGAAATATTATTGAGAAAGAAGAGCACTGGGTTTGAAGGACAAGGTACCCTCCTAAACAAACCAAAACAAAAGAAGACGACTAAAAATCAAACTGCTAATATAACAAAGCCCCTTAATCTTGTTGATATGGAATTTAAAACTTCAAAGCGACAATGGAAGTTTTTGACATACATGAGACCAAGTTCTTTCATAAAACTTTAATCTCACATGGAAATTTTGGGGCTTTAGAAGCTTTAAAAGGCAACACTCACAGTACAAGTTAAAATTGAATTTGAAAGGAAAAGTGCAGAGTCCAAATAATTTGAAATACATACATACATTAAATCAATTGAAACTTAGAACTTGGCACTAGGCACTAGGCACTAGGCACTTGGCACTTGGTGGCATATGAACGATTATAATTAAGATCCTATATATGAAATTTAATTATGTTAATTCTTTGAAGAGGTTTGTTAGAAGAAAATATGTTATTTTAGTAAGTAGATTGTACAAGTAGGGGTAATTTGTCCTTAAATCTTCTTTTATTCTTATTAATATATAAAAGGGCAGACCTGGAGCTGTCCGTAAGGCTCCAGGAAAAACTGCTGACTGACTATTTTTCTTCTTCTTTTCTCCTCTTTATCTCCAACCTAAGTGGCTGTTTTTTCTTCTTTGATTCTTCATTTTATTTTGGATTTACAACATGATACCAGAGCAGTTTCTCAGAACCTGATTAATCTAACATAGTTTCAGCCTTTCTCTTCCTCTCTTTTTCTCTTTTCAGTCGATCCTTAAAGTAGAGATTTGGGAGTTGCTTATGGTTTCTTACCCTTCTCTCAGCTGTGAGCCAATCTTGTGGGTGTTGTGTGGCTCATGGTAGTTCTCTCATGTGAAAACAGCACCATACTGTTTCTCGGAGACTGCTGTTGCTGTTCTGATGTTTCATCTGACTGCTGGTCCAATGATGACACTGTTATGATGCTGTAATAGCAGTTTTCATACCTGCCAATGCTCCTAGCTGCTGCCAGGTTGGTTCTGGAGTGTCTGCACTGCTGTTTAAGTGTCTGCAGTGCTTCATTGTAGTCTGCCTGTTCTCTGTGGTCAAAGTGTGGTCTTCTCTGCTGTATGTGCTGAAAGCCAAATTTGACAGGATGAATGGGAGACTACTGAAGTCCATGATTCCTCCTAGGATGCTGTAACTTCAGTTCTGTGGTCATAGCTTCCATTTGAAGTTCTGGAACTCTTTTAAGATCAGGAGTGCTGCTCTGTGCCTGTGTGTGACAGCTGTTCTGTTCCTGTGCATACTGCCTGATTTGCAGAGTTTCTGTGTTATTCAATTCCCAATATTGGTTTGTACTGATTGTAGTGTATAGAGGGTGGTTTCAATGGCCTGTACAGAGCTTCAGCTGATATTTTTAACGTATAAATCACAACCATCAAATTTGTTAGATCTTCCAACTACCTATTGTGGTCTTAGGTAGTACATTTGAATATTAAGGAGAAAAGGAAGTCCAAGAATTTGTTGTATTCTCAATCCATCTCTGGACTCCAAGGATTACGAAGGTTGGATGAAAGAGAATGACATATGCTATGTGTGGTGTGGTTGTGGAATAGCATGGAGCCACAAATTGTTGCAAAGTGTGATGTTTCATAGAACAGCCAAGATCGTATAGGATGATATTTGTGAAAGCTTCTCACAAGATAAAAATCAAACTCTTGTTTTTGGCTTATATGAGAAGTTTTTCATATACGATCAAGAAGGTAGGTCCATTAACCATTACTGTAGCACTTTGAAGGGTCTGTGTGAGGAACTCACCATGTATCATCCAGTTAGCTCCAACATTGAGATGATTAAAAGGCAAAGGACAGAGTTTTTGGCTATCAAGTTCAACCATGAGCTTCATCTCATCTGTAATCAAATTCTAACTAGTTTTATACCATCCATGAATGATGCATATGATAGAATCCAACTTATCACCAAAGATGGCCCTCACTCTTCTTTTCAAGCTTCTTCCCAGGATAGTTCACCCACGGTTAGCACTGCCTCCAATCGTGGTACAGGAGGTGTTGGAGGATGAGGACGGGTTTGAAAAGTGATCACGGCAGAGGTAGTTTATCAGGACAAGGAGTTCACTGTGGCAATTCCCACATTTGATACTATTGAACATAGTGTATAGTTTTTAGTCCCACATCGGAATGTTAGGATAACCTTAGTCTCTTGTGTAGCTATATATACATCTCAAAGTTGTAAGCTAAGTACATCAAGTGATATTCACTTCCTCTTGTATAGTTTTCTCTCTTTTACTTTCTTCTTGGTATCAGAGCAAGGTTGGGTTCCTTGTTTAAGGTTTGGATTCTCAATTGAGCCGTATGTTCTGCACTCACCACGTATGTGGAGCTTGTGCATCAGAAAGCTTTATTGGTAGTAGGTTGAGTTGTATGCTCTGTACTTGCCACTTTTAATGGATCTTGTACATCAAAAAGCTTAGTCTACTTTTTTCCCGGTGCATCATTTCATACCGTCACTTTTCGGTGACCTTTTTTCGGCAACTTTCCCGGTGACTCCATTGACTTTTTCGGCGATTTTCCCGGTGCCTTTCGGCAACTTTGTCAACTTTTCCAGCGCCTTTCCCGGGAACTCCAGCAACTTCCAACGTCCTTTTTCCGATGACTTCCGACGACTTTCCCAGTGAGTTCCGAAGTCTTTTCTGGTGACTCAAGCAACTACCCAGCATTTTTTTTTTTTTTAGCCACTTTACGGCATTTTTTCGACCACTCTTCCGACAACTTTCTTTGATTTGCTCCGTTGATACTTTTGCAGCTTATTCCTCTTCTTTACAATGGCTACCAAGTAGGGTGATATGCCTACCAAGGACAGTAAATCCACCTCTTCTTCTCTGAACCTTCCATGCCCTGACTTATCTCTAGCTCAAAATGCTCATGTTCAAAAGGTCACCAGCATTCTTCTGAATGGCGGCAACTTTCATGCCTGGTCACAATCCCTTCGCTTATATCTTGGGAGTCGTGGCAAGGTTGAGTGGTTGTTAGGATTGGAGTTTCACCCTGCTAATACTAATCTGGCACACCGATAGTGGTCCATTGACAACTGTGTCATCCTGGGTTGGATATTTACTTCTATGGAAGACTGCCTCTACAGGATGTTCATGTTTCACGATACTGTTCAAAGCCTTTGGTCTATATTGACCAAAATGTTTGCCCACACAAGGTGTGAGGCTCGGATTTTTGAGCTTTATCGAGAGCTCCACCAAGCGACCCAGGCTTCTTTGGGTTATCTGTGATTGACTTCTTCGGCTATCTCCAGTCTCAGTGGGAGGAGCTCGCCCAGTATGAGTCTCTTTCTGAGTTTCCTACCGAGGCAGCAGCTATTGAGGCAAAACATCGGGATTGTCGGCATAGCTATCAGTTTTTGATGGGTTTCAAACCCGAGTTCGAATCACTCCAAACTCAAATTTTGAACACATCCCCGGTGCCCTTTTTTACGAGGCATTTGCAATGATTGATGGTGATGATCGGCGACAACATCTTCTCCTTGGATTTGCTTCTTCTAGTGTGCCCGAGCAGATTGCCCTTGTAGCCCCTACTGGCGCTACGTTTGTTGACCACAATACTCAATTCTGCCAGCATTGCCAACAGAATAATCATACCATTGAGCGCTGCTTCCTTCTCCACCTTGAGCTGCAAGAGCATTACTCCAAACAAGCCTCTCATGGTCGTGGTCGTGGCAAAGGTCGGGAACCTTCTAACATTGGAGCTATTGTAGAATCTCTTCCTGCACCTCCGGCTTCTCTTACTCCTGCACCTGCTGCTGCTCTAGTTTTCCCTTAGCTCCAAGCTTACTCAGCTTCAGTCTCATATTAGCCTCCTTGCCTCTGCTGCACCGACTGCATCCTCCTCTACAGCCACCTTTACTATAGGTGACCCTATTGCCCTTTTAAGTAAGTCTAGCACACCTGGTGGCACACCCGTTTGGATACTGGACTCTGGGGCAAACAACCATTTGACCGGTGAGACATCTTTCATTGCATCCCCTGTCCCTTCGTTGGTTCGTACTATCGGCATTGCTGATGGTACCTCTCGTTCCATTCATGCCCAAGGCACTGCCTGTCTATCCTTGACTCTATTTTATTCCCTATTTATTATGTTCCACAATTTTACTATAACTTGTTATCTATTAGCCGTATTGCCAAACAATAAAATATGCTGTGGTTTTCTTACCCAACTCTTGTTACTTACAGGACCTGAGTTCGAGGAAGATTTTTGGCAGGGGCTTTAAAAGGGACGGGCTCTACTACTTTGGCGATCCACTTTCCTATCCTGCATCCTCTTCTGGCTTTCAGGCATTTGTTTTGCCTTCTGATGTTTCCTTTGTTTTCTCTTTAAAAATCTTGGATTTGTGGCATGCCCGTTTGGGACATGCAAATTTTAAATATTTGTGTTGGCTGTTTCTAGAATTTAATAAAGCTTGCAAGAATTTTAATTTTCAGTGTGCTACTTGCGAATTATCTAAGCATGTTCGTTCATCTTATTCGTCTCCCATGCACCATTCTCTTGCAACTTTTGATATTGTTCATAGTGATGTCTGGGGTCCCTCACCTGTCTCCTCACTCACTTAGCGTCGATATTATGTCACCTTTATTGAAGATTACTCCCGTTGTACCTAGGTCTACCTCATGAAAAATAAATCCAAAGTTTTCACTCATTTTTTAGGCTTTCCTGCGAATGATTAAGACTCAATACAATACCATGGTTCGTATCTTGAGGTCTGACAATGGCCGTAAAGTACCTAAGTACTGAGTTTCGTGTTGAGTTGTGTCAACGGGGTATTCTCCAACAGCTGACATGTCCCTACACTCCCGAATAGAAAGGTGTGGCTGAACGCAAAAATCGCCACATCATGTCTATTGTCCGTTGTCTTCTTCGGGGAATGCAAGTCCCCAAGTCTTATTGGCCTCACGCCGTTCTCATTTCAGCCTATCTTCTCAATCGTACCCCGAGTCGTGCATTGCATAATTTTGCTCCACTTCATCTTCTGCATCCTAATAGGTCCTTTTTCTCCCTTCTTCCCAAAGTGTTTGGATGCACCAGCTTTGTTCATGACCAGAATCCTTCTCGAACGAAGCTTGATTATAAGGCCATCCAGTACATTTTTCTAGGGTATTCCTCTATGTCTAAGGGATATCGTTGTTATGATCCTATTGGTCGGCAGACTTATCACTCTCTCGATGTCACGTTCCATGAGTCTACCCCCTTCTACACTGAGCCTCCTACCTCTACCCCCACTGGGCAAGACCATATCTCTCTCATTCCACAGGTTTACACTCGCCGACCGCGCCCTTTGGAGCCTCTGCCAGCATCTTCACCGAGCTCAAGTATGTCTCCTCTAGTCCCTAATCCCCCTGCTCCCTTCTCAAGGTATCCTTCTCGAATCCGTCGAGCTCCTGATAGACTTTCTTTAGCCTATTTTACTAACTACCCTATCTCCCAGTATCTTTCTTATCTGGACATTTCCTCGAGTTATCAAGCCTTTTGGGACATGTTGATGCTATTATCATACCTCGCTCACTTCATGAGACCCTCTAGGACCCCAAATGGGTTGCAGCCATGCGTACTGAGATGGAAGCTCTACAGCAATAACATACTTGGGATCTTGTTCCCCTTCCTTCAGGTGCACACACGGTGGGCTGTAAATGGGTGTTCACAGTTAAGCACCTCGCAGATGGTACTGTTGACAAGTATAAAGCCCACTTGGTGGCCAAGGGTTTTACGCAGATTCCAGGTAAGGATTTTCATACTACATTTTCTCCTATAGCAAAGCTTACTACTGTTCGCCTGCTTATCTCTTTGGCAGCTTCTTTCACTTGGCCTTTATATTAGCTTGATGTCAAGAACGCCTTCTTGAATGGTGATCTTACTGATAATATTTACATGGATCCCCCTCCCAATTTTTCTGCTCAGGTCTGGAAAGGTGTATAAATTGCGCAAGTCCTTATATGGGCTTAAGCAATCACCTCGTGCATGGTTTGGTAGATTCAGTGATGTGGTTCTCTCTATGGGATTTACTCAATGCCAGTCAGACCACACTTGCTTTATTAGGCGTCTCTCCCATGGTCCTTGCACCATTATCTCTGTCTATGTGGATGATATTATTGTTACAGGTAATGACTTGTCTGGAATTGCTCAGATTAAAAAGGACTTAGGGGACACCTTTGACATCAAGGATCTGGGACCCCTAAAGTATTTCTTGGGCATTGAGATAGCACGCTCCTACAAGGGCATTTCCTCTCTCAACGGAAATATGCCCTAGATCTCCTTATGGACACTAGTATGTTAGGATGTCGGCCTGCTTTTACTCCCTAGATCCTAATATTTCCATTTCTGCAAAGTCTGGTGATCTATTGACAAACCCTCCGATGTATTAGAGACTTGTTGGTCGCCTCATCTATTTGACCGGCACTCGGTCTGATTTGGCCTCTGCAATGAGCCTAGTAAGTCAGTTCATGCATTCTCCCCGGACTTCACATCTTGATGTTGTCTATCACATCTTACGGTATGTAAAAACCTCACCTGGACTGGGATTATTCTATTCATCTGGAATACAACCAGGTCTTTCCGTGTTTACTGATGCTGACTATGCTAGGTCCAAGACTGACAGAGGATCTACCTCAGGTATTTGTACTTTCAAGGGCAATCATCTTCTTTCTTGGATGAGTAAGAAGCAGGCAGTGGTTTCACGTTCTTCTACTAAGGCTGAGTACCTCGCTATGGCACAAGGTACCTGTGAGATCCTATGGCTACGCGCTCTCCTATTTGAGATTGGCTTTCCTATGACAGACTCTTCTTTGTTGTTTTGTGACAACAAATCTGCTATATGTCTCTCCTCTGATTCAATTCTGCATGAGAGGACCAAGCATATTGAGGTGGTTATTCACTTCATCAGGGAAAAAGTTCGTTCTAGGATTATCTCTCCCTACTTTATCTCCTCCAAAGGCTAGGTTGCTGATGTCTTCACCAAGTCTATTGGCCCAGGTTTATTACAAACTGCTCTCTCCAAGCTTCGACTTGTCAACATCTTCGTTTCAGCTTGTGGGGGAGTATTAAACATAGTGTATAGTTTTTAGTCCCACATCGGAATGTTAGGATAACCTCACTCACTTGTATAGCTATATATACATTTCAAAGTTGTAAGCTAAGTAAACTAAGTGATATTCACTTCCTCATGTATAGTTCTCTCTCTTTTACTTTATTCTGATACACATTGTGGTAAGAACAACCATCCTATTGGGATCTCCATGGGAAACCAACTTGGTCTAATTAACTCTATATCTGAGGGTGATTCCACTGTTGAAACTTCAAGTGCACCTACCACTCCAAGGGAGCTGAGTATGTCATTTACCGTGTCCAGGAGTATAAAAATCTTATTTGAATGGCTTAAGAAATCCAAATCCATTCCTCTATATCTAATGCTACTTTGATCCGTCAGGTACAACCAGGCTTCTTGCCACTTCATCCTCTTCATCCTAGGTTATTGATTTTAGTGCGATGGTGTCTCCTCCCATATGATAGGTAGTCATAATTAATTTTAGTCCTTGAAACCTACTACTTTACACTCTTAAGTTTACTCTTGATGATGGTTCAATTCTAGTAGTTAGTTTGGTTTCAATATTATTTTGTTTCCTTATATGCCTCTTTCCTCTATGTTATACTGTAATATGTGCCTAATGTTAAATAGCACGCTTATTCGGGTCATCAATCTCTTCAAAAACTATTCAAGTCTATTTCTCATTTTGAGAGTTCAATGTGTCAGTTTAGAAAGCATGTTAGCACATCTCTTCCATCTAGAATCAAGTCTCACAATAAATTATTGTTGTCTTATTCATTCAAGTATTTGGGGTCCGTAGAGCCAAGAATTTGACTAGTCATCAATATTTTGTCGTTTGCGGATGATTTTTTCGTGTATCACCTAGATCTAGTTGTTAAAAAACAGGTCTGGATTTTTTTATGTATTTACTCAATTCTACCAAGAAAAAAAAAAAAACTAAGTTTGGCATTGATATTCAAATTCTTGATTAGACAATGCAGTTGAATTTGCTCAAAATGAGCTTCAATTTTTTGCAACAGCCTGTCCAAAGGGATTATTCATCAATTATCATGCATACATAGGTCTCTACCTCCTTCATATGCATGTTCCTTAAACCTTCTGGACTGATGCTTTTGTCACAACCTATTTTCTACTCAAGGATGTCCTCCAGTGTTCTAAGAGGGCAAATTCCTTTCCCCATCATGCACCAGAAACAGCCATGCTCTTCATTGTGCCTCGTGTCTTTGGGTGCACATGTTTTGTTCATGTTCCACATACTAGTCAAGGCAAGTTCTCTCGTCATGCTATTAATTCTGTCTTTGTTGGGTACTTGGGAACTCAGAAAGGTTATAAATGTTATATCCCCATATTCGCAGGAAATATGTTAGTGTCGATGTCACCACTTTTTAGGGGACACCTTATTTCTCTACTGCAGGGTCCTCCTTGGATGAATCTATTTTGAGTTCATCAACAATTTATGATTCAACCTCATTTGTACTGATATCCCTCACTAGAAATCTCCTACTCTTCAAAATCCAACCATACTGATCCAGAGAAACAATTGAGGGTTTATGAACTACGCAAAGCAAGTGCAGACATCACTACAACCATGCAGCCACCTCTTTTGCCCATCACTATTTCAACTTCTGGTTTTGGAGATTGATCCTAGTGTGACTTGAATTTGCCCATTGCTCATTGGAAAGGTACTTAAGCATGTTTAGCAGTTCTTAGTTGTTTATCCTATTCATTATTGCTCACTATGTTTCAATCACCACCTAGTCTAATACTTTCATTTGTGTCACAAGCCAAGTTTGTTCAAGGCATTATGCTTGCCTATGACTGCTTGTCTTGTGTTTGTGGGATGGTAACCATCATGTAAATAATAGTGTAGCTTTTATTCTTTTAAGTAGGATAATGTCTTTGTCAAAAAAGGGAGTATGACTACCGGGTCAATTTGATGTTCCTTAGTGCCAAAGCTAGAATAGCACAAAAAACTCTTTAGGGGAGGGTGAGTGTTCATCAATGATTGCAAAAGTCACTAGCTATCGTAAATGTGTTTAGCCTACTTACTTCCCTCACTAAACAAGTGATGCCTACAGAGTTGTGAATAATGAATTGCATTGCTTTACTGTTTACCACATGATTCTCGTTTGCTTTTATGTTTGTTTATTGCTTTCGCTTACTTTGCATTGGATGTTTGTGAAATTGTTCATGTGGGAAAACAATTGATTACTTTTAGCTGACTAGTGCCCCACACCCTTCATAGTCGGTGTCAAAGCTTGGTTAATTCCTTCGGGATTCAGTTGCCTTCAGATTATGGGATTGTGTGAAGCATCCATGGAAGAACTATTACATACACTAATACCAAGATAATTGATGCAATGAAGGCAACAAAGTGCTCATGAAGGCAGCCCAACATTCAAAATGGATTGATTTATTGGAGGAATCCCAAAAACAACAGCAAAGTTCCATTGAAGAGTTTTAAAATACTTTCGTGGTACGATGGCAGTGCTACAAAGTGAGCTTTCTACCAGGTGAACCTGATGGTTTAGGAATTCAAATACTAAAGGGATCAAATATGAAAGAACAAGGGTGTAGAACCAAAAGTGTATGGACCGCTCATGATGCTAAGGAGTTGGAGAATTTATTTGACATCGTGTATATGCTGCCTAACATGCATAGTTGTTGTGCTATTCATCCCCGATACCCATGTTCGCTTATTGTAGTATATAGAAGTGGTTTTGATGACCTCTATAGAGAGAGTTTTGGCTAATACTGTTAATGTACAAATCATAACCATAAAATGGCTGGATCCTCCAACTGTCCATTGTGGTTCAAGGCAGTGGTGTGCATATTAATGCAAAAGGGAAGACCAAGAATTTGTTGCATATTAATGCAAAAGGGAATACCAAGAATTTGTTGCATACTCCACCACTCCTGGACTCAAAAGATCATGAAGATTGGGTGAAAAAAAAAATGATTTATTGCTTGTGTGATTGTGGAAAAGCATGAAGCCACAACTTGCTGTGAGCATGATGTTTCATAGAACAGCCAAGGCCACATGGAACGATCTTTGTGAAAGCTTGTCACGAGGTAAAAATTAAACTCGTGTTTTAGACCTATATGATAAGTTTTTCAAACATGACCAAGATAGTTCAATTATTGAGTATTCTATCACTTTAAAGGGTACTTGGGAGGAACTCAACATCTATGAACTAGTTCCGACCTTGAGATGATTAAGAGGCAAAGAGCAGAGTTTTTGGCTGCCAAGTTTTTGTCTAGGCTAAGTCCTAACCTTCAACCCATCCATTATCAGATTTTTGCTGGTGAATCCGTACCATCCATGAATGAAGCATATGTTAAGAGTCCAACTGATCACCAAAAAAAGGCTCTTTGTCTTATTCTCAAACTAGCCATGGTTAACACTACCTCCAACCATGGTAAGGGAAGTGTTGCAGGGCAAGGACAGGATTTGGAAAGCGGTCGTGGCAGGACAAGGAGGAGTTTGTCATGGAAATTCTCGCATTCGCACACATATGTGCCAAGGAAATCCATACTTTTGATTGCTCTTGGGATCACCATAGAAACCAACTTGGGCTAATAAGTCTCTTGTCAGAATCTGAACTTGGCTTGGGCTAATAAGTATCTCGTTGAGAATGATTTCGCTATTGAAACTTCAAGTGCACATGGCCACTCCACTAAGGAGATGTGTATATCATCTACCATGTCTTGAGAGGAGTATAGCAATCTTGTCTGCATGGTTCAACAACTCAAACTTAGTCTTTCCATCTAATCCTACTGTGGCCCATTCTTGTAGAGCTCGGCTTCTTGCATCTTCATCCTCTTCACCCCAAGTTATTCATTCTAATGCCCCCTTCACATGACAAGTAGTCCTAAATTATCTCAATCCTTGAAACACACTTTTGTATAATCTAAGATTACTCTTGCTGATGGTTCAAGTTACACTTACACCAATTTCTAGTTGTGGCTAAGGCTAGATAACCAAACCATACCCCTCAAACCATTAATCGAACCAAAGTTTCAGTTCAATAAATATTGCAAGCTAAAACCAAAGAGTTTTAAACAATTAAACAAAATTCAATTAACTGGGTTTTAGACCAAAACCGAACCGAACCGTCAAATCCAATTTAAAATTTTAGAATCACTACAAATTTTTATTCCCCCCCCCCCCCCCCCACCCCATAACAATCAACATGTAAATTTTAATATTCATCAATAAAATTGAAGTATCAATCTTAGTGAAATATAATTGCCTTTTATAATTTAAATTATTAAAAAAATTGTATATAATATGTATTTTTATAAATTTTTAATATATCGGTTTAGTTCAGTGAACCATGGTTATTGAATGGGCCAACTTAACCAAAAAAATTAAAACTTCCGAACCAAAATCAAGCTGAAACAATGGTTAACCAACATGTAAAAAAGGGCAGTCTGGTGCACAAAGCTCCCACGTACGCGGGGTCCGAGGAAGGGGCGGACCACAACGGATCTATAGCATGCAGCCTTAACTTGCATTTTTGCAGGAGGTTGTTTCCACGCCTTGAATCCGTGACCTCCATCATTAACCAACATGTAAATTTTAGGAGGTTGTTTCCACACCTCGAACCCATGACCTCCATCATTAACCAACATGTAAATTTTAATATTCATCATTAAAATTTAAGTATCAATCTTAGTAAAATACAATTGATTTTAATTTAAATTACTAAAAAAATTATATATAATATGTATTTTTATAAATTGTTAATATATCGATTTAGTTCGGTTAACCATGGTTATTGAATGGGCAAAATTAACCCCAAAAAAAATTAAAAATTACGAACCAAAATCAAACTGAAATAATGGTTAGCCAATACTTTGGTTTGGTTTTGCGGTTTGGTTCGGTTTTTTGAATTTTCTTACCCACCCCTAGTTGCAGCAATATTCTTTTTCATTTTCTTCTGTGCCTTTTTCCTCTATGTTATATGTGCCTAAATTCCTCTTCAACTCGTTATCAATTAGTCAATTAACTAGATCTCATAACTGTTTAACAACTTTCCTTCCTTCTCATTATGCTATTCGATATCTCCAAACAAAGAAGAGAATTGGTGGAGAACTTGAGAAGGACAGCTTGTACTATTTCGATAGTGGTGGTAGTAGATCTAGTTCCTGTCATACCACTTCCTCAATTTCTACTCGTGGTGTTTCAATTAGTGGCACACTTGTTTGGGTCATCCATCCCTTCAAAAACCATAACAAGTTTTTCCTATGTTCGAGTCTGTTTCTCATTTTGAGTGTACTGCATGTCAGCTAAGAAAGCATTATAGAGCATCTTTTCCATCTAGAATTGAGTCTCATAGTAAATTTCTTAATGTATTACTCAATTCTACCAAGAAAAAAATTTCAGTTTGGCATTAATATTCAAGTTTTTTTTATCTATTAGTGAGCTTAAATTTGTTCAAAATAAGCTTCAATCTCTTTTCTTGGCTAAAGGGATTATTCATCAAATATCATGTACACATACCCCATAGAAAAATGGGTAGCTAAACGAAAAAAATGGATATTTACTTGGTGTCACACAGTTTCTACTCCTTCATATGCATGTTCCTAAAACCTTTTGAAATGACATACTCTACTCCTTCATATGCTCTTCTTACGGTGTTCTACTCAACAAGATCCCCTCCAATGCTCTAAAGGGACAAATTCTCTTCTCTATCATGTACCTACAAACATCCATGTTCACTTTTGTGCATCATTTCTACAAAGCTCTAATACCATGTTAGATTACTACTTTACCAAAAGTTTAAGCAATTAGGTTGTGTTAATGGTTATTTTAGTCTTTTAGTATCATTAGTGTGTTAATGTAATGAGAGTTAGTAAGGGTATTATGGTCGCTAGAATGTATTTGATATGTATTATAAATAGAGGGTGAAACCTATCATTGGGTTAGGTCTTTCATTTTACAAAAAATCTCAACATGGCTCCAAAGCTGGTTATCAGGAAGTCCTAGGTTCTAGTCTCCCTGCCTGTGTTTATCGTGTAGTGTTTAAAAAAATTATTATATTCCCTGAAATAGGTGTTGGTTATCTTGTGTTTATCTCTCCACGTTCTATCAGGCTGCATGTGCAGGGAGAGTTAAAGCTTGATATAGATAGTCAGCCCACAACTTAATAGCTTAACCTTTTAGGTAAAGTGGTAATTTAACAATTTCTTTGGGCGCACATGTTTCGTTCCTATTCCAAGACAAGTTCTCTCCTCTTACTTTAAAAGCATCTTTGTTGGCTACATCTCCATACTCGTAGGAAATATGTTAGTGTAAATGTTACCTTCTTTAAGGGGGCATTTTATTTCTTGTAGAATCCTTGGATGAATCTATTTTGAGTCTAGCAATTTTTGGTTTCCCCTCGAGCATTGACCCTCATGTTCCTACCCTTATTCCTCTAGATAAAACTTTCTCTCCTCTTCCAAATCCAATAGTTTTTGACTCAAAAATAATTGAATGTTTATGATCAATGGAAAGTAGGAACAAACATCACCACCACTAAACATCACCACCACCAGCTCGTTTTGTTCTATCTTTCGGTTCTAAAGATCCATCCTAGCATGAATTGGATTTTCCAACTCCTCATTAAAAATAGGTACCTAAACATTAGTTCAACAATTGTTCTTTACCTTTCTAGTCCTATGCATTCTTTTGCCTCGCCTACTTCCTTTATTTCTATCCCTTCCACACATGTTGAAATGCTTGCATATGCAAACCCTCTATGGAAGCATGCAATGGATGTAGAAATGGATGTCTTGACTGTTTAAGGATCTAGGGTCATGGTGAATCTTCATCCTTGTAAGGAAGTTTGTTAGGTGTCATTGGGCTACACCGTTAAAGGTCTACTCAACAACTCTATCAAGTGGCTTACGGCACAATGGGTCACCAAGGGGTACACCCTAACATATGGTATTGGTTAATTTGCAACCACCTCACATGTTGCTTCACCTAAATTTTCTTCATGTATTGATCTCATGACAACTCTGCCTATGATGCACTTAATGTCCTAATCTTTTCACACACAGTTGGTCCCAGGCTTGGATAAAGGAGGAAGGTTGCATTACGCAACTGACAACCAGCGTAAAACTTGTCAAATCACTATGATATGAATGTTGTCCAATATGCAAGGGTTCCCGCATCATTCTAGACGTGGGTGGGTAAAGAAGTTAGTTCACGAGACTAGGATTGCATTAGAAACTTGGAATATAAAGATACTTACAAGTAAAAGCATGGAAATTGTGGATACAATTATTAGAATAAAAATTAATATAATTTGCCTTCAAGAAACTAAGTGGGTGGGGGAGAAAATTAAAAAAATTGATAAATCAGGATTTAAACTTTGGTATACCGAAAAATAAAAAACACAAGAATGAGGTAGGAATTATTATAGAAAAAAAACTTAAAAGATAGCATTGTAGATGCAAATAGAGTAGGGGATAGAATTATAAAAATCAAGATGGTCTTAGGCCAAGAGATAATAAATATCATTAGTGTTTATGCTCCTTAACTAAGCTTATCAGAAAATCTTAAGAGACAATTTTGGGAAGATATGGATAGTATTATACAAGGCATATCAGGGACTGAAAAAATATTCATAGGAGGAGATCTAAATGGACACATTAGAAGGGATAATAAAGGTAATGAAAGAATGCATGGAGGATATGGATATGGAAACAAAAATGAGTCTAGGGAGATGATCTTATACTTTGCTATGTCATATGATTTTATTCCAATGAATACTTATTTTAAGAAGAGAGAAGAACACTTACTAACCTTCAAAAGTGTACAAAATAAAAGTCAAATAGTTTTTTTCTTAACTAGGAAGGTAGATCGTTTATCATGCAGGGATTGTAAAGTTATCCAAGGAGAAAGCTTAACCACACAACATAAAGTTTAGTTATTAGATATATGTGTTAAAAAATGGAAGAGAAGGGATAAAATAAATCAGTGTAAGAGAACTATATGGTGGAACCTAAAGGAAGAAAATATAATAAAATTTAAAAATAAAATGATCAAAATGGTAATTGGATTATAGAGGATGGTGTAGACGCAAACACTCTTTGGAGTAGGATAACTAGCTCTATTAAAAAAAACAGCAAAAGAGATTTTAGGTGAGTCAAGAGGAAGATTCTCGAATAGCTAATAAAGTTGGTAGTGAGATCAAAATGTTCAAAAAATCATAAAGACAACGAATTTGGTATAAAACATGGCAAAAATGTAGAAACATAAATGACTTTGAAAAGTATAGAGAGGCAAGAAAAATGCAAAAGAGGTTGTTAGTGAAGCTAAACATAGATTATTTAATAATTTGTATGATAGATTAGATACGAAAAAAAAAGGGGGAAAGAGATATATTTAAACTTGTTAGCGCTAGAGAAAGAAAAAGTAAGGATTTAGGTATTGTAAAATGCATAAAAAGTGAGAAGGATATTGTCTTGGTTAAGGAAGAGGGCATAAAAGAAAGATGGTGAAGTTACTTTAGTAAGCTATTTAATGAAAATCAAATAGAAGGCTTAAACTTAAAATTGACAAATGAGGAAAAAATTAAAAATATGATATTTAGTCCCAATATTAGTGTTAACGAAGTTAAGTTTGTACTAAAAAAGATTAAAAAATGGAAAACTATAGGACCAGATAACATCCCAATTGAAGTTTGGAATTGCCTAGGTGAAAATGGAATTATATGGTTAAGTAATTTATTTGACACAATTATAAAAACTAAGAAAATGTCAGATGAATGGAAAAAAAGCACTTTAATACCTATATACAAAAATAAAGGAGATATTAAAAATTGTATTAACTATCATGGAATTAAACTTATGAGTCATACGATGAACTATGGGAAATGGTAGTTGAACAAAGATTAAGATTAGAAACGAAGGTCTCAAAAATCAATTTGGTTTTATGCCTAGGAGATCTACTAAAAAGCTATATATCTTTTACGAAGATTAATAGAAAAGTTTAGGTAAAAGAAAAGGGATTTTCTAAGGTGTTTATTGATTTAGAGAAAGCGTATGATAGGATACCTAAAGAAGTTCTATGGTGGGTTTTAGGGGGGAAAAAAGGTGTATGTAGTAGGTATACTGATGTCATTAAGGATATGTATGATGGTATAATGATTAGTGTAAGGACTATAGGTGGAGGGACTAGAGAATTTCCAATCAAAATAGGTGTACATCAAGGATCAGCTTGAGCCCTTATCTTTTTGCCTTAGTAATGGATCAACTTACTAGAAGTATCCAAAATGAGGTTCTATAATATATGTTGTTTGCAGATGATATTGTATTGATTGATGAAACTGGGAGTGGAGTAAAGGCTAAGTTAGAATTATGGAGAGAAACTTTAGAATCTAAAGGCTTTAGGATAAGTAGAAATAAGACAGAATATATGAAATGTGATTTCAATAATAGTAGGTGGAATATTGGAGAAAAAGTCAAACTTGATGATGTAGAAATAAATAGCACCTGTAGATTTCAATACCTTGGATCTATTATACAAGCTGAAGGAGATATTGAAGAGGATGTAATGCATAGAGTTAAAGCAGGTTGGGTAAAATGGAGAAATGTTTCAACTGTGCTTTGTGATCGTAGAATACCCTTAAAATTAAAAGAAAAGTTTTATAGGCAACTATAAGACCAGCTATGCTATATGTATCAGAATGTTAGGCAATTAAGAAACAACATATCCAAAAAGTGAAAGTTACCGAGATGAGAGAATGCTTAGACAAATGATTAGTATAACATTGAAAGATAAATTTAAAAATATTTGCAGTAAGTTAGGCATAACTCCTGTAGAAGATAAGATAAGAGAGGGACGACTCAGATGGTTTGGACACTTGCAACATAGGCCACATAGCGCGCCAGTGAGGAATAGTGAGTTAGTTGTTATGAGGGGTAATAGAAGGGGTAGGGGTAGACCTAAAATAACTTGAAATGATATAATGAGTAAGGATTTAATAACCCTGAATTTGTCGAAAGAAATTTTCCATGATCGCATAAATTGACAGAAAAGGATTCATGTATCTGACTCCACCTAGCGGGCCTTAAGGCTTGGTGTTGTTGTTGTTGCATTGATTGATGGGGATCAGCTGGCCTTACCCCTTTCCTTTGCTGACATGATGACACGTGGATGGCCTCCAAATATCCACTTTAGTTCATAACTATTTTGCAAGAACCCATGAATTAATGTGCAAATTTCTCTATCAAAACCTTCCCATCTTCAAAAAGTTTGAACACAAAAGTAGTGGAAAATTTTGTTAGCTTTCTTTTGATACCAACATCGCCCTATTTGGAGTTCTCTAGTAGAAGTTATGCCCCAAATACTGAAGGGTGTTCGCGGCTGAAATTGTCCATCCATCAGCAGCTCGCAGGTTTTCCAGTGAGTCTCGACCAAGATGCGACTAGGACACGATGAGGTGCGACCAAGTCTCCTGCACACTAAAGAACTCCAGAGAACTTCGACCAAGAGTGCGAGTAGGAGTTGAACCCCTCCTTTTGACTTTTATTTAATATGTAATATTGCAAGATAACTTGCTTGTATGTGCTTCTTAGTAAGTTGTTCTTAGTAAGTTGTGAGTGTGCATTTATTTCTTTGTCTCCCATGCTTGTATGGGAAGTGTACGTTGTTTAATTGTCTTGTATCCTTTGTGTTAAGTCTTTATATTCTCCATTGTAAGAACTGAAAGTAGCTAAGTCTGAATATTGATATTGAAAGGATTTTCCTTTGCTGAAGTTCATTATAGCTTTATCCGATCCTTGTGATTGAGTGGTGAGAGGCTACGCGTTCTCTCCGGAGATTAGGTGGTGAGAGACTACTAACCTATCCAGCAACTCCATCTCCATATCCTCCCTCCCTCACTCTCACGGCCACCACCAAAGTTACATCCACACGGGCATTTTATATACACAGCAGTTCTACTTCCATCATTACATTTCGAAGCTTGTTCCAAGGATTTTTTGGCAAGATCTGCGTTTGTGTATATACACAGCAGTTCTACTTCCATCATTACATTTCGAAGCTTGTTCCAAGGATTTTCTGGCAGGATCTAAGTTTGTGTGAATCATAACAAATCACCCAACAATTTCATTGGTAAGATTGATATTTTCATAAGCCCTTAACAAGTTGTGAACTCTGGTTTGAAGCCCCATAGTCCCAGTTGAAATAGCCTTTGAATTCTTGCAGTTTATCTATATTCCTGAATCTTGCTTAATCTCATGTCGGATAATCTCTAGTCTTCCCAAAGATTTTCCTTTGGTAAGGTTGTAATCTTCCTAATTCATATTTGATTATAAACCATAACTTTATCTTGTAAGCCTTTGCTTGAAAACCCTAAAATTTCATGTTTGTTAAGCCCTTTGAATCCTGAGAATGCAATATTATTACTTGCTAGTTCAAAATCAATTCTGGGAATATTATTGTGCTAAACATAGAACTACAATCTTGAAAAATTGAAATAGCATCTTTTCCGCATTTAACTCGATTCCTTTGTGAAAGAACTAATTGGGACTTATTTCAGAACAACACCATACACCCTTTCAAAATCCCCACAACATGTGAAATGTCTTATGATTTATGGTGTTTATGAAAGTTAATTGAATTCTTAATTTAAAGTGCATTGAGTGTATGTGCTGGTGTGAGGGTTGAACTGTAGGACATAGGCCACCCTTACCCGTCCTACACCATTGATCTTATGACAGTTAATTCCATTGATCCTCATACCAATTGGATGTGAAGAATTCCTTCTTGTATGGTAATTTGTAGGAAGAGGTATACATGGAGCAACCTCCTTAGTATGCTGCTCAAGGAGAGGATGGTAAGTTATGTAGGTTGCATAAGACCATTTATCTTCTTAGGTAGTCTCTTCAAGCTTAATTTGACAAATTTAGTATGGGGTCACTACATTTGGTTTTATCCAATGCTACTCTCTTCATTTAACTTTTTTCTACCAAAAGGAGATAGGTGAGGTATTTCTAGTAGTTTATGTTGATAATATCATTATCACCAGCTGTGACAAGAGAAGGATTGCCCATATCAAGCAATGGCTTCAAGAAAATTTTCGAAACAAGAACTTGGGTACTCTATGTTACTCTCTTGGTATTGAGATTGTACAATGTAATAAAGGGTTGAATCTATCTCAACAGAAATATACCTTGGACTTGCTAAGGTAGCCTCGTATGTTAGGAGCTAAGCTAGTTGATACTCCTATGAATCCCAGTGTGAAGTTATCTAGGGATGTTGTCCTGAACTTTGAAGATAAATATTGATAGAAGCACTTGGTTTGTGAGTTGAACTACTTGACTATCACTAGACCTAATGTTTTCTTTGTTGTGGGGGTGGAAAGTCAATTTAAAAAAAATCCCAATGCCAAGATGTTGTTTGTAGGATCCTACAGTATGTCAAATGCTCTCCTGGCACAAATTTGATATATAAATGCAATAGAAACTGCAAGATAGATACTCTGATGCAAATTGGGCTAGCTCGGTTGATGATTAAAGGTCTATATTGCACATTTTTCAAAAGTAATCTTGTTCACTGGAGTAGTAAGAAATGAACTACTATAGCAAGATCTTTTGCTAAAGCAGAAAATCAACTTATGACTCAAATTGTGATACGACAAAGCACATTTTAAAGTTGTCATTTTGTGAGAGATGTTGTGCTCGAGAAGCTATGAGGACTTTCTTTGTGAAATATATGGATTAGTTATATTGTCACAAAGACTTTATTTAAGTATGCCTTGTCTAATGATTGTGAAAAGCTAGGGTTAGGTGACATTAATACACCTCCAGCTTAAAATGAATGCTAGAAGAAAATATGCTATTTTAGAAATTAATGTCTTGTGAGTGGGGTTATCTTTGTCTCTATTTGCAGAGGGTAGATCTGGAGCCATACGTATGCTCCTGGAATCTGCCATCACACTTTTCTCCCTTCGTTCCTCTTTCTGTCTTTCTCTTCTTCCTTTCACCATCTCTCATTTTACAATATATAGAATTCTAGATCATAAAAGAGCAAAGTTAAGATCAAGGAGGACTTTAAAAAATCCTCTCTGTAGGATATGATGAAAATTAAAAGCCTATACATTGTTGAATCTGCACTCTATGTTAGTGTGGAATAAAAGATGTTGAACTTCTTGAACAAAAATTTTCAAAATGATTCCAGTACTGTTTCAGAATCTAGCCCTAGTTCATCTCCTAGCAGTAAAAGTAAATGTCTAAACCTCTTGGTGAACCTAAAAGCGGTCGAGGAGCCAAAAAAAAGTATTTGAATGCTACTTTCATATCAAGCTATTGCACTCCTTGTTGAAGGAAATAGAATTGTTGTACTTAGTAAAATACTCATCTTATTAAACATAGAGGATAATCCCAAAAAGTTTGCTGAAGCTATGGATGCTAACAATGTGGAGTTTCAAGAGTTAACAAATAATGAAACAGACTCAATATTATCAAATGAGTAGAATCCTGACCAATTACAATGGTGAAGTAAAAGTCCAACTATAGCATGCATAGTTGGTTTTATTGAACACAAAACTGTTGAAGTCATATGCTACTTTGCCAGGAAATGGTTACCCATCAAGGTGATGATCTAAATGCAGTAGGTCCAAGAATAATGGCCCATGATGAGGCAGTTTGAGCATCAGCTCATGGTGCCTATCAGCTTGGTGCAGATTCTTTTAACATTGTTGTTTTTGGTCAAGTTTATACTGCTAGAGTTACAGAAATGCAGAGGTCAAGCAAGCTTTTTGTTTAGAGTTTAAAAGATGCATTGCTTATGGAATGTATAAAATATATGAAGATTCTCTGGTTGGTATATGTAAGAAAGAAACAAAAATTATAGGAAAAGGATGCCAAGGAGAAGACTGTTGCATGGCTCAAGCATGGAAACATAATGCTAGACCAGTTTTACCAGTGCTGTATTTGGCATGGTGGTGTTTAAGCCTTAGATTTGGAACTGTGTAGATTTGAACTAAATGTAATACAAAACTATATAGAGTTGTGTTAAATTCATATAAATTCAAATCTAAGGCTTGAACTCTGTACTGACAAATGCAATGCAAGTATATGTCCTCTCAAGAATAAAGTTAATGTGTTTGTCATATTTTCAAAATCAAGGCTTTCAGTTGAGATATATTTCTTCTCTCCCATCTGTCACTTTATTCTGATGGTGGTGATGAGTACACTAAACAAAGCATGTGATTTTTTCCCCCCATCGCATTACCCACTTCACTACTGGACCACTGCCAAATGTAGGCAGAAATATGTAGTTGAAATGGGTATCACCTTATTGCACAGTCTCTCTCTTTATCGTGTTTTCCTGGCCTCATACTTGCTAATGCACCGCATATTTGATCAACAGTCTACCTACACCGTTGCTGAGTTTAAAATCAAATCACCTTATGAAGCTTTCCGAAACTATCTCAAACTTAAGGTATTTGGGTACCTTTTCACGGACACTCCTCGCTCAAAGTGCATGTAACTGCTATAACCCATTTCTCAACAAGGTTTTACATTTTGCGCCAAGTCTGCTTATGTGAAAATACATTTCCTTCCATTACTGCAACTCATTCTTCTCCCCCTAGTCCTACTGCCGATATAATGGGTTCTCTCTCCTTTTTTCGCGCGCTTGATCCACCTCCTAATTCATCTCTCACCAAAAATATATATATATACATATATATATATATATATATAAATAAATTTGCCTCATCTCAAAGTTGGGGTTGAGTCCTCAAGATTTTCCTGTTTACAGAGGCTCCAATTTACACAAATTTAAAGCAAACGGATGAAATGTAACGCAACCGAGCTTCTAAAATCAAGTGGCACCAAGAAATTCACAATCCATGGAAAAAAAAAAAAAAAAAACCCACATATAAAATATGAAAAATAGGATCATCTAGAGTCGTTCTACGCAATATTTGAACAAATACGTGCATAATTAGAAAAATGCGCAGCCATTTGAAATTTTGGAACGGACGTATAGATATACGCGTACTTACAGTTTCTCTAAGGTTGAGATTTCGATAGCCATGGCGTCTTGATCCGCCAATTCACAATCGAGGGAAGGCTCCGATTATTACAGAAGTAACGCCTGCAGATCAACAGACAGAGACAGAGAGCAAGAGAGTTCAAATATCAGGCACATGTCAATTGCAAGAGAGTTAACTCCGTTTATTGCCGCCCCGTGGTTCCCCCGTATCTTTTGACATGCGAATATGCATTAAAGATTTCAGCGGTCCGCCTTCCTCTAGCTGTCTACCATTCTCCGGGAAATATTTGTGTCAAGATTAATGTAATGATAAGTTAATACTTACATTATTCATTGAAACCTATTTTAATGTTTATATTTTTAATTAGTATAATTAAATTTTAATATTTATTAACTTTTACTTTTTTTATTTGTTATTTAATTTTATTGATTAGCCAATTTATTTGGGATTTGGATAATATGGATAATAGTAGGAAAAGTATGTATTATTTTTTAAATTTTTTAATACTAGTTATGTACTTGAAATGATAATCACTTCAAAAAAAAAACTTTGAAAGATTTTTTTTCATAGCATTAAGTTCATAATAAATAATAGTGATTGGCTAGTTAGCAGGTAATGTAAATTCGGCATTTTATATATGCAAAGGAGATTTGTTAATATTTTTAAATTTAGTTACGATGATAAAAATAATTACATGACATTAGAAGTACAAATTATTAAAAGAAAATATAAAGAGTAAAATAGATATTATTCAGCAGTATGAGGATTAATTTATGATTTGATTATGTGTGAATTTAAAATAATTTTATATTATTTTTTTTCAAATTCATACAAATTTACATTTAAATTTTACATTTTATAGTTCCAAACATTATATTATGTATATTTGATACTTTCAAATTTTCAGTTCAAAAAAAAAATATTATATGCATATACATACATATATATAATGGGGGCTGCAAGCTTCTTCTTTTTTTTTTGTAATTTATTGGAGTTAGGTATAAGATAGCCTGAAATTGTTCATTGGACTCCTCCCCTTCTCAAATTTTTCTGAGTTTTATTTTAAATTTTGAATATGAGATTCCAAGCATAAACTCCTATCATCATTTAAATGTCCCCTAAAAAATAAGGTGGTGATAATTGTTATGATATATGCATAAAAATGGTAATTAAGTGTGGCTATAGCAAAGGAAATGTGATATGATATAAGTTGAACATGTGTTATTAAGAGTGCTAATGATGATCACAATAATGTAACTACAAGATTTATTTTAGCTAGAGTAATGATGGAATGTCTGAAATGATTGTAGGAGTGTTTGTGGAAATCTCCTATTAGGCATATGACACCAAATTTATAGGATAATGGACAACTAAGAAACAAAATCTAACAATTGCAAAAAAGCTAAACATGTGCTCAAATAAATGAAGGAGTTAAATAAATTGTTGAATAACAATTTAAAATAAACAATTTGTCTTAGAAGATGAGGATTTGTGATGAGTCCCTAAAATATATGATTTTTGTAATGCCCCGAACCCTTAAACCTGGGTTTGGTGCGTTATACTTGATAAAATCTCTGATAATCCATAAGTCAACATATACGCAGCGGAAAACATAAACAAAATCTTCATACAACATAATCATATAATACCATAATTTCGTAGTACCAGAGTTTACTAACCCTATCTAAATTTCACAATATCCATCCAACACCTGCATTTCCATAAATATACAAATCTCCAAAACATTTCAGTATGTTCACAATCATTTCGTTCTCAATGGACTTAAAACATAACGACATAAAACATAAAATATATACATCCCTAAGTATTAACAAACATATACCCTTTATCTTTATGTTCCTAAAAAATGCTAAATACCCTCGAGCTCTCTAAGTTCGACCTCGAGAATGTCCTGAAAAGAAATCATCATATTTGGGTGAGACGCATCTCGGTAAAGGAAGAAACAATATATTAAACACAGCGTGTGGCTAACATGAGGCATGTAAATATCATTTTAATAACATTTGTAAAGCATTTTCATAAACATTGAAATCATTCTCTGAATCTAAACAATTACATGCAAAGGTTTAACCCATGAGATTACCCAAGTGTAACACCCCGATCCCGAGGGGCCGGGATATTAACTTTTTACTACTGATTTATAGCGGAAGTAAAATAAACTCAATTTTTATTAAACCAGAGCGCTAATTATCCATATTACAATCACTTATTTTAAAAGAAAAAAATTACATAAGCATAAATATCTGGCATCATACTAATATTTATAATAAATCTTTATTTTTCTAATCCCCACCCGCATGCTTGCTAAGCTTGATTTCCGACATGCCCTTCAGAGTTATCTGAAATAAAAATATGATTGGAGTGAGACGACGCTCAGTAAGTAAATAAGATTATTATTAGTGTGTGCCCAAAATGAGTTTTTAAAAAAAATTTCGTAAAACAATATTTAATACTATAACTTCAAATTTTCTTTTAGAATAAATATAAATTTAAAAATTTATGCATAAAACTTTTGTCATTAATTACAACAGTAAAATTTTATAATTATATACTATAAATGTTAAATTAAATTTTTAACTTTAAAACTGTAAAAATATTTAATGATAAATATACATATACTTTTTCTTATACGTTTTCCTTAGATCGTCATTAAGCACCAAAATGATCATTTTCACGTAAACTTACACTTTTCCTTCAAATCATCAGTAACTTCGTAATTAAATATGTATAAACATATATTATAAAAACCACCCTTAGGCCTGTTTGCCGTAAGTCATGTTTACCCCCATGACTGGGTTGTGCGGTCCGAAAATTGGACTTAGCTGGCTAGCCGACTAAACTAAATAAACGTACGTAAACTTTAAGTGAGATTTTCCTTATTAAGTCCTAGTCCGGAACCAGGTGTGCACTCAGGATAAATCCACTAACATAAATAACCATTCTGTAAACAGTGTGGGTGCACTCTGATCCGTATAAACTTTAAGCTGCGGTACCGAGCATCTGTAATTTTGAACTTTCGTTGCCATAAGGGGTTTTAAAATCATCTTATTATAATTTATACAATTTAAAATAATATCGTAAAAATCTCATCTTTACTCATATTTTCATAAAAAAAAATGCAACGTAGAAATAAACTCATGCCACACAATTTTTGTGTTAAAAATATATATAATTTTATTTTTGAATAGAAAGAAATGCTGAAAATTTACCTGAGAGGATTAGAACATTTCTTAACCTAAAAATAGATGCAAGTATATTAAAGATAGAACTGATATAATTAAATATGCATAAAAATAAACTCATGGAAATTTTGTGGAACTAATTAACATAATTGAAATTTACTTATAAAATAAACTCAGGTATAAATTTTAAATAAAAAAAAAAAACTAACATAATCAAAATTTACTTACCTTCTTCCTTACGAACACTGTAACTGTCTCTAAGAAATGAGATCGGAAAGAGTAGGTGATTGAGAACTTACTCAAAAATTCTCTCTCCACCACAATTTCTTTCACTCACTAATCCTTCTCTTCTTTGGAAAATTGTTGTGAAAATGAAGGTTGAGAGCTTCCTATTTATAGGAAAATTTTTGGGAATAAATAGAATTTATAAAAGTGTGGGGAGATTGGTGAAATTATAATTTTTTTAAAATTAAAGAATGGGTAAGGGATGGGCAAGGTATGGGTTAAGTATGGGATGGGGATGGAGGCCATGTGGGAGTGCTTGCCACCATTCCCATTAAATAAATTTTTAATTAACTACTTATCTAATTAATTAATCAATTAGTTAATTAATTATTTTATTATTTTATTATTTTTCTTAATCATTATTATTATCATTGTTATTACTTTTAAACTATTTTTAGTATTTATTTATTTTATTATTTATTTTTGAACAAGAATTAAATTTAAATTTTGAAAACTCATATGGGCCCCACATGGTCTTGTGGGCCCCATACAACTTCGAGACCCGAATGGATCCTACGTAACTCGAATAACTCTTATACGATTTTATGCATCCTACATAGCTTTGAGACTCGTGTAAACTTTCATACGGCTTCGGGACTCATGTGGGCCCCACACAGTCTTGTAGGCCCCGCATAGGATACCTATATTATTATTATTTTATCATATATTTTTACAAATTATATCAGTCAAAACATTATTTTATGTACTTATTTACGTATATAAACAGTGTCTTGTGGCTCCGGGACTCATGTGGACCCCACATAGTCTTGTGGGCCCCACATATGATACCTATATTATTATCATCTTATTATGTATTTCTACAAATTATGTTTGTTAAAACACTATTTTATGTATATATACTTATTTACGTGTACAAACAGTGTCTATTCTGTTTATCTTATGAAATTCCATTTTGACCAGACCGACCTCCAGGGAGCGATTGAGCCGCAATGGTCTCTGAGCACTCGCTTAGATAAGGTTTTTCTTAGACATCAAACATGGAATCAAGAATCCTACAGAAAAACACTTCTGTATTGATATTAATTCAATGACCATTTTTATTATTTTATTATTATTGTGCTTTAATCATGTATATATTTTTGGGTCATCACACAAGGATAGGTGTGATTACCCACCCATACAAGCAGCACCCCTCTGCTCTAATACTTAGGTAAACCGAAGGTCACTACTGAAGCATACCACAACACTCACCTTACTCAGTAAGCCCTCAAGTGTTAAATTGATCTCGTACTCACACCGTTCAACAATAGCTTTCCGGCAAAGGCCCTAAGGATAGGGAAATTTACTCGCCCATACAAGTAGGTTCCCTCTGCCCTAATGCGTTATGTAGCTACTGCCACATCTGAAGCTACTAGTGCACTCGCCTTTCTCGGCAAACCCTCAGGCAAAGAGTACGCCCTGCCCAATCATTACATGTTCTACGTACATAGGTACTTCTAGTATCATAATACATTATTCTTTTTATCATTATTCAATCATACACATCTATTCATGTTCATAACGTCTACATTTCATTGCATTTCACTTTACGTGATCTTCAACATTTCATCGTTCACATTTGTCATTTCATATCATGGTCATTTCGTAGTCATTGCATAACATTTTCATTTCATTTCCTTCGTACTACAGCTGGTCTTTAGCCATCATCAGTTAGTCTACAGCCCCTTTTAGCTGTCATCAGTTAGTCTACACAGAAGTGTGCTAGATCTGCTAACATAGCTATCTTTCAGTTGTCTTACGTTTACATGATTGCATTTAATATACACAAGTAGCATAGTCCATTTCATATTTTATTCTCAATGCCTTACTTACTTAGTCTGTGTCTCATATATTTAACATATATTTGCACAGAATCTCACGCCACACAATTCAGCAGTAAAATTCATACATATTCATGTAAAATAGGTCAATTCACATTTAGCATTTACTATTGAAAATACAATTTCCATTTCTTGCATAATTATCCAGAAAATTTCTTTCACTTTCCTCAGTTCATTTCCACAAATACATAACTAAATAAGTGATCTTAGGCTCAAAAATCATAATTTTACATGGTTGACATTTTAATAATTCACACCAAAAAATACATATAATATAACGTAAATTATTGCCTTTAATTTCATAAAATCTGATTTAATATATAATTTCCCCTTACCTAATTTCTTACACTACGCCAATAGGGACCTCGAAAAGATGCCTACGGCGCTCACTCGAACCTTGATTCAAAAACCCTAGTTCCATTAAATTATTCATAAATAAAATATTATTTAAATATTTCCTAGAGCCTAAATTTTCAAATAAATAGTTATACCCGCAAATATAACCAATTTACCGAATTTCTTAAATCTCATTCTCACTTTGGAGTGAGGCGTAGAAAATCCTAATTGAAAATTTACCCACGTCAAAATGATGACAATTGCGATTAGGACCACGTGGTGGTGCCCGATCGTTGATTTAACAGCATATTTAAAAAATATTTGGAAAAATGGGAAAAAGTTACCTTTTCCCAGGAGTAGTGTTTAAGTCGTTCCCACGACAAATATGCTCCAGTAGAAATATTGGCAGTGGAACCAGGAATCCAATGACACCTTCTGTTTCCCGATTCGCTGCAAATCCACCGAGAAATTGAGAGAGAGAGACAGAGACAGAGACCGAGCGAGCTAAGGGCACGCAGAAGAATTTCAGGGGGGAGGCGGTTCTATTCTGAAGATCTAATTTCAATATGGATGAATCATCCAGATTGATTTATGATATATAATATAATATATTATATTATAACATTATAATATTATATCTTTTTTTATAAACATATATATATATATATATATTATATAATAACTTACATGTATATATACATATATATCTTATTTCAATTAGTTTTTTTCCTTTATATTATTTCTCTTTATTTATTTGTTTAATTCATCAATTTAATAATGTTTAACTAATTAATTGATTAATAATTTTAATTAATTAATTTATTTTATTTATTATTTTTCCTAAATATTTGAATCATTTTAATTTTTCAGGTCTTTGCAATTTTAGACCCTCATCTACCTATATTTATCCTCATTTTATTATGTATTTACCTAGAATTATCATTGTTCAGAATTATGAAAGGTTTGTTTGTCTTTTTAGGAAAAACAAGTTAAAACCATGGATTAGGCATTAAAAGAACCCAAGGAGGATTTGAAGGAATCAAAACTCGAATTCAAACATTCAGCCAAACTTCAGAGGCTTCAAATCATAAATGGACAAGAAGATGATGCTCGACTATGTGGCGCGACTAGCGAACCACAAGGGCGACTTAGTCTTCCACTGCAAACTCCAAGGTTTAGACTGAGATCAGAATGCTGCAAGGTTTGACCAAGTGCACGACCTAGTTACCCGTTGGGGCAACCACGTCGAGATACTGAGAAAGAATTGAAATTCTGAAATACAAAGAGTCTCAACGAAGTGTTCGACCAAGAGACCTTCAGGGGCGACTATGTCGAACAGTGTCGAACTACTGAGATTTCCTGAAGATCAAGATACTGCAAGTCTCGACCATCAGCTCAACCATCAAGACCCCGAGGCACGAAGAAGTCAAAGACATTGAAGATTTGAATCTCTGACTTCCCGTGAGTCCCAACTAGGGCGCGCACAAGAATGACAGAGGAGCGACTTGGTCGATAACGACGATCTTCTGCGCGAGATTTGCTGCAAACCTTCCTAATTTGTAAAACAAACCTTGTAAACCCTAGAGCCTATAAGTATTTGCTACGAACACAAGCTCTGGGTTCCTCTTTGGCCTCTCTTAAGTGAGTGACAAACCTAGGAAGTCATTAAGAGCCAAAATAGAATAGGAGTAGAGTAGTTTTGGTTTGTGTATGGAGTTTTCGACGATCTGTGACAACCGGCGGTGTTCATGCAACAACCGTGTACATTAGGATCTCCTCTTGTACTTTTGGCGTTAGTGATAGACGTTTGGAATGATAAAGGGATGATCGTTTTACTCATGCTTTCATTTATTGCTTTCAATTTACTGCTTTCTATTTACTTGTTGTGCGTTTGATGAAAGGTTTCAGATAAGGATAAGCACTGCTACGTATCAGTCAAAGGGAAATAGTCGGCTACGGAACCGCGGAGGTGTTCGTTATCGTTAAAACAAGGTATACTTGGGTTCCCAACCGTACTTCGTACTGTTGGTGCACCCTTGTTACCTTGTGCCCTCGATTGCCCCTCTCCCGCTTTGGCCCGCTCAGGTTAGTACTTCTATGGAAGTCTGGATGAGCGTAGTTAGAGGCATGGCGTCCAGCATCTGATTCAGATAATAGTCTCACTTTGTAGGAGTAGGGTAACATAGAAATTTATCTGCTTTCTAGTAGTTTAGATTTACTTACTTTCGTTTACATGCTTTCCAGTAGTTATTAGGCAACCACCATTGCAAAATACTATCTTTTTTTCATAACTAGGCTTTAGTAAGCTAAAGTGGAAGTAGTTTAATAACTGTGCTTCAAGTCGATCTCCGTGGATCAATACTCGACTTACCTACTTTCTACTGAATTTGGGATAATTAGGTTTTATAAATATTATTTTTGGTAGTTAAGTACCTAAGCCTTGGCGAGCGTACCAAATTTTGGCGCTGTTGTCGGGGACTTAGCTATGGTTATAAGCCAACTTCTGCTTTAGAGTATTATTGCCTTATTCTTTTGATTTGCTTTCCTTTAATTTTCACTTTCTTTGTTAATTTCTAATTTCTTTATTTTGTTTCCTATTTTTGAAGTCTGAATTTGTGTGCTTACACGTGTGTATGTTTGATCTGCATTCTTTGGAACCCGAGATAATTCCCATAGATCTTGAGATTGAAAAATCTCGTAGGTCCCTTAGGAAACCTATCTCTAATTCGAAGAAGGCTTAGTCGTCTAAACTAAAAGAAATGGCCGAAGATAACCCCTCGGTTCCCACTAAACAAATCCCGAAACCCCGTGCTCCTCACCTACCTATAGTGGGAGAACAACACCTTCGGCCTCTTAGGGACTACTTTGTACCTAACGGATACACATCGTCGTCTTGCATCCAGTTCCCGTATGTCCAGGCGGCACAATTTTAGATTAAGACTTTGATTATCTCGATGCTGCCCAACTTTCATGGGAACTCTACTAAAAATCCTTATCAGCATCTAAATAAGTTCTTGAAAATTTGTTCCACCATCTGCATCCCAAATTTCAGTGATCATACTCTCCATTTTAGGCTTTTCCCATTCTCTCTGAAGAATAAGGCCAAATATTGGTGACCAACTAAGCCACCATGAAGCATGAATTCCTTAAAAAGTACTATCCAATTGGGAATGTTGGCTTTACAAGGACTAACATCCTATTTTGATGCTAACAAACAAGTAGAACTTAACATGCTTTGTTTAGTGATGTCTTTTCAGGACTCAATGATGAATGCAAGGTTAAAGAATTCATGAAAGCTTATATTTCAAAGAAGGATGATCAATATAAAGTTTGAAGCATGGATTCAAAAATAGATTCAAAGATAAAGCTTGAAGATCATGAGAGCATGAGGATTAAAGAGAGCTTGATGAAAGCTCAAAGAAAGATGAAACAAGCATAGAGACCTCAAGGAATTCAAGAATTGAAAATTTGAAAGAGTTTATAGAAAATTTCATGTAAGTACTTGAAATATGATTCAAATGATTTTTCATTTTGAAGCTCATTAGGCAAAGAGACTTAGAGACCTGATTTTTAAAGTCTTGGAACATATTTTTCAAAGTCAAACAAGTTAATATTCGAAGATTAAAAAAAAAAAAAAAAAGAGTTCAAAAATGCTTTTAACAAATAAACAACTGGTTGACAGATGACTTACTGCATTGGACAGTCATCTGCCATAATTAAAGAAGTTTTAAGAAGAGGCAGAAACATGATAGTCAGCAGTCTGGTGTTGATAGATGACTGCCAGGGTAAATTGAGACGACTGTGAGTGTTTTGCCAGTCGTCTACCACCTCTTTGTAAGTTTTAAAAAATCAAATTGTTCAGTGACAAACGCCTGATTGGCTGGTGACAGGCGATTGCCACCTTTCTGGTGTATATTTTAAATGTAAAATACACTGTCAGTCGATTGCCAAGGTTCTCCCAGTCGTCTGTCATGCGGTAAATTTGAAAAAACTAACGGTTATATTTTAAATTTTAAAATTGCTTGGGGCTCAAATTTATTTAAAACTTAGACCCTACTCCAAGTAAACTTGGGGAACAAGTTAGAAACACTTCTACATCTATAAATACACCCAAGCTACTTTGATTCAATACCAAGAATTCAATTCAGCATTCAAAAATTCTCTCAAGCATTCTCAAATTCTAAAAGCACTCTATTGCTCACATCTTGCACGAAGTTTACTAAAGTCTTGCTGATTTTCTCACTAATATTGTGCTTCAACTATCAACTCTTTCATCCATTGAAAGGATCATATGGTGAAAAATTCCTAGAGCTTCAATCTAAATTTCTTATTGTGAATTTTATTGAAGTATATAGTTTTGAACCGTACTAATCAGCTATTTGAGGAGCGATTCTTTGTACGTCTATTTGACTTGTATCTTGTAGATTGATGATTCTAAGGATTGCTTGGATCGTTGGCTAAGTAAGGGGATATTGCTCAGAGATGCGGGCTCTATCCTATTTGAAGGGGTGACCGAACGAGAGTACATTGTTTGGAGAGGCGGGCTTTAGCCTATTTGAAACAGTGACCGAACGAGGGTACATCGTTTGGAGAGGCGGGCTCTAGCCTACTAAAGGAGTGTGTAAAAGTGTTATTCCGCTTGGTAAAGGAACTCTTCTAGTGAATCCTTTGGTGGTTTTCCAAAGGTGAAGATGTAGGTTGGGTATAAGCCAAACCTCGTAAAAATCTCGATCTCACTCTCTCTTTCCCTTACTCTTTATTTTCAGCACATTTAAATTGTGTAGATGGTTTAATTGGTAATCATACAAACTACGTAATTTGGAAGTTAAATAAACTTAAGGTTCAATTTTGATTTGAGATTGCGGAAATCAAAAGGAAGTACGTTGGTTAAACCATATTTTGCGAAAACCATAAGTGTAACGCCCCGGACCCACCACGTGGAGCCCGGAGTGTTATGTGAACAACACGCGTCTCTGATACCATTAACGCAGCGGAAAATAATAAAACAACTCAAACATAATATACTAGAGTTCTATAATTATACATCATCAAACTCATTTCACACATCCACATTCTCTATAATACAAAACCTGACAGAAATTTAATAAAGCATAAAAACTAAGACATAGTCGTTTAAGTCTCACTCACAAAACTACCCTGCCCCCCAGCTATCTAAGCTCGATCACCTGGATAACCTGAAAAAGATTTAACACATGATGGGGTGAGACATCTCTCAGTAAGGAAGAAATAGTTTATAATAGTGTGTGACTGAAGTGTTTATAATATAATAAAAATATCCATCTAAAGTGTACACACAATTCACCAGAGTTCCAGATAACATGCCCATAATCACACATAATCAACGTCTTTATCATCTAATCACATACCCATAATCATCAATATCTTAATGTTAGTTTCCGAGAATAGGGAAATCTACTCGCCCATGCAAGTAGGTTCCTTCTGCTCTAGTGCTAACACCAGGGCACTCACCTTTCTTAGTAAGCCCTCGGGTTATGTACTCAGCTAAAGTTACAGAGAATAGGGAAGATCGCCTGCCTATACAAGTGGCTTCCCTCTGCTTTGGTACCCACAATTAATTACTAGCGTACTTGCCTTTCTCAGCAAGTCCTCGGGTGGAGTAATTTACTTACCCTAAATACTTAATTAATTAATAGTCGTACACCGCCAACACAATCGCTTCACAGAATTTCACACATACACCTATATCATAATCAATCCACATAGGATCAAATCATACAACATCAATGTCCACACAGGACTAATCAAATCACACAGCATCAATGTCCACAAAGGACTGGTCCGCACATGACTAATCAAATCATACAGCATCAATGTCCACACAGGACTGGTCCACACAGGACTAATCAAATCACACAGCATCAATGTCCACACAGGACTGGTCCGTACAGGACTAAGCAAATCACACTGCATTAATGTCCACACAGGACTAACCAAACCACATAGGCCACAAAACAGCACTTTGTTCATAGTAAATAGGTAAACAACCTCCTTATACCACTGCCAATGTTTACCTTCCAATATAGACGTCCATATAACAATCTCCTCATACCAATGCCAACGTTATATGACGATTATACCAAGTGCGATATAACGACCTCCTCATACCACTGCCAACGCTACATCGCAATTTACATGAACCACAACACAAGTCAACCACAACCAATCATGCCACATATTCACAACTCTACCACAGTATACACAACATTAGTATCCGCAATCAATCAGTATATTCAACCAGGCAGACTTCACAGCCAAACAATATTCGCAGTCTTAGTAATTCCTCATTCCATAGTAATCATAATCATTTAATTATCAAAAATGGTTTCTACCACACCAATTTTTCCAATATAATTTATCTACCTAAAAACATTATTTTCCATACTAGTAAGGTTTAGAAAATTATACTTGTATGTATATAAGAATTCATACTCAAAACTAGTCATTTTAAAATTATGAAAAAGCCATTATAAAATATTTTCCCTTACCTGCTCCTTGAAATTCGACCCAAGATCAACAAAATTAGACCCTGAAAATTAAAAATTCCAAATTCCTCAAACCTTAGCAAGACACCCTTATAATACTTCCTAAGCTCCAAATAACCATATTTACTAAAGAAATTCCAAAATAACTCATTTACCTTGGTTTTGAAATGTTTCCCAAACTACTCAAATCAAAGATCTACTCCGCCTATATTGCAGAGAATCTTTCCAGAAGTCTCGTGGTAACTTCTGATCGTCAAATCATGCTAAATCTGGCCTGGAATCGAAGAGAGAAGGTGGAAGGGCCGAAATTTCTAGAGAGAGAGAGAAGACATGCAAGAAATTTGTGCTGAAATGAAAGAATTCCACTTTTTATACACAGGGATTCGTCAACGAGACACGTCGATTCGTCGACGAGTCCTGTACAAAATTCGGCGACGAGATAGTGAACTCGTCGACGAATTTCAGTTCGTGAAAAACCCCCTCTCAGTATTTCCTCGTTGACGAGACCAATCCGTTCGTCTACAAACGATTGCTGCCCCTCCCCCTTTTGAATTTATTCTTTCTTTCTTTTCCATCTTCCTTATAATTTCAAATAGTTTAAAATTTTCCGGGTTGTTACAATAAGGGAGTACGTTATTTGGTTAAACACCGAAAAATAAATTAACTAAGAGTTTATTTGAATTCTGAATTTGGGGAAGAGTGTGAATGTTGTGTTGATTGAGAAAGCTAATTCATTATCAAAGGGATTGCATTAACAAGAGGGTTGCACACAAGCTGAGAATTTTTATTAAGTTGCAACGTATATCTTGATTGAATGGTTTATGATTGTTTGGTTTGAATATTGTGCTTGATTGATTGGTTAGGTTGAAAAATTGATTACTTGTTTGGTTAAGCAATAGTGTTGTGGATTAAAAGAACTAAGTTCTTGTGTGATTGGTGAATTAAACAAACAAGTCAAGAATTGGTTAAGAGAAATAAAAAAGAAGTCTTCAAAGAAATTAAAAGAAATTTTTAAAATCCAATTCACCCCCCCCCCCTCTTGGGACTACACCTTTGTTTTCAATTGGTATCAGAGAGGGGTTATAGCAAATTTTAATTAGTAGTTATAAAAAGATCCTAATGGCTCACTTAAGGGTAGCTCCCTTTGGAGAGGGACAATCTTCAACTAGACGTCCTATCTTTTGTGGACATAACTATACCTTTTGGAAAAAATGAATGCAAATCTATCTTCAAACTATGAATTGGAAAGCTTGGGAGGTTGTTATGGATGATGACCAAATTCCCTTTAAACTAGTAGATGGAAGACAAGTTCCGGAGGAGAAAATTGATATGACAGACTTAGATCATAAGATGTTGCAAGTTAACTATAGTGCTATAAATGCTTTATATTGGGCTTTAGATGCTAATGAATTTAATAGAGTAATGACTTGCAAATCAGTTAAGGAAATATGGGACAAGCTGGAAGTCACTTACGAAGGCACTATAGATGTTAGGGATAATAGGATCGATATGCTTACAAGTGAATATGAAACTTTTAAGATAAACTTAGATGAATCTATAACTAGCATGTTCACTAGGTTCACTCACATAATAAATTCCCTAAATGGCTTAGGAAAAACCTACACTACTTATGAGATGATAAAGAAAATTCTTAGAGAGCTGCCACCTATATGGGAATCAAAAGCCACTGCGATAACTGAAGGAAGAAACCTTAAAAACACTTCTTTAGATGAGCTAATAGGTTCTCTGCTCACATGCGAAATGACAATGAATGAAAGGAATGGTAAAATCAAAGCCCAAAATAATAGCCTTCAAAGCCTCAAAAGAGAATTCTAGTAGTGAAGAAGAGATGGATGAAGATGAAGTAGCCTTTATATCTAAAAAGCTAGCAAAAATCCTTAGGAGGAAAAACAAATTCAAAAGAAGAAACCAAAACTCCGAATCAGGAGAAGAAGATACTAGCAAAAATAAATGTAAGAACCCGAACCGCAATATATGAATTTAATTAATTAAGAGAGGGGCAAATTGAGAATTTAGTAGGCTTCGTCGACGAAGCCAGAGTTCATCGACGAAGTCTATGCACTCCTCATTGACGAAATTCAGAGGCTCGTCGACGAGGAGAAATCGAGAGATTTTGGGAAACCAGGAATCTCAGGCTCGTCGACGAAGTCATTGCTTCGTCGATGAGGTATCTGTAGGGACTCGTCGACGAGGATGCAATTCGTTAATGAGAACAACTGAGTCAAGGGCACTATAAATAGATATTTTCATTACTTCTCAGCTAAGAAATCTCATTTTCTCTCTCTATCTCTCTAGAAACTTCTCCTACTCTCCATCTCTCTAGATTTCTTCGTCGTAGGAAGTGAGAAACATTAATCCAAAGTTACCATGAGGATCGTAGAAGGATTCTCTACAAATTCTGCGGATTGGATTTTCGATTTGACTATTTTTGGGTTTTGGCATAAAATCGAGGTAAGGCTTGATTTTCGTTTTTATTCTAGTAGTTTTGTAGAGAATGGAGTCATGAGTATATTCTGTACTCTACGTTGTAGGTTTTGGAACTCGGTTTACTGTTTAGGGGCGTTGGAGTTCGAGATTTGCCATTTGGGGAAAAGGTAAGGAGAATTGTATTTATATCGGTTACTTTTAAAATCGGACTTGGTAGAACTGTGGTTCACGGTCTTATGTGCGTTTTGGTTACTCATTTAGGGGGATCTAACGGGTAAAACTATGGGTTTTTCGTGATTACAGTGTTGGGTTGCATCCTTGGTTTTTGTTAGAAAAATCGTAGGTATATGATGATTTATACTGTGCAATAGGGATGACCATGCCTTGACTTTATTTAATATGTTTGGAAAACCATGATTTTAGATTGCCAAATGGGTGTGGTATGTTTGGTTATATGAGCATGCATAGTTGTGTTTTGTGGAATGCAATTGGAACTGGATTTTGAGTTGTTTTATGTACTGAGAGTGTCCGACTCTATATCTGTGGGAGTACGAAATTGTTAGGCCATGTTTGGCAAGAGTGTTCGGCTCTATATCCGAGGGCGTGAGCCTTACCAGCTGATCACCGAAGGGTGTGGATCCACCAGTTTGCGCCAGTACGATGCCATGGGAGCCTGGGGCTACGCCATGTGTCGGTGGTGCCGTATATCATGGGTCAACTACGGGCTGATGCCGGGTATCGTGGGCCGGCTTTGGGCCGAAGGGTGTGACGACATCGAGTTGCTTGATCTTGTGTGTGTGTGTGTACTTGTATGCACTGCTGTGAAATTAGTACTGGAACTGCATTTAACTGTGTATGTGTTATATATCATGATAACACTTATAGACACCCCATTTTTACCTAGGCCCAATATATGTATTACTATTATTATCATTATTTTATTATTATTATTATTATTTATTCTTATTATTATTATTATTATTAATCTTCACTAATCTTGTTATTTTTATTATTATTATTATTATTATTATTTTCTGTATTATTATTATTTTTCATTAATATTATTATTATTACTTTTATTTTTATTTCTATTTATATTGTTTATTATTATTAATATTATTTATTATTTTCATTATTATTGACATTATTTTTAATTATTATTATTATTAGTATGTTTACCTTTATTATTACTATTATTATTATTATTTTATTTATTTATTTATCTTTGTTATTACTATTATTATTGTTATTATTTATTTCGGTGATTATTATTATTATTATTATTATTGTTATTATTTTGTTGTCAATATTATTTTTAGTATCTTTATTATCATTATTATTATTACTATTATTTATTTATCTTGTTATTATTATTATTATTATTATTATTATTATTATTATTATTATTATTTTTTGTATTATTATTATTATTAGTTATTTTTGTCATTACTATTATATATATTATTACCATAAAATATGAAGGAAATAAAAATGAAAAAGGAAAGGAGAAGAAGGAATTTTTAGCGTTGAGATTTTATAAAAGGGGGCGCGCTGCACACACTCCAGCCAGGGGCACAGCCGGCAACCGGAGACCAAGAAAAAAACAAAAAAAACCCGGCCATCCATCCTCTCCGCTCTCCCCTGGTTCCTCACTGAACCAGTCATAGCCTCACGCCACCACAGTCGCCACTGCCGCCGCCTCAATCCTCCTTCGCTGCTCATCCTCCTCTTGGCCACGGCAACTCCTTCCACATCATCCTCGGCCACGAGATCCACGACCACCAACCGACCTCGCCTGCAACTCCAGCCACAAGATTCTCCAGCCATCGTCCTCAGCCGTCACCCGTATAAACTATTGCTTCAGTTCAACCTCCGTTCACACAGCAGCAGCAGCGCCGCCGTTGCTCCCCGCAGATCCAGTCCAGCCCCTGCAACTCTCCGCGACGACACCACCTGGGCCCCGAGCACTTCTCCAGTCGCTGGTCCTACTGGAAGCCGAGAGAAGCTACCCAGCACCAGCAGCCGTCGCCGTTCCTCCATCGCCGCCACAGGCTCTCCGCCCCGCCGCCTTTCGCCGTCGCCGAGCCTAGCTCCGATCACCTTTCCTTGCTGTCGTCACCGCTCCCAGCCTCAACTCTCCGGCGGTACCCCCCGCTGTAAGTCCCTCTGCTGTTTCTGCTGCCCACTGTAATACACACACACCCGCTCTCACTAAGGACGCACAATACACACGTGCACGTGTGTTTTATTTTTATTTTTTTTATTTATTATCTTTTTTTTTTTTCATTCATTTATTTATTTAATTTTCTGTTTCTTTTCTTATTTGGATTCGTTTTAATATTTAAAGCTTAGGGCTTCATTGTATAGGTATGTATATTAATATATTATTTGTCGTGATATGTAGTTAATATTCGCATGTAGACTTTTTATTGTATATAAGTTAAATTTTAATATTGTGTTTACGATTTCATTTTACGGCTATGATATTTGTTTAGATTTTTTTTTTGTGATAATTATTTTAAATACTAATCGGTTTGTTTTCATTATTGTAGGATTTTGTTTTATTGCGGAGGTACGAGTTTTATTGTTTGATAGTTAAATGTAATAAGTTTTGATCGTTGGATATTTTTGAGTGTGCCATATTAATATTATATGTTTAATGTTTAAGTTTTTCTTATAGGACCCTATTTAGGCAGTATGATTAATATTTAGGGTTTTGGGTTGTGTCTTTATTCATATTCATTGTTGTGTGTATTTAGGCTTTTTGGTTATTATTGCACTCATTGTATGTTTAATATTTGTATATTTAGAGTTGTGTATTATGGTAACCATACTAAATAGGTGTATACTATTTTTAGAAATAAATTTTTTTCATAATTTCATTACTTTCTTGGCTTCTCAATGGTTTCCATATTATTAACCCGTAAGTTTGATTTGTTTCCTTAGTCAGTAATTTACCAATATATGTAGTGTGCATATCTTTAATTGTATGTTAGTATTAAGGGTAACTTTTATATTGTCAAGATATGTATATTATTATTATTATTTTTTTTTTATTAGCGTTATTAATAATATTTGCTATTATTACTATAATTATTATTTATTATTATAATTTATCATTACTATTGTTGCATTTATCAATGTTACCATTATCGTTACTATTATTCTTATTTATTGTTATTATCACATTTGTCATTATTATTAAAATTATTGTTACTAATATTATCATCAGCACTATTATCATTATTACTATTATTACTATTATTAGTTATTATTATTATTCCTTTTTTAGGTATATGTAGATTCAATTGTGTTATTTTTAATACTTGTATTAATTTGTTATTACTTTAGTATTATAACATTTTTATTAAATATTTTTGATATTTAATCCCTATGATTTTATTGCGAGGGTATGAGCCTTCGGACATTACGTACCCTAAGCTCTGAGGGAATATATGTATATATTTATTTATTTTTCATAGATATTTATAAATTCACAAAAAAGAGTAATTTAAAGATTTATTAGATTAACTTAGGGATAGTTTCAAATTAATTAGGTACCGTTCGTAAGAACGGGCGCGTAGGGAGTGCTTGTACCTTCCCCTCGCGTAACCGAACTCCCGAGCCTAACTCTGGTAACATAGACCGATTCTACCCCTAACGGGGCAGTAATCATGTGTTCTAACCGCACTAAAGGTTAGTGGCGACTCCGATATTCCATGTTTTTCCTTAAAAATAAAAATTGATTTTCATTTCGGCGCCCGGGGCACACGCGCTCCCGGGACGCCGCGACAGCTTGGCGACTCCGCTGGGGACATCAGAGAGTCGAGCCATTAATTAATTAGAAATTATCCCAAGTTCTAATTTGATAAATCTTTTAATTACTCCGTATTTTGTAAATATTGTAATTTGTAAATAACTTTACTTAATTGTAAATATTTTACTTCCATAATTTGTAAAAAACCTCAATTAATTAAAAATATTTTGTTTCCTAATTTGTTGAGCATTAATTGTAGATATTTTGTTTCTAAATATTCTGAATAAGCATATTAATTGTAGATATTGTGAATAAGCATATTAATTATAGATATTTTGTATACTAATCATAAATATTTTGTTTCCTTATTTTTTGTTTCCAAATTTTTTAGAATCAACATGTTAATGGCAGATAATATGTTTCCATATCTTGTGAATAAATACATTAATGGTAGATATCTTGCTTCCATATTCTTTATAGCATGTGAATAAATGTGGGGATAGCGGGATTAGGTTAAAGTTTGAATTCACACACTCTCACGCTCTATACCCGAGCTTTCCTTACTAGGACTAGATAGGAGTGTAATAGCGTCAGTCCCTTCGTGGCAGAGCTTGATGGGACCTGCGAACCACTCCACTCAGTGCGGGTTTTATCCGGACCCCTATGGGGGAGGATGAAATTCCAAACTGGGAACCTTTTGTCAATAGGGTTAGAGCCTACCCACACATACTTGTCTATAGTCTTCCCTAATTAGGATAGAGCCATGAAGAACCCTATACATACGTACCTACCCTAGGTTGGGATAGGAGCCACATCCTTCTCCATGAATAGTGTGTTGTATATATATTGTGAAATACTTTGTATTATATCATGCGTTTGACATACATTTAGACATACATAACTACTTAGCCAGTATTCAGAAAAAGCCCAGTAATGAGACAAAGGCCCATCCTTTCAAAAAATGAAGCACTTGGCCCAAGCATTTTAAAATATGGGTTGGCCCAACCCTTTTCAAGTAACTCGGGCCCAATTTTTTGAGAAATAACAAGTATAGGCCCAACCTTTTCCTAAGTAAAAACTCGGTCCAGGCCTAATTTTCAAAATGGGTCAAATCCAGATTTCCATAAATAGGCTTCGGCCTTATTACCCTAAAAATTCGGGCCCATATTTTCTAAACAATCCAAGCCCAAATCCTTTTAAAATTAGGGCCTGATCCCATCATGAAGTATATTGAAGCCCATATTTTAAAATACTTGAGGCCCAAGTGCACACTAAAGTCCACAAGTCCGCACTGAACAAATCCAACGGGTTGACCAACCTGGGTCAACCCCAACCTCAGATCATAATTTGACCCTTCATAGAATCTGAGATACATGAACCGATTGAGGGAAGAATTGAATTTAAATTGTGGCCCATCAATGATTGTCTTGAAATTTTTCATTAGTGGGACTTTTCCTAGAATGCTGACAAAGTAGTTAGTTAGGTCACATTGCATCCATGTATTCATGCGTAATTTCACGCGTAATCATGCACGCTAGGTCACATGCATGTTCATATCTCTATTTGTATGTGTAATTGCACTAGTTACATCCATGCACAAACATACATTGCATCCATGCATTCATACCTATGCATTCACGATTCTAAAAAGGGAAGGTTTTGGTTTGCAGTGCCTAGCCACAGAATTCGTCTGAGCAAGCAACATTGAGACTGTCACGCATCAATACAATACCAGGAGAAGGGCAAAAGAAATGAGTGAACAATTGGAAGGTAGAGTCCTAGGCATAGAACAAGGACAGGAAGAATTGATTGAAAAAATGAGTAAAATTATGGAATTGTTGATGAACAAAGGAAAAGCGGTACAAAATGATTCTGAAACAGATATAGACCCTACTTATCCTCCAAGGTTCACCCTAAATCATGGACAAACATCAGCTCCACCGCCGGGTGTCATGGGGGATCCAATGCCAAATATGCCTCCATTTATCCCAACTGTGCCTGCACAGGGGTTTCCAGTGGCAGGGACTTCCCCCTTAGCAACTCCTGATATGGGGATAAATAGACCTGAGTCTGAGCGTCGTTGTGACGTATTGGAGGAGCGCTTGAAAGCAATTGAAGGGTATAATACATTTGATTCCGTTGACCCTAATGATCTTTGCCTAGTACCAAAGGTCACTCTGCCGCCAAAATTCAAGTTGCCGGATTTTGAAAAATTCGATGGGACCCACTGTCCTCGGACCCACCTGCGCTTGTATTGCCAAAAAATGGCTGCACATACTGATGATGAAAGGTTGATGATGCATTGCTTTCAAGATAGTTTGACTGGAGCAGCTATCAAATGGTACATTCAGCAGGATCGAGCTCGAATTCGTACTTGGAAAGATCTGGCAAATTCCTTCATAGCTCAGTACCGCCACGTGATAGAAATGGCACCTGATCGCATGACCTTACAAAGCATGCAAATGAAACCTAATGAAACATTCAGAGAATATGCATATAGATGGAGGGATATGTCCATCCAAGTGAGCCCCCCAGTGGAAGATAGGGAGGCTATCTCCCTATTCGAGAATACATTGAAAGATCCCTACTTTGGACATCTCCTAGGGGCAACCCCACATGACTTTATGGATATTGTTGCTACTGGAGAGAGAATTGAAACGGCCATCAAAGTCGGAAGAACCAAAAGTGGTGATGCAGAAACTGACCCAAGTAAGAGGAAGAAAGACGAGGAAGCACAGATGATTCAGGGGCATCATTACCAAGAGGGTAAAATCCGGGGGACAAATAAGAATTTTGCCTACAAGCCCATAGTCCATCAGATAGTGCATTCAGGTGCGCAACCCCAAGCAGTTCCCTTCGGACCTAAGCCTATTTCAAGGCAGCTGAGTGTTCAGGACACGGGAGGGAGCCCCCTAATGGAAAGAAAGAGAAAAGAAGTTCAACCTATTCCGATGACTTACGCAGAATTGTTCCCGCAATTGGTGGAAATTCAAATGGTTGCACCAATACCAGGATTGTTGCTACAATCCCCTTTCCCAAGGTGGTACGACCCAAATGCTCGATGCGAGTATCATTCTGGGGCAATAGGTCATTCAATCGAAAAATGTTGGCATTTCAAGAATAAAGTACAAACCTTAAGAGATTTGGGTCTATTGGCAATTGACGTGGAGGAGCCTATTGTGCAACATTGAAGGAATATTTTGAAGATCAGATCTGTCAAAGAAGTACAACAAGTTTTGAACCAGAGATATTCCACATATAGTCTGAATAAATGGGTTTACTTTTGACCATGGAAACAGAGAAATACAAGTGGCAAGCTTTTGATTATTCGCCCCCTACATGGATGCTTTTATCTTCTTTTGTTTTCTTCTTTCTTTTGTTGAAGGTTTTATCTCCGAAGTTTCCTTTGCTATCAAAGAAACGAAATTATGCATTTTCGTATATCACTTGCATCGGGAGTTCAATGTCCAAAATTTTGTTTACTCGTGTTTCTTTGCTAAGATAAGGAAAATAAAATACCAGTATTCATGAACCAAAAGCAGGTGTTAGTAAAGCAAGATGAAACAATGTTCGTCACTCCATGAGTTCGAATACTGCGAAGAAGTTCTGAAAGCCTCAGTAAAATATGGGTTGGTTCCATGAATCTCATGTCAGTCGACTGATCAAGTTTTGATCGAATGATAGATGGCCATCTTTGGCCGATCAGTTATCCCTAAAAAGAACCTAATTTTGATTTACCATTTGTTAACCCACTTGAGCTTGATTGTTAAACTAATTTTTCTTAAAAGTCAGTTCACCAGAAATTTAACTCGGGTTTGGGTGCCTTAGCATTTGACAAGTCATTTGAGACAATAATCATTATCAAAAGGATGGCAGGCTATTTTTTCTGCTACCCAAAAGAAAGGCAAAAGAGAAACCCTTTGCAAAGCCCTTTTTGAGCCTGAAAAATTTGATTCTTAACCCGTTAAAGGATCACACCCCATACTGGGGCAGTTTTAAGAAAATGATCAGTCCCAAATGGAATTCAAATGAAAATGAAGTTAAGATTCCTTCATAAAAGGAAAAGCAAAAGTTGCGATAAAAGGAGGAAGAAAAGGAAGAAGAAAGAAAAGTAAGGGACGTACTACATATGTGATCTTTGACCAAATTACCCTTGATAAAATCAACGATTTTGAGCCTTATTTAACTTTTTCCTTCTTTAACCCAAACCCTAGCCTGCATTACAGTCCAAATGAAGTCCTGACCAGATTCGTATACATTGTTGTGTCAAATGATTTGTCAGACGCAATATTGTGTCTGAACTACGTAATGACCTGATCCTGAAAGGGTACGTAGGCAACTTGTCCAAATGACAAGTTCGGTCAATATCTTGCAAGTGCCTCAATTCAAACTGGAAGCATAAAACATCATTATGGGATGAGATTTTTGAGCCTTAGTTTTCCTTTTATTCTGAAAACCTGTATCCCTTATCCAACGTTTCGTCCCGAGTCTTAAAGACCATCTTGAGATCAAAACATTAGTCGGACTTGACTGAATTAGGGGCAACCATTAAACAAAAGGTTCTCAATGGTTTCACGGCAGAACAAGGTGGAAGAATAGTCCCCCAATAAAACTGGGGCAATCGGTTAAAAAAGAAATCAGTTATTCAGTTCGAAAAGTTAGCACCATCGTCATTAGGGCTCTCGAATACTGGTATGAATTTTTTCCATTGAAATAGCAAGCGAACTCAGTAAAACATCTATTTTGTGCATATGACCTTTTGATTTAGCAAGTTGATGCCCTAAATGCATGATCATTCATCATTCATTCCCCCATCAAAAAAAAAAAAAATCCATTCTTCAAAAGCTCTAAAAGGAGGACGGATGGTCAAAAGGGCTTAATCACTGACACATTCGCCAAAAAAGGATCCTTGTGAAAGACAGGTAAAATTGTCAAGAATAGTTACAGATGCACTCAAATGATCCAAACTCCGTGTTGAGTTCTAGTGACGTTGATTTGGGGTGCCTTCGTGTCAAAGTCAAATTTGAAGCCAATATCAGTAACAAACGATGGTAAATGGGGCAGATTTTGGGTTGAGTTTTGTTTGGACTAATTCCGATGCCGTCATATCAGAGTGCATGATGAAAACATAGCCAATATCAGGGGATGAGGATCGAAACTAGGCAATTTTTGAGTTCATTGGAGCAAATTCAAGAGCTTTCAAGACAGAATCAAAGTAAAAAACAGGGTCATGACCAGTGGCATGTAAACACTAGGGCAGATTTTGAGTGCCTTTTGGAATTTGAAACATGGCCAGAATCAGCAGGCACACCCAAGATCAGAGATTGGGTTGTTGATTACAAGCATGTTGGAAGGAGAAAAGATTCATGCATTACCATGCATTTCATTCATTACCATGCATTTCATTCATTACCATACATTTCATGCATTGCATAAGAAAGAAATAATAAAGGGCATCTCATTCAATATGCATACATCTTTGCATTCACGCATCACTATGCACACAGAATAACATTTCACTGCATTCTAGCATCTTAGGTAGCAACATGCATACATATAGCAATAGAGCACTATTCAATCACACTTGCCTGGTTGAATAAACTTTTGAATAATTCTTTTGCCTCATTGACTGAGCCATTCTGGTCTAGACGTATTTTGAAATTGGGGCAGCTGGCCCCAATGCACAGATTAACATACTTTGAAACTGTGGCAGTTGACCCCTTGGTTGTTGAGTCTCAAAGAGGGTAATCTAAAGACAGCCAAAGAAACTCATGTTTTCATTCCCGATTGATAATCCCCAATGGAATAATTCTGAGCCCTATGCTTGAGGACACTTTCCAAAAAATCTCAAGACTTCGTACCCGATTCATCATCCCCCATACAAAGTAGCCATTTTCCTGGTCCAAATTGAGTCATCTACCTTAAAATTCGGGCATCGACCCTCACATCCAAGATTGGTGTTGTTCACGACGAAATCGAGGTGTTGGATCACCTCAAAGCTTTCTTGATTACCTCATTTATGAGAGCAGTTTCATCCAAATTATTCTGATTATCTTATTCACTTTTATTTGACCCATCGCGGTCCACTCTTATTGACCCATCGCGGTCCACTTTTATTGACCCATCGCGGTCCATTCTTATTAACCCTTCGTGGTCCTATCTTATTGACCCTTGGCGGTCCCACCTTATTGGCCTATCACGGTCCTATTCTTATTGACCCATCGCGGTCCCATCTTATTGACCCTTCGCGGTCCCACCTTCTTGACCTATCACAGTCCTATTCTTATTGACCCATTGCGGTCCCACCTTATTGACCATTCACGGTCCTATTCTTATTGACCCATTGCGGTCCCACCTTATTGACCTATCACGGTCCCATCTTATTGACCCATTGCGGTCCCACCTTATTGACCTATCACGGTCCCATTCTTGTTGACCCATCGCCGTCCCACCTTATTGACCTATCACGGTCCCATTCTTATTGACCCATTGCGGTCCCACTTTTATTGACCCATCGCGGTCCATTCTTATTAACCCTTCGTGGTCCCATCTTATTGACCCTTCGCGGTCCCACCTTATTGGCCTATCACGGTCCTATTCTTATTGACCCATCGCGGTCCCATCTTATTGACCCTTCGCGGTCCCACCTTATTGACCTATCATGGTCCTATTCTTATTGACCCATTACGGTCCCACCTTATTGACCATTCGCGGTCCTATTCTTATTGACCCAATGCGGTCCCACCTTATTGACCTATCACGGTCCCATCTTATTGACCCATTGTGGTCCCACCTTATTGACCATTCGCGGTCCTATTTTTATTGACCCATTGCGGTCCCACCTTATTGACCTATCACGGTCCCATCTTATTGACCCATTGCGGTCCCACCTTATTGACCTATCACGGTCCCATTCTTGTTGATCCATCGCCGTCCCACCTTATTGACCTATCACGGTCCCATTCTTATTGACCCATTGCGGTCCCACTTTTATTGACCCATCGCGGTCCATTCTTATTAACCCTTCGTGGTCCCATCTTATTGACCCTTCGCGGTCCCACCTTATTGGCCTATCACGGTCCTATTCTTATTGACCCATCGCGGTCCCATCTTATTGACCCTTCGCGGTCCCACCTTATTGACCTATCACGGTCCTATTCTTATTGACCCATTACGGTCCCACCTTATTGACCATTCGCGGTCCTATTCTTATTGACCCATTGCGGTCCCACCTTATTGACCTATCACGGTCCCATCTTATTGACCCATTGTGGTCCCACCTTATTGACCTATCACGGTCCCATTCTTATTGACCCATTGCGGTCCCACCTTATTGACCTATCACGGTCCCACTTTATTGACCCTTTGCGGTCCCACCTTATTGACCCATCGAGGTCCCATCTTATTGACCATTCACGGTCCCACCTTATTGACCCTTCATGAACTATAGCTCGGGTTCCTACACCCGGTGCAAGTCACCTCTCATGAACTATAGCTCGGGTTCCTACACTCGACGCAAGTTATTCTCATGTGCTCTTAAGCATACATGCAAATCGGTTTTCACAAATCATTTTGGTCTCTTCCGTTACAATGGGCCTGGTCCAAAATCAGCGTCTTTTATCTTTGCAGGCTTGTTGCTACAAATAACGTAGGGGAGATCTTACTTTGACTTTGAAGCAACGAATCCTACAAAGAGGGGCAGCTGTAGACACCCCATTTTTACCCAGACCCAATATATGTATTACTATTATTATTATTTTATTATTATTATTATTATTATTATTATTTATTCTTATTATTATTATTATTATTAATCTTCACTAATCTTGTTATTTTTATTATTATTATTATTATTATTATTATTTTCTGTATTATTATTATTTTTCATTAATATTATTATTATTACTTTTATTTTTATTTCTATTTATATTGTTTATTATTATTAATATTATTTATTATTTTCATTATTATTGACATTATTTTTAATTATTATTATTATTAGTATGTTTACCTTTATTATTACTATTATTATTATTATTTTATTTATTTATTTGTTATTACTATTATTATTGTTATTATTTATTTCGGTGATTATTATTATTATTATTATTATTATTGTTATTATTTTGTTGTCAATATTATTTTTAGTATCTTTATTATCATTATTATTATTACTATTATTTATTTATCTTGTTATTATCATTATTATTATTATTATTATTATTATTATTATTATTTTCTGTATTATTATTATTATTAGTAGTTATTTTTGTCATTACTATTATATATATTATTACCATAAAATATGAAGGGAATAAAAATGAAAAAGGAAAGGAGAAGAAGGAATTTTTAGGGTTGAGATTTTATAAAAGGGGGCGCGCTGCACACAATCCAGCCAGGGGCACAGCCGGCAACCGGAGACCAAGAAAAAAACAAAAAAAACCCGGCCATCCATCCTCTCCACTCTCCCCTGGTTCCTCACTGAACCAGTCATAGCCTCACGCCACCACAGTCGCCATTGCCGCCGCCTCAATCCTCCTTCGCTGCTCATCCTCCTCTTGGCCACGGCAACTCCTTCCACATCATCCTCGGCCACGAGATCCACGACCACCAACCGACCTCGCCTGCAACTCCAGCCACAAGATTCTCCAGCCATCGTCCTCAGCCGTCACCCGCATAAACTATTGCTTCAGTTCAACCTCCGTTCACACAGCAGCAGCAGCGCCGCCGTTGCTCCTCGCAGATCCAGTCCAGCCCCTGCAACTCTCCGCGACGACACCACCTGGGCCCCGAGCACTTCTCCAGTCGCTGGTCCTGCTGGAAGCCGAGAGAAGCTACCCAGCACCAGCAGCCGTCGCCGTTCCTCCATCGCCGCCACAGGCTCTCCGCCCCGCCGCCTTTCGCCGTCGCCGAGCCTAGCTCCGATCACCTTTCCTTGCTGTCGTCACCGCTCCCAGCCTCAACTCTCCGGCGGTACCCCCCGCTGTAAGTCCCTCTGCTGTTTCTGCTGCCCACTGTAATACACACACACCCGCTCTCACTAAGGACGCACAATACACACGTGCACGTGTGTTTTATTTTTATTTTTTTTATTTATTATCTTTTTTTTTTTTCATTCATTTATTTATTTAATTTTCTGTTTCTTTTCTTATTTGGATTCGTTTTAATATTTAAAGCTTAGGGCTTCATTGTATAGGTATGTATATTAATATATTATTTGTCCTGATATGTAGTTAATATTCGCATGTAGGCTTTTTATTGTATATAAGTTAAATTTTAATATTGTGTTTATGATTTCATTTTACGGCTATGATATTTGTTTAGATTTTTTTTTTGTGATAATTATTTTAAATACTAATCGGTTTGTTTTCATTATTGTAGGATTTTGTTTTATTGCGGAGGTACGAGTTTTATTGTTTGATAGTTAAATGTAATAAGTTTTGATCGTTGGATATTTTTGAGTGTGCCATATTAATATTATATGTTTAATGTTTAAGTTTTTCTTATAGGACCATATTTAGGCAGTATGATTAATATTTAGGGTTTTGGGTTGTGTCTTTATTCATATTCATTGTTGTGTGTATTTAGGCTTTTTGGTTATTATTGCACTCATTGTATGTTTAATATTTGTATATTTAGAGTTGTGTATTATGGTAACCATACTAAATAGGTGTATACTATTTTTAGAAATAAATTTTTTTCATAATTTCATTACTTTCTTGGCTTCTCAATGGTTTCCATATTATTAACCCGTAAGTTTGATTTGTTTCCTTAGTCAGTAATTTACCAATATATGTAGTGTGCATATCTTTAATTGCATGTTAGTATTAAGGGTAACTTTTATATTGTCAAGATATGTATATTATTATTATTATTATTTTTTTTTATTAGCGTTATTAATAATATTTGCTATTATTACTATAATTATTATTTATTATTATAATTTATCATTACTATTGTTGCATTTATCAATGTTACCATTATCGTTACTATTATTCTTATTTATTGTTATTATCACATTTGTCATTATTATTAAAATTATTGTTACTAATATTATCATCAGCACTATTATCATTATTACTATTATTACTATTATTAGTTATTATTATTATTCCTTTTTTAGGTATATGTAGATTCAATTGTGTTATTTTTAATACTTGTATTAATTTGTTATTACTTTAGTATTATAACATTTTTATTAAATATTTTTGATATTTAATCCCTATGATTTTATTGCGAGGGTATGAGCCTTCGGACATTACGTACCCTAAGCTCTGAGGGAATATATGTATATATTTATTTATTTTTCATAAATATTTATAAATTCACAAAAAAGAGTAATTTAAAGATTTATTAGATTAACTTAGGGATAGTTTCAAATTAATTAGGTACCGTTCGTAAGAACGGGCGCGTAGGGAGTGCTTGTACCTTCCCCTCGCGTAACCGAACTCCCGAGCCTAACTATGGTAACATAGACCGATTCTACCCCTAACGGGGCAGTAATCATGTGTTCTAACCGCACTAAAGGTTAGTGGCGACTCCGATATTCCATGTTTTTCCTTAAAAATAAAAATTGATTTTCATTTCGGCGCCCGGGGCACACGCGCTCCCGGGACGCCGCGACAACACTCGAATGCCACACACCCATATAACCTGTATTCTTTCTTACTGAGAGGTGTCTCACCCCTGCTGTACGTACATATTTTCAGGTTCTTCGGGTGACCGGAGCTGGCTTCTGGGTGTAGGAGCGTAGTGGTCGGTATACCGCGGATAGCGCTTGGGTAAGTGCTAGGACTTTTATGCTTGAGTTGTCATTTTGTAGTATGGTTGGTAACCGGGTTTATGTTTTGTGCTATGGAGCTTGGACTCCGATTGTATAAACTCTGGTATGGTACTGTACGTATGTGTATAGAATGACTTTTTTCCGTTGCGTATATTCTATTTTATATGGATGCGTATAAGGTACCTAGGAACCCCACGGGGTCGGACTTTCATTCTTTGTACTGTATTGATGGTATTTTGTATGATACAGGGACAAGTAAGTTACTAATTCACCCCTGGGTCTCATTTTCGAGTTCGGGGCGTCACAAGAAATCTAAAAATAAAACTCCTACGTGTTATAATTGTAACAAAGATGGACATATAAAACCAAAATGTCCATTACTAAAGAAAGAGTTTAAGAAGAAAAACAAAAAGGCCATGAAAGACACTACTTTGGACAACATGAGTACAAGTAGTTCAGAAAATGAATCAAGTGACCAAGAGGTTACTTATATGTGCTTTATGACTTGTGACGATGAGGAAAGCTCCTCATCTAAATCTTTAAATAATTCTTGTCGTAATGAATCCAATGATGAGTGTATGTCATCTTATGATGAATTACAAAATGATTTATTCAAAATTCATAAGAAGCTAATTAAAGTAACTAAACAAAACACATCATTGAAAAATAAAAATGAAGGTATAATGAAAGAGTTAGAATCCCTTAGAACTGCTGAAAGGAAAAAGGATTCAAAACTCATGAAAATAGAAAATAAGTATGATATTGCAATAAAAGAATTAGAACCTAAAAATCTTACTGAAAAAGAAAAAGACTTGAAAATCAAAGAATTAGAATGCAAGAATGAAAAGATGATAGAAGACCTTCGATCCCTATCCTCTATAGAATATAAGAAAGATATATATATTTCTAAATTAGAGGATAAAGTAAGAAAATTATCTCAAGAATTAGAGATAGAAAAAACACTAAAGAAGATTGACAACAAGAAAGAGATAGAGATAAAAGATCTCAAAAATCAGATTGAAGATAAAGAAAAGATCATTTATAACTTCACAAAAGGAAAGACAAATTTTGACAAAATGATAGGTTTACAAAAGATGACCTTAAACAAAAGAGAGAAGAAAAGAAGAGAGAGAGAGAGAGAAGGTTTATATATATATATATATATACACACACACACACAAATGGGACACAATGGCACACTTCGTGTCTTTGGGAGCGACGTGGCACGATCTTAGCCGTCCAATATGTATTTTCTATGAACGGTCAAATCACTACCATGTTAGTGATCTATGTCGAAACTCCTGGGATCAACCAAGACTTGCCATGCGGTAGGTGACGTTATGCCGATGTCACCCTGCTGCAAAAAATTTTTAAAAATAATAACAAATAAAAAATATATAATAAGCAGTGCCACATGTGACCACTACTAGTTGACACATGACCACTCTTCCCCAGCTGGGTCAAAACAATTTGACCAAGTTCAAACTAGTTGAATCGGTTTGACCCATCCGAACCACCAATTCATTTATTTAATTTTAAAATTGATTTTTAATTGAGATTTAATTTTTTTAAAAGTTAGAAAAAAATAGTACAAAATTAAAAAATAAGAAAAAATATTTAAAAATTATGAAAGATAAACAAAAAATTATTTGAGTTATTTTGACTCAAATGAACAAAATGAGAAAATAAAAATATTCAAAAAGAAGGAAAAAGTCTTAAAAAATCCTAGAACATTGTAGAAAAATATTGAAAATTTTTTAGAAAATTCTAAAATTATTTGAAAAAAATTTAGGAATGTTTTAAAACTCTTTTTGATCAAATTTTATGAATTTACTTGATTATTATATATATATATATTCTATTTTTATGTGTGTGCGTCTCAATGATTAAAAAAAATGGTAAAACGGTATTTCAGATCTCACTTATATTAGTTATGAGGAGATTTATCTAATAAGATCCTCTCATTTGGAAGTCTTATTAGACATTCTTAAATTGCACCTTATTTCTTTTTTATTTTTAAATTTTAAATATTTTTTTAAAAGGAGTTAATTAAATACCATTAGATTCAGTTTAAAGATAATTCATGGTTAATTAGGTATAGTTCGTAGAACGGATGTGTAGGGGGTGTTAGTACATTTCCCTCGCATAACTGAACTTCCAATCTTAATTTTGGTGAAAGCAGATCGAGACTACTGGTTTTTTGGCTTAAAATTAGTTTAGAAACTAATAAAAAAGTAATAATTAGGTGAACTAACTGCACCTAAGCGAATAATAGGTTAGTGGCGGCTCCATTGAACTTTTATTATTATTATTTCTCGCCTTTCTGGACCGTTCTCTAGAACATTGTGATAAATATGATTTTTGTTACAAAAAAAGGATAAACATAAATTTATTAAATTTAAGATATATATATATATATATATATATTAAATTTGTTTATAATACGATGTGATTTCACATGGATCCCATGTACTTTATATTAGTATATTCAAATATTAAATACCAAATAATTAAAATAATTCAGTATTTAAATTGACTAGCCAATTTAAAATCTATTTAAAACTAATCCAATGTCAAGTTTGATCTGCACTCTTAGTTTGACCAAAGACCCAAACCCCAATGACTACTCCAATGTTTGATGAACAAATTGGGCAATCAGGCTATTGCTAATTGAATGCTATGCATCTAGCCTAGGGCTTCAATATGCGGCGGCTAGAATACCAGCATGTAAGCTAGAAATATCATGGATGAAACCATTGTTGTGAGCAACTTGTAGTTGGCCTATTGGGAAAAAAGATTTGCAATAATTCGATTTCGTCATCTAAATCCCAATTTGAGACTTTATGTAGCATCTGAGCCAGCTAAAAAAGAATGAAGATATCAACCCGACAAAGACAAGCTATAAAAGGATCAATCCAGAATGCCGACAATAGACTGGACTCTGTGTTATGCTTGGAAATGCATAAGCTCAACCATAATATTCTGTTTTTGGTGATATAATTATATGGATTAGCCTATCACTTCTAGGAGTCTCGTTTAGTATATTATTAAAAATTATGAAAATAAAATAAGAAACAAAAGTCAAAAATTAGAAAGGAACTAAAAATTAAAAATCAACAACCTATTTAATAGTTAGAAAATTAAAAAAAAAAAGTTATTGGACAAATTGTTTTTTTCTTCGAATTAATAATAATTAAAATATGATTAAATAATAAAAGTGCATAATAATATAATTTTAAAATATTATAATTATTTTATTTAATTATCGTATTTCAAAATTCACTTTACAAGAATAATCTTGTCGTACACACCTGAAAATTAGTAAAATATATTTTGTAAATAAATTTTATTATTATTTTTATTTTTTTAAAATTTCATGGATATTTTATTTTTAAATTATCTTTTAAATTCATATAGTCATTTTATTTTTATTTTTATTAAAAATGAATGATTTATAAAAAAAAAAAAATTTGATTCTACGTATTAAAATATTTTAATTATAGGTTGTTAAAAAGTTAAAAATCATAAAATCTGATTTTTCAACTTTTTCACAAATAGTTAAAAACTATAATAAAAACAAAACACTGACAATGTAAATAAATATATTTTCATAATTTACTTTTCATTATATAGAAATAAAAACAAAAAAATCTTTTGTTTAAAGGCTTTGCAGCCTTTGCTGCACATCATTTGGGCCCATAAGGTCCATGATATTTATATGGCCCATTCCAGCCCAAACACTTCACAAAACATATATTGATACATGCATGCATACATTCATGTCATCAAATATTTTAGATTAAAGTTAGACTTCATAATTTTTTTTTTTTTAAATGTATGATAATTTTTGTGGTTTAATAGTGTGCCTAGGCTTACAAAATTCCTATACATAAAACTACATGAAAACTCCAAGAGACCATTTCATTGTGAAAAATATTTTTTATTTTTTTATTTTTTTAAAAAAATTATTTAAAAAATCATCTTAATTTTAGTTTTTTAAATATTCATATTAAAAAGGTGACAAATAAAAAGAGTTTGTTTAAATGTACAAAATATTTTTTTTATATTTTATTTATAGATTTCAAAATAATTACAAAAAGATAACTTATTTTTCAAATTTTTAAAAACTATATAAGGTAATATTTGGGATCAAAGATTTTGAGTCTTGAATTTAGATTTATATGAATCATTTGGAAGAAACTCAATACATAATTCACAGAAATCAAAGTTTAAAATCTGAATTTCATGCTCTCATATGAAAAGTAAGAGCTAGAAATGTATAAAATAAAAAAAATACTTTCCAACTTTTATATAAGTTTGGAAAGTTGAAAATATGGTAGCATTTTCAAAATTACATTTGATGTGAGATTGCAGCGGGCCTTCTCGTCCGATCTCTGATGTTGTTATCAAAGTGACTTACACCTTTGTGTAAGATCCACTCGCATAATAGAAACCTTAGGGCAAATCCACTCACAAGATGATACCCCTAAGGTAGATCCATTCACATGATAGTACCCTCAAGGAGACTCTGATACCAAATATAACATTCCTGGACTCCAACTAAGTGAAATGCCTTTTATAGGACAAACCCGTGAGTAGGTCAAAGTGGACAATATCTCACTAGAGTGGGGTTCAAGACCGTTACATTATTTAATAATTTTAAAATAGAAAATAAAATTATTTCTATGAGAAAATAGTTTTTAAAATTATTGTTCCTTTATTATATATAAAATTTTCAAAAAAAAATTAAAAATTAGATATTTGTATTTTTTAAATTAAAATGAAAAATAAAAAAATATTTTTCACAATTAAACTCCCTCCAAGTTACCCTTGAACCCTTCAAGCCTCTCACAACCTCATCTTCCACATGAAGTTTTACACTTTTTTTGGACTTCAAGTGGACTACCTTTATATGAGTCATGATATGCTAAATGCTTTAATGTTGTATTTGAGAGCATTGGTTTCTGACCATAGATTTGAATTTGGGTAGATTTGAATAAATTTCAATACAATTTTACATTACGTCTTATCCAAATCTAATACAACTCCGAATCCAAGACTTCTCCACCCGCCACATCTGCAACTTTGAACAAGCCCACCCGTACCCATGCCATGACTACCTGGTCTATGAATAATATTCATAAACCCAAATACCTTTACCTCGCCACAAAATATATCCTCTTCCTTAACTTGTAGAGTCCACATATGTATCTCATACCTTGAAGGATCTCAAGTGGCGGCATGCTATGTCAGAGGAGTTCACTGCTTTAGTTAAACATGACACATAGGAGTTTGTTCCGCTACGCTCCACCGTCAAATCCGTTGGATGCAAATGAGTTTTCCGAATAAAACGAAATCCTGATGGTAGTATTTCTTGCTATAAAGCAAGGTTTGTGGCCAAAGGTTTTCATCAACAACATGATTTCGATTATAATGAGACGTTTAGCCCTAATGTGAAGTTAGTGACTATTCGAGCTGTCCTCTCCATTGTTGTTCAGAAAAATTGACCACTTCGACAGCTGGAGGCTAAAAATGCATTTCTACATGGCCGACTTCAGGAGGATGTGTTCATGGTTCAGCCTCCGGGTTTTGTTGATCCTACTATGCTTTCTTATGTTTGCATGTTAAAAAAGTCTTTATATGGCTTAAAACAAGCACCTCATATTTGGTATAAAAAATTGAGCACTTGTCTTCTTCAATTGGGATTTCAGCAGTCCAAATCTGACTCCTCTTCATTTATCTATAATTGTGATGGAGTTACACTCTTTTTTTTGGTATATGTGGATGATCTCTTACTCACTGGAAGTGATTCTACTGCTATCTCTAAACTTGTTTAGCAGCTTGGTCATCGTTTTTCTTTGAAGGACCTTAGTCCCTTAAAATTATTTTCTTGGTGTCGAGGTGATTTCAATCACACATGGGTTGTTCCTGTCCTAACAAAAATATATTCGGGATCTTCTTTCTCACACCAAGATGGATGGTGTCAAGGTAGTGATGACTCCACTTGCCACCAAGGATCTTCTTTAGCTTCACAATGGATCTTCTCCTGCTAATTCGACCGAGCATCGCCAAGTTATAAGAGCTCTCCAATATCTCTCTCTTACTCGGCCCGACATTACCTTCCTGGTCAACAAGTTGGTTCAGTTCATGCATAGACCGTCTCACCTTCATTAGACTGCTGCCAAACACATTCTACGTTACTTTAAGGACAGTCTTAATCATGGTATTCTCCTCAAGCACACTAGGAATCTCACTTTTCAAGGGTTCTTTGATGCAAATTGGGTAGGTGATAGGGATACGAGACCCTCCACCTCTGCCTATCTTATTTTTCTAGGTGATTGACCCATTTCCTGAAGCACGCAGAAGCAGCGTGCTATGGACCTTTCCTCCACTGAGACGGAATACTGATTTCTTGCTTTAGCCACCTCCGAGCTTATTTGGATTCGCTCATTATTTCATGAACTCAGTATTTTGATAACTAAGCCTCCACATTTATTTTGCGATAATATTGGTGCTACTCAGTAAAGTCTTAACCCTGTAATGCATTTGAGGATGAACCATATTACCTATTGATCTTCATTTTGTTTATGATCTGGTCACCAAAGGAATGCTACAAGTATCCCATGTTAGCGCACACGACTAGCTTGCAGACCTCCTGACTAAACCTCTATCACGTTAGAAATTTCAAACTTTGTGCACCAAGATCGGCTTATTTGATGGCACGCCTATCTTGAGGGAGCGTATAAAGGAAATCATGTAGTTGTACCAGATTATTTGAAAAGCATAGACGATTTTGCATAGACTATCGACGATTTCAAATAGAAATTAATTCATAAGGAAACCGTCAACGGTTTTGTCCATTACTGATTTCGTCAAGGATTTTCTTATTACATTATTTGAATATTTATTGATATTCGATAGCTTAGGATTTTCTTGTTATATGATTTGAATCTTTTTGAATCTATAACTACCATACTCTATACAATCCCTATATATAAGATATTTTCATATCAATGAAAGTATTCTGCAAATTCTTTAACCATAACTTCAACAAATTTATTGTCACATAAATCATTTTACTGAAAACTATAAAAGATGATTATTCAATTTTAAGAATGAAAGAATTCAAAAATACTGACTACAACATATAGGACTTTTGTGTGCTTTGTAATTTTTTATAATCAATTTACATTTTTTCAATAATCATGAGCAAAAGAGTGTAAAAATGAAAAGAAAAAGAAAACTATGTAGTCACAAAGTTATATATTAATTTATTATTTTATCAATTCATCTACTACTTAAAACTATTATAATTATAAACTGTAAATATTTTAAAAAAATAGAAAACACAGAATTGAAAATTACCAATTATGTTTAATTAGTGATTGGGATGGACAGAGAAAGAAATTATTGTGTAGAATCAAATGTCACAGTCCAATATCCCCTTCTCCTGCCAACAACAACAACCAAAAAAAAAAAAGATAAGAAAAAAAATAAAGTAGGGTTTAATATCTTTAAAACCCAATAATAAAGGGTGATGTAAGTTCAATGAAGCAGTTGTGAGGGGACACTTGACAGCTTCCACTTGGGAAAAAGGTGACCATGCCTATCTCCCACACTCTTTTTGCAAGTAGGGAACCCTAACACACAAAAAAGGTTGTAAAGATTAAAGGAGGAAGCCAGCCATTAAAGAAGAGATGACAGGGCTATCTTTGCTTTGCTTAGCTTATGAGCTTAGCTTAGCTTTTTGAAAGGAGGGGTTGCATCAAACAATAATTATTCTTTTAAGGCCTATAGCAAATGATCAAATCAAATTTGAGTCCATCAAATCATATTACCAAAAATATTTCTAAAAAACAAACATATGGGTTTGATCTTTTTTATTAAAAAAAAAAAAATTAAAGCTTTTTTTTTTTTATTAAAAAAAAGAGGAAGGTGAATTTAGCATTTTAATTATTAAATGATTTTATTAAAAACTTTAAAAGGTTAAAGTTGGACTATTTAGACAAATTTTAAATAATTTTTTATTTTTATTTTTGAATTTTCAACTATTTTTGGGTAAAAAAATTATGCATATTTAAAAGTTTTAACTTTTCATATTGTTATAAAATAAATCCTTGAGTTCGTGTGACGAGGGATCAGAAGTGAAAATAATTCACCATTTGAATTAAGTTGATTGACTGTTTTCTCTTGTTATTCCCCCCCAGTAAGAATTAACCTCTTTTTATATATTACTAAGCCATTAATTTTTAGTATTCTTCTTAATTTGCTCCCTTCCCTTTAGATACAAATGAAAACGGAGATTCAAAAGGATTAGGTCCTTACCCATTTGAACCAACCATCAAAATATTTATCTTTTTAAAATTTTGTTAATTACATAATAATAAATAAAAAGAATATAATTATATCAATAATATAATAAAAAGTCTAAAGTTTCATAAGGTAGGATTGACTGCATGAATACTTTTCTATCAATTTAGTGAATCGAAAATATTTTCCTTCTCTCAAAAATGTAAAGGAAGGTATATAAAACTATTGATATCTCTCCAGAAATTCTATCTATTTGTCGATTCTGAAGTGCATGTCTCATAACCATTAAAATAGAAAAAGGTTAATGATGATGCCTTCGACCTCAAGGATGTACACCAGTTTTGTCTGCTGCATCTCTTTCTCTGTATCTGATAAGGAAGACCCACTGGGTCTCTCTCTCTCTCTCTCTCTCTCTGATAAAGAAGACCCAGTGGGTGGGTCTGGTTAGGGTTGGGGATGCAGATGGAGCATGGGGCGTGGCTCTGTTGCAGGACGAATGAGCGGCCAAATTTTTGTATGGATGACGATTGATGGTTGTTGCAGGGACAATCTTTCAAATCCCTCCTAATAAATAAATAAACAAATGAACAATTAGAAAGAGCAATTGACAGGATAGAATATATCCATCGTGGGTGTGTATATTTACGTATCATCAAAAGGAATATAAAACATGATGATCCCATAAAGCAGATTTGCCAGTTTAAGCCGCGTCATTTTAGATTTTATTCACACCCAACATGCCCAATAAAAGAGACAGCCCCCCTTCCTACACTACTTTACTTAATTGCATTTTTTTAATTAATGTTGTTGGAAGATTCCTATTGTTAGGTTGAAATTTCAACATATATATATATATATATATATATTCTAGACGTATCATTTATAAATTCTATCTTTATCCCAAATTAATTATGATCAAAGCAGTATAAATTAAATCTTTTGAAATGTTCTAAATCTTTTGAAGGATTTTTTCTTCAACTAATTTTGCAAGATTTTATTCTTAATTTGTTAGAAAGAGTTTAGATTTGATTTATATGTAATTTCTAGTCTTATATTGAACGAGTATTTGGCAACAGCCGTCAGCCACCTTCTCAAGTTTAGCTCATTAAGAAGATCAGTGTTTGAGGCTCCTTGTGGATAATTATTTTGATCTGAATGATGTTATGGAGCTTGCCTTGTGAGGGCCTTGTATTGAGGCATATTCATCGACAAAAAAAGAAGAAGGTGCAGGAGTGTTTACTTGACATATTAATATAAGGTGTTGGCTGGGCAAGTTGAAGTGATTTTTAAACTTTTAACTCACTTGTTGAATATTTACATTGCAAATAATTTACAACTTATTTTGGACTTCATAGCAAGATAAACAATTACAATGAGATTTTCATCTCATGATCACTCTTATCTCCTTTCTACTCCCTACTCTTTCGATTAATTACATGTTGAAGATGTTAGGAATCTAGGAATAATAATCACACACATAAGCAAAACAAGCACATAAAATACAAATACCAAATTTACGTGGTTCGGTCTAATCTGACCTACGTCCACGGAGCATACTGAATATACTATAACTTGAGAGAAAAACAAGAGGAGGGGAGACACACTCAACTCAACTCTTCTCACACTTTTCTCTCTCTCACCTTCAGCACTCTCACACTTCTTGTTCACTCACTTCACTTTTCACACTTCACATAGCACAAATGTTCTTATTTATAGATACATAGGATAGATATAGAAGGAAAGGAATTATTGCATTCTAATGAGATAATGTGCACGTGGTATTTAATGAATTATTTTAGCACATGATAATTGTGTTTTTGATGGAATGAATTTGGTACGCGACTACAACTCATCCTCTTTAAGGTGTTTCCATTTTCTCTGTTTCCATTTCAACTTAACAATCTCCCACTTGGAGACAGAGATACTATCTCAACCAGTATATAGATAAGGATGTGCTCAAAACTATTTTCTAGCATGAAGACCAACTGATATTGAGCACAACTTCAGTTTTTCTGTAGTCACCACCTTTGTCAACATTTCTGCCAGATTCCAGCTACCTTGGATTTTTTCCAGTGTCAACACTCCATCCTTTGACATAAATCTGACGAAATGATAACGTAATCCAATGTGTCTGGTTTTGGAATGAAATGCAGAGTTCTTTTCCAAATGTATCGCACTCTAACTGTCGCTGTGCAAAACATTTCTTTCCTGCTTTATTCCGAGCTTTGTTAACAAATCTTGAAGCCAAATCATCTCTTTACTAGGTTCTGTCACTGCTACATACTTAACTTCTGTAGTGAATAAAACAACAATCTTCCATATCTGTGACATTCAACTAATAGTTGTTGTGCTAACAGTGAACACATATCCGGTGGTGCTTCTACGATGATCAATTTCACCGACAAAATTGGCATCAACATATCTTCGAATTTTCAAATCTCCTTCACTGAAACATAGGCACTTATCAATAGTGCCACGTAGATATCTTAAAATTCACTTCACTGCTTCCCATTGAGTCTTCCCTAGAATTGACATAAACTTGCAGACAGCTCCCACTGCTTGACTAATGTCTGGTCTGGTACCAACCATGAAGTACATGAGACTTCCAATGGCTGGGGCGTAAGGTACCTTAGCCATGAAGTCCTTCTCTTCATTTGTTTGGGGAGCCTGATCCTTTGAGAGATGAAAGTGACCGGCCAATGGAGTATTTATTGCCTTGGTGCTGCTTATGTTGAATCTCTATAACACACGACTAATATACTTCGACTGAGATAACCACAACGTTCCCTGTTACTTATCTCTGGAGATCTGCATCCCAAATATCTGCTTGGCTGAACTCAAGTCCTTCATGTCAAACTCCTCTGACATTTGCTGCTTCAATTTCCTAATTTCTCCTATATCTAGTCCTGCAACTAACATGTCATTGACATATAGCAATAGTATGATATAACTAGAATGGTACCTCTTGAAGTAGCAACAATGGTCGGCATTGTACTTCTGAAAATTTTTTCTGCGCATAAAGCTGTCAAATTTTCTGTACCATTGTTTGGGAGCTTGTTTGAGACCATACAAGCTCTTTTTCAATCTGCACACAAAATCCTCTTTACCTTTTACTGAGAATCCTTCTGGTTAGTGCATGTAAATCTCTCCATCGAGATCACCGTGAAGAAATGTTGTCTTCACATCCAATTGCTCGAGATGTAGACCCTTTGAGGCAATAATGCTTAAGACTAATCTGATGGTTGTTAACTTCACAATCGGTGCAAAAATGTCAGTGTAGTCAGTTCCTTCCTTCTACTCGAAACCTTTGGTTACCAATCAGGCTTTGTATCTCCTAGATTCGTCATGCTCCTTTAGATCCTATACACCCACTTGTTGTGAAGAGCCTTCTTACCTTTGGGCAACTTAGCTAGTTCCCACATTTTGTTGGAGTTGAGGGACTTCATCTCATCCTTCATTGCAAGCTCCCACTTGCTCGATCCTCCTGCCTAACATGCTTCATCATAGCATTTAGGTTCTCCCCCATCTGTAAGAAGTAAATAATTCATATACCTCTTATTTGGTACATGCTACCGAGAAGATCTCTTAAGCTTCGGAGCTAGAGTAAGAGACGGTGGTGCGACAATCTGCTCCATAGGTTCCTCTACCTGAGGAATCTCAGCATTTTTCTGTCCTGTCTCCTATGCTTGAGGATTCTCAGTGTTTCGATGTTGTGTCCTGACACCTTCTAGAACATCATCCATGTCTACATAGGTTGTTTCATTTTGAACTGGTTCTGTGGGTTCTATTGTGTGTTTTTGTACATCACAATTTCATTAAAGATCACATCTTTGATTCTAATCACCTTCGTGTTTTCATCATCCCAAATGCGATACCTATACTCATCTTCACCGTAACCGATGAAGGTGCATTTTCAGGACTTTAGATCAAGCTTGTTTCTAACATGATCATTAATATGCACATATGCTACATAACCAAAAACTTTTAAATGTGAAAGTCTCACCTCTTTTCCGTTTCGTACCTCTTTTGGTAGATTGTGTCCAATGGTACTGATGGACTCCTGTTAATCAAGTATGCTGCTGTATTAACTAATTCTGCCCAGAACTACTTTGGTAAGCCTGACTTCATACACATACTTCTGGCTCTTTCAGTCAATGATCGGTTCATTCGCTCGGCTACGCCATTGTGCTAAGACGTACCTAGCACAGTTCTTTCCATCCTAATACTATGCTCATAGCAGAATTTATTTGAACCTGGTGTCATTATACTCACCACCATTATCAGTTCTCAACTTCTTGCTTTTCAAATTAGTCTCATTTTCAACCATTTCTTTCCAAATCTTAAAAGCATCAAAGACATCAGATTTTTATTTCAGGAAGTAAACCCATACCTTCCGAGAATGATAATCAATAAAGGTCACGAAGTAATTCCTTCCACCTAGGGATGAGATGGTTGTCGGTTCCCATACATCTAAGTGGACTAGTTCAAGTCTCTCCTTCTTTGGGGTACCGGTGAATGTTTGGAAACTAACCCTCTTCTGTTTCCCGAGTATACAATCCTCGCACATATCAATCTCTACTAATCATAGATCACTCAACTTTCCCTTTGAGTGCATCACCCTGAGTCCCTTCTAACTGATGTGATCAAGTCGTTGATGCCAAATGTTGCTATCGACATTTCCTATAGCAACTGAAATAGACATAGATGCATTAGAAGTCACGTAAAGCATTCCACTTTTCTTACCTAGTGCAATCGACAATGCACCCTTTGAAATCTTTCATTCATCGTCAATGAATGTTGTGATGTATCTCTCATCTGCCAGTTGACCAACTGAGATCAAGTTATTTCTTAGGTCTGGAATATATCTGGCATCCTTCAGCTTCCATACTGACCCGTTCATATTGATCTTCATAATTTCCTTACCAGTTATATTGTAAGGTTAATCATTGCCAAGGTATACCTTACCAAAGTCACCTGGTATATACTCCTCTAGGCAATCTTTATTGCAAGTGGCATGAAATGAGGCTCCAGAGTCTAACTCCAGAGTCTAAGACCCAAGACTCCTTCTTGCTTTCCAAAGAGCATATCAACATATCACCTTCTTCTGAGGCAACATTTGCTCCTGTCTTCGCCTCATATTCCTTTTTTGGACCTTTGCACTGGTTTTTGAAATGAGTTAACTTTCCACAGTTCTAGCACTCAATGTTCTTTGTGCCCTGAGAACCTTTGGGATTTTTGGATTTGGATCGCCTGGACTAAGATCTACTGCAATTGTTTGATCGGCCATGCCCACTTCCTTTCCATAAATCTCTCCCTCAACTTTCCACATTCAATGCTGAACTTGAAGTGGAAGCAATGTTAGACATCCTGATCTCTTCCGTCAAAATCATGTTAATGACTTCATTAAAATTCAGTTTTGATTTTCCTATGGAACTACTGATCGCATTAACAATATCTTTCCAACTCTTAGACAACGGACTAAGAATCAATAAGGCGTGGATCTCACTATCAAACTTGATTTCAACTGAGGCAAGTTGATCTAACAACTCATTGAAATTATTTAGATGTCTACTAAAACTTTCACCTGTGGGCATGTTCATGGTAAATAACTTCTTCATTAAGTATACCTTACTGGCGGTTGATGGCTACTCATACATATTAGAGATCGCATCCATAAGAGACTTAATGGTTGTCACGTGCTTGATATTAAAGGCAACATACTTTGCCAATGTCATCCTAATAGCTCCGAGAGCTTTTCGATCAAGCAACTCCCACTCGTCCTCCTTCATGGAATCAAGCTTCCCCTTCAATGGTAAGTGCAACTCTTTACCAAACAAGTAGTCCTCAATCTGCATCTTCTAGAAACCAAAGTTAGTGTCGTTAAACATTTTGATCTTTGAGCTATTTTTGTTTAACATCTCGATTCATCGATCTAGAGATGGAATCAACTCAAATGGATAGTACGGTTGGATTCAGAACGGTTGAAAACCTTAGAAATGGTTCAAGTCGTTCAAAAAATGAACTTGAAATGACTCTAAAAACCTAATCAAACCTTCTGGTCAAAATCGGTCAACTTTCTGTTAAACTTAACGGAATATACTCCCACTAAATAGAATATTCTAACGCCGTTACTGATGACGTTAATAACGCCGTTAACTAACTGCTGACGTGATAGGTGGAAACCGGTGATGATATGGTGCTGATGTGGCAAGTGGGCCTAATGATGACGTGGCGCTGATGTGGCAGTGTGGCCTAGTGCTGACGTGGCTGTGGAGCCAAGTGATAATTGTGTTAAATTACATCAGCTAAATTCCCTAGGGAAGTGGGGGGTCACAATGGACTGCTTAAGTCCCACTTTCTTGGACATAATTTTCCTTAGACACATAATTAGCACAATATAGCTCTAAGGACCTCCGATATGCTCAAATTTGAAAATTTTGCTCTGATTTGGCGACTTTGTTCCAATCTAGCTTTGATACCACTTGTTAGGAATCTAGGAACAATAATCACACATACAAGCAAAACAAGCACACAAATAAAAACACCATATTTACGTGGTTCGATCTAATCTGACCTATGTCAACGGAGCACACCGAATATACTATAACCTAGGAGATAAACAAGAGGAGGAGACACACACTCAACTCAACTCTTCTCATGCTTTTCTCTCTCTAACTTGAGCACTCTCACACTCCTCACTCACTCACTTCCCTTTACACACTTCACACAGCACATATGTTCTTATTTATAAATACATAGGATAGATATAGAAGGAAAAGAGTTATTGCATTCTAATGGGACAACGAGCACGTGGTATTTTGTCACGCCCCGAACCCCGAAATGGGATCTGGGGGTGAGAATGTAACCTAACCCGTCCCTGTATCAAACAAATCATCAAAAGATATAGTACACTGGATGAGGGTCCGACCCCGTGGGGTTTCCAGGCACCCTAAACACATCCAATCACAACATATATGCAGCAGAAAAAGTCATTCTATATCAACATATGCAGTACCATACCAGAGTCTATACTAGAGCGGAACATAGCTCTAACAAAATGTACAAACTGGGTGCCCAAATACAACTCAAAATGGCAACCCAACAAACTACAGTCCTAGCACTTACCCAAGCGCTAACGCAGTACACCGGCCACTACGCTCCCTACACCAGGACACTAGTTTCGGTTACTCGAAGGACCTGAAAAAATGTACGTACAGTAGGGGTGAGACACCTCTCAGTAAGGAAGAACATAGGTTATATCGGTGTGTGGCATTTGAGTGTTATCATGACAAAAAACATATATGCAGTTGAATGGAATCTAGTACTAATTTACACAGTGCATACACGCACATATACGGCGGCCATTTATACGCAGCCCTGTCACAATACACACACATGATCAGTAACCCGGTGTCGTCACACCCTTCGACCTGAAGCCAGTCTGCGACAATCTGGCGTTGGGTCAGAGCCAACCCGTGAAGCACGGCGCCATTGGCACATGGCTAGTACTCAACTCCCATGGCATCGTACCGGCGCTAAATGGTGGATCCACACCCTTCGGTCTGATCTGTCGGACAAGGCTCACGCCCTCAGATATAGAGACGAAACTTTTGCCTACGTGGCAGGCGATAAACACACGCCCTCGGATATAGAGCCGGACACTCTCAGTACCTGGACTCATTTTGGAACTGCGTTCCCATCAGCCATTCCGCAATCACACACACATGCATGCTTATATAACCAAACAAACCACACTCATTTGGTAATCTAAATCATGGTTTTCCAAACAAATACAGTTTAAACAAAGTCATAGCACAGCCATCCCAATATCACAGTATAAAGCACACATATACTTGGTTTTCAACAAAACTCGGGATTCAACCCATCGCCCCCATTTTCCTAAAACTACAATAATGAAAAACTTATAGTTTTCCCCATTAGATCCCCCCAAATGAGTAGCCAAAACACACAGAGGACCGTGGAGCTCTGTTCCACCGAGTTCGATTTCAAAAATAACCAATATAACACAGTTTCCCCTTACCTTAACCCCGTATAACAAATCCCGAACTCTAAGGCTCCTAAACAGCGAACTGAGTTCCAAAACCTACAAATTACAGTACAGAATATGCTCACAAGACCATCCTCTACAAAACTACCGGATCAGAAATGAAAACTGAGCCTTACCTCGATTTTTGCCAAAACCCAAAAACCTACGAAACGAGATTCTGATCCGTAGAAGTTGTAGAGAATCCTTCCACGATCCTTGTGGTAACTTCCATTTTCTGATTCCATCAACGATCGATGAAGAAATCTAGAGAGAGAGAGTACGGAGAGTTTAGAGAGAGAGAGAGAGATATTTGAGAAACTTAATGAAGAAGAAAAGAGAATTTCCTTTTATAGCTCTTTGACTCGGCCCGATTTCGTCGACGAAATGGTACCTTCGTCGATGAATCTTTTACTAAATTCGTCAATGAATTAATGGCCTCGTCGACGAATCCTGATATTTCTTGATTTTCGAAACTCCTCGGCTTCTCCTCGTCGACGAGGCTCTGAATTTTGTCGACGAGAAGAACACAAGTTTCGTCGATGAAATCCGACTTCGTCGACGAACCTGCTCTTTACCAAAATGTCCCTCTTATATATATATATATATATATATATATATATATATAAACCCATTATCATGGTTCGGGTTCTTACAATCTCCCCTACTTACAAAAATTTCGTCTTCGAAATTTGCCATCTCTCATTCCCAGATTCATACATACAATCGAACATATAAACACGACTCAAAAGCGAACTGGCGATCACATTAGCACAGTCCCATCATACACAAACACATACATACCCTCACTTATGACGAATGAATACCGTGGTTATATATTCATCAATCTCGGGAGTTCACAATACACACACTCCCAACGACTAACCACCTATCCCAACCCATAGTAGGATCATGTACAAGTGCTCAAAAAAATTGTGGATACTTCTGACGTATTTCCGTTTCGAGTTCCCAAGAAGCTTCCTCAACCTCGTGGTTTCGCCATAATACCTTCACTAATGGTATCTCTATGGTATGAAGCTTCTGAACTTTACGGTCTAGAACCTGAATATGTATCTCTTCATACGCTAAAGTATCCCCAATTTCCAACTCATCATAATTAATAACATGCGAAGGATCCAACACGTACCTCCTCAACATGGAGACGCAAAACACATCATGGACCCTCGAAAGTGCTGGAGGTAATACAACTCTATAGGCTACCGGACCCACTCGCTCAAGTACCTCGAATGGTCCGATATACCTCGGGCTCAGCTTGCCCTTTCTCCCAAATCTCATCACCCCTTTCATCGGAGCAATACGTAGAAATACCTTACCTCCCACTTCGAACTCTAACTCACGGTGGCGAACATCTACATAACTCTTCAGCCGACTCTGAGCTGATCTAATCCTCTCCCGAATTAAACCCACATTCTCAGACGCCTATTGCACAAGTTCAGGTCCTAACACCTAACGTTCACCAACCTCATCCCAACATAAAAGAGATCGACACCTCCGACCATACAAAGCCTCTAACAGTGCCATCCCGATACTAGATTGGAAGTTGTTGTTATAAGCGAACTCCACATGTGGCATAAATTGTATCCAACTACCACCAAAGTCTAACACATAAGCTCATAATATATCCTCAAATATCTGTATCGTCCTCTCCGACTGTCCATCAGTCTGGGCGTGGAACGCTGTACTAAAAGTAAGCTTCGTCCCCAATGCCTCCTGCAAACTCATCCAGAATCGAGAAGTAAACCTCAGATCTTGATCTGACACAATGGACACCGGTATCCCGTGCATTCTCACAATCTCATGCACATACAAATCTACTAGCCTACTCAAAGGATAGCCCACTTTCATCGGTGTGAAATGAGCAGATTTTGTCAATCTATCCATGATCACCCAAATAGCATTCTGCTCATGAAGCGCTGGCGGCAATCCGGTTACAAAATCCATGGAATTATGCTCCAATTTCCACATCGGAATAGGCAAAGGCTGCAATGGCCCTGCTGGCCTCTAATGTTCAGCTTTCACTTGCTGACACGTCAGACACTGCTCCACGAACTGAGCAATCTGTCTCTTCATACCCGACCACAAGAAGATCTCGCGCAGATCCCGATACATTTTTGTACAACTAGGATGTACCGTATACATAGAACGATGTGCCTCCTCTAGAATCATCCTTCTGATCTCATCATTGTTCGGAACACATAGCCTGGTCCCAAACCTCAGCACACCTCCCTCAGAGATGTTAAACACTGTAGCCAATCCTTGCTATACCTTTTCCCTAACCTATACTAACTCTGCATCACTAGCCTGCGCGGCCTTTATACGCTCAAACAAAATTGGCTGGAACACTAGGCTGGAAAAGAAGGCTCGATGATCACCAGTCACCAACTCTATACCTGAGCTCTCCGGATCCCATCTAATGTGATCCTGAGTTACAACCGCAGATACAGCCGTAGGCCCTGACTTTCGACTCAACGCATCAGCCACCACATTAGCCTTCCCTAGGTGATAACTGATCGTGCAATTGTAATACTCAATCAACTTTAGCCACCGTCTCTACCTCATGTTCAACTTCTTCTGTGTGAAGAAATACAAGAGGCTCTTATGGTCTGTGAAGATCTCACACTGCACCCTGTACAGATAATGTCTCCAGATCTTCAGTGCATAAATCACAGCAGCCAATTTCAGATCATGCATAAGGTAATTCTTCTCATACTCTTTCAGTTGCCGAAAAGCATACGCTACTACCTTACCCTGCTGCATAAGCACACATCCCAAGCATTCAGAGACACGTCGCTATAAATAAAAAACCCACCATCCCCTGAAGGAATGGTTAACACCGGAGCAGTAACCAGAAGGTGCTTCAACTCCTCAAAGCACTGCTCGCAATCACTGATCCACTCAAACTGAACTCTCTTCCTAGTCAATCGTGTCAGAGGTCCAGACAGTTTAGAGAAACCCTCTACGAACCGATGATAGTAACCCGCCAGTCCCAGAAAACTTCGAACCTTCTGCACATTCTTCGGCCTTACCCAGTCGATCACAACTTCAATCTTGTTAGGATCAACTGATATACCATCCCCAGTAACCACATGGCCTAAGAACGCAATCTGACTCAACCAGAATTCACACTTCTTCAGCTTAGCATATAGCTCCTTCTCCCACAGAATTTGTAATACTAACCTCAAATGTTCCACGTGCTCTTCCGTACTCCTTGAGTATACCAGAATGTCATCAATAAAAACCACCACGAACCGATCCAAGTACTCATGGAAAACCCTGTTCATCATATCCATGAACACCGCCGGTGCATTCGTCAACCCAAAGGGCATGACTAAGAACTCGTTGTGGCCATATCTGGTTTGGAAAGCAGTCTTCACTACATCCTGCGCTCTAAACCTCACCTAATGATATCCTGACAGCAAATCGATCTTCGAAAAGAACCGCGTCCCCTGCAACTGGTCAAAAAGATCATCTATACGAGGTAAAGGATAGCGATTCATCATAGTCACCTTGTTAATCTCACGGTAATCAATGCACATCCGCATCGGCCTGTCCTTCTTCTTCACAAACAATACTGGAGCTCCCTAGGGCGAAACACTAGTTCGTATAAATCCCCTATCCAGTAATTCCTGCAACTGCTCCTTTAACTCCCGTAGTTCTACTAGAGCCATCCGGTACGGAGCTTTAGAGATCGGTGCCTTAGGTGCCTTACCGGGCAGCAACTCTATCGTAAACTCCACCTCACGATCTGGAGGTAAACCGGGTAAATCATTTGGAAACACATCCAGGAACTCGCTGATCACCCGAATGTCCTCGAGTCTTAACTCATCCCGCGGCGGTTCCTTTATACAAGTTAGGTACCCCTGACATCCGTCTAAGAGTAGCCTTCTCGCCTGTAATGCTAACAGAATCTGTGGCGTTGAACGCACACACGATCCCACGAATTCATACTCCTGTTCCCCAGGAGGTCTGAAAACTACTACCTTCCTATGACAGTCGATCACAGCATAACTGGAGAACAACCAGTCCATCCCCAGAATGATATTGAACCCCGACATGTCGTATACCATAAGATTTGCTGGTAGCAGCTTTCCCTGAATTTTCAATGGGCAGTCTACCAACATCTTCCTACAGAAAGACACATTCCCAGATGGTGTAGTAGCAGATAACACCTCATTCATGTCTCGGGTCTTAACCCCACACCGTCCCACAAAATTCACAGACACAAAGGAATGGGTTGCACCCGAATCAAACAGAACAGAAGCTTTATGCGAAAGCAATAATAAGGTACATGTCACCACGTTACCTGCATGCTTAGCGTCTACTAGAGTAAGAGAGTATACTCTGGCTGGCGTTGTATTCGTCTAAGTGGTTCCCTGAGTTATCTGGTTGCTCCCTCAGTCCCCACTAACTGCAAGCACATCTCGCCTCGGTGCTCGACAATCACGAGACATGTGGCCTGGCTAGCCACAGTTGTAGCAACTACCCCCAAATGGTTGGCACTCATCCTCGTGCAGCCTGTTGCATCTGGTACAACGACCACCATTCTGGCTCCCTTGAGAATCCTAGTGCTCGGTATTTTGGCGGTAACCCGAGCCCTTGCTTCTCTTCTTCTACGATCCCCGATGAGATCCTATCTGAGAACCAGAAGGTACTGTCCTCTTCCTCAAACATAATATACCAAAGTTTTATATTTATATATGCAGATCCATAATAATTACAAACTCACTCTTCATATTACAAAACCTGAATAAAATATATGAACATTAAAAACCAAAAACATAACTGTTCCGGTACCACTCACAAACTACCCCGCCCTGGAGCTATCTAAATTCGATCACTTGAATAACCTTAAAAGATTTAATCAACGATGGGGTGAGACACCTCTCAGTAAAGAAGAAATAATTTATAACAGTGTGAAGCTAAAGTGTTTATTATATAATTCAAATATCTATATAAACGTGTTCACAATCCACCAGTAACTATAATATCACGCCCACAATCATACTATGGTCAACGTCTTTGTCATCCAATCATGTACCCACATACATAAATATTTTACTAATAATTTCCGAGAATAGGGAAGTCTACCCGCCCATACAAGTAGATTTCCTCTGCTCTAGTGCTAACACCAAGGCACTCACCTTTCTCAGTAAACCCTCAGGTTATGTATTCAGGTAAAGTCAAGGAGAATAGAGAAGGTCACTCGCCCATACAAGTGGCTTCCCTCTACTCTGGTATCCACAAATAATTACTAGAGTACTTATCTTTCTCAGCAAGCCCTCGGATGAAGTAATCTACTTTACCCAAAATACTTAATTAGAGTTACAAACAATCATTGCCAAACATTTCGCAAAGTTCCACACAGGATAATTCATACAGTCATTAATCAAGCCCACACAGGGTCTACAACCACACAATATGTATTCGTCCACACAGGACTCTAACCAATCACACAGTATATATGTCCACACAGTACTAATCAAACCACACAGCATATATGTCCACACAGAACTTGTCCACATAGGACTAATCAATCACACAACATATATGTCCACACAGGATTGGTCCACACAGGACTGATCAAACCACACAAGTTACAAATAAAAACTCTGTTAATGGTAAATAGGTAAAAAACCTCCTCATACCACTGCCAATGTTTACCTCCCAATACACACACATATATAACGACCTCCTCATACCACTGCCAACGTTATATGACGGATATACTAGGTACGATATAACGACCTCCTCATACTATTGCCAACGCTATATCATAATTTACATGAACCACAACACAAATCAATAACAAACCTAGCCAATCAATCACATCCACATAATTACCGCAGTAAACACAATCATCCAGTATTTTCAACCAAACAAAGCTCACAACCCAACAATATTCGCAACCATCATGGTTCATCATTCCATAATACCCATATCCATTTAATTAGAAAAAATGGTTTCAAGCCACATGATTTTTCCCAATATAATATATAATCAAATCAACATTTACATTTCCAACATCATTCAGAAAATTATACCAAAATATATATATATATATATATATATATATATATATATATATAATTCTCTACCCAAATCTAACCGTTTTAAAATTATTAAAAATCTATTATAAAGTATTTCCCCTTACCCACTCCTTGAAATTCGGTCTGATACTATTAAAATGAGACCTTGCACTCTAAAAATTCCAACTTTCTGAAATTTCAGAAAAACACCCATATAATACTTCCTAGGCTCCAAATACCTCAAAATAATAATAATATCTTAAATTATTTCACTTACCCTGGTTTTGGGATGTTTCCCAAACTTCTCAAATCAAGAATCCGCTCCACCTATATTGTAGAGAATTTTCCCAGGAGTCTTGTGGTAGCTTTTGATCGTCGAATCGAGCTAAATTCGACCTGAAATCGAAGAGAGAAGGTAGTAGGGCCAAAATTCTAGTGAGAGAGAGGATGCATGCAACAGATTTTGCGCTGAAATGAAAGAATTTTCTATTTATAGGCAGGGGTTCATCGATGAGACACGTGGACTCGTCGATGAATCCTAGTACACAATTCATCAACGAAACAGTAAACTAGTCAATGAATTTTAGTCATGTGAAAACCCCCTTTTAGTAATTCCTCGTCAACGAGCCAAGATAGAAAGCTCGTCGATGAGACCAGTTGGTTCGTCGACAATTGCTTGCTCTCACCTTTTAAAAATTGCTTTTTTTTTTCCTTCCCTTCTATCCTTCTTATTATTTTAAATAGTTTAAATTTTTTGGGTCATTACAAGGATGGTCGAGTATGTGTGTAGTGTCTGTATTATGGTTAGGGACCGATACCTTGACGAGTTTGTGATAGAATTAGGAGAATAAATCCTTGAATTTAGAATTTATATGTTATACTAGCTTTTTCACTTCATACTTGCTTCAATCATGATAAATAAGGAGTTTCTAAGTCAATTTCTATCCTATCTTCAGGATGGATTTTAGGAGGAAAGATATCATGGCTGGAGGGGATAATCATGTGGATACCTCCAATGAGGACGATGCTGATGTCTCGGCTGCGTTACAAAGTATAGCACGGCAGGCTAAGAAGGAAATTCAGAGAGACTCTAGGAAGTAAGATCAACCACTGGCTGATAGGGGCTGCACTTTTCATCAGTTTACCCAAATGAATCCGTCGGCAGTTTCAGGAGGAGCAAACCCGATTGCAGTTGAAGATTGGGTTCAGGAGATGGAGGAGCTGCTGGGTGTTTTGGAGTGCACAGAGGAGCAAAAGGTGTGGTTTGCCACTTTTAAACTGGTAGGGGAAGCGAAGAGGTGGTGGAGATCGGCAAAGATGGTAGAGGAACAACGTCCATGACATAAATCTATTACCTAGATCCATTTTAAGGAGGTCTTCTTTGAGAGATACTTCCCTATTGCCACCCAAGAGGCTAAGGCTGAGGAGTTCCTGCATCTGACCCAGGGGCCCATGAATGTGCAGCAATGTGCGGCCAAGTTTGTGGAGCTATCTCGTTTTGCTCTGCATATGGTCATTGATGAGTTGAAGAAGGCTCAGATGTTTAAGAGAGGTCTGAGGTAGGGAATATCTCTCTCAGGATTTCAATTGAAGATCTCTCTTAAGAGTCTCTCTTTGTGCCTCTCTCTCTCCTACGCTTTCCCTCTCTCTCTCTCTCCTCAATTTTCTTGGCCAAATGGGCACCGTTCGAGAAACAGAAGACTTCGCCACCGACATTCCTACTGGCGTGGATTTGTCATAGGAGCAACGTAGGCACCACTTCTGGAGTAAGGTAAACCTTTTTCCTTTCTTTAATTTCTTTTTAAATATTTAGCCAAACCGACGATCAGAAACCACCATAATGATTTAAGAGCGTTTCTCTACAAGTCTAGCGGAGTAAATTTTTGAATTGGACTTTCCAGGCACCACTCCATGGCTAAGCTAAGGTTTAGGGAATTAAGCAAATTTGCTATTTTTAGAAATTTAATTATTTATTTTGAGTTTATAGGCTTAGGAAATGTTAAAATAGTTATTAGGAATTTTGTGAGCCTATGAATACTAAGGAAATTATAATTTTGGGGTTGAGTTGATTTTATTTGGGATAATGTAATTTCAGGGTTTGGAGTTTTGAACGCTCTGGGCGTGGGTTGGAATTTTTACCAGACTTTTCAAGATTCAGGTAAGGGGATTAAGTTAAGTTAGGATTTTTATTAAATTTGAACTGACCAAACTGGTGTGTGTGTGTGTGTGTGTGTGCGTGTGTTTATATATATATATTTATGAGTTCAAAGGCTATTTTGAAAATCAACCGTTCAACAGGGATTTTACAAACCTAGGCTATATGGTACATTATTTTTGAATGTTGCGAATGATGGAAAATCTAAGTTATTTTATGAACTAAAATTACTGTGTATCTTTGGTTGTCTCCTGGATTGTTTTCAAATATTGAAATTGTGTAGCAGGTGAATGATTTTATGATTTATCGTGAAACCAAATTTGAGAATGGTTGTGAAACATACTAGAACTGTTTGTGAAACATACTGGAACTGCTTATGAATAATGCAGGGATGTGATATGACGGACGGAGGCTATATTTTATATGATGGCTAGGGGTTAGGTTTTATTTGATGGCTATGAGCCGGGTGTAACTGACGGCCGGGGGCCGGGTGTTTATTAAATGACAGTTGAAATGAAATGATTTATATAACTATTTTATTTACTTAAATTGCATGATATGCTTTAGGAACCTTGGGGGCTAGTGGATTGTGAGAACGGTACCATTGCTAGTAATTGATTATTAGACCACGTGCACCCACACTCTTCTGGATAGAAGTGTAGGGGGGTCTTAGCCAACTACTTGCGTGAGGTTGAAGTAAGGGCGTCAGACCTGCAGTTTGGTTGTCGTTGCTTGCAAATGTACTTGCAGAGGATGATGTTTTGACTTTATTTTGGGGTGATCACCCAAGCTTAGTCCAGCTTTCGGACTGCACAACCCGTGCCATGGGGGAAGTAAATGGCGTTAGTCGCAGAGAGTTGTTTTACACGCATATATGTGGATTTATGTAAATGGTGTTAAATATTTACTGAATTGGTTTATACTGTGGAAAGGAAAAAAAATATTTTCAACTGTATGGAATGACTATATGTTTTTAAATGATATTTTTGGTTAAATGAGGAACTGGTTATTTTTAATATACACTAAAATTCATGTTGGCCACACATTGATTTTAACTTAGTCTTCCTTATTGAGAAGTGTCTCACCTCAATATGCAAATTATCTTTACAGGAAACACCAGAGACCATGTTTAGTAGACTAAAGGGGCCGAACTAGCCGTTTAGTTTATATATGTAGTGGGTATAGACTGAATTTTCTTTTTGTATAGTGTTATGGGTTGTAATATGGATTTTCTTGGAGACCCTTGTGTATAAAATTAGTTTAGCACTCTAATAATGTATGTTGGAGAATTTTTCATTAATCTGCTGCATTTATGTATTGACTATGGTATCAGGTACACACACGTCACTAAAATAGCACTCAAACCCCACGTGGCAAGTTGGGGCAATACAATATATATAGACTAGAACTAAGCGGTACTTCAATATCAAAACATTGAATACTCCTTGAAGGACTTTGGATTTGTATCTAGTTATCAATGAGACTATCATAGTTACTAATAAATTTATTAATAAGCAAATAATTGAATTATGAAAAAGATCAAGGGCAGTTTTGAGCTTGAGTACTAAGTTGGAGTAGGTCTTTTCAACATTTGACAAACACTTGTGAACATAATGGCATCTAAAGCTTTGTGAAAAACTGTCAATGCCCCAAATATTGCTAAGTGATCTATAAGATATCTATGATGCAGCCATAAGACTCTATAGGAAGCATTTTTGAAGCTTAAAGATAAGAGCATTCTTTGATGATCTTTTTGTTGAACAATGGGTGCTTTAATTCATTCCTTGAGCATACATGCTTGCTTGTTTCTCCTACTTCAAGCATTTTTTCCTCTTGGATTCAAGGTAGATCACATTCTCTTTTTCATATTAGTATTTAAATAAATGTTTTAAAAATGAGGTAGATCAAGTTGGCTTGCCCCTCTGCTTATATTTTTCAACATAAAAATCTTTGGAATGAGCTTGTGCGACACTTTATTACTTGTGGTAGTGGAATTCATGCCTCCCTTTGAGACTTGGGTATCCTTATGTTACATATTAAGGCCCTCATTTGCTTTAACACAATTAGAAATTGTAGCAATAACAAGCATGTGCCTTGGGGGACTTAGACAAGTATTGGGTTTGGAGAATCACAAAACTCGCTCAGGCAAGAGAAAACTAATGAATGATCATCCTCATCACCTCAAGGAATTTGTTTAGGGTGAGTACTGTAATATAATTAGGATCTAATCATGACTTTTTAGCTGTTAATATAGATTTTGGTTCTTAGGATTAGACTAAGACAATATGAGAATTTTACTTGCAAATATAATGAGAAAGGTGACCAAAGGCAACACTCCTAAAAAAAATTGATGCTTTAGTTAATGAGGGATTTAAAAAATAAATAAATATATTGGCTAAATTTGTGAAGTTTGAATCATCAAGATTAGGTAGTTTTTAATATAGTTGAATTTACTATGTAATAATTAATATTGTCTTATACAAGAGAGTGGACAATTGTTGCAAATCGTGGGAGTGACTCACTCCCTTCATTAGGAACATAGCCTCTCTTATCTCCAAATCAACTATGTGGGAGACAAATTATATCTCACTTAAGCAACATGATTCTCTATTATTGGTTGATCAACATACCATGTACATCAATAAGAACTATGATTATTCATCAAATAATAATCTTAATTCTCTCTAGATTGCATTAGAAATATGAACTAAACCAATAATTTCTCATATGTTTTTTCAGTAAAAAAAAAAAAAAAAAGGGGTCAAAATTAGATTAAAAAGAATTCAAAATGTAGAAAGGAATAGTCATAACACCACATTATTCAAAAAATAGCCTAGTCCACAAAGGAGGCAAAATATTGTCAAAGCCTAAAATCATCATACAAATTAATGATTGAGAAGATGTCTACTATATTTAATAAAAAAACTATAGTCCTTGTTGCAACCAAAAACTGAGCTGCTTTCGTAAATTGACCTTCGACCGCGATCACCTGAAAAGAACTAAATGAGAATGGCTTATAGGACCTGAGGTGTACTTCAGACGATCACTCTAATACTCAAGTTAGGGAATGGGAGGTTCAAGTTGCAAAAATAAGTGAAAAGTGAGTGAAAATGAGATCCTTACCTCCTATGAGGATCCCCTTTTTATAGTGGCGGATGCAAATCCTCATTCAACTTGACATTTATGAGTGTGCTATTATGCTTAGGGAGGTTATAGGTAACTTGAGGGAGGTTATGTAAGACATCAATAATAGCTCTATTGTAACTGTATTATTATGCCTAGAGGGTTAGGTCACTTAAGGGCAGTAACATGAGACATCAAATGTTGGTCTTATAACTGTGCGACCCTATGAGCGATCCTATCAATTTTGGGTGTATCAGTCCCATAGACATGAACACATCTCACTAAAAAGTTGAGTTTGAATATTCAAATAACCACATCTCCTAACTTAAAGTAAACCTTTCAATTAAGAACCAAATGTTCAACAACAATCCTTAAATCATACTGAATCTTTCCTAATCCAACACATTTAAGCTTTTTAAAGTTCTTTCTTATAACATCCCACAATTGCATATGACTCTCCTCATCAAACTATCAAAATTTAGTTTGACAAATTTTCATAAGATAGCTTTCACTAAATAAATGAGAGTGTTCATGATTAAATTTATCAAAAACTAACGTCAAATCCATTATTAAAAAAATGATTTTCAAATTCAATTATAGATGTGATGCCTCATTGACAACCAAGGATTCTTGTGAACTAGAGGCAAGTGATACTACTGACGTAATTCTTCTCGAGTCTAGTCATACAAAACCTTAATTCGCAAAGTGAACCCATCCATATCAACAAAGAAAGATTTGTAGCCCCCACGAGCATGGCGCGGTGGAAATGCATCAACAAGTAAGAAGGAGCATTAGAGGTTCAACTCCAAATAAATACACTCACGAAGCCAGCGGTACCTGTTGATGGTAAGAGTTTACTCTGTGAGCCAGCGGGGACCGTGGATGGTGAGAGTTCTCTATGAGCCAGCGTAGATCGTGGATGGTAATGGAGATGTGTCCCAGGGATCGGATTGGCCTAACGTCCAACTAATACATAGAAGTCGTGTCCGCATTCTGGACTTTATCCTGATCAGCGCAACCTGGGGGCGGAAAACGCAGATCCGTAAGTTTGGTACCGCACTAGGGGGTCCAAAGGGCTCGTTGGTGGTTAGAGTTCCTATGTAATAAAAAAAAAAAAAAGATTTGTAAGTAATTTTTTTCTCCTCGTAAGTTTTGTAATCCACCAATCACAAAAATGAAATGCTAGCACCTAGACCCACTAAGTAAGAGGTAAGCATTTGCACGAGTCCCAATGATGCATGCTGATATCACTTTAATGTGTCCAAAACAAACATTAATCACATCCTATAGCATGCAAGATCCATTACTAGTACGTTGGTTTTATTTTTATTTTTATTTTTATTTTTTTATAGAAATATTAGCCTTTTGAAAATAAGTTCTTAGGACACCAATTGACATAAGTTCTTCTTGTGGAAATAGTTTTGCTTTTTATTTTTAAAATAATTACGAAAGTCCCATTAAGGCTGAAAAATATGTAGATTTTTGACTCTTACTTTATATATGAGTATAGAATTGAGATCTGAAACTTTAATTTGTGTGGATAATGAATAGAATATCTTCTAAAATTACACAAATTCAAATTCAGACCTAGAAATCTGTAATTCTGACTATTGACATATATAAATTTTGGAAACTAAAAAATATGTTGTCTGTTTTATGATTATTTTAAAATTTAGAAATAAAAAATATTTTACACATGTAAGCAAACTCTTTATTTTTTAATTCATTAAAACGAATCTTAAATAACTTTAAAAAATTTATAATAATTTATAAAACTAAAAATTCAAAGAATTAAAATATTTCTACAACTAAATAGACGCTTACCCTAGGTTTAGATAGGTCTTAGATTTGAAGTTGTATTGGATTTAGATAAAATGTGATATAAAATTATATTGAAATTTATCAAAATTCGCATAAATTCAAATTTAAGTTATGAAATTCATACTCTTAAACACGATAATAGCATTTTAAAATGTGATGTAAAATTTATTTTTGACCTCGTGTTTTTGTAGGATACCTACATAGGGACAACTTCGAAAGTCTGAACCTACAAGTTTTTTCCCGTTTAATCTTTATTAAATAATATATTAAATATTACCCTATTCAGGAAAATATTTCCCAAAATGACGCTCACATAATCTCGCTACTTGGTGCAGTAAGATTTTTTTAAATCCTGCTGAACCAAGCAGCGAGATTTACTTGCATTCATTTTTTTTTTTTAATTAATAATCCAAAGTATGTCATTTTCAAAAATCTTTTTAACTACAATTTGTAACATAGATTGTTTCAATTTTTTGTGTTCTTCTTATTTATTTAATTATAATAATAATAATAAATTAAATTTTTGGAGCGAATAATCATTTATTAATTTAAATTTTCACATAGAATAAATTAAATTTTTTATCATAAATTAATAAAACAGTCATACGTTATAAATCTATACTAATATAAATGTATATGAAACAAATGAAACATGTGAATGTATACTAATAATAGTCACAAGTAAATAGTGTCAAAACTATTTAGTGTTGTTCATTTATTTCATACAAATGCTGTAAAAAAATTAACTAAATTTTTTTTGTAATTTTTTTGGAAAACTAAAATGTAAAAATAAAAACTATTCTCCAAAACTGAATGGACATTAAATGTTTCTAGAATTATTAAAATAGTTTGATATTCATAGAACTTAATATAATGCTCACAAATCATGTATATAGGAATCTTTTTGCTTACAGAGATTGGGATGGAACAGACAGTGCAAAAACTGGTACTCCAAACAAACCAGAACTACCCGACTCATCATCAGATCTCTCTATGAGGCAATAATAATCTATAATAATTTTTTCCATGGCTTTATTTCTTCTATTGTTTGTAAGCAATATGAGGAGGAATCCCTCCATAAGAAGGGTCACATTCAAAAGACATGATGCTTGAGATCTCTTGTCATCAATAATAGAACTGTAAAATCGATCTATGGCAGATTGAGTGATACAAGTAAGTTGCACACATATTGATCTTGCCAACTTTCTGAAAGTGCATCTAGGAATAAGAACAGATTGAGAAGATGCCACTAAGTTCAACAATGAGCAAAGTTCATCAAAAACATCATTCACCACGTGTGCGTCTGCGTAACGTGCCATAAAGCACCAAAGTTCCATGACAATCTCCCTACAAAGGAAGTGAGGATGGAAGACATTCTCGAACTAGAAATACAGTACTTCTCCCTATGTCAGACTTGAAGAAACCACAATCATAAAGCTTTTCAAAGTACGCAAAAGCCAATAAAACATTGACTGCCAAGCTAACTCCTGGGATTTTCCAGTGTCATGAAATAAATGAATTTGCAAGACAAGCATTGAACAATACACCTCTTCATCAATCAAAATATTCAAAAGCCATTCAAACTTTCTAGCTATCCCGAGTCTCACATATTCTTGAAGTTCACAAGAACTTCTCAGAAGACGCGGAGAGAAAGCAACACGTCCAAGCAACAATACTCTTGACCTAGGCATTGCTTCACAGCCCACTAAAAAGATTGCATCCATTGAAATCATCCCATCATAACTACTTGGCTCCCATGGGTTGAAATTAAATCCATTTCATTAGTGAACACCTAATCCAAAATTTGGAACTTAAGTTCCCCTTTCACTTGATTTGAATTTAGTAAGGATTAAAGCAAACTAAAAGATGTTGGCTCCAAAATTTTGCCAATGCTTCACTTGCATTTCTTAGAAGAGTTTCTTTGGTTAATGAAATTAAAAAAGGTTGAAATCATCACAACACAAAGCACCATTTCCTTATAGAGCAAAAAAGCTTCACATGGATATAACAACAATATTCTTACTACATTGATCAGGTAATAGTATACATTTATATTGGGAAACATATGAAACGAAGATGCTAACGATCACCTAATGATTTTTAAAACTTGCATTACTAGTAAAGGAAATAACAAATTTAGTAGCTTTATATTCGTTATCGACAACATTTGCTTTGAACTCTTTCTCATTATTTCTTTGATTTTTTTCTTTGTTTTTTTCTCTTTATTATTGTTCTTAAGCTTGTAATAGTCAACTTTGATGTGCCAATTTTTCTTGCAGTAATTGAAAATTTTATTCACATGTCTTGATCTTGATTTAAATCTGTGGTATGAATTTCTTCCTGTTGGCCTAACAAGATTTAAAATCTTGTTTTGATAATAACAAATCAAAGGTACTTAACATGTTTATTTAAATAAAGTTTCAGGGCTCAAATGTTGTCATGCAAACTTTATTTATTTGTCAACTAATATCTTAATGAAATTTTTGAAATATGAGCCTATACTAGTAGGAGGCAACATATGGATAGATTCTTTTCCTTTAATATATTTTGCATTGGTTGATCCTTATTCAAGTACAATAATCTTGTTATTAGTGTATATTTATAATGTTTGATTGTTATATTGTTGACTAGTGACTCTCATTGCCCATATTCAATCATACACTTGAGTTGTTTATGTGTTGTTGAACCAATATTCTATAATATGAATAATATCAAGTAAGTATTGGAGCTCAAATTTTGATATACATATCCACCTTACAACTTATAAGGTCATGTTCTGGTTAACTAATTCTTAAAATATAATTAATTTATCATTAATGTACACAAATTAAATTATAAATTTATCATTTGTTGTTACAAAACATAAATTATAATTTTCCTTTGTTGTTGAGCCAACATTCTATAGTATGAATATTATCATTTAGCGTGGTCTGGGTGCCCAATTATATAAAGAATTATTACTGTAAAAATTTCGGTAAAGTCTCCTTTTAAAAAATGACCATATCCCATCTACGCACCTGTTAAAAAAAAAAAAACATTTTTCCTAGACAATCGATGCCAGTATGTTCACAAATTTCATTCACAACTTTTATACACATTCAACGTATCAAATTACTGTAAAAATTTCTGCAATCTCCTTTTAAAAAATGACTATATCTCATCCACGTACCTGTTCGAAAAAAACATTTTTCCTAAACATGAGATACCAGTATGTTCACAATTTCATTCACAACTTTCATACACGTTCGAACGGTCACCTGCCACGACCAACGGCCACTTGCTAGCCTCCTATTGCTGTCGTCCTCCTCCCTGCCAGAAGCTCTGCTCTCTTTGCACCATGCGTTTGCAAGTGAAACGAAGGAGAAAGGAGGAGCTAAAGGCAGTCAAGGCAAATCTCGCTGGACTAAGCAGCGAAATTTGTCACGCGTCATACACCGATCGGCCGTTCTATTTCCCACGCAAATATTTTTTTTTGGATTACGCACCGGGTATCCACGTGTTCGTTTTACGGTTCAAGTGACTAATCCTGCGCCCTTTGAAATTGACCCCACAACTTTAAAGGGAGGATAAATTCAGGAGTCTAGGGGGCGAAAACGAACCTGAGAGGATTTGAACACTTGACCTCGTGAAAGGCACTCCCGCAACCCGCACTACCACCTGAACCACACCCTGGGGGTATTTCCCCAGGGTGTGATCTAGTGAGATTTGCCTTGACACGCGTCAATATCTGAGTGCCTAATACCTTTAAATCTCGCTGCTTGGTCCAGCAGTGAAATTACGTGAGTATTATTCTGAAAATATTTTTTTAAATAGGATATTATTTAATATACTATTTTAAAATAAAAATAAATAGGAAAAAGCTCCCGAGCCTACCATTTTTATTTTTTCCTCATAACGGTTATGGGCATAGCAATCATATGAGCAATAATTAAAATCCCATTTATAAACAAGAGAAGTTGAAAAATCGCCTTTAAAAGTGGGAATATGGGAATGATTTTGAGCTGTATGCAACTTTCTATAATGCAATGAAGAACGCGCTTTGGTTTCCCTTCAAACAAGAAAGAAAAGGAGGAAAAGACGCGTTTTTTGTTGGCCCCCACGCAGCATTTCCCTTCGCATTGGACCCATGAGACCTTACAATTTTCCCTGGAAACAAACAAACACAAAAGAGTTAGTTAAAGCTTGGGCCTAAATGATTGTTCTTAGTAAATGGCCATCTTAATGCGTCACCTCACCTGTTGACCAGCGCCCACCTCTCTCTCCTCCACTCTCCCAACTTCATTTATTTATTTATTTATTAAATTTCTATATAAAAATCAGTATATACAAATAAAAATAAATATTATATATTATTTGATAAAAGCCATTTGTTTTTCATTAAAAAATAGAAAACTTTTCTTTATAATTTCAAAAATTACATCAACCCCTTCTAACATTTAACTAAAACATTAGAATTTTCTCTGTGCATTTTGTGAGTTCATATTTTAGGTTTAGGTTTGTATAGATTTGAACAAAATGTCATATAAAATTATCTTGAGTTTTATTTAAATTCGCACAAATTCAAATATGAAATTAGAAATTCACTCTCTCAAATACTATCTCAAGGTTTTCAAAAAAAAAAAAAATTTTAGAAAATTTTGTGACTCATTTCGTTGTGGAGAATATGTTGTTTTTAATTTTTTTTTTTAAAGAATTATAAAATTTGTATCAAAATTTAAAATATAAAAGGTTTGTTGTAATATGCAAAATAATTTGATTATTCATTTTTAAATTTTTAAGTAATAACAAAAAAGACAACATTTTTTATCCAATCTTTCAAAATTTTGTGTAAGATAATAGTTGAAATCATGGATTTTGGGGTTTGAATATGGATTTGTATGGATTTAGAAAAAAAAAATTATACATATCTCATATTGATTAAAGTTGAAGATCTGAATTTTGTGCTTCCATATGTAAATTATGAGTTTAAAATTAAGAAAAATGGTGAAAAGATGTTTTCCAACTTTTCTATGTAAAATAAAAAAAAAATTGGAAAACAATGTGACTTTTCTACAATTATTTAAAAAATTAGAAATAAAATAAAATTATTTGCACAATAAAATAGTGTCAAAACTGTTTAGTATTTTTCATTTATTTTATACAAATGTTGTCAAAAAGAATTTTTAAAAAAAATTATTGAGAAATTAAAATGAAATATAAAAATTATTTTTAAAATTGAATAGACTCATACTTTCTTTTTTTTTTGGGTACGTCCGGGTATCCACCTACCGTCAACGACGTCCGTTTTACGGTCCGTCGCACCGGTCAGTGACTAATCCCACGCCCCGTGGATCCGGCCCCACATCACCACGAGGAGGGTAAACCAGGAGCCCAGGGGCGGAATCGAACCCGGGAGGCTCATTGCTGACCTCGTGAGAGGCACATCCGTAGTTCGCTCCACCACCTGAGCTACGCCCTGGGGGCGAATAGACTCATACTTTCTTATCTCTATTTTAGGGAGGATGATCAACTAACGAATGGGTATAACGAATGGGTATAAATATCTCAAAAATTAAATATTATATTCTTACCATTAGAAGTATAGAATTTAAAACTTGATTTTAATTTAAATAAATTTTAAAAAAATATAATACAAAACTATATTAAGTTTCTTTTAAATTCACACAAATTGAAATTCAACGTCTAAAATTCATGTTCTCAAATGTTATTATGTTGCGTTTGGGAGCATGAATTTCAGATTTTGGTTTTGAATTTGGGTACATTTGGACATATTTTTATATGTCATCTTGTCCAAATCTAATTCAAATCCAAATTCAAGTCCTCTTGAAAGATAAGGTTAAAGAAATTTATGAAATTATAAAAGCTAAAAGAAAAAAATTGTGAGATTTTTGAAATTTCAAGAGAGATATGTCTTTTAGGTAAAATCCAGCAACACCTCGTGACTTTTCAAAATATGACACTCCACCCCTTGAGTTTTTAAAAATTACCACAAAATCCCTTAATATTTCATTTCATTGACAAAATGAGCCTTTCTCTAATTGACCATTAGTCAACCATTAAGTCTAGTGAAAAAAATTAAATTTTATTCTTAATAAAATGACAATTTTACCCTTTCATTCAATTATGGTAAGTTAAATTAAGAAAACTACATTAATTCAATAATTTAAGTTAGAAAAATTGGTTAATTGATTGTAATATATTTTAAAGTTAAACGTATAAGTGAATCGAGCACCTAACGACTAGGTTAGGTCAATTAGTTGACATAAGAATGACAACATAATCAAAATTATTATTTAAAAATTAAATTATGAAAAATAAATGAACAATACAAATCATTTAGAAAAAAATATTTAAATAATTATACTGCTACAAAAATATTTGCTATATACACTTTATGAATATAAATGGCTGAATATATCTTTAACAAGTAAAATATAGTTTAAAAAATCGACTCGGATCAAACCGATGGTTGAATTGTGACTTGCCTTTTGGGTTTAGTTGAATACCATATTTAATAACATAGCAATTTGAGCAAAAAAAAAAAAAATAGTTGAATTGTCTCGAACAAGGTCAATTAGTTAATAAAAATTTGAGTTTTCTTTATCCATTTAACATTCATATTTTATATACTTAAGAACTAAAATCTAATTCTACATTTTAATTTGTAAAGAATGAATTTTAAAATTTTAATTTATCCTTTTTTAATAATATGTTTGATAAGTTACTTGAATTTAAAAATATTGAACTATGTTTTATTTGTTTTATGATCGGTTTAGTCATTAATTTTTTACAAAATTACATCTCACAAATATTTTGTAACATTATAGTTATAAGATATTTTTTATGATAAATTAGTAATTTTTATTTTTCATACATTTTTAAAATACTTGAAATAATAATATAATTTTTTTGTTATGTTGAGTAGACCCAATAGACTAGTTAATTTAAGAACCAATTACGTCTTCGAGTGACTTAATTAGTTTTTAAGATATTATGCTAAAAAAGGTGTAGGGATTCAATTAAAAAGTTGAACAATGAGGATGGCACACGTGTAAGTTTTTCCAAGGTACAAGGAGGGCCCACTGTGGGGTTGGCTAGAAAAGAAGCATCAGATGGTCAAAAAGAGAAGTCATAAGCATGAACAGACGGATCAAATGAGTGGGACACACATGTTCATGACCCTAAATACACCCTTATGCCATTGTCTTCATCATTTGATTTCATCTATTTACTTTTATTACACGTTTGTCTTGTAAGAATGAAAAGAATTTGTGGAGTGAGTTGGAGGTTGGTTATTTGAATCCTACCTCTACAAATGAAATCAAATTAAAGAATTTGATTTTATATTTTTGAAAATTAAAATCAATTTGAGTCTTTTAGTTAGTTGATGATCCAATTAACCAATGATTAAGTTTAGTTATTCGATTCAAACTGATTTTTAAACCATTGTATTTTTTTTAAAAAAAAAAATGAGATATGTTTTACACTTTATTTATATAAATTAATTATCTAAAAAATATTTGTGCGTGCTATTTAGTAATTTTAAGAGATATTATACATATTATATATAATAACTTATAATATAAATAATACATATTGTAAATAAATACATATATCAATTTGATTCAGATAACCATTGATTCATGAAAATAAAAATCAAAATCAAATCGATATCCAAAAAATGTAAGAAAAAAAAAATGAACAGAAACCAAACCGAACAAATTGGTTAATTGAAATTTTAGTTCGGTTTAGATCGGATTTTCAGCTTGGTTTTCAATTATTTTTGAATAGTCGTGAAATGAATTTGAAATTATTATTTAATTTTTTTATTAACTATTTATTTTATTTTCAATTTATTTCATTATGCAAATTCAACGTTCATTGAAAAATACTGGTTGAAATTTAGATATTTTTTTAGAAGCAGAAAATTTTACGGTTCGTTTAGAACTTGGAAAATGTTGGAAAAAGAAAATAAAAATAAGAAGGATTTTATTTTTTGAAGTTTGGTTATCAAGGAAAGTAAGAAAGAAAATAAAAAATATACCAAATCAATGAATAAATTTTTAATTTTACACATCCTCAACATTTTATTTTGTAAAATTTTAATCATATTAAAATAATTTTTCATTTTAAATGGTATTTAATATAGAGAGAAAAATGTAATGGACAATGAATTTTCTTCTTTTTTTCCTTTTTCTAAACAAAGCTCTTGATCTAAGCATAGTTGGAACCATCCAACTTGATGCCAATCGAGACAACCGCAAGTTTAGGAGGCATGGTCGGGGATTGAGCTTTGGACCGAGTGTAGTAACACGGAAAAAAATTTGTTATTATTATTTTATTAAATTAATTGAATAAATAAATTAAGTGAATAGTATTATAATGGTAATAAAAGCTTATTGGAATAAGATATATATATATATATATATATATATATATATATATATATATTATATTAATCTTCCTTAGTAAGATTCAACCTAATATGTCAAATTGAAAGATTTCCCAACCTTCCTAGAACTCTCTCATGCTCTCAACTCTCTCTGTGATGCCCCAAAACCCGCCAAGTGGGGCCCGGGTGCCACATGTTCCAATTACCTGCATCTGATACCATAATTGTAGTGACCTGAAGAATAATAGCATTTTAATAATAATAAGAGAGAGAGAGAAAATAGATACAGAAATAGAAGGAAGTCGTAGATTTCGTTGACGAACGTGAAATTTGCCAGGTTTCGTCGACGAACACAGAGTTTCATTGACGAAAGTCTTCAGAATTTCGTCGACGAACACAGAGCTTCGTCGACGAGAAAATACCAAGAGACTGTTTGGGCTACTCTGAATTTCGTTGACGAACACAGGGGCTTGTCGACAAATTTTACGAAGGGCTCGTCGACGAGATGACGTGTCTCGTCGACGAAGCTGACCCTATAAATAGCTAAAAACTAGGATATCTCTCATTTTCACTACGCCTCTCTCTCTCCTACGACTCTCTCTCCCTTCTTTCTTCATTTTCGGCCCCATCAGTCGCCGGATCGATGATCCGAAACTACTACAACGCTCCTAGTGGAGTTCTCTGCAAGACTGCCGGAGCGGATCGTTAGGAAATCAAAGTTGGATTTCATCCCAAATTTAGGGTAAGGTCTTTTATCCAGTATTTGACTTCCTGACAGTTATAGGAAATGATATAGATGGAAAAATACTGATGTTATGTTCTGGCATATGTTGGTTTCAGGGTGTTTTTGTAGAAGGCCCTGCAGGTGTTAGGCTTGTACCCTAGGGTCTTTTCAAAGTTAAGGTAAGGGAAATATGCTATGATAGGAAATTTCTAAATATTATACAGTTTATTTATTTACGAAAATTATGTATTTTAGTATGGTGTGGCTTGTGATTATGTATATGTATGGGGATATGTTTTACGAATTTAGTTTCCTGATTTTATGAATTTCAATATTATGGTTATACGAATTTCAGTACCATGATTTTACGATATTTCAGTACCATGATTTTATGAATTTCAGTACCATGATTATACGAATTCTAGTATTACGAATATATAGTTCCATATTATGATTGTTCAGATTTCAGTACGTTATGCAGCATCATGATTATTTCAGTACTTCAGAATCATGGTAAATCAGTTAGTTATGTATAAAAATATATTATATGATATCAGACCCTGTTGGACTTGCAGCTACAGAGCACGGTACCGTTGCTACAGAAGCCATGTTACTTTATGAGTGCAACCACCTATATAAATATACGTGGTAAAGTCGACCACCTAGGCCCTTGAAGAGGTTAGGCTCCCCATCCAGATATGGGTTGAGGTGGGCAGGTCAACTGATGGAGTTCAGTGTTTTATTCCTGGTTGGCCAACCAGGGTAAATCCAGCCTACGGGCTGCACAACCTTGTCATGAGGGGGCATGTCATGACACAGATAACCACAAGGAATAGTTTCAATTACTATTACATACGTATGGATTTACAGATTCAGGGACCCTACTTATGTACACTAGAAGTATTTTGAATTATAACCTACAATACTGTTATGTTAAGCAACATGGAAAAAGGGATGCATTTTCTTACTTATATTGTACTTAACATCTCCAGTTATACATGTTTATATGAAATCAGGTTTTACATAATATTGTTAGTTCATTTGCCACACATTAGTAATAACATATTTCTTCTTACTGAGCATTGGCTCATCCCAGTATTGAAATATTTTTCAGGTGATCCAGGTAGGCGAGCAGATCAGGCTCGCAAATAGAGGGGCGTCTATAGTGCCCTGTCAGCAAAGTGAGTACAGTAGAGGATTTTTGGTATTAACCCTAGCTAGTTGAGGGTATTTTGGGGAAAGAAATGTATGTATTTATTTTGGAAAACTTGTAGTACTATGGTATTGTGTGGTATTAGTTTTGTATTGTATATAATGGTTATGGATATGTTTATATGATTATGCTTCTCGCTGCTTAGGTTAATGTTGTGGTATCAGAGTATTTTAATTGTTACAGTGTTAAAAAAAATACCTAGTTAATTAATCAGGTCGTTACAATAATTATCATGCACGCAGAGGCACATAAATAAATAACCTCAAATAAATACCAGAGTTCTATATAACAACCCAAAAACGAATACTCCAACATCCAAATATCTATCTCCACAACTAGTATTTAAAACATAATCTCGTACAAATATATCTATACATATATTAGTATCTCACAATACCCCAAAAAGAAACCAGCAAAAACAGTCCCAGCCTAGGCCTTCAAACTCGGTCTTCAGAAGAACCTGAAAAATTGTTAATCCATTAGGGTGAGACACTCCTCAGTAAGGGTGGAATAAATTATAACAGTGTATGACAAAGGAGTTTTAATATTTACATATCAAAATAAACAGCTTCTCACACAAAATCAATAACAATTGAGAAAATATACCATTAATAACATTCCCGACATCTAATGTCATACATACATCCAATATGCACAAGTACATAATTTTTATGCAGGCGAAAGTCCCTAAGGATAGGGAAGATTACCCGCCCATACAAGTAGCGTCCCTCTGCTTTGGTACTAAAAACTACCTACCAGAGCACTCACCGTACTCAATAAGCCCTCAGGTGAAGTATTACCTCGCCGCCAGTACACACATCTTTATTATTTTAAAGGCGAAGGTTTCCTAGGATCGGGATGTCTACCCGCCCATACAAGTAGCATCCATTTGCACTGATATCAAGAAACTACCTAGCAGAGCACTTGCCTTTCTTAGCAAGCCTCCGGTGGTATGTTTACCTCGCCACATGCACACACATGCATTCACAATGTGCCATACCATTATTTTTATGCTATAATTAAATTCACATGCGCACAACACATCCACACAGAAATCATGCATCTCATACTTCATCTTCCAATGTCCTCAGTACGTCGCCCACATAGAGCAACTGCGTACATGTCAGTACGTGGCCCACATAGGCACCTACGTACTTCTTATCTACACGTGGCCCATACAGGTACCACTACCCACACAGGATACATAACATGGCCCACACAGGCGTCATTATCCACACAGGATATAACGTGGCCCATATAGGCACCACTACCCACACAGGGTATATAACATGGCCCACACAGGCTCCATTATCCACACAGGATATAACGTGGCCCACACAGGCACCACTACCCACACAGGGTATATAACATGGCCCAAACAGGTGCCATTATCCACACAGGATATAACGTGACCCACATAGGCACCACTACCCACACAGGGTATATAACATGACCCACACAGGCGCCATCATTCACCAGTATCCAATCCCCATGACCTACTTGTCATACATCAGTAGAACAAGCTCCTCGACCTGCCAATGTCCTACCCCATATAAATGACAATATGACAAGCTCCTCAACCTGCCAACGTCATATCATGATTTACATCTAGGCAATATAACAACCTCCTCATGCCAACGTTATATTGAGATGCATACGAATAACCACACCAATTAATTCACATAGACGCATCAATGCATTTCCACATAGGAATCCAACAGATCAATTCATTTCCCACACAGTATCCCAACGGATCAATACATTTCCACATAGGAGTCAAACATAACAATTCATTCATCATGTCATAATCATTCCAAACATCCCCACATGCAAACCCAAATGTCACAACAATTTATATTCAATTTATTAGGAAAAATTATTCTCATGTCACACGAATTTAATATCATATGCAATTATCCCAAATATAAATCTTAAACAAAAATCATCATTTTTTTTCTAGTAATCAGACTATTATGAAAATCATATAGATAAATAATAAATTTTATATGCTCGTAAATAACTGGTTCACCTTAATAAAATATTGATATAATTTTATCCCCCCTTACCTGATTCCCTGAATCACTCCTGTAGGACTCCTAAACTTATGCCCGCGGCGCTCACCCGAACCCTGATTCAATCATATCAACCCCAACAAAATATTATTTTAATATTTCCTAATTTACAATAATTAAATACCAATTAATTTCTAAATAACTCATTTATCCTAATTTTGGGTTATTTCTACAACGACCCCACGAGAAATTCGTTCCCCTAGATTTGTAGAGAATCATCCATAGATTCTCGTGGTGATGTCCGATCATCCATTTGATTTAAAATTAAGGAAAAATTGAGACAAAAATGAGAATTTAGCTTACCCCAGGAGCTATGCCCAAGTTGCTCCTATGACAAATCCACTTCAGTATATATGTCGGTGGCGGAGAATGGAGTTCAGTGGTATTTTCGGATTTCCAATTGGGTGAAAATCCGCCGCGAAATCGTAGAAAGAAGAGGAGTGGAGAGTGTGAGTTAAAGAGAATTTTTTTTCTTTCTTTTCGTTTTCTCTTTCTGTCTGCCTAGCGTGAGTCTTTTTTTTTAATAATGATTTAATTAATTTTATTAATAATAATTAATTAATAATAATTTTTTTATTTAATAATATCTTTTATTTATTTATTTATTTATTTTTTGGGTCGTTACACTCTCTCTCTCTATGCCTCTCTCTCTCTCCTCAATTTCTTCCCCGATTCTTGGTCGATTGAAGAATAGAAAATACCACTAGGTTCTATTCTTGACCATCAACATTTTAACCGGAGTGGATTCATGAGTAGGGCGTCGTAGGCACCGCTCTTGGGTTAAGGTAAACCCACACTCTCTCTTCAATTTCTCCTTAAACTTTAGCTAAATTGACGATCGGACACCACCACAGGGTCTCGGTTTTGATTCTTAGCAAGTTAATTGGAGCATATTTTAGGTTTGAACTTCCTAGGCACTACTCCTGGGGTGAGGTAATGAGAATAAATTATGTCAGGAATTTTTATAAATTAACCGATTAAATTGTAATATGAGATTACAGGAATTATATACACATTTTTCTGAATATTCTAGCATATGGAAATTGGATTTTGGATTATTATTATTATGAATAGATTAAATTGGTGTTTGTGAGCCTAGAGATTTTATAATGATAATTATTATAAAGTTGAAATGATTGAATTAAAATATTTGATTTCTGGATGATTATAACAGACTTTCTGAATGAATTAAACGGATGAAAATAAAGGTTTTGGGTATTATGTTATATTTTCTACAAGTAGTTTATTCAAGTATGATTAATATTCAAATCGTGTGGCATGAGATTAATTTGTTTTTATTTATAATAAACTGAATGTGATTGTTGTGGTATATTTAATTGATATGTTAATTGCTGTGATGTATTTAATTGATATGTTATAGTGTTGTGTTGTTGTTCATGTAAATTGCGCTATAACGTTGACGGTGATATGAGAAGGTCGTTATATCGTACTTGATATAAATTGCGATATAACGTTGGTAGTGATATGAGGAGGTAGCTATATCGTAATTTATATAAATGGGGTAAAATGTTGGCAGTGGGATGAAGAGTTCGTTTTATCGATTTACTATGAACAAGGTTTTGTGTGTTCTAACTATGGATGTCTGTTGTGAAGTACATGCTAGGAACGATGGGGAGGGATGCCTGAAGAACCATGGAAAGCGAAGTACTTGTGCAGTATTCGGTGTGGATGTGAATGAAATATATTGTAAATGTGGTTATGCTATGGTGTATTTAACTTATATATTGTAATATTGTATTGTTGTTTATGTAAATTACGATATAATGTTAGCAGTGATATGAGAAGGTTATTATATTGTACTTGATATAAATCGTGATATAACGTTGGCAGTGATATGAGGAGGTCGTTATATGGTCCTTTATATAAATGGGGTAAAACGTTGGTAGTGGGATGAGGAGTTTGTTTTACCGATTTACTATGAACAAGGTCTTGTGTGTTGTAATTGCGGCATTTTGTATGATTGAAGTGAGGTAAACTCTTCGCCTGAGGGTTTGCTGAGTAAGGCAAGTGCTCTGATAGGTATCAGTTGTAACTGCACTCAGTCGTAATGGGCAAAGTTACATAAGGTATTAGAGCAAAGGGGCGTTACATGTATGGGCGTGTAAACTCCCCAATCCTTGGAAAACTCTAGTTATAAATAATAGTGTATGTGAATTGAATGCATTGTGATTGTGGATATGTTGTGGTGTGATATGTGATGGTGGATGTACTATGGTAATACGTGTGATATATGTGTATGTGGATTTCTATGTTATGGATGATGATGTATGTGCGAGTAATGCTTGCAAGTGTTTTTTCAGTTATTGGTGAATAATTAAACTGTTATATTTTGACTACACTAAAACTCATAGGCCACACACCGATGATAATATATTCCATCCTTACTGAGAAGTGTCTCACCCCATCACTATCATATCATTTTTCAGATGTCATGAAAAGTATAACAGTAATCAGAGTGCGCAGTGGAAGCGTGGGTGGAATAGAAGGTCCTTAGTTAGAATTGTTGGTATTTTATTTATGTTTTGATGACCTATGAACCGTATTGTATATTGGGATTTTTATTGTAATAAAGGTTAATTTTTAGTGATCTGATAATTGTTATGAATATCTTCCTCTGTTTTATTATATGGTTTCAGAGATTTTTTTTTAATAACACTTCAGACCCTAGTTTCGGGTTTGGGGTGTCACAAGCTTCGACAATCTTGGTGGTAAATAATTGAAAGAGGAGCATATTAGGATTGGTGGTAGAGTCACCAGACTTCGTCGAAATTTCATTGTCGTCTCCCATATGAGAAGAGATTGGGCGGAAGGAGGCTATAAGCTAGGGGTCGACGTGAACCAAGAGACAAATATCGTGTGGCTTTGACACCATGTCAAATTCTCTATCTTTTTATTTCATCTATTTATAGAGGGATTGTATAAATATATATAGAGAGATTGACATCCCTATCCTTGGTTATATAGATTTTGTGGCTGTAATAATGCTAAAATCAGATTTTAGGAGTCTTAATCATGGTTAATCCCTTGATGGAAGGGATTTTGCAATTATGACTATTCCTATAATCTCTCTGATTTGTTTATTCCTATAACCTCTCTAATTTGTTTCTTAATTAACAACTCGAGCCAACACTACATTTTCAAATTACAGTCACCTGTTATTATTCACAATCAATAGTTTGAATTCAAGGACATCCATAAAAAGTTTAAATTTCAAAATGAGAGTGAAATAATTAAGTTAAAATCAAAATTAATGCAATATGAATCGAGTTTATCAATGCTACAAGAATCTTAAAGGCATATAAAATTTACCAGTATAAAAATTTTGAAGAGGCAGGCATTATTGACACTCGAAAAATACCATTAACATTTTATCAAATTTTCTCACACAATGAAATGATTAATTTGTTCTCCCTATCATTTTTTGCCCTTTTCACTTTACAAGTGAAAAGCAATGATTAAATTATCATTAATACATAAAAAAAATAAATGTGAAGTACCTATAATATTTTTTTGGTGTGTCAATGGTGCTTCCCTTTCAAAAATATATATATATATATAAAATAATAATTACCATTATAACAGGAATAACAAGAATAAAGTTTATAGCATATCAATAAAATTAAATCCATAAACATACAATAAAATTGCCAAAGAGATGAGAGGTTAGCTTTAGAACAAGGAGCATGGGCATGGGAAACAAAAGTTGTTAAGTTTAATTGTTTTTTAAGTCATTTTGGAAATTTAAAACTCTCTAAGGATTTGGTTGAATTTTGTAAATACCTCTTTTTACTTTAGTCTAGTTATAAAAATTAATTACAATTCGCAATCATATATTAATTGCTTGCTTGATTAACTTTTAATCTCATAAGTTTTTGTAGGAGTTAAATACTCAGTGCACGCTCGAAATTGATCATGATACACATGGCAGATATACTAATCAATTTCAAATTATGGGATGTTATAGAGAGTTTTGACTTGGTGGGTTTGAATCGGGGTTCGTTATGGACAACCCACTTCTCTTAATCTTTTCTTAGCTAGCTTAAGTGATACTTACGTCACATAACATATCCTTTTTTTTTTTTTTCTCTTTCTAACTACGTGTCATTATACCAATGAATAATTCAAATTTTTTTATTTCTAATTGACCGAAGTCTCATACACAACCATGATCCTCCCTTGCTTCATAATAGTCACACCTTTAATTAGCGACATAAACATCACTTTCTCGCCTTACTTGGCCATTTTTTTGGTCCTTATTCTCACAAGAGATTTTCTCTTTCTAAACTATAGCTTTTCTCTCTAAAAACCATCAACATATTTACATCATTCTCCCAATATTTCACACTTGCGTTCCTAAGGATTGCCTGATTCTCTTCTCTTGGTGATCTTTATTACATCCCATTACTGGTATACAACATTCTCTCCCTTCCACATCCAAGAACTTGCATTTACAAATTTAATATTTAAACTGTTAATTGTGAGTAATGACAAGTGACTATCATTTAGAGAAGCATAAAGTTGTCCATAGGGAGGTGAGGATCCTGAGCTTAATTCACAATGTTTTGATATTAGTTGTAATACATTAACACAATCTTTATAGGGTTCAAGTATATTGTCTCATGTGGTCTTTTATTTTTAATGATGAACCAAGAAACTTAGCTAGAAAAAAAAATTATAATGAAAGAGAGTTTATTCAGATAGTTGTAAAATAAAAGAAGAGATACTTTTTTAAAAAAATAATGAAAAAGAGTTGATTCAGATAGTTGTAAAAATTGTTTGGTTAAAAAGTTATTAAGTAATCTATTTAAGATGAACAAAATGAGTATATCATTTTCAAGAATTGTAATTAATAAGTGGATAATTTGTAATATTTGAAAAACTATGGACATTCATATAGTAGATTAATCTGTCGATTATTATTTTTCACCTAATAAAATAACAAGATCTATTTGAGGATATGAAAAGTAAACTGAAAATCAAATAAAAATGTTGCAGTATAAGGCGGTTGATCAATCCTTATTCCCTTTTTTTGGTTTGTAGCCACATGATTGTGACGACTCAATTTTCTACTATTTTTTTTTTATACCAATAATCTGTTACACATCTATCAATTATCTCTATCAAGTATCTGTCAATTATCTCTGATACCATATCAACATGATCCGACCCGAAATAGAGTACCGGGTGATCAGTCCATCTCATAAAAGTATACCAAACAGTAGAAGTCAATATATACACCATCCCAAATACAAATATTAGAGTTCTATTCATCTTTACATACAGAAATCCATATACATCCTCAAAATACTTAGGGGGTCATACAAAACACATCCCCAGCTAAAAAACGCTTACCTTGACTACTAGGGTATTACAGTCTCCTCTCCCTCGTACCTCTCTTTACTTGTCTGTCTTGGTTTCCTGAAATGTTTAAATTCTGGGTGAGACACCTCTTAGTAAGACAGAATAAATTATTCACAGTGTGTGACAACATGAGTTTTGTTATTTCATAATACATTCATTTAAATAATTAAATCAACTGGGAAAAACATACATATTTGTACTCATAATCATATATATATATATATATATATATAAACATAGTTTCATAAACTTACTTTTCTTTGAATGGTCAAAGGTTCGGTCGCCCGAGGTGTTTTAAACACCAGGGGTTCAGTCGCCCGAAGCCTCACTAATTTTGCCCTTTAAGCCATGATTTAATTCAATTTATTCCCTTGATAGTATATGTGATATTGGGGACTATCCTAAGTGTAAGTGTAAGGACCTAGGGTCTTTCTAAGGTCTTTGAGTTAGTCACAAAAACCTGGCATCGGTCGACCGAAGGGTGATCCCTAAGGTCTTTCTAAGGTCTTGAGCTTATAGTCCTATATGCATGCTATGCAGATTATTACAGACCCATTTAAAATGAAATTATTACAGACCCAATAATATTACAACAAATAATAAATGTGTCGGGATCTTCATATTTCTTCAAATTGCTGCATGCTATCAATGTGATCCAGTTTAGTATAATCTTGCATACAAACTTGAAAGTCATCAAATACCAAATGTATTTATCATTATTAGAACTAGGTATGACCTATAAAGTCAACAAAACTCGACATCTACAGTCAGTATTACTTCATGACAAATAAAACTTCTTGACATTTTTTTAAGTAAATAATGATACGACATATAATATCAATTCAACACTTAATAGTAAGCAATTTTATTTAAACTCACTGATATTTTTAGATTTAATTAAGATGAAAAAACAATTATATGAAATTATTAAGTACAAGTCCTTAATTGTACTAATTAAAAGTATAAGAAGTAAAATACATTCTATTTAATAGTTTAGGGACTAATTTATGATTTCATACCATTAATCTCAAATCCAAGAATTTTCTTATTTTAAGAAACTAATTATGTCACGCCCCGAACCCCAAAATGGGACCCAGGGGTGAAAATATAACCTAACTTGTCCCTGTATCATACAAGTCGTTCACAGATACAGTACAAAGGATGAGAGTCCGACCCTGTGGGGTTCCTAGGCACCCTAAACACATCCAAATACAATCATATACGCGGCGAAAAAAGATCATTCTATACATACATATGTAGTACCATACCAGAGTCTATATAAAAACAGAAACATACTCTATCAAAACGAACAAACGGGTGTCCAAATACATCTTAAAATGGCAACCCACCAAAATACAGTCCTAACATTTACCCAAGCGCTAACCACAGTACACCGGCCACTACGCTCCCTACACCAGGACGCTAGTTCCGGTTACTCAAAGGACCTGTAAAAATGTATGTATAGTAAGGGTGAGATACCCTCAGTAAGGAAGAACACAAGTTATATCGGTGTGTGGCATATGAGTGTTATCATGACATACTAACATGCATAGTTCAATATTCAAAACAATCAAAACCAGTTCTAGTATTTTCAAAAACAAGCAATATCATCTGGTGTCGTCACACCCTTCGACTCGAAACGCAAAATCGGCAATTTGGTGATATTTCACACCCTTTGGCCAACACCGACAGTCTGGTGATATTTCACACCCTTTGGCAAACTCCGGTGCCCCTGGTAACCTGACATAGCATCAGCGTTGAATCGGTGCTGATCTAGTGTTTGCACACCCTTCGGCTCGAAAGTTGGCCAATCTAGTGGTATTGCACACTCTTCGGCAAAAGTCGGATTTTCAAACCTGAAACAATTCGGAACCCCGTTCCTATTTCACCAAGATACAACACATGCATGCTTATATAACCAAACAAACCACACTCATTTGGTAATCTAAAATCATGGTTTTCCAAACACATACAGTTTAAACAAGTCAAGGCACGACCATCCCTATAACACAGTGTAAATCAACATATACGTTTAGTTTTCAACAAAACTAGGGATGCAACCCGTTGCCTATTTTTTTCCAAAACTGTAATCATAAAAACTCATAGTTTTTCCCATTAGATCCCCCCAAATGAGTAGCCAAAACACACATATGACCTTGAACCGCAGTTCCACAGAGTCCGATTTCAAAAATAACCAATATAAACACAGTTCCCCTTACCTTTTCCCTAAATAGAAAACCCGAACTCCGAACTCCAGGTCCCCTAAACAGTGAATTAAGTTCCAAAGCCTACAAATCACCGTAAAGAATATACTCACAAGACTGTTTCCTATAAAACTACCAGATCAGAAATGAAAACCGAGCCTTACCTTGATTTTACACCAAAACCCGAAAATTTTCGAAACGGGATTCCAATCCATAGAACTTGTAGAGAATCTTTCCATGATCCTTGTGGTAACTTCAAATTCACGATTCTAATGACGATCAGCGAAAAAATCTAGAGAGGAGAAGTGTAGGGAGAGTTTTAGAGAGAGAGAGAGAGAGAGAGAGAGAGAGATATTTGAAGTTTTTTCATGGAGAAGTAATGAAATTTCTATTTGTAGCCCCTTTAACTCGGGCAAACTTGTTGACGAGATGGTGTCCTCGTCGACGAGACTCTATAGTCCTCTCGTTGATGAGACGGTGGATTCGTTGACGAATCATGATATCCCCGGTTTCCCGAAACTCCTCGGCTTCTCCTCGTTGACAAATCTCTGAATTTCGTCGACGAGGCCTGCTCTTTTACCAAAATGCCCCTCTCTTTAATATTTAAACCCATTTATCACGGTTCGGGTTCTTACAAATTACTTGACTTTTATTGATAGAAAATATTTTTTCTAATATATTGTATAATATATTCAATTATACTACAAGAAACGTAGATAATTGTAATTTTAAAAACTTTTATGTGATCATTAATTGAAAAATACGCCTTGGTTAACGTTTCGAAGGCACATAATTTTTATGCAATCACAAAATATATATATATATATATGTTTTTTTACAAAAAAGGTTAGACAACTTTTAATTATTATTTTTATATATTTCAAAAAAATCTTAACATTCAAAAACTATCAAATAATAATATTTTAAAGATATGAATATATAAGCAATAAGTAATTTGAAAATTTATTTTAATATTAAAATATTGAACTATATCCATAACTCATTTAAAAAAAAAAAAATTCTAATTTTGGATCCCTAAAATATGATTATAACTTTTTTGAAGTAAAATTTGTACAACTCAGTATTTACAAATCATCTCCCGTTTGCTCTATTATGCTATGGTCTTTATTGTCTTACCATCAACATTTGTTCTTTTATCTTCAATTGCATAGTTTTATTTTGTTTTGTTTTATTATTCTACATGATAAGTCTACATTATGAATTCTCAATTTCTATATAGGTCCCTTGTCGTTTAATCTAAAATGAACAAACCATCTTATGATTTTATTATGAACATTAACTCCCCTTTAATTTTTAAGACAATGAATTAATATTAATATCAACTTGTGTGCTCTTTGTTTGATTTTTTTTCAAAATTCATCACTATCAAAAGATAGTGTTTGGAAGCATGATTTCAATATTAGATTTGAATTTGTATAGATTTAAATAAAATTTTGTACTCAATTTTGCTATGAAGCCATAAAAATATAAATCTAAAGCCTGAAATCTATTCCTAAATGCAAGGTAAAGTATTAAATTGTTGTACTATGTGACTTGTATTGAGTGGAATACATATGCAGCGAAAGCAGGCCGAAAAAGAAAACAAGGAAGTTGATCTGAAGGAAACCATCGACGATTTGATGGTTACATCAACGGTTTCAGGCAAAAGTCAAATCAGGAAGAAAATCGTTGACGATTTTGCATAATCCATTAACAATTATATCAATGGTTTTAGACATAAACTAATTAGGGAAAAAATCGTGGACGGTTTTGTTCGGCGCTATTTTTGAAATTTGAATTGAAAAGATCAATAGGTTGAGGATATTGAGGCAAATCCTCTGGAGATTGAAACAGGGGTATTTGGGAAATTTTCTATTCCATCTGTACATGTAGGGTTAGCATAAATACAATGTTATAACCCTAGTTTTAATAGATGGTAAATTTTAGCCACCACTTGCTCCTGTGGACGTAGGCATTTTGTCGAACCGCGTTAAATTTGTGCGTTGTGTTTTATTGGTTTCCTTATTATCTGAGTGGTTGTATTTCCGTATTATTCATCGTGATTGTTGCATTGTACGATCATTATTTCCGCACGCATTCATTTGCACAACATATATTAAGTGATATATAACTATTCAATCAATGCAATGTAATGACTAAGCAATAAAATATCTTTTCATATAAAATATAAATGTGATATTAGTTTAAAATTAATTTTTAGTAATTTTAAGAAATTAACGTCTCCATTAGTAACAATAACAATAATGCTCAAATTTACTATGTACTTCATGAGCCACATAGAAAACAAACTAAATGAGAAAAAAATAACCCTAAGGTTTTATTATCATGTACTAATCGAATAATCGAATAATTGTTCTTGTCATTTTGAATGTGAGGGTATAAAAGTAACTTAAATGGTAAATGAATATAATTATGAAAAGTAACCTAGCAATTATATATATTTGGACATGCCATACATTTGTAATGTGTCTATATTTAATTTATTCATAAGATTAATTAAAATTTAATTATTAATAATTTAAACTGCAATGAATCAATTAATTTTTTATGTCTCAATTAACCATATTTTAAATATATAGTAGATCACTATGATATGAATCCTCACAGAATAAAATTGGCGGAAAATAATTCATATAGTCGACCCCACTTAATGGGACTAAAACTTGATTTTGTTGTTGTTGTAATAGATATTAAAGAAGATTCGTTGCCACCTGGACCAGATAACAAGAGGGGTGAGTTTTATCGGATTAATGACTGATCCTATAGATCAACACGTGTCATTTTCAGTGTGTTTTATTCTCACTCGCACACTTCCTAAAAAAACTTTCCAGAAGGTCAGTCATCCCAAAATTACTCTAAGTCAAATACGCTTAATCGTGGAGTTCTTATGGAAAGATTCCCGAAAAGAAATATACACCTTATTGATATGGGTAGTAATATCTAATTTTTTTTTAAAACTCCACGGTTAAGTGTGAACGATAATATTTAATAAAATTTAATATTTATCGCATGAAATCAATTTCATACTTAAACGAGCGTAAAACATCTCATCTCATCTCGTTTTCATCCATATTTTTACTATTGCAAACATATAATCCTTCAAGATTTCATAATTTAAGCATCAGAGTGATTCCCTGGAATATACTCCAAGTCCCCCAAGTCGATTTTCTATCATTTTTGACAAATGATTGAAATCTTGACTGGTCCAAATTCTCCTAGATAAATTTTGATCGCAACATAATGCATTCGTAATTTTTAAAACTTTTTATTTTCGATGTATATAAAATTAAGAGTTAGAGAAAAAAGGATTATGAGACCCCTAAATATTTTCATTTGCTTAGAACGGGATATAAACTATATCCTATAAAATAAGCTTAAAATTATAATATATTATTTTCGTAGTCATGTAAAATAAAAATTTTAAAAAATTATATTTCATTTTTACATTAAAATTTAAAGTAAGAAATGAATACCCTTAAATACAGTCTAAGTTTACCTTTATCATATGCACAAAAATACTTTCATTTTTAAAAAAATTATAAATCTACGACAAAAATCCAAACTTTTAGCACTTGCCACAAGATAATTGAATTTACTCTCCAATTGGTCCCACATGAATCACGCCCAAAATCATAGTGCAGTCATGATATTAAATAATTTTCCATAACTGAACTCTATGAAAATAGAAAATCACACGGTGGAGATTTGTTCGTATTAGTTAATGACCTCGCTCGTGCGCAACATTGGATTTTCTCCCATCATCCACGTGTCATCCTGATTTGCCCAAAGAAATACCACGAAGCTATATAAAAGGTAAGAAGAAATAGATTAAATTATTCAACTAACTAACCACACATTTCAAACAATTAATTGTATTTTTAAATTTATTAATTTAACAAATCTGGCTTAACCTCATAGTCATTTATAAATTAATTTAAAAAATATGGTTTTAGCCTGCATTCTCTTACCTTTTAATTTTATAATTGAGCTTATAATTATAAATTTACGAAACACAGTAATATAAGTAATGTAATGAATTATTTAAATTTTAAGGAAGTTGAAAAAATATTTATAACTTGTTATTATCATTTGAGCAATATATTAGAATATAAAACTTGATGAGCTAATTATCAAATTGATTACTAATATCACTAGGGGTGGACAAACGACCAATTCGACCAATTCGTTCGAATTAACTTAATTTTTTCGGTTAATCCCAACCCATAATTGAATCGACTGAATTGACTACTTTAACCTACCAATTGAGCCAAATTTTTGGATAATTTGGTTAATCAAATTTAATCAAATAAAATTTAAATTAATTATGAAAAACAAAATATGATTGTATAATTTGTATGCTTTCAAATTTCAACTTAATAATTTTCAAAAATCATTTCTATTACATCCATGTTATCTTTTTATAAAATTTATTTTTACTTTTATTATATCAAATTAGTTATTATACATAATTTACTAATTTTTATTTAATTATTAATTAACTAAAAATTCAGGTAATTTGGTTAACCGAAATATAGTTTTCTCATACCCAAATTGAAAACCGAACACCCGAAATTATCTTATTCTCAAACTAAACCAAATCGAACTATAAATTAATTGAATCGAATGGACCTAATCGAACCAAATCGACCGAATTCAGTCAATTAAGTTTAAACCTGGATTATGCTCACCCCTAAATGTCACACACACACATCCCAGCGACTCATTAACCATTTCTGTGCTCCATTCACCATTTCGGTATATGTCCTCATAATTAGAGTTGAAAATTTCTAAATATACTTCTCCCCCTCCTTGAAGGGGGAAAAAAAAGTCGAAATTGTTAATATGCAAAAAAAGAGTATTGAAAAAAAAATTAATTAAAAATTTATGATACGTATTTTTTTGTAAAAGGTGAAATGAATTTATTAGATACTGAGAAGGATCGTACAAATAACTAATGACTTAGTTAATTGTGAAAATATACTCGTTCTTCTTTTTAGTTTTTAAAAGACTACAAAGATTTCATTTTTAAAGTTTTTTTTTATTAAAAGGTTATATAAAATATTTAAGTAATAATTTGTTAACTTTTAGATAAAAAAGGTATAAAACACTCAAATACAATTTTATTTTATAATTATTTTCAAAAGTCGTAAAATAAAAAATAAAACAATTTTTTTTTCATAATTGAACAACCCTTTAAATTTTTAATGACATTTCTCCTCGACTAATGAACTAAATTGCATTGGAATGGACCTTTTTAAGTTTAATTAAAAATAATGAGTTTCAAAATAAATTGGGTTTAAATGTATATTTTATGAGTAAGTTATGAATTCGATCCTAAATCGTACTGAGGTAAACTTTTATATAAATTTGTAAGGTTAAAAAGTTTCATGACCAATTTTGAATTCGACTTTAAAGGTCAATAATTTCAAGAACCATATAATTGTAATTTTGTTATGAAAATAACTTTTTAAGACAAAAATGTATGAAAATAATGAATGGTCATAATTAAATAATGACATTAGTCATTACACTTGTTCACAATAATATTTCGACAAGAGTGAAGAGAAAGAAAAGTAAATAAAAAGTAGAGGGAAGTTTCTAAAAATTAAGAAAAAAGATAAAAATCTGCCTTTAATTTCAACCTATTTTCTCTGAACTAATTATTCAAATAAACAAATATATTCTTTTAAATAATAATCATTTTCTTTCTTTTCATTTTTACTTTATTTATTGAAACCACGAGGGCATAATAAAAAGATTTCTTTCTATTTTTAATACTTTCTATCTTTTTTCATTTTCTTTATTGGGTAAAAAGTATAAATATGTAATGTTTTAAAGTTTAAAAGGTGCACTCGACTTACTTTAAAAGAAATAATTTTAAAAGAAAGTTAATTTTGATTTGTATTATAAGGATGACTTTTGAAATAATAAAATGATTAAAATTAAATAATGAGGTTAGTCTTCTTATGAAAATATTTTAAGAAAATGAAAGAAAGAGAAAACGAGGGAGTAGGGTCTAAAAATAGATAGGAATAAACTTTTTGACTTTACAAAAACTAATTCTTCAAAAAGAAAAAAAGAGCGGATGTAAAGCTATCAAGTAATTTAAATAGTAATTAATTTTTATTTTTTGTTTAATTTTTTCTACTAACAAAAAAAGATTTTTAATATACTATTTTTTCTCAATTATTTCAAAAGAAATATTTTTTAAAAAATTATAATTAAAATTTTTTGATAGGATTCAAACAAATACCTATTGTAAAAAAATAATAAATACCTGAACATTTTATTCCTTTTTTTTTTTCCTCATCAAATTTAGCTCAATATTTTAATACATTGACAAACAATGTAATTAAATGGACATTAATTAGTTTTTAAAATAAAAAAAACTATTTTTCGATGCTCTCCAAATAATAATAATAATAATAATAATTGTCAGATAAATATAGATGTCTATTCCATGTTTCTCAAGTTCCAACGGCTGTTGACGCTTTATGCGCGCACGCGTTTTGACCCGCGCGTGGCGTTGCTGCTTTTCCCCGCGCTGCCCCCAGCAGTCCACCTTCTCCCCCAATCACACTCTCGACGCTGTCTCTCTCTCTCTCTCGTCAAAATCTCCTTTCTTCTCTCTCCGGAATCAGTCCCTCTCTCTCTCTCGCTAACTACCCCTTCAAAAACGATCTCTCGAACCAGTTTCCCACTGTTGATTTGCACTCCCAGTGAACTCTCTCTCTCTCTCTCTCTCGGTATTATCCTATGAGGGGAGCTCACTCTCACTCACAATCTTCTCCATTTTCTTCGACGCATCGCTTCTCTGATCAGTAGACCTTTGTGTTCTGTTACTGTGCTCGATCTTGGTGCCATTAGATTTTAGGGTTACGGTTTCGAGATGGAAAGAAAGCAAGGGTTCTTCTCGGCGCTGAAAGAGGAGGTGGTGAGGGGACTGTCGCCGGCGAGGTCGAGGGCCAAAAGCCCGGCGAGGAGCGGGTCGCCGATGTCGGGGCTGCTCCGCCGGAAGAAGCGAGTACCTAACCCGGAGCCGTCGATCGCGAGATCCGGGAGTTTGCGGCCGGTGGGGGAGACACTGACGCCGTTGATGGAGGGTCCGGATCCCGACGGCGGAGAAGTCGGGGATTCGAAGAGGAGCGGGCTGGGGCTGGGGCATTGGATGAAGGGACAGCTCTCTAGAGCTCCCTCGGCTGTCACTTCAGCTGCGTTCAAGCGCTCTGATCTTAGGCTCCTGCTCGGCGTCATGGGTGCTCCTCTGGCTCCGGTGCACGTCAGCAACACCGACCCCCTGCCTCACCTTAGCATCAAAGACACCCCAATTGTAAGCCTCTCTCTTCTCTCTCTGCTTCCATTTTAATCCTTGCATTTTCCTCTCCACCGTGTGTGTGTGTGTGTGTGTGTTGGTGTGTGAGCGAGAGAGAGAGAGAGAGAGAGGAGTGGGATTAATATTGGTTTTGCTTGCTTCACGGAAATACAGAGCAATGAAAAGATGGAGTGTTAGATTTTTTATGGTTTCTCCTTTCGGTATTTTTAACAGCTACCGCATTAGAATTTTTTTTTTGGAGCTTTACTTGAAATGTGTAGTGTTTTTGTGGCTTCCTGGAATCACTGTTTATATTTTAATTTCCTTTTAGCTATTTAAAATTATAATTCCTAGTTTGAGTCTTAGAGAAATTGATTCACGGTATTAGATGCTTTTTCTCTTAGGCCAAACTACAGCTGCTGGAAATAAAGGGAGGGAGGAACGACATATATTTGAAGCCAGCCGAAGTTTCACGTGTTTTGGTTTTCCATAAAATGAAAAGTCTATTTCAACTTTGTCAATTTAATTTGAATCTTTGTGCACCGGGCTGCCTTTTTTTTTTTTGTTTAATTCTCAAATAATGAAAAATATTTACATATGATTTCCACATATTTTGTTTGAAACCAAGTAGATCCCATTGGCTAGTGCTTTTTGATGAGAGAATTTGAAAAAAACAAAAAAAATCTATGTTTGCATACCTGAATTACCCCCTCCCACCTTCAAAAAAAAAAAAAAAAAAAAAAAAATTGTGAATGGGGTTTTACTATTATAACTAGATGGTTGATATCTGGGGTTTTTGATGGAGTGAAGCTATTTAAAATTTTACGTTTTGGGTTGTCCCATTCCTTAAGTTTTAGAAAGTGATTCTAAATCAATTGTCTTCCTAATTGCAATTTTTATGCAGGAGACTTCGTCCGCACAATACATATTGCAGCAGTATACGGCTGCATCAGGTGGGCAAAAGCTTCAGAACTCCATTCGGAATGCTTATGCCATGGGAAAGGTGAGGATGATAGCTTCCGAGTTTGAAACAGCCACTAGGGTGTTAAAGAATCGGAATGCGTCTAGGGATGCCGAATCTGGTGGGTTCGTCCTCTGGCAGATGAAACCAGACATGTGGTATGTGGAACTTGCAGTTGGGGGCAGCAAGGTTCATGCAGGTTGCAATGGCAGGCTTGTCTGGAGGCACACACCCTGGCTCGGTGCCCACACGGCAAAAGGGCCTGTAAGACCCTTACGCCGCGCACTTCAGGTGAGACTCTGTTCTAATTAATGTTTTATCCCATGGCAATCTTTTTTCTCAATTGCGATTGATTTTCAAATATAATGTTCATTTTTGAATTTCAGGGTCTTGATCCTAGAACCACAGCCAGTATGTTTGCTGATGCGAGGTGCATAGGAGAGAAGAACATCAACGGTGAGGATTGCTTCATCCTCAAGCTCTGTGCTGACCCTCAGACATTGAAGGCAAGGAGTGAAGGTCCAGCAGAGATCATAAGACACGTTTTGTTTGGCTACTTCAGCCAGAAAACTGGTCTTCTAATTCACATGGAGGATTCACATCTTACCCGCATCCAATCCAATGGTGGAGATGCAGTTTACTGGGAAACTACAATCAATTCATTCCTTGATGATTACAGGCCTGTTGAGGGAATCATGATTGCTCACTCGGGGCGTTCTGCAGTGACCCTTTTCAGGTTTGGTGAGATGGCAATGAGCCATACGAAAACCAGGATGGAAGAAGCTTGGACAATTGAGGAAGTTGCTTTTAATGTTCCTGGCCTATCAGTGGATTGTTTCATCCCCCCAGGTGACTTAAGATCGGGTTCCATCAGTGAAGCCTGTGAGCTCCCTCAGGACGAAAGGGGAAAGGGGTCTGCAGCATTAGCTGCACACAGGGCCAAAGTTGTTGCGCTGGAGAAAGCACATGACATTAGCGTTAACAACATGATTTGGAAAATGGAAATCTAGCAAAGAGTAGGATCAAATCAGGGGAATTGTTTATACTGGTAGCTAGTTTTTAATTTTAACCGACTAACACATTAGAAGGTAGAGTCACAATGTCCAAATTAGAAGTACATCAGGAATTTTGGAAGTTGGAGTATGCCTCTATTATTCTATAAATAGAGCATAATTATTCATGGGTTCTATTTTGGGCCTGGATGAATCTTTATACTCTCAATGCAGATTCCAACAGGGAGTTGGAGCACAGTTTTCCACTGACAATGGAGCAAATGGGGGTTTATTTTTAGTTTACCTTCATGCGTGAAGGAAGTTGGTGAAGCTTTGGTATAGCAGAACCATTTACCTCTAATGATTTTACTAATTCTCTTGCTTAAATGCGTAGCTGGTGACAAGAACAGTTCTACCAGCCTGCATCAGTTTGATAAGAAAACTTTTAGGTCTTTCCTGTTCATCTGTTCGTTGGTGTGTTTAGTGTTAACGTGTGGTTGTTTGCTTATGGGAAGGAAAATGTATTTTGCTGAATCTTTGGAAAATGGGCAGATTAAAAGTGGAGATAAGTTCTTTCTTCTCTCTCTCTCTCTCTCTCTCTCTCTCTTTTATCGTCAAGCTTTTATCTGCTGTAATGTGCATGTGAATCTGATGTGGGTTTCTGGTTGTATTGTGGCATTTTGTGCTGTTGAGAAAGATTGTAAACAAACACCTCATCCTTCAGATTATTAAATGCTTATGATGAATGTGGAGATCAGCATATTTCCTTCTTGACCTCCATCTGAGTGTGTGAATGCTGGCCGTATATATCAAATGAATGCTTAGAGAGCATTGAAAAACATGCGTCCCAACTTCCATGGGGGGTATTGAATGCTCAAAGTGTTGATATCTATATTTTTTAACCCACGCTTTGTTCCACACGCACTCTGGCCATTTAACTGTTGCAGTATAGTAGTATAGTAAGTGCTCTTCTTCTATGTTGTCTCTGCTTGCTGTACATTTGCAACATCCCTCCCTTCTTAATTGCCGAGGACATGCACTTTGGGTGCACCAACTTCCTTGGATGACCCTATCTTTCCATGGTGCTTGACAGAGCAGCTAGGGTTTGATAGTTGGAAAGTTCAGTACCAGTGTGCCCTCTGGGCGTTGCTTGCTTTTTCTTCACATGCCCTCTGGGTGGGGGGGAGCCTTGGAGTGGTAGTAGCAGCAGTAGTAGTAGGAAGAGGGGAGAGGGGTTTGGTGGGGTCTCTGTGCAACTTTCAAAGTAACTTTTTCTTTTTCTAAAAACACTATTCTCTGACCACTAGACCCAAACCCATTAAAAAATGAACTAATGTGGGGGCTAGGCTGCAAAGCTTGTGCCTGAAATATGATTGCAGGAAGGGCACGGGGCAAAAGCCCCCTCCCCGCTCCAATGGCCGGCCATGTGATTTCCTTCTCCAGCCAGCCCAATACCCCCACCCTTTTCCTTGGCTACAAGCTCTTTTTTCTCATTCCTCACCCACTGTTTTCTTTTACATTTTTTCTCACCCGCTTTTGCAGATTCTCTCTTTTTTTCTCTGCCTTACGTTTATTTATCTCCGGGGAAGTTTCCAACTATGATGATGTCCCCTGAATGGTCAAATGTTGTACTGATGAGGGGGCCGGCATTGTACCTTTTTTGGAGCAAGGTTTGTACACATTCAGGAAAACCCCTTGGGCTGGGCTGCCTGAGTAAGCGTACTACCCGATTTGTGCAGTGAAACGTTTTCAAGAAAATGGTTTTGGGAGATCCAAAAACGCCCTCAAAAAGTAAAATTTCAGAAATAAATTTAAGACGCGCCAGTTTCTCATGTTCTTGGGGTATGAGATACTTAACTATTCAGCATATCTCAATAACAATTTCTTTTTTCAGCCAACCTTAATGAAACACAGTTTCACTGTTTTCATTTCTAGAAATAATCTCAAGAACAACTAAAAACTAAACGTTTCTAGTTTAAAAGACAATCCTTGTTTAATTTTCAAAACAATAGTATAAGACTTTGTTTACCAAACAAGGTATTAGGTGGTATATGTATGTATGTGTCTATATATAAACATATATGTATGCAAAACAAACTTTAAGTTCTAATAAAATGATGCCACAAGCTGTCCCTGGGCAGAAGCTCAGGTGAAAAGGAGATTCATCAAATGGCCTTAGACAAAGGTGAAGTATGAGATTCAAATCTTGCCGCTTGCACCACACATCCCACTTTTTGCAGGGATGGAAGCAGAGGGAGCATCTAGGTCATACATATGAATTTGTATTTATATCAGCATATGGTATGTTGATGGGGGGATTTGACATAGGAAGTCCTAAGTGCTGAATTAATATGCCAACCCATCTACCAGAAATCTCCTCGCTCTTCATTCTGTCTTCACCTATATTTTTAGCAAGTTTTGTGTACTACACTACTACTCATGACTGGAGGTGGGGTACTCAACAGGGTCACTGCCATTGTCATATGAATTTGTATTTATATCAGCGTATGGTATGTTGATGGGGGGATGTGACATTGGAAGTCCTAAGTGCTGAATTAATATGCCAACCAGCCCATCTACCAGAAATCTCCACGCTCTTCATTCTGTCTTCACCTATATTTTTAGCAAATTTTGTGTACTACACCACTACTCATGACTGGAGGTGGGGTAACTCAACAGGGTCACCGCCATTGCCACTGCCCGCCCCTCTCTTTTCCATTTTCTCTTCAATCTTGAAAACAAAACCTAAAATCCCTATATTCTACCCCTTGCTTCCTGAGAAAATTGGAAAAGAAAAGAAAATAAACTTGCAACTCAGTTTTATGTTAAGTTGTCTTGTATTTTTTAATGGAAAAGAAAAAGTTCATGTCCGCTAAAGCCTAAAGCCATGGTAGCAGTATCAAAAGAATGAAGGCATATCTATTCCAAACCCTTTGCTTCAGGTCTTCAGCTACTAATAGTTGGGTAGCCGACAGCCATACATACATCATCCCTGTTTTTATGGTCATTGATTCCACAAAGAGTGAGACTTGACATTTAAAAAATACTATGTGTGTGTATTTTTTTTTTTCCCTCAATTTTGACTCCTTTGCATGATGTTTGGAGTCTAAATGTGTATTAGGAAAAAAATTGGACTTATAAAAATAATTTCAATTATAAATGTGACATTTTTTATAAGACAAAGTTATGGGAGCCCATAATAACCAAAAGTGTTACACTCTGATGAATTTGAATTTATTATATTCTAATTTTTTTTTTTTGTTATTATATATAAATATCAAGAATTGAATTAATTTATTTTTCTTTTCCCATTTTTTTTCCAAGCAATTAATGCAAAGCCGTACGAGGGTGGCCTGGATACAATTAAGGGCTTTGATTGAAGGAGTATGCCTTATGTCTGATGGTATTAGGACCCCTGTGATTGACAGAGTGCTCTAAAGTGGCAGATGCCAAACAGTTGGAACATCATCTCAATTGCTCCTATAACCCCACACACACTAAAATTTTTGTTACACTTATCTTCCCACCCTAACTGGACTCATTAATGTATGCCCATCCCTCTTTTCTCTTTTTTTTTTTTGGAATACGTATCAGATATACACGCGTCCGTTTTACGGTTCACTTCATCCCGTTGGGACTTAAATTTTTTTTTTTTAAAAAAGAAAATATAAAAAAAATCATAATTTTCATATTTAGTTATCAAGGAAAACGAAAAAAAAATATATATATTAAATTTATAAACAAAAAATTAGGTTTATACATCATTAATATTTTATTTTTTTTTCAAATTTTTAGTCATATTATTTTCCTTTCCTTTTCTTTTTTTCATGTAAAATCCTTAATCTAAGCAAACCCTAACAGAATTGATCCCCTATAAATGCCAACAATCTCACGCTGATACCAAAATTAGGATTTCTTCACTGTAATTGTTCTAAAAATTCGAATCCACAAGAGTAACTATTTCTTTTTACATAACAATGCAAAGTCTTGCATTATTCATACTATGAATAGATCTCGGCATACCTACTTGCATACACGACATCGAGACCATAGGACATTGTTGATCCCACAAATGCTTACATGGACATTAACGCCCCCATAATCTAATGTTATAACACATTATAATTACATTTATAGTAACACATTATTATAATAAAAATTATAAACCAAGAAACAAATAAAAATAATACTATTATTACTTTAATTTTATAATATAATAGATGAAAATTTGAAATGATATTGTTCTCCATTATGTTGGTTAATTGGATTATTATATATTTGTTTTTTTATGTGGTTCAATAGATTTTGATTCTTACACATATTGTCCATACATTGATTAGGGGTTTTATGGTAATCTTCTTAAAATGTTTACCTTGATTTTCATGTTGAACCAAATATTTAATTGGACATCTTATGTGCATTCTCAAGGATAATGTGACACAACAAAAAGAAGTAAACATTCCATTCCAAGAATATCATTTTTTGGGAATATTTTTGATTTAGTGGACAAGATTAGGGGTGAGCATTTTGTTGTTTCGATTAACTAATCGAAAAATTTCGATTAAAAATCTCATTAACTGAATCGACTGAAATTCCACATTTAACTAAACTGGAATTCAATGAAAATGAAAATCGAACCGAACTGAATAAATTCTTAACCAAATAGAATTGATCGAATTTACTTGATTAATTCGATTTTAATAGAATTATACACACCTCTATTTCTAAAAGGTAAAACAATTATTATCTTAGAACCATTTATTGCTTTGCCTATTTACTAAACATTAAAATAACAAAAATATCGTTAAATTCATGTAACTATACTACATTTCAATAAATGATAAGTTGAAATTTATTATATACTATTGTTAGCTGTGGAGACTGGCTAGCCCATGCCTGAGTGCTTGCCAGCTAGTAGTATAATGAATTTTGTTTTAGTATGGCCTAGTGCTTACTTTGGGCTTGGGTGAGCACAGAAGAACTAGGGGGGATATGTAAACATTGGGCTCTAATGTGCACGACTCAGCCTCAGCCCTAGAGGAATTTTCTTGGAAGGAACGATGGGTCTTTTGCTTTTGATATACTAGGGCTTGTTTGGTATTTTTACTATTTTTTTTTATTTTTTTTTAATTTCTGCATAGTAAAAAAATATATTGTAAAATTATGCTTATTTGCATTGCCAATTTTCTATTTTTATTGTCGATTTTCAACTGTTTGTAAAAAGAATAATTGAAAACCAGATTTTATAATTTTTAGTTGCTTGACAACTTGTTACCATAAATATTTATCAGAAATAGTTCATTTGAATTAAATTATTTATTTTATACATTTTAAAATTTAAATTTAAATTAAAATGAGTTTTGTTGTGGGATAAAAAGTTGAAGAACCTCCGGTGGACCTTCCAATCTTGATCCCCTGCAAAGGACAAAAAAAGAAGCAAGACTTGGAGGACCCGGGATGTACTTCAGGGGGATCACTTTGATGCTTAAGTTAGGGATTGACTTTGAGAGGTATGAAGCAACAGTAAAGTATGGTTTAGAATGAGATACCTTAACTTCTTCTCTGAGTCTCTATTTATAGTGAAAGAATTTGACCCGAGGGTGATATGCCATTTATTGGGGAATTATGGTGCGGGCGTGAATCGCTCCGGTTATTATCTTATTGGCGTGGATGACTTTGGTCATTATAAGGCGAGCGTCAATTGCTCTGACATGGCGATTGACTTGGGTAGTAACTGCCCTCATCAATGCTGGGCCTTAGTCTTTTCTTGACTTATGAGGTGATATACTTTTGGGGTATATCAAGTTTGAATTTAATATAATTAAAATAAAAATATATACAATTTTTTTAAAAAATATTAAAGCTTTTCGATAGTCATTTTAACCTTCTAAAATAAAGGTCTACTTGAATATATGAAAAGTTTAAGCAAGATGAAAAAGAGAAAATACATTTACTTAATGTGGTCGACTGACCCCTTTGAGTGATCGACTAGCTATCACTCCAAAATTGACTGTTGGTGCCATCCACAAGCAATCGACCGACCTCTACAGTGTAACGCCCCAGAAAATTAATATGCATGGAAGTATAAAAAAATAAAATAAAATAAAATAAAATAAATAAATAATTAATTAATGAAGTGTAAAAAAATAAAATAAAATAAAATGATTAATTAATTATTAATTATTAATTAAATTATATAATATAATATATTAATATTATATAATATGTAACTCTCCTAAAGTTGAGCCTCAAAATATTGAATTTCCTATAGAGACGTCTTCTTCTCTCTCTCTCTCTCTCTCCTTGATTTCTTCTGCCAAACGGGCGCCAATCGAAAAACGGAGGATACCACTGGGTACCATTCTCTACCACCAATATTCCTACCGGAGTGGATTTGTTGTAGGAGCGACATAGACACCACTTTTGGGATAAGGTAAATCCTTTTCCTTTCCTTAGTTTTTTTCTTAAATCTTGAGCCAAATCAACAATCGGACACCACCATGGGGTCCTAGTCTCGATCGTCGTCATTTTAATCGAAGTGGATTTTCAATTTGGGTTTTCTAGGCACCACTCCAAAGTTAGGGTAAGGTTTAGGAAATTAAGCTAATTTTTCTAAAAGAGCTACATGGGTTGCCTCCCGAACGTGAGGTGGGTTTTACTATAGATTTACCTCTTGGGACAGCACCGATCTCCAAGTTTTTTTATCGTATGGCTCCAACTTGTTTGGGAGAATTGAAGGATCAATTGCAAGATTTTCTAGATAAGGGATTTATACGACCTAGTGTTTCGTCGTGGGGAGCTCTAGTGTTATTCGTAAAGAAGAAAGACGAGACTATAAGGATGTGTATTGATTACAGGGATATAAACAAGGTCACTATTAAGAAGAGATATCCTTTGCCCCATATAGACGATCTATTTTATCAGTTCCAAGGTACTCAGGTGTATTCCAAGATCAACCCCATATCAGGTTATCATCAAGTTAGGGTAAAAGCAGAAGATGTTGTGAAGACAGCCTTCAGGACCAGGTATGGGCACTATGAATTCCTCGTTATCCTTTTCGTTTGACAAATGCCCCAGCCGTGTTTATAGACTTGATGAATAGAGTTTTTCACCAGTATTTAGATTAGTTTGTAGTTGTTTTTATTGATGATATATTAGTTTACTCAAGGAGTTTTGAGGATCATGAGGCGCATTTGAGATTGGTACTACAAATGCTCCGGAAGGGAAAGCTTTATGCCAAGTTTAGTAAGTGTGAGTTCTGGCTTGAGAAGGTTGCGTTTTTGGGTCATGTGATTTTAGAAGATGGTATTTCAGTGGATCCCAGCAAGATTGACGCGGTAGTGAATTGGGCTAGGCCGAGAAATGTGTAGGAAGTCAAAAGTTTCTTGAGACTAGTAGGTTATTATCATTGATTCGTTGAGGGGTTTTCAGCCTTATTAGAACCTCTCACACGCTTGACCAGGAAGAATGCCAGATTTGTGTGAGATGAAGAATGAAAGTAGAGTTTTCAGGAATTAAAACAGTGGCTCGTCACTGCACCAGTACTGACGATTCCATTAGGAGGTGATAGTTATGTAATTTACAGTGATGCATCTTTAAAAGGGCTCAGTTGTGTACTGATGCAGTATGGTAGGGTGGTAGCATATGCTTTCAGGTAGTTGAAAAAATATGAAAAGAACTACCCTACTCACGATTTGGAGTTGGCTGCAGTGGTGCATGCACTGAAGATTTGGAGGCACTACCTATATGGTGAGAGATGTGAAATATTTTCTGACTATAAGAGTTTAAAGTATTTCTTTACATAGAGAGAGTTGAATATGCGCTATAGGAGATGGTTAGAAATCATCAAAGATTACGATTGCACCATAAGTTACCATCCAAGTAAAGCAAATATGGTGGCTGATGCTTTGAGCCGTAAATCAAAGGATAATGCGCAGTTAGCAGTAACAATTCAACATCCAATTTAGATGGACTTGGAAAGGCTTGACATGGAATCAATGGAAGATGATCCTCAGATGTTTATTGCCAGCCTGGTTGTGCAACCTACATTATATGAAAAGATTAAAACCGCTCAAGGGGATGATCTAGAATTAGCAAAGGTAATAGCCAGAGTACAGGATGGTCAGGGAGAGGAATTCAGCACCTCAGATGACGGGGCTCTGAGATTCCGCACCAGATTGTGTGTACCTGCGGATGATAGTATTAGGAGAATAATTTTAGAAGAGGCACACAGATCTTTATACACTGTTCATCTTGGAAGTATAAAAATGTAGAGGGATCTACGAGAATATTTCTAGTGGGGTAGCATGAAGAGGGAGATTGTAGAATTTGTTCAACAATGCCTAGCGTGTCAGCAGGTTAAGGCCGAGCACTAGAGTCTGGCAAGATAGTTACAGCCACTTTTCATTCCTGAATGGAAGTGGGATCACGTATCCATGGATTTTTTTTACTGGGCTACCGCTGGCACCGCAAGGTCAGAATGTCATTTGGGTGATTGTTGACAGGATGACAAAGGCGGCTCATTTTATGGCCATTAAGGTTAGCTACCCTATGAACAGATTAATAGAAATTTATATACAAGAGATTGTTCGACCCCATGGAGTGCCAATATCCATAGTCTCAGACCGTGATCCACGTTTTACATCATCGTTCTAGAAGAGCTTGTAGGAGGCTTTGGGGACTCAGTTGGCATTCAGCACCGCTTTCCATCCTCAGATAGAGAGAACAATCCATATGCTTGAGGATATGTTGCGAGCGTGTGTGTTGGATTTTGGGGTTAGATGGACCCAATATTTGCCGCTGGTGGAGTTTGCCTACAATAACAGTTATCAAACTAGCATAGGCATGGCACCTTATGAAGCGCTTTATGGTAAGAGCTTCCACTCTCCTTTATACTAGAGTGAGCTAGGTGAGAGGCGAGTTTTGGGGCAAAAAATAGTATAGCAGGCGTACGACAAAGTCCGACTTTTTCGAGATAGAATCAGTGTAGCACAAAGTCAGCATAAAAGCTACGCAGACACTCGCCACCAGGAATTGAAGTTTGAGGTGGGGAATCATGTATTTCTAAAAATAGAACCATTGAAGGGGATCATGAGATTTGAAAAGGAGGGTAAGTTGAGCCCTAGGTTCATTGGCCCATTTGAGATACTCAAGAAGATTGGGTTAGTTGCCTATCGGCTAGCTTTACCACTATCTTTATTCAGGATTCATGACGTTTTTCATATTTCTATGTTAAGGAAATATGTCCCAGATCCTTCCCATATTATCAACTATGCGGAGTTGGAACTCAGTGATGCTCTAGCATATGAAGAAGATCCAGTACAGATTGTAGATAGAAAAGAACAAGAATTGCGTAATAAGAAGATATCATTAATGAAAGTCCCGTGGAGGAATCATGCGATAGAAGAAGCTTCTTAGGAGCTTGAAGATGATATCGACCTGTTTAGGGGGTTATAGTAGAGATGTGTAAGTTAAAGTAGTGATAATTTTATTTTGTTTAGTTCAGTATAATTGTAATGTAGAGTAAAGGATAGGTAGTGTTTTGGTTTTGGGGGAATTTTCTTTTATAGTTGTAATCTTCCAGAACTACCCATGTAACCACGGTATTCCTCCGCCATAAGTGATGGTAGGAAATAAAATAAGTAGACCGTTTATCTTACAGGATGAGGAAACATATGGATAAGTAAATTTCGAGGACGAAATTTTTATAAGGGGGGGAGAATGTAATAACCCAGGAAAATTATTCAAGGCCCCGTTGACGAACACAGGGATTTGTTGACAAGGGTACCGGAGGGTCTCGTCGACGAGGACATGTTTCATCGACAAGGAGATACTAAGAGACTGTTTTCTAAGTTCTGAATTTCGTGGACGAGGAGTTGGTATTCGCCGACGAACCTCTTTATTGACCTTGTCGACGAGATGGTATAAATAGCTCTAATCTCAGATTTTATGCACAATTTATAGCAAAAATCTCTTCCCTCTCTCTCCTCTATGGTTCCTCCCTCCTCTCTCTTCGATTTTAGCCCTGTTAGTCGCTGGATCGACAATCTGAGGCCACCACGACGTTCCTAGAAAAGTTCTCTCCGAGCCTGCTGGAGCAGATCATTGGTGGGACGAAGTTGAATTTCATCTCAAATTCAGGGTAAGATTTTTATGCAATATTTGGCTTTTCAGCACTTGTAGGAAATGTAGTAGTCAAAGAAATAATGATATTTTGTTCTAGTAAATGTGGTTTTCAAAGTGTTTAGTGGAGAACCCTGCAGGTGTAAGACTAGTCCCAGTAGAGGATTGTAGTAGGAATCAGGTAAGGGAAATATGCTATGTTAGGCAATTCTATTATGATTTAGTATAATCATATGTTTTTAGAAAATTATTATTTAGACCATATATACAGTTTTCAGAGCCTGATAATATTGATATTTAGTTATGGCATGAGTTTAGTATTAGATTAGCACAGGGTTTATATAATTTTCAGAAAACTATGATTTACAATACGCGTACAGAAACTTGTATTTTACAGTATTTTCAGAATACTATGATATACAAACCACAGAACCATAAAGTTTAGTTGCTACAGCTAATCAGATATTTCAGTTATTCAGTTATGCAGATATCTCAGATATTCAGTTGTTATAGTTTATTCAGATTAGTTTATATAATGTTATGGTTATTTCAATTGTTACAAATCATGGTAAAAGCAATATTTTAGAAATATCAGTTATATATATATAGTATCAGACCCCAATGGACCATATTCAGCCAGCAGAGCAAGGTACCATAACTATATACAGTTTAGAGTGCAACCACACTATTCAGATAATATGTGGTATTCAGAAATCAATTGTGCCTATGCCGTGGACAGGCTCCCCATCAGATATGGGTTGATGGGGCCGATCTAACTGTCGGAGTATAATGATTTATCCTGGTAGGCCAGCCAGTGATAGATCCCACCCACGGGCCGTACAACCCTGTCATGAGGGATTAAATTATGACATATAGTAATCCATTCAGGGAAGTTTTCTAGTTATTATATTTATATTCAGTTTTACAGAAATAGAGAATGTACTTATGTATATTAGAAATATTATGACAAGAAAACTTATAAAGACAGATATGTTAAGCAACGTAGATAGAGGTTACGTTGTATATTATTTATACCTGTATTCTCAGATTCAATTATTCATGATCTCTTAAAATCAGAATTTTATAGAATTATAACTCACTTGCCACATACTAGCAATAGCATATTTCTTCTTACTGAGCGTCGTCTCATCCTAATAAATTGACATTTTTCTGGTGATCTAGTTAGGTGAGCAGATTAGGCTCACAGGTTGAGGGGCTACAGTGTTGCCCTATCAGTAGGGTGAGTCTTTTGGGGAGGAGAGTATTTTTGTGTAGCCTTGTTCAGTTGTATATGTGTATTTTTAGAATATTCTGGAACTTTGGTATTGTGTACATATATGATTATGGATGTATGTGAATTCAGCTTCTTGCTGCATAGGTTGTCAGCTAGATTTGAATTAGCAGGTATCAGAGCAGAGTAAATTTCAGTATACATGAATATTAAATATTAAGAAAAAAAATTTAGCAGGTTGTTACAATAAAGGTGTGAAAGGGTTCAAGATGTGGGATCCAATGACAAATATGGTGGTGATCAATAAAGACGTAGTTTTTGATTAGAAATTCATGGTGAAGCGTACTCAGGAAGAAGATGAAAAGAAACAGGTGCCAAAAAACTAGAGTAGAGATAAGCATGTTGTGGAGACCGGGAAAATAGTAAGTAATGAAATAATAAATAGAAAGAGGAATATTGGTTGGCACAGGCCAAACCGTTGATGGTTTTGGGTAAGCTCGAAAAACTGTCGATGGTTTTGAGTTATCGTGGTCAGGTAAGGGTAAAATAGTAAGAAATTGGTTAAAAACCATACTGTTGATGGTTTCAAGAAACCGTCGATGGTTTTGCTTGCGGGGGGGTCCCAGCAACATTTTTCGCTATTTAACCCGAGCGATTTTGCTGTTAAGGCTTTCCAAGCACCACTCCAAAACTGAGGTAAGGAAGTTGTTTCTCAGGTTTAATTAGTTATTGGAATATATGGGGTTAGGAGTATTTTAAATGATAAATATTCAAGGGTTGAGCTGATTGAGTTGGGATATATGGATACAAGGTTTGTGTGAGCACCACAGACACAGTTTTGGGATCCCTGCAGGCATAGCTTCAGGAAAAAGGTAAGGGGAATAAGTTATGTAAGTTGTTTTAGAAAATTGTTCTCATTAAAATCTAGCATGTGATTACAGGATTAAAGAGTATGATTATTTGGATGATACAGAGTATGAACGTTATGGGTATGGAATTTATAGTTTTATGTATATACACATATTTTGGGAAAAAGCTTGGTATTTGGGATTAAATAAACCCTAGAGATGAGTATATTATTATTTTATAGCAGAGAATTATAGTTTATCCCATATAGCAGGGAAATACACTTTTCCATACAAATTATTATATTATGAATATCACTCAAATTGTGTGGCATGAGAAATGATAGTTTTAAATAAAGAATTTATATATAGTATTTTATAAAGCCATAAAATTACAGTTTATTCAAAACCATGATATACAGTTTATACAGAATTATAGTATTACATTTTATACAAATTCATAGTATTACAGTTTTATATAGATTCATAGTATTTCATTTTTATACCGAACCATGATATTACAAATTTATACAGAACCATGATATTAGAGATTTATACAGAACCATGACATTACAGGTTTATATAGAACCATGATATTACATATTTATACAGAATCGTGGTATTACAATTTATACAAAATCATGGTATTACAGTTTATACAGAATCATGGTAACACAGTAATATTTATAAATAGTATTATATAGTATCAGAACCCTGATAGACGAAAGATTTACTGAGAGCACGATACCGTTGCTATACAGTTATAGCAGTGCAGCCACACTTTCAGATAAAGTGTTGGTAAATTAGTTGATTGGGCTAGAGGAGAGTAGAGGATCCCCCTGGAGTCCGGACCAAGCTGGGTAGGTCAATCATACTCATAGATACAATTACATATACAGATACATTTTGATTGACTTAACCAAGTAGGCCAGCCACTATTAAGTCCAGCCTACGGACCACACAATTCGATTATGCGGGGTTAATTCATGATTACAATTATCCATTCAGGGAAGTTTTCACAGTTTTATATATACATAAATTTACGAAAGCAATATATTTATCATAATTAAAAGTATGTTCAACTAGAAAATGTGTATCTTAAATGATATAGGTGTAAGTTATGTTATATATATATAGAGATGCCTTTTCAGTTACAGTTGAATTAATAGCTATGTTTTGATTATGTAAAACTCATATGCCACACACTGATATTAAATTATTCCCACTTACTGAGAGGTGTCTCAGCCCAAGAAATCAAATATTTAAGGAGATCTAGACAGACAGGCGGAATGAGCTTTGAGGTAGAGGATTGCCCTAGTTTCAGGGTAAGAGTTTGAGCTGGGAGAGGTGTTTTGTATAATCCCTAGGACGTATGATGATTTTTGGGGATATATACATTGTTCTATGTTGTGGATAAGTAGAACTTGGGTATTGTATATGGATTTTAGGTACTTTACGTTTTTCGCTGCATAGATAGTATGTATTTATGGACGAGTATATCCCTGGTACCACACTTTGGGACCTGGTTGACTTTGTTAATATTTTGTGGTATCGGAGTTTACTATGTGGAAAAAAAAATATAGCAGAATTTTTAGGTCGTGACAGTTTGGTATCAGAGCCTAGGTTGTTAGGTTCTTTAGACTTTAGTGCTAAGCGGAAAGCAATACCAGAGTATAAAAATGGATCTTGACGAGGATAGGAAATAGGTAGATCAAATTTTTAGTGAGTCATTGTTGGAGGTTAAGATGAGGATTTAGGGTTTTGTCTCACAGTTTGGAGGTACGAATTTCGTGATGGTTTCTGTGACTTTCCTGGAATGACAATTTCAGGAAAGCCATGGTAAACTATTGTCGGTCTTTGTTTTTGAGTGGTAAGATTGAACCTTAAATTTGGGATAATGATGTTAAGTTGATTGGTGGTAAAAGAATATTTTATGGTTCATAGTTAGATTAATGTAATATTTGTGTTACGAAGTTAGGATTCTCAGACTATATTGTTCAATTTTCAAGATGGACCCTGGGAATGACAATACGAATGTTGGTGGTGGTGATGATGTAGGGCCTTCCAGTCTGGGTGGCAGTGATTCTGATGCGGTATTATGTAGCGTCGCCCAACAAGTGATGGGAGAGATAGCAAGAAATTAATGGGAGCAGGGTGACCGACTAGCTTATCAGGGCTGCACGATCGAGCAGTTCACTCGAATGAATTCCCCGTCATTTTCAAGTGGAGCCAATTCGTTCGTGGCAAAGAATTGGGTCTAGGAGAATGAGGATACGTTGTCAATTCTTCTTTGCACCGAGGAGCTGAAAGTCTCATTCGCTACTTTTAAGTTGACAGGGAAGGCTAAATGCCAGTGGAGGTCAGTGAAGTTGTTGGGGGAGCAGAGGCCGGTGCCTATAGCTTTGATTTGGAGCTGCTTCAAGGAGATATTCTTTGAGTGGTATTTCTCCGCTACTACTAGGAATGCTAAAGCGGCAGAATTTCTGAATTTGACTTAAGGGCGCCTAACGGTCCAACAGTATGTAGCTAGATTCGTCGAGCTGTCTCGTTTTGCCCCGTACATGGTACCAGATGAGGAGAAGAAGGCGAGGAGGTTTGAGGAGGGTCTGAGATAGAGTATTTATGAGCAGGTCGTGGCATTCCAGGTGCAGACTTTTTCAGAGCTAGTGGATAAAGCCACAACGATAGAGACTAGTTAAAAGTAAGGTTTAAAAGTTTCTTTATGACTCCTTTTATTAATTCTTTCTCAACTCTTTTTAGTTTCAACAATCACACATGTAGGATTTGATTTTAAATCACAAGTTCAACCAAGACACAATTTAATTTAAATCTTTATAAATGAACTTGAATGCTTTGCAAATTTTTAATGCTTTTTTCAATAATCAAAATTAAAACTCAATAAGTCAATGTAATCAAGATAAGCTTCATAATATGAATCAATATAGAAATTCCAGCAAGCTTCCAAGATTTAGTCTTTTGATATTGAGTTGTAGTTGATGAATGACTTGTATAATGAACGTACTCGCTTAGAAGGTTTTTGCAAGATTCAACCAACGTAGTCCCTTAGAAGGTTTCCACAAATCTCACTCACAAATTAATTTACAGTAGTTCAACAAACATCCATGCAATTTATATGTGCAGAAAATTAAAGAGATTAGGAAATAGAATGACACCGAGTTTTTACGAGGTTTGGCTATACCCGCCTACGTCCTTGCCTTAGGCAACACACCTAAGAATTCCACCATACCACTCCTTTACGGGCGAAGCAAACCTTTACGACACTCCTTCAATAGGATAGAGCCCTCCTCTCCAAACGATACCATATGCTCGATAAACCAACGATTCAACAACCTGAACGGTAAAAAACAATAAGAAACAAGAACAAATTCTTGTGTACAAAGAAACTTTCGTAATAGAGCTGATAAGTACAAGTTAGAACACTAATATACTTCAAATTAAATATCAATAAAGAATGAATTTGAAACTCAATAAGTTAATCACCAGAGGTCTTAGATTGAAAGTAGTTTAGTAAGAACACCAGACCTGAGTGTTTGTATCAGCAAGAATTTAGTATAACTTAAGCAAGAATGGGTGAGCAAGAGAGCTTTGAGAATTAGAGACTTTGATTGCTTGATTGTAAGTATTTGTTGTAAAAATCATTAGGTTTATGGGAATATATATATAGTTTAAAAAGTGATTTTCGTGTTCCCCAAGTGACTCGGAGTGTTTTCCCAGTTTTCATAATGTTTGGATTTGAAAAACTTAATTTTGGAAATTTCCCATTACTTTTTAAAATTTGAATTTTCCGCAGGTCAGTTGACTGGGCCTATTATGTTTGGGGTCAGTCGATTGAGCCTATTCTATTTCAGCAAAAATTTAGAATAAAAATATGTCAGTCGATTGGGCTTTTTGGGTCAGTCGGTTGAGCTGCCATTTTTCCACAATTTTTTATTTTCAAGACTTTGATCCTTTAATTTTTGAAAAATTTAATGTAACTTAAAAATAATTTTTTGGGGTTTTCAAAAATTGCTCTCTAAGTCTATAATGAAACCTAAAGAGCTTCATATATCCATATTGATATTGAATGAAGTACTTACATGAGACTTCTTAAACTTAAAAACTCTAAGCACTAAGTCTTCATGCTTTTCCATTTCTTTGAGTCCATCTTGGCTTCATGTTTCATTATGCTTCAAGCTTCATTAGGTTTGTCTATCTTTGAAACCAAGCTTCAATATTCATTTGAGCTTTCATCTCTCTTTAATTCCAAGCTTCAATACCCGTTAAGCTTTCATTTGATTGTCTTTGAAGTATAAGCTTTCTCTTTTTATAAGGCTTGTGAGCATTTTAAGAACTCGATCTTGAACTTATATGCTTGTTTCTTGAAACTTTATCACTTAACCAAAACATGTTAAATTCTCTTGATTTTTTATCATTAAAATAGGATTCGAAAGCTTTGTTAGGTCAACAATCTCCCCATTTTTTATGACGACAAATAAGGAACAAAAGTGAGTGAACCTTGATAAGGCTCCCCCTTACAACTAGCATACTTTTAACAATGTTTGAAAAAAATGAAATATCAGATGTTTTCAGAATCAAACTTTAAGTTCATATTTTCATATATCAAGATCAAAAAAGATATATCAGTGTTTATGTCTTATATTATATCTCATATTATCATATCTCATATCAGCATATCAACATATCTAAGATCTGTCTTTTTCAGAGTTATATCTCAATGTTGCATCATTCATTTTTGCTCAAGGCTTTTCTCCCCCTTTTGACATCAATCAAAAAGTATCAAAGCAAAATCAGATACAGACACTTGAAAGCACAAAATAGATAATCATATTCATCCAGATGCATACAAAAGTGGCAAAAACATTGGGAGATCTACAACATAGAAACATAGTATCATGAAACTAAGATACGAAGCATAAAGAGTAACAAAAGATGAATCATTTGTAGCATCATCATCATTAGTAGCTTCATCTTGTTCATCTTCTCTAGTGCTTTCTTCATCACCTTCTTCTTCTTCTTTTTCTTCTCCATCACTTTCATCATCACTTGCAAGAGCAGAGCTAATATCCATAAGATCTATACTACGTGAAAAACTAGCCAGATGTTGTTCAATACAACCAAGTCACTAATCAAGTGAGGAATAGTTGGTCTAAAGAGAAGCAAAATTCTCTTGAAGAGATTGAAGTCCAAATCTCATGTCACTACTGAAGGTGGTGAATTGGTGATGAAAAGGAAGAAACCAGGAAGGAGTAGCATCAATCTGAGAGGTAGGGTGCTGAACTGGGGGTTGCGGTTGAGGAGCTTGCCTTTTCCTTCCACTACTTTTGAGAAAGCAACCTTGGTTATACTTTTCATATCCCATTTGCTTGAGTGTGGTAGAATTGAAAAGATCATAATGGGTACGTTTGATAAAAAAGTCAGTAGGAGAGGAAACATGCAGATGAGCGAAGATCAGGTTTAAAATTCCTTTATAAGGAAGAATGACCCAGCGAGTTTCAGTATGAGATATCATCCATTTAAGAACTAAGCTTGATAAGTTAAGATTCTAGCCTTTGAGCAAACACCACAGCACAAAGCAATCCAGGTACGAGACATAAGCATAAGAACCAGCCTGAGGGAGGATATTGTATGTGATGATCTTTTGAAGTATCTTGGCTTGTAGGTTCAGTTGTTTGTACAATGGAGGATTTTTTAAGGAAATAGGTTCGTTAACTATGATTAATGGAAAAAAAACTTTTGGGAGTAAATCCTTGCTCCATTATCCTTGGTGATCCAAAGTGAGGACATTGGAATTCTCCGGCTTATGTTGAAGATATTGGCCAGGGTTTGAGGTGTAAAAGAAATGGACTTGCCCTTAACTTCAATAGTGATTACCGATTCTCCTTTAACCAAGTTGGTGTATAAAATTTTTACAAGTTTAGGGAAGTTTCCTTTTGTCTTGGTAGGTAACAAAACTTTACCAACCTAGGTTACAAAACATTGATAGGATGTGGGGAAAATTTTCTTTGAAAAATGAAGTATCAAGAACTTTACCCAGAATCGGATCCACCAAACGGAGATGATTTCTGTAGAAACTCTTAGCATTTGGAGTGATAAGCCATTGTTCAATGGAGGAGTCTTTTGTAGCTTGTGAGGAAGTCTTACACCCCACCATTTTTGATCTCAACATTATGAGTTTAAAAAGGAAATTGAACGGTTAAAAACCTATATTTTTGTGGGGGAATGATATAGGGTGATGAGTCTCGAAGATTGATCGGAGGTTTTTGGAGATTATAGTGCTTAAGATCGGAAGGGAATTAAGGAAAGAGAGAAACAAGACAGGGTTAGCTGACTGATAGTTCGAAATGTTAGGGTTTTGTGCTCAGTTCATTTTTAAGCTCCGTCAGTTAGTCAACTGGACTCGAGGTCAGTCGACTAACCTTGCCCTCTTTTAAAATAAAGTCTTTTAATTATTGTTTCGTATAGAGTGTTTGAGAACAACAGCTACTTGCTGTAACATACTTAACTTTAGTAGTAGATAAGGCTACAGAAATTTGTTTCTTAGAGAACCAAGACACAAGAGATCGTCCTAGAAAATGACAAGTTACACTTGTGCTTTTTCTATCAATTTTACATCCCACATAATTTGCATCTGAATAACTAATCATCTCAAATCTAGTTTCCTTAGGATATCATAGTCCTAAGTCAATAGTGTCTATCAATTATCTTAGGATTCTTTTAACTGCAATCTGATGAGATTCCTTAGGAGCTGATTGAAATCGGGCGCATAAGCATACACTAAACATTATATTTGGTCTACTAGCTGTCAAGTATAGAAAACTACCTATCATACCTCGGTAGTATTTCATGCCAATTGGTTTTTCCTTTTCATCCTTATCAAGACTTATGGAAGTACTCATTGGTTTTTCTATGGGCTTGCTACCTTCCATGTCAAATTTCTTAAGCATGTCCCTTATATATTTTGATTGATTTATAAATGTGCCATTTTTAGCTTGCTTGATTTGTAATCTTAGAAAGTAATTTAACTCTCCCATCATACTCATTTCAAATTCGTTTTGCATACATTTTGCAAATTCCTTACATAAATCGTTGTTTGTAGCACCAAATATGATACCATCAACATAAATTTGTATGAGGAGCATATTTGTTGGAATTGGTGTATTCCCAAGAAGGGGGGTGAGTTGGGTATTTAAAAATTCTTCCTAGGTTAAACTAGATTCCACAAGCAGTATTACACAAACCTAGGGTCTTTCTATGTAATCACAAAATCAATCAAATATTCAAACAATAAACATAAACATACAGGCGCAGAAAGTAAATTGCAGAAAATAAAACTAACACTAGATATTTTATTGGGGTTCGGCCAATACTGCCTACGTCCTTGCCTCAAGCTCACAATCAAGAGAATTCCACTATGGATCACTTAATGGGTGGAGTGACACCTAAGAAAACACCTTAATAGGATGATTCACCTAGCTTTCCTAACTGGGTTAAAGCCAATCCGCTACTTTAAATAGGGCAAGTCTCCCTTTTCCGACCACACGTCGGGAATACAACAGATATAATAATTTGACCACAATCAACATGTACAATTACAGTGCTTCTATAATATGCAGATATGTACCGATGCACTCAAACAATAACCAATGCACTCACAGATAATAGAATTTATGCTCAGGTGAGATTGGTCAAGTGAAAACATCAACTCACAATAATTTGTGTATATCAATGTGTGTGTGAGTAAGAACTTTGATTCAAGATATTATAATTAACAAATAATCAAAGGAACTTGGGAAACCTTATCAAATATTCTCAACAATTATTTTTCAATATAATGCTCAATAAAGATTAGGATAAAAGATTGCAAAAATATTATATATATATATATATGCAAGCTTTAGATACTTACAATGAAGATGCAAGGCTTTAAGCAAATTTAGAGTTTTCTCAATCAATATTTATCAATATAAAATACTATGGGAAAAACTCTCCAAGCTAACTCTCAAAAATAATTTTCAAAAGTTTATGCAAGATGAGAGTTGTATGCTCGAAAATGGATGGAAATATGCACAATACTCAAAAATTCAAACTCCATTTCAAGTTGAAATCTATTTGCAATACAAGGAGTATGAAAAAATGATTCTCTTCAAGAATAGTTTTTTCAAATCAAAGAGTGATGAGAGTAAGCAAATCTATTTTGAAAGATTGAAAGAATTTGTGCAAAATGAGTAGTATGACCAAAAAGAATTTCATAGAATTTTATGGCTAATGATTTTCCTGATCCATTGCTAATCAAACCAAATGAGGGAGTATATATAGACACTCCAAAAAATATAACCATTCGGGACATTCAGTATTTTTGAGAAAGTTTAAGTGAGGTTAATAAAAATTAACCCTGTTTTACCTCGGTAAAAATTGGGCAACTCGAGAGTTTTTTGTCAACTAGATTTGAGGTTCGGTCGACCATATCACTAAGTTCGGTCGACCGTGACATTTTGAACTAAGGTTTTGGTCGACCGTAATAGGGCGATTTTGAACCCTTTGAGGTTCAATCGACCAAGGAAAGTTTGGTTGACCAAATTTTGAGGTTCGGTCGACCAGGTCATATTTTAACTAGAGGTTTAGTCGACCAGGTTGTTTGGAATCACCCATGTGTCAATTCAGTCGACCGAGCTGTTCAAGTTCATTTAAAAAATGGTCGACTGAATAGTCAACCTTTTGACCCTGGTATGTTAAGTCGATCGAGGCTTTTATGTTGGCTCAGATTTAGTCGATTGAACATACTTAAGGTGTGCATTTAAGTCCTGATTTTTATCAAAAGTCACCTCTGATCATATGAGTATAACTTTTAAGTTATGAGAGACTTTTCATGTGAATATTAGGGACCTAAAGTCAATCTATGGTCTTTGAGCTTATCTAAAAAATTCGGCATCGATCGATTGAAGGGTGCCCTACGATCATTTAGTTCCCTATGGTCATGTTGAGCATAAATACCTATTATGCATATGATGCAATTATTATAGACCATAAATTATTAAAGACCAAATAATGAAAAAAAGATACATATACAATTAAAACAAATATCTTCTTCTTTTGCTCTTGACTTTTCATGGAATCGGTTAGAATAATGTGCTTTAAGTCCTTTCTGGCTTCCACTTCACTTTCATGTGTGTGATCTGAATGATTAACCTGTTCAAATACTTAGGCACACACATTAGTAACATGCAGTTTGTCATAATCAAAATGAGGGATCGGACTCAAAAAGTCAGCAATATCTTTATTCTTAGATTTTATGAACAAGGAGCTGTCAGCCTTTCCTCTTGAAAAACCATTTTCTAGTAGGAATCCACTTAATCTTTCATACCACTAGAAAAAAAAAAAGGTTATTAGTGAAGGATCAAAATCGTCACTAATACTTATAAATTCGTCACTAATAGTATTAGTGACAAATTTATAAGTATTAGTGACAGTTTTAAATTAGTTTCTATATCTGTCGTCACTACTAATTATTAGTGACGAATTTTGAAATCGTCACTAATAATGTAGTATTAGTGATGGATTATAACCGTCACTAAAACCTCAATACCGTCACTATAAATTCTATATTGGCTCGGAACAAACTCGTCACTAATAGTAGGATAAGAGTGACGAATTTCAAAACCGTCACTAATAGTGTAGTATTAGTGAAGGATCAAAACCGTCACTTATCTACTATTAGTGACGAATCTTGAAACCGTCACTAATAGTAGATTATTAGTGAAGGAACAAAACTGTCACTAATACTTATTAACCTTTAGTGAAGGATCAAAAATCATCACTAATAATGTAGTATTAGTGACGGTTTTAAATTTGTCACTAATAGTACAGTATTAGTGAAGGATCAAAACAGTCACTTGGTTGGCATACCAGGTAAGTCAATTGTTACTCTACCAATCCTCAGTTTGGCCAATTTGCAACCTCTCCTAGGCACGGTAGTGGCATCTACCTCGTCAAACCGGCTACCTCAACCCGGACTTTTGGGGAGCCTACATCCCTCTAGGCACGGTTGAGGGAAACCTTTCACAGACTATTTAAGATGTGTGGTTGTACTTTGATCTGTAATAGCAACGATACCGTGCTCTAATAACTGAATATTTACTGAACTAATTCATCAGGGTATGATACTATATAGTACTGATATACATAATAATTATCTTGCTGTTTCATCATGATTCCAAAATAACCATAACACCGAAAGCTAATATGAAAATTCTGTAATATCTGTACTGTATAAACTGTAATACCATAGTGTTATGGAAAATAACCATAACACCGGAAACTGATATGAAAATATTGAATTATTTGAGTTGTATAAACTGTAATATCATAGTGTTATGACTTTAGTATTTTGGAAATCATGGTAATCTGCATATGCTGTAAAATATCTGTCTGTATAAACACTGTAATTCATACTCTTGTAAAATCTGATAAGACATATCTCTGCATAATAATATAAATCATACTAATATGAAAACTGTATCATTTGTGTACTGATTTGATAAGGTCTTATAAACATATTTTTTTATAGATACTATAAATCATAATAATCTATAAACTGTATAATTTATGTACTAATTTGTTAAAATTTCATGCCACACAACAAAACAAATAAATACCTCATATTTTAAAAAACTGTACTTTCTGATATTCTAATAATTTGTAACTAAGTAATAATTTGGAAAACACATAATTTCTATAAACATTTTGAAGTTCTTAGTATAGCATATTTCCCTTACCTAACTGATTGGGAGGGTTGCCTCCAACTCCACTCTCACGCCCTCGACGTACTATCCTCAAATTCCTGAAATAATACATATATACCAATTCCTTAATAAATCACTGAATTCCCCATAAAATCATCACATTCATATTTCCTAAATATGCAAACTCGTAATTTCCTAAACTATAATTTATTTGTAATTTACCTGGGATCCTGATAAGACACTCGCTGTGATCCTCAACCCCATGCCTGCTAGGTCCCAAAAACACCCTAACCCTGAAAACATAACTCCCTAATTTTACTCCCCAAAACTCTAGTATATTCTTATATAATTCAAAATCTAAACTCAAATAAGTCTGATAAAATTGAAAATACCCAAATAATCTACTTACCCTGATTTTGGGATGGTGCCTAAGTTGCCCTAATCAACAATCTATTTTAGTAGACTTGTAGAGAAACTTCCCAAGATCAACGCGGTGGCTTTTGATCATTGAATCGAGGAGTAACGAGGCGAGAAATCTAGGGAGAAGGGAAGAAAAACTAAGTAGAAGAGAGAAAAAGTTGAGAGAAAATAAATTCTCGCTGAATCATCGTTTTCAATTATTTATAGACCTCTTGCCACGTGCCTCATCGACGAACCACATTATCTCATCGACGAGTCCAAGAAGTGAGATCGTTGACGAACTCATTACCCTCATCGATGAACTTCAGGCCCTGAAATCACCCCTCTTGGTATCTTTTCGTTGACGAGGCACGTGTCCTCGTCGATGTGCTCAAGTAGGCTATTCGTCAACAAATGCTTTGCATTTGTTGACGAGACCTTGCTAAGTCCCCTTTGAAATTTCTTTTTCTCTTTTTTCTTTTATTACTTAATTTCTATAATTATCTGGGTTACTACATAGCTCCCCCTGAAACCACCAAAGGATTCATTTTAACAAACTTCTTTATAGTGCAACCCTGATCTGCTGCTGGTCTTCCCTGCTCCCTAGAGCTCTGTGTAATATCAGCAATAACCTGCTGAGCTACACTAAGCAGAAATGTGTCTAAATCACCACCACCAGCACTAGATGAGCCTGCACCATCATCACCACTAGCGTGAGTGTTGCTACCCCCAAGGTCCATCCTAAAAAGAAAATAAACATAGTCTGTGGACTCTCTAACTAACATATTTATTTAATTGAAATCTCATATCGTCAATTAACCTAGCATCCTTATTCTCAATTAAGATTCAATCCAGCAATTGAAAAACACAACTCGATAATAGTTTACTATGGCTTTCCTGAAATCATCTCCCTAAGAAAGACATAGAAACCACTACGAAAATCCTACTTCTTGATTACAAAACAAAACCCTAAATACTCATCTTAATTTCTAAGCATTGACTCTCTAAATTCTTGATCTATTCCTATACTTTGGTATTGTTTATGCTGCACACTAAAGTCTACAGAACCTAGCAACCTTAGCTCTGATACCAAACTTGTAACGACCTGCAATTTCTGCTATATTTTTTTTTTATAATTACCATAATAGCTCTGATATCATGACATACTATCAAAGTCAACCTAGACCCATAGGCACCAAGAATTTACCTGTTTATATATACATACTTCCTAAGCAGCGGAACTAAAATACACTTTACATATATATATATATATATATATATATATATATATATATATATATACAATACAAGAGTTTCAATGTTTCTACATATACACATATATACCTCGAAAACCATCATGAGTCTGACTCGACTACTTACCCTCCAACTGGGTAGTTCCTATGAACTCCTTTATCACAGAGCTCGCTCCGCTCATCTGTCGGGATTCCTTGAAATATTTGTAATGATAGGGTGAGACACCTCTCAGTAAGGGAAATAGACTAATATCAATGTGTGGCAATGTGAGTTTTATCATTTTATCATATTATAAACATAGACTGCAAGTAGTATAACTGTATTATATATATATATATATATATATATATATATATATATATATATATATTAAACTATAACTGATCATACATGAAAATTTGTACTTTTGATTATAAACATACTATATCATAATGAATGTTCGTATCATTTAAATTCATCTGTTAAATCTGTATATTACTGAAATTATTCCCTCGATGTATATTTGAGTATCATGATTTCATCTCACATGATCTGGGTTGGGCGGCCCATAGGCTGGACTTAACGCTGGCTGGCCTACCAGGTTAAATCAAATATAACATAACTATGCACGATTGCCCACCCAACTTGGCCTGCCCATCCTACTACACAGTCAAACTTCTAGAGGGTTAATAACACAGTGGGTATCCTACTACACTGTCTATACATCCGGGCTAATTGGCCACTGACCCACACTTTTGAATTTTGTGGTTGCACTATCGGCTATACCCAATTTGGTCCACTCAGCTACACCGACAACCACTAGGGTTGGCACTCTGTGGGTATCCTACTACAACGATCTGATTAGCTAGCTACGGTATTATACTCTACACATATGTAACCATACGAGTTCTGTTACTAGATAATACATTTCACATAATATATTTCTATACGTAAATAACATTTTCATATTTTTGTAATAAATCTGCCTTTTACATATTTTCTGAATAAAAATTGTCATTTCATAATTTCTGAATAAATCATTGTAATAAAACTAATCATGACATCTATGCCGGCTATCATATCTTAGGATTTATGCTGGCTATCTTATAATTATATACTTGAAATATCTATAACATCTGTACTGTCTATGATCTTCTAAAAATTACTAAAAAACCATACATATTTTTTAAAAATAATAACTTTTCTAACATACATATATTACATTAAGTTTATACTCATGACACACACGAGCGAATTCTACTCTATATAATACTTTAACATGCTATAAAATCTATTTTCTCTGTTCAACATCAGTATTCCCAAAAATACATTAATCATCAGTATTCCCAAAAATATAGTAATTCATAAATAAATTCTGAAAATGTCTGACTTAATTTATTCCCTTACCTGATTCTTAAGAAACCGGTTAAAATTCTAAATTTACATCCCCTAGCGTCCAAGGCTTAAAAACCCTGAAATTATATTTTTCCCAAATTAATCAACTAAATCTCTAGAATTTAATATTCCCTAGGCCCTAAATACTCCAATTAATCGTTAAAATTAATACTTAACACCCTTACCTCAGTTTTGGAGTGGTGCCCCGAGACCCCAAACTGAAAATCTGCTCCACCTACGTTGTAGAGAATCTTTCTAAGAACCCCGTGGTGGTTCCTGATTGTTGAAACGAGACTTAATGGAGCGAGAATTAAAGGTGGAAGGGTGGAGAGCCGTAGGGTTTGAGAGAAAAGAGAGAGTGAGTTTTAGTTTTTAATTTAACAAATGAGCTCTCGGTTCTTTATATCAAGAACACCTGGTTTCCTACCTCAAATTCCAATTTTTAGAGGCGAGTATCTGTATAACTTTTTTGCTGACTCTGTGCTATTCTGATTCTGTCTCTGATAAGTTGGACTTTATCATATGCTTGCTGCACCAATTCCGGTCCCAATACTCGTCTTTCACCCACTTCATCCTAGTATAACGGAGAACGACTTCTCCTACCATATAATGCCTCGTAAGATGTCATTCCAATAATGGCCTAATAACTATTATTGTACGCAAATTCAACCAGTAGCATATACTAGGTCCTCTCCGTCTTTCTATCCGTTTAAGTATGAAATGTTGTGCTGAATGATAGCTGAGACCCCAAAGCCTCCTACAAACTTCTCCAAAATTGTGACGTGAATCATGGGTCTTGTTGGCCTTACAAGGCTTAAAATCTTGTTATCTTGTTTTGATGCTAACAAACAAGTGAAATTTAATGTATTTGTGTGAGTAATGATATTTCAGGGTTCATATATGTGAAAGTAAGGTCAAAGTTCCCACAAAGATCAAATATGATGGAAGCAAGGTCAAAGTGCTCACAAGGATCAAATGAAGCTTAAATGAGCCAAGACATGAATTACTTGTTGAAGAACATGAGGACATTAATAAGTTGTTGAAAGCCTAGGTGTAACGACCTGTTCCTGCTGGCACGTCAAACACTGCGCTACATACTCGGCAATCTCTCTCTTCATACCACTCCACCAGTATGACTCTCGCAAATCTCTGTACATCTTTGTACTACCGGGATGAACTGTATACAAAGATTTGTGAGCCTCCTCTAGAATAGTCTTCCTGATCTCAGTATCGGCAGGAACACATAATCTAGAACGGAACCGCAAAGCTCCGTCATCTGCGATACTGAACTCCTCCCCCTGCCCACTCTGTACTTTGTCTATCACCTCCACTAACTCTGGATCTTCCTTCTGGGCAGCTTTAATTCTCTCCTATAGGGTAGGCTGTACCACAAGGCTGGCAATACATACTGGAAGATCACTCTCCACCAACTCTATGCCGAGTCTCTCCAGATCCATTATGATCGGATGCTGGATCCCCATAGCCGCCAACACTGGCTCCTTGGTTTTCTTGCTCAACGCATCAGCTACCACGTTTGCTTTCCCTGGGTGATAACTGATGGTACAATCAAAATCCTTAATCAACTCGAACCACCTTCTCTGCCTCATATTCAGTTCTTTCTGCGTAAAGAAATACTTCAAACTTTTATGGTCAGAGAAGATCTCACACTACTCACCGTACAGGTAATGCCTCCAAATCTTCAGTGCGTGTACCACTGCAGCCAACTCAAGATCATGGGTAGGGTAGTTCTTCTCATATTCTTTTAACTACCTAGATGCATACGCCACTACCCTGCCATGCTGCATCAATACATAGCCAAGTCCTTTCAAGGACACATCACTGTAAATGGTATACCCCTCACCCCCACATGGGATGATCAACACTGGTGTTGTGACTAGTCTCTGCTTCAGCTCCTGAAAACTCTGCTCACAACTATCGTCCCACTCAAATCTAACATTCTTCCTCGTCAGTCGTGTCAAGGGCCCTAACAAAGCTGAGAATCCCTCAACAAAACGACGGTAATAGCCTGCTAGCCCCAAGAAACTCCTGATCTCGTGGACATTTCTCGGTCTAGCCCAATTCACTACAACCTCAATCTTGCTAGGATCCACAGAAATACCGTCTCTAGATACAACATGCCCCAAGAACACAACCTTCTCCAGCCAAAATTCACATTTACTGAACTTGGCGTACAACTTCTTTTCCCGAAGTGTCTGCAAAACCTGCCTCAAGTGCGTCTCATGCTCCTTATAGTTCCTAGAATAGACCAGTACATCATCAATAAAAACAACAACAAACTGGTTTAGGTATTGGTGGAAAACTCTATTCATCAAGTCCATAAATACCGCAGGAGCATTCGTCAAACCAAACGACATCACTAGAAACTCGTAATGCCCATACCTAGTCCTGAAGGCTGTCTTTGAGACGTCTTCTGCTTTCACCTTCACCTAATGGTAGCCAGATCTGAGGTCAATCTTCGAATACACCCGTGTACCCTGGAGCTGGTCAAACAAATCATCGATACGGGGTAGAGGATACCTATTCTTGATTGTCACTTTATTTATCTCCCTATAGTCTATACACATCCTCATAGTCCCGTTTTTCTTTTTCACACATAAAATTAGAGCTCCCCACAAGGATACACTGGGTCGTATGAAGCCCTTATCTAGTAGATCTTGCAACTGATTCTTCAATTCTGCTAACTCCACTGGCGCCATTCGATAAGGTACTTTAGAAATCGATGCTGTACCGGGAGGTAGATCAATAGAGAAATCCACCTTACGGTCGGGTGGCAAGCCTGGTAACTCATATGGAAAAACATCCACAAACTCCTTCACTACAAGCGTGCTAGCAAGTTTCGACTCATTCTCTGACATCTCTTTCACAACCGCCACAAACCCCTGACAACCACTCAGCAGTAGTCTCATGGCCTGAATAGCTGAAACTAGCTGAGGTGGGGATTGTACATGCGACCCTACAAACTTGAATTCTACTTCTCCCGGGGGTCTAAATATCACCTCTCATGCACGACAATCTGTGTTGGCAAAATTAGCTGCTAGCCATTCCATGCCAAATATAACGTCAAACCCATGCATGTCTAACACTATCAAATCAGCAGACAATGTTTTCCCCTGAATCTCTACTGGGCAGTCGCGGAGTACCCTACCACACCTCACTACCGACCCAGTCGGTATAGATACCAACAGTTCAACATCTAATGATTGTGTTTTAGCCTCACATAATTTAATACACCCCAAGGACACAAACGAGTGTGTAGCTCCTGAATCAAATAATGCAATAACTTTAAAAGAAAGTATAATGACCATACCTATCACCACGTCACCTGACGCCTCAGCCTCACCCAGCGTCAAAGTAAACACCCTGGCTGGAGCCGTATTCCTCTGCTGGCCCCCCGTGGTGCCTAATAACCTCCCCGGTATAGTCTAGGAGCTGGAACTGCATCTGGTGGAGTAGGGCAGTCTCATACCATGTGCCACAATCTACCGCAACGATAGCACACCGGAGCTGCATCTGGCGGGGTAGGACAATCTCGCACTATATGTCCCGATCTACCGTAGCGGTAGCACACTACACCACCAGCTCGACACTCTCCCCAGTGCCTCCTACCACAAGTTTGACAAACTGGAGGACCCTGCCCTGTCTGCACCTGGCGTCCTCCCGTCTCCTGTCTCTGCCCTCTACCATGATTACCTCTCCTCCACTGACCCGGCCTGTGACCCTGCTAGTAGCTTGTAGATGCAGATCTCTTCATCTGTCCCGGCTCATCTGCATCAAGACGCTCACCAATCTCTGCCAAGGCCGCCTTGTCGACCAACTCAGCGAAGTCCTGGATCCGCAGCAGCACCACCTGCCTAAATATACTCCGCCTCAAGCCTCTCTCAAACTGCCTCGCCTTCTTCACCTCATCAGGAAGAATGTATGGGGCGAATCGAGAGAGCTCGATAAAATGTGCTGCATACTGCTGGACGGATAGCTGTCCCTGCTTCAGACTCAGGAACTCTTCTACCTTAGCCTCCCTCACAGTAGCTGGAAAATATCTGTCAAAGAACAGATCTTTAAACCGGTCCCATGTCATAGCTATTGGAGTCACCCTCTGCTGCTCTAATAGTCTCACTGCAGTCCACCACCTCTCAGCCTCTCCTGTCAATTTATAGGTGGCAAAGAGGACCCTCTGTTCCTTAGTACATTGCAGCACAGCCAAGATTTTCTTAATCTCCTGCATCCAATTCTCAGCGGCTATAGGATCAACTCCACCTGAGAACGCCGGAGGATTCATCTTTGTAAATTTCTCTATAGTGCACCCATGGCCTGTAGATGGACCACTCTGCTCCCTCGAGATCCTAGAAATCTCAGCCATAACCTGCTGAGCCACGCTACTTAATACCGCATCAGAGTCGGTCCTAGCTGCACCTGATGGTCCTGCTCCATCACTGCCACTCGCATGGGCACTATTTCCTTCTGGATCCATCCTGGAAAATAGCAGTTGCGATTCAGTAATCCTATCCTCATAATTTACCCATCTATCCTCACCACTCATCTCAACATTTCTAACTCATTGTTAATCCCTAATCCTACATTCTAGGAACACAACCCGACAATAGCTTACTATGGTTTTCCTGAAATCGTCATCCCAGGAAAAACAAAAAAACTACCACGGAAGGCTGCCTCTAGACTGTAGAACAAAACCTCAAATCATTTCCTAAACTCTGGTATTGTTCCTCCTGCACTCTAAAGTCTACAGAACCTAACAACCTAGGCTCTGATACCAACTGTAACGACCTGCTCCTTTTTCACATATATTTTTTTTTATATAAATAAATTATCATCACATCATACATTCCAACTCAGCAGGTCACAATCCACCTGGGCCCGTGGGCACCAGGGATATAACAAAACATACAGCAGAAGCCTACGCAGCAGAAAGTATAAAATCATATACATCTCATCATAATGTGCATAACACATACCAGAGTCACTACAATTACTATCTCACAGTATATACATCTCAAAAATGAAATCTAGGGACAATCCCCACAAAACCTAACTGTCCCTACCAAAAACTTACCCTTCCAAAGATGGCAAACAACTGATCTAGATCAGCGGGGCTTTTCCCGCTCTCCTATTAGGGGCTCCTGAAAAATGTATAAGATTTAGGGGTGAGACACCTCTCAGTAAGGGAAATAAACTAATACCAGTGTGTGGCAACATGAGTATTTTGTGTTCTACATATACCATACATAACATATTCAATACTGTTTATCAAATCTGGGAAAACATATGCATATCAAAACATGGCAGAACGTACTGCATTTTCATAAACATTTCTCATCTCATATCATAATAATAATAATATAAAAACAATCCTGGTAGGTTAGCTGGCTGTTGTCATGTATTACCCCCACATGACTGGGTTGTGTGGCCCGAAGGCGGGACCTGACAATGGTTGGCAGACCACTGCCAAGTCAAACAGTAGTCTGTAGGTCCGATGGGTCTACCCAGACTGGTCCGTACACCAGGGGCGATAACAGCACACTTCTTGAAAATAACCACATCGACCATCCAATCTCACACCACTCCGTACAACGGCGTTAACACAGATATCATGATCACGAGGACCATGGACACATAGCAATGGTACCGTGGAAGTGCTAGCCTAGACCAAGCCAACCAGGTTCTGATATCATATACATATACTAAAACCGTGATACATAAATATCTCATATCATTTATTTTCACATCAATCATATCATTTCACATATATACGTGTATTATGAAAATCATCGGCCCGTACGCCGGTATTACACATTTTATCATAGCTCGGCCCGTATGCCGGCAAATCACATAGCACAACCCGTATGCTGGCAAACCACATAGCACGGCCCGTACGCCGGAAAATCACATAGCACAGCCCGTACGCTGGCAAATCACATAGCATGGCACGTACGTCGGCAAATCTCATCCACATACCACGACCCATACGCCGGCAAATCACGTATACATATAAAAATATCTCAGCCCGTACGCCGGTTTTCCATCATAGAAATCCATATCGTCCCCATTCCCAAAAAAACAGTATTTCACAACATTTTTATACTCATGCCACACTAAACAAATTTTCTACGTATTCAACATATCATCATTTAAACAGTATTTTCCAAATATAAATCATATATATAAATATATTTATTTTTCCTGAAACCAGATGCTACATATATATACATACATTTTCTCAAAACAAAACTAGCTTAGTTTATCCCCTTACCTGATTCCTGAAAAGCTCTTAAGAAAATCTTCCTCGTACCCACAAGGTTCTCAACTCAACACCTTGAAAATGAAAACTCGCAGAATTAAAGTTTAGTATTTTCGTACGTACAACATTTTCTATAACTACCACTAAGTCAAATTCGACTTAAAAAGTCTTACCTCAACTTAGGGATGATTCCCAACGTTCCCAATCAACACCCTGGTACTGAAAATTTCCAGTATTAAAGTTCAGTATTTTTACGCGTATATCACTTTCTTCAACTGTCAAAAATCCAAATATTGAATATAAAGCCTTACCTTGGATTTGGGATGAAATCTAATTTCGTTTCCCTGACGATTCGCTCCGGCAGACTTGTAGAGAACTTCGCCAAGAGCGTCGTGGTGGCTTCGGTTTGTCGATCCGACGTAAAACTAGCACGAAATCGAAGAGAGAGAGGGTCGTAGGAGAGAGAGAGGAGAGAGAGAGAGCACTTCCGAAAAAAAGATCTAAGCAAGCTTCTTGAAGAAGCTTGCACACCATTTTGTATATATATATATATATATATATATATATTAATATCATAATAATCATTAATTAAAGTAAAGCTTCTTGAAGAAGCTTTCACACTTATATATATATATATACCTTTAACCTATATATTAAATGTATATCATACTAACTTACTTATATATATACACACACACACACACACACACACACACACACACACACATATATATATATATATATATATACATGCTTTAATATTTATGTATATATATATATATATTTGTTCATTACCATACTATTCATTTTACTTGTTAATTTAATTAATTAATTTTATTTTATTATTTTATTATTATATATATTTTTTAAATTTTATTTTTTTCCCGGTTACTACACTAGGCATATTAAAGTCAAAAGATCCAAAGAAAGGCAAAATAAGAAAGCTTAAAGAATATGGAAGCTTGAAGAAAAGATGGATTCAATCCAAGGACAAAGCATGAAGACTCAAGAACTTAGAATGTTAATATTTTAGAAGTCTCACGTAAGTGCTTTAATGTTTAAAATATCGTTTGAAATATTTTGAAGCTCTTAGGTTAACTTATTAGACCTAGATACTTTTTAAAATACCTGAATAATATTTTTATAAGGTCAAAAATTATTTTAAAAATGTTAGAATCATTTTTGAAATAAAGAGCACCAAAAAGAATTTTTCCCAACTGCTGTTAGTTTTCATATAGTCACATTGAGGTGAATTTTTCTCTATCAAAAGCTCATTATTTTAAAGAGTGGTAAACATGAAAGTTGTAGTATTTTCTCTTAGCTTTCTGTTGACACCAAGAACACATAATTTGGAGTTATACAGAAAAATTTATGGCCAAAACACTGAAATGGGGTCACTGCTGTCAGACATTTAAAAACTGTTCAACGGGCAAATTTTTAAGATTCTAATGTTTTAAATTATAACCGTTTGAACCTTAAATATTCTAATAAATAGGGAAATTCTTTAAGGGAAACTTTTGCAAGTTTGAAAGCCTATAAATACATGGTTTTGCAAAACAATAAAAAATGCTAAGAATTAAAAAATCTGTTTTGAGGAGCTTAAAGTACTCTTGTTCTTCCTAAGTTCTCTTGCTCACTCATTGAAAAATTATTTTGCTGAGAATTATGAAGTGCTGATCCTTCTTCCTTTGAATTCCTACTGCTAATCCTTTTCTAAGAAGGATATTGGTGAATTCTACACTTGAGCTTCATTCTATTTCCTATTGATATTTTACATTTAAGTATATAGTGCTGAAATTGTACTAACTTGCTCTTTGAGAGAGTATACTTGTACGCAGATTTTATCTTATGTTTCTTTTAGTTCATTGACCTTCCAAGGTGTTTGGATCGTTGGCTAAGTAAGGGGATATTGCTTAGAGAGGCGGACTCTAGCCTATGTAAGGAGTGACCGAATGAGGGAATATCGTTTGGAGAAGGCAGACTCTAGCCTTAACCAAGGAATGTTGTAATCAGTTTTGTTCCACCCGTCAACGAAATAGGTTTAGTGAATCCTTTGGTGGTTTGCCAAAGGCGAGGACGTAGGCTGGGTATAAGTCGAACCTCGTTAAAATCTCTGTCTTACTCTCTCTTTCCCTATTCTTTATTTTCAGTACATACTTAAATTGCGTGGATGATTTAAATTGAAAATCAAATATACTACGCATATTTGGAAATCAAGTAAACTTAAAGATTAATTTTGATTTGGGTTGCGAAAACCGAAAGGGAGTATGTTAGTGAAACCATATCTTGCGGAAACCATACGGGAGTACGTTTCTTGGTTAAACACTCAAAGATAAATTAACTGAAAGTTTATTTGAGTTTTGAATATTTGGAAAGAGTGATTGAATGTTGTACTGAACATCATATTAAGCAAATCCATATATATAGGGCTTGATTAAAATTTGTATCTGGGGCTGACTACAAAAGCTTTATTGTGTTTGTGAAAGGATTGTTGAATATTAAATTACATTCTTCACAAGGTTTTCAAATTCATAATCACAGGGCTTATATAAACAAACAAACAATCTTAAGATCTTATATTACCAAAGTGCTGAATACCTTATATCTTGGTTTGGTTGTTTGATGTTTAACTTGTACTTGACAAATAAATTGATTGTTTGGTTTGAAGATTGTATTTAATTGATTGGTTGTTTAATTGTGTTATTGATTGGATAAAAGAACTAAGTTCTTGTGTGATTGGTGAAATTAAACAAATAAGTTAAAGAATTGGTTAAGTGTTTAAAGAAGTTAAGAATTCTTAAAAGAAGTCAAAAGAAAATTTTAAAAGCCAATTCACCCCCCCTCTTGGGAAGCTATTCCTAATTTCAGGTCTCGATCCAAGACTATAGATATCGGCATGCCATGTGGTTGAACTATTTCCTGAATATATAATTCCTCCAGTTTGGTCATGGAATAGTTGGCTTTAATAGGGAGAAAATGAACAATCTTCGTCAGCTGGTCTACAATCACCCAAATGGCATTCTACCCATGCAACGCTTGTGGTAACCCTATAACAAAATCCAAGGAGATATGATCTCACTTCCATTCAGGAATGTGAAGTGACTGCAACTGTTTCGCTGGTCTTTGGTGCTCAGCCTTTACCTGCTGGCACCTCAAATACTGTTCCACAAACTCTGCTATTTCCTTCTTCATACCGCTCCACCAAAATGACTCCCGGAGGTCTCGGTACATCTTAGTACTTCCAGGATGCATTGTGTAAAGAGATTTGGGCGCCTCCTCTAGAATAGTCCTCTTAATTTCAGCATTTTTAGGTACGCACAGCCTAGTACGAAACCTTGGAGCTCTATCATCTAAAAAATTAAAATTCTTCCCCTGTCCATTCTGTACTTTATCTATCAACTCTACAAATTCTGCATCATTCCTCTAAGCAGCTTTGATCCTCTCTTGCAAGGTAGACTATAACACTAGGTTAGCAATAAATGCCCGGTGATCATCCTCTACTAGTTCTATACCAAGCCTCTCCAAATCCATCTGAATCAGATACTGAATCTACACTACTGACAATGCTGCTCCCACTGATTTTCGGCTCAGAGCATCAGCCACCACATTTGCTTTCCCTGGGTGATAGCTGATAGTACAATCATAATCTTTAATGAGCTATAGCAATTTCCTTTGCCTCATATTCAATTCTTTCTGGGTGAAGAAATACTTTAAATTTTTATGGTCAGTGAAGATCTCACATCTCCCACTATAAATATAATGCCTCCAGATCTTTAGAGCATACACTACTGTAGCTAACTCTAAATCATGTACCAGGTAGTTCTTTTCATACTCCTTAAGCTTCCGAGAAGCGTAAGCAATAGCCCTCGCATGCTGCATCAACACACATCCGAGTCCCTTTAGGGATGCGTCATTGTATATGAAAAATCCATCCTCTCCCAATGGAATCGATAACACTGGTGCACTAACAAGTCGCTATTTTAACTCCTAAAAGCTCTGTTCACACTCGTTGGTCCATTCGAACTTCACATTTTTCCTCGTGAGTCGTGTCAGTGGACCTAATAATCTAGAAAAGCCATCCAAAAAGTGTTAGTAGTACTCTGCCAGACCTAAGAAGCTTCTGATCTCCTGAACATTCTTCGGTCTCACCCAATTCACTACTGCTCATATCTTGCTTGAATCTATTGATATGCCAACCCCAAAAATCACATGCCCAAGGAAAGTGACCTGCCACAACAAGAATTCACATTTCTTGAGTTTAGCATATAGCTTCTTTTACCTTAATACATGTAATACCAGCCTCAGATGATCCTTGTGCTCCTCAAAACTCGTCGAGTAGACTAGTATATCATCAATAAATACCACAACAAATTAGTCCAAATATTTATGGAACACCCAATTCATTAAATCCATAAACATTGCCAATGCATTAGTCAATCCAAACTACATTACCAAGAACTCGTAACACCCATACCTGGTTCGGAAAGCGGTCTTCAAAACGTCCTCTACTTTAACTTTCACCTGGTGATACCCCGACCGAAGATCAATTTTGGAATAAACTAGGGTTCCCTGTAACTGATCAAATAAGTCATCAATTCTAGGAAGATGAAACTTATTCTTTATTGTCACTTTATTTATCTCCATATAATCGATGCACATCCTTAGCGTCCCATCTTTCTTCTTTACGAACAGGACTGGTGCTCCTTAAGGCGACACGCAAGGCCTGATAAATCATTTATACAACAACTCCTGCAACTGGTCTTTCAATTCTTTCAGTTCGGCTAGAGCCATCCTGTAGGGTGCTTTAGATATCGGTGCTATTCCTGGAAGCAAATCCATGGCGAACTCAATTTCCCTATCTGGTGGTAAACTGGGTAATTCTTTTGGAAATACATCTAAAAGTTCTTTGACTACCATAATATCACAAGTTTCAATTCTTTCTATGATATCTCATTTATATAAGCTATATACCCCTAGCAACCATCCTGAACTAGCCTCCTAGCTTGAACGACTGACACTAACTGTGGCGAGGCGCATACACGTGATCCCACAAACCTGAATTCCTGCTCTCTCTGGGTTCTAAAGATCACTACTTTCTAATGGCAATCAATGCTGGCATAATTAGTTGCCAGCCAATCTATGCCCAATATCATATCGAATCCCTGCATATCCAACACTACAAGATCAGTTGATAGTATCTTCTCCTGGATGCCCATTGGATAGTTTTTAAGTATTCTTATACATCTCGCCACTAATCTAGATAGTGTGGCAATTAACAAATCAGTGTCTAGCAACTGTGTCTCAACTCCAGTCGACTTGACATACCCCAATGACACAAATAAATGGGTGAAACTTGAGTCAAATAAATAACAGCTTTATATGATAAAGAAATAATCATACCTGTCACAATGTCACTTGCAGCCTCAGCATCTCTCGGCGTCAATGCATAGACTCTCTTCAGAGCCGTGTTCCTCTACTGGCCACCACTTATGGGTGCCTAGATATTCCCTCCAAATGGTCTGGGAGCATGAGCAGTACTATACTGCAAACAACCACATCAGTAGTAGACATTCCTCCCTACTTGACATTCTCCTCTATGTCTCTTTCCACATGTAGGAAAAACTGGATATGCATGCTCGCCCTGAACCTCCCGTCTCCCTGTCTCCTACCTCGGAGCTCTACCGTATCTGTCTCCCCTCCAAGGGCCTCGACTGGACCCTACCTGAAATCTCAAAGGCATGGGTCTCTTCCTCTAACTCGAGGTCCCCATATCTCCCTCTATGCTCTCCTATGCTATTATGGCCTTATCCACTAATTCAGAGAAATCCCGCACCTTTAGGACGACCACCTGTCTATGGATGTCATGCCTCAAACCCCTTTCAAACATTTTCGCCAACTTAACCTCATCTGGAACAATGTAGGCTGCAAAACGTGACAGCTCGATAAACTTTGCTACATATTGCTGAACCATTAGTTGCCCCTATCTCAGATTTAGAAATTTTGCTATCTTGGCTTCTCCAACAGTGGGAGGAAAATAATGATAAGAAAATATTTCCTTAAATCAGTTCCACTTCATGACCACTAGTACGAGTCTCTGTTCCTCAAGCAATTTCACGGCTGCCCACCATCTCTCAGTTGCACCTGTCAACTTATATATAGTATATAGGACCCTCTATTCATCAATGCAATGAAGCACCATCAGTATTTTCATGATCTCCTGCATCTAGTTTTCAGTAATTCTAGGATCAGCTCCTCCTAAAAACACCGGAGGATTCATTTTAGCAAACTTCTCTATAGTGTAGCCCTGATTTGCTACTGGTCCTCCCTGCTCCCTAGAGGTCTGTGCAATCTCAGCCATAACCTGCTGAGTTACTCTACACAGAACTGCTTCTGAATCACCACTGCCCACACTAGATGGGCTTGCACCATCATCACCATTGGTGTAAGCGCTGCTACCTCTAGGGTCCATCTTGAAAAGAAAATAAACATAGTCTGAGGATCCTCTAACTAACATATTTATCTAACTGAAATCTCATATCGTCAATTAACCTAACTCCCTTATTCTTAATTAAGATTCAATCTAGCAGTTGAGAAAGACAACCTGACAATAGTTTACTATGAATTTCCTGACATTTTCACCTCAAAAAAGCCATAGAAACCACTACGAAAATCTTGCTTCCCGATTATGGAACAAAACCTTAAATACTCATCTTAATTTCCTAGCATTGACTCTCTAAATTCCTAATCTATTCCTATACTTTGGTATTATTTCTACTGCAACCGAAAGTTCATAGAACCTAGCAACTTAGGCTCTGATACCAAACTTGTAACAACTCGAAATTTCTGCTATATTTTTTTAATCACCATAATAGCTCTGATATCATGACATACTATCAAAGTCAACTCGGACCCATAGGCACCAAGAATTTACTTGTTTATACATGCATACTTCCTAAGCAGCGGAACCAAAATACACTTTATACACACACACACACACACACACACACAATACCTGAGTTTCACTGTTTCTACATATACACATATATACCTCGAAAACCATCATGAGTCTGACCCGACAACTTGCCCCGCAATTGGGTAGTTCCTATGAACTCCTTTATCACGGAGCTCACTCCACTAGTCTGTTGGGATTCCCTAAAATATTTGTAATGTTAGTGTGAGACATCTCTCAGTAAGGGAAATAGACTAATATCAGTATGTGGCAATGTGAGTTTTATCATATTATAAACATAGGCTGCAAGTAGTATAATTGTATTGTGTATATATATATATCTTAAACTAAAACTGATCATACATGAAAATCTATACTTTTGATTATAAACATACTATATCATAATGAATTTTCGTATCATTTAAATCATCTGTTAAATCTGTATATTATTGAAATTGTTCCCTGGATGTATATATGAGTATCATGATTTCACCCCACATGATCGGGTTGGGTGGCCCATAGGCTGGACTTAACGTTGGCTTGCCTACCAGGTTAAATCCAACATAACATTATCGTGCACGATTGTCCGCCCAACCTGGCCTGCCCATCCTACTACACCGTCAAACTTCTAGCGAGTCAGTAACACAGTGGGTATCCTACTACACCGCCTACACTTCCGGGCTAATCGGCCACCGACCCACACTTCCGGAATCGTGTGGTTGCATTGTCCGCTATACCCAATCTGGTCCGCCCAGTCTACTACACCGACAACCACTAGGGTCGGCACTCAGTGGGTATCCTACTACACCGATTTGATTAGTTAGCTACGGTACTGTGCTCTTAACATATGTAACAATCCAAGTTCTGTTACAAGATAATAAATTTCACATAATATATTTCTGTACATAAATAACATTTTCATATTTTTGTAATAAATCTGCCTTTTACATATTTTCTGAATAAAAATTGTCATTTCATAATTTCTGAATAAATCATCGTAATAAAACTAATCACGACATCTACGTCGACTATCATATCTCGGCATCTGCGCCGGCTATCTTATCATTATATACTAGAAATATCTATAACATCTGTACTGTCTATGATCTTCTAAAAATTACTGAAAAACCATACATATTTTTTAAAAATAATAACTTTTCTAACATATTGATATTAAATTAAATTTATACTCATGCCACACGAGTGAGTTCTACTCTGTATAATACTTTAACATGCTATAAAATCTATTTTCTTTGTTCAACACTAGTATTCCCAAAAATACATCAATCATCAGTATTCCCAAAAATAGAGTAATTTATAAATAAATTTCTAAAAATGCCCGACTTAATCTATTCCCTTACCTGATTCCTGAGAAGCCGGTTAAAATTCTAAATTTACGCCCCTCATCGTCCAAGGTTCAAAAACCCTGAAATTTTATTTTTCCCAAATTAATCAACTAAATCTCTAGAATTTAATATTCCCTACGCCCTAAATACTCCAATTAACCATTAAAATTAATATTTAACACCCTTACCTCAGTTTTGGAGTGGTGCCTCGAGACCCTAAACTGAAAATCTGCTCCACTTACGGTGTAGAGAATCTTCCCAGGAACCCTGTGGCGGTTCTTAATCGTTGAAACAAGGCTTAACAGAGCAAGAATCGAAGGTGGAAGAATGGACCGTAGGGTTTGAGAGAAAAGAGGGAGTGAGTTTTAGTTTTTAATTTAAAAAATGAGCTCTCGCTTCTTTATATCTTCAACACTGCTAGCAAAAATCGTCGACGGTTTTCTTTAACTCTCAAAAAATTGTCGCCGATTTTTTTATTAACTAACCTGTTGATTCTACGAGTTCAATCTTGTTTTGATAATGAAAAATCACTTGATATTTGATCTGTGCATTGAGTTTGTGAACAGGACTTATACTAAGCATGCACGGAAAGTCAACAAATCTTGGCAAGATCCATGGAACTCAAAGAGTACGGGAATCAAGATGCAAGCGGCAAAGTTCAAGAATATCTTGGGAAAAGGGTATTTAGAACTCATGTATTTACATTTTCATATGATTTAATTTGAGACTCATTATAACTTAGAATGGTTTTAGGATTCATGCATTTCATGTATATCATTAAGAAACTCTCATGGACCTTGAAATGTTTTCAAAATCATGAAAAATATGTTTTATGAAAGACCTAAGAAAAGGAGCCAAGCAGATTTTTAGTTAGAAATGAAAATTTGAGAAAATGGGGACTTCGGTCGCCTGAGCTCAAACCTTAGTAGCCTGAAGAATTTCTTCGGTTGCCTGAAGATTAAGTTCAGTCGCCTGAAAAACTAAATGGAGAAGATAGAACCTGGCCGAGGCTCTTCGGTCGCCTGACCTTGGAACCTCAGGCGCCTGAAGTTGACACTTCAGGAGCCTAAAGTCGAGTTCGGTTGCCTGAACTCGCGAGAAAGCCTAAAAATCAATTCTTTATTAAAAAGACACGCGAAGTATCTTATTGATCCAACGATTGAGATTAATTCTAAGGGTAATATACTATATATTATGAATATCCAAACCTTAGAACACAAGGTAAGACACACAACAAGAAAAATATACATCTCATTGCAAGACTTGAACCCTAGAGCTGATTTTCTGCACTTCAATCTTCTTCCATCTTCTTTGGGCAAATCTCTACTGAAATCAAAAGGGCATTCATTCATCAAACTAAACTTTAATCCAGTATTAAGGTTTGATCTTTCAAGTTATTACTTTTCAAGAACCTCTCATTTCTTTACGTGTTTATCATTAGAAAGAGGTTTTGATCTTGAGTGTGTATTCACATATAAAAATTGATTTTTGAAAAGATCATGTTTTGAGAAAAACTTGTTAGCTTGGTTGATTGATTTGTGATTCAAGAAGTATATAAACACACACACACACACACACACACACACACACACACACATATATACATATATATATTGTTCATAGGGTTTCTTATTGAAAAACCTACTTTGATTAAAATATTGGAACTTGAAAGAAGCTTTGTGATTTTGATTGAGTTTGTATTCAAGACAAAGATTTTGTTGACTAGTTCACTTCAAATATACTTGTGCATCTTTACAAAGTGAATCAAGAACCCTAGTTGATTCCAAAGCATTTCAAATATATTTTTACTTGGGAGTTTTGATTAAATACGAATTTTTGTGTTGACACATATCATACATCAAACGATTGTATCGTTTTTCATACATTCTTGAGCTTCAAGTTATATTATATGTTAATGTGTTAGGAAATTGAATTGTACTGACAAGCTTTTGTTAGAAGCATTGTTTTGAGTGTTATTTTCAGATTTCATTGTAAACACGGTTTGGGTTATGAACCGGGTGTGAGGAAGCTGTACCTCTTGTGAGCAGCGGATAAGGAGGGAGCTGTACCTCTTGTAAGCAGCGGTTTGTAAGGGAAGCTCCATCCCACTTTAAGGAGCAGGGTTTTTAGTGAATCCTTGAGTGGTTACTCAAGGCGAGGACGTAGGCCAAGTCGGTTGAACCTCGTAAAATCGCGTTTGTTTTCTCTCTTCCTTTTACTCTTTATTTTTCGCATTATATTTAAATTGAGTATATTTAATGCATAGATAGGATTGGCACACACATACATAATTGAGCAACAAGAAGTAGTTGATAAATTTATAAGAAGTGTGTAAAAGGAAATTAAGTGGATTAATTTTTTTTTAATATCCAATTCACCCCCCCTCTTGGGATTACACCTTAATCAACATAACCCAAAATTACCGTTTACCAGTTACCGTCCCACGGTAATTTCCCAAAATCGTTGCCAATTTTCTCTCCTTTCTAGAAAACTGTCACCGATTTTCTCCTCTCCTAGCCAAAAATAAAACTGTCGCTGGTTTTCTGTCCTCTCCAAAAAATCGTCACCGGTTTTCTACCAAAAATCCATTTTTTCCAACTTTCTTTTATTATAATATTTTCTAGGTCTCTACATTTCCCATATTTCCTTAGCATTTTTACAAACCATAACTCTATTAAATTCATTTACATCTAATGCACAAAATAAAAGATTTATGGCAGTAGCATTTACTTGAACTGCTTTCCAGTCATCATCTGTATATTTGTCTTCAGTCTTAGGTACATTTTATTTTTCAACAATTTTCACAGGAACATAATTTCCTTTGGAGACAACTCTCTACACTTTCCAATCAGCATTTTGAAGAAAAATACGCATTGTTTTTTTTTTTTTTTTTCCAGCAAGTGTAATTAACACCACAAAAAATGGGTGGACGTGTGGACAAGTGTTCCTCACCAAATGGGGTTACACTGATATGAACCATCGTGATCTTTTACAAAAATAGTTAAGTTAAATGCAATAAGTCTCTAATACCAAATGTCAATTTAGGTGTAATCCTAAGAAGAGGGGGGGGGGGGGGTGAATTGGGTATTTTAAAAATTCTAAGACTTTAAGTACTAATTTTAAAATGACACAACCACACAAACACAAGTTTGGAGATATACAGATTTCAATATTACACAACCTAATAGATTCAAGCTAAGTATTCCACAACCAATCAATCAATCATAGGTGCAAGAGATATTTAAGACATACACAATAGGAAAATGAGAAATAAATAATCAAAAGCAAGCCAAAATAAAATGTGATAAGGGAAAGAGAGATGCAAACTCTAGATTTTTCGAGATTCGGCCAACCCGGCCTATGTCCTCGCTTTAGGAAAACTACCCAAGGATTCCACTATATCGATCCTTAACCTGGGACGGAACTTCCCGTTACAATCTGCTGCTTACAAAAGGCGTAGCTACCTCCTTACAATCTGCTGCTTACAAGAGGTGTAGCTTCCTCCTCCCGGTTCACAACCTGAACCGTCAATACAAGTGATGACAAATAATTTTGAATACACTCAAATGTTTCTCAATAAGCTAATAAGTACACTAAAATCCTAAACACTCTCACAAGAGGCGTAGCTACCTCCTTACAATCTGCTGCTTACAAGAGATGTAGCTTCCTCCTCCCAGTTCACAACCCGAACCGTCAATACAAGTGATGACAAATAATTTTGAATACACTCAAATGCTTCTTAATAAGCTAATAAGTACACTGAAATCCTAAACACTCTCACAAGATATAACTTGAAGCTCAAGAGATAATATGTGTTTTTCCCAATGAGGTGTTTATAATAAAAATAAATGATTTTTGTATGAATATATATACAAGTTGCTTCAAAGATCTAGACCCTATTAAGTGTTTCTCCAAAAATGATTTCTTAAAAATATGTGTGTTGGAGATTTTAGGGTTTGCTTTCAAATAAGTTTTGCAAAGATAAGAGAATATGAAATCTTTGAATAAAAATATAAAAGTGAACACTTCAAAGATTCAAGCCCTAGTTTTTCGTTAAATATTTTTCAAACAATGGATATATGAAAAACTAGGGTTTTTGCTCCCAAGAAATATTTCAAATAAAATAATTAAGAGAGTAGAAAAATAAGATTTGAATGCCTAAAACAAAAACTTATTTACCAAACCTCAAGATCAATATTGTAATAACCTAAAAAAAATGTGTAGAATAATAATAATGGTTATTTAGTTAGTATCAAAACGAAAGTATTTCTCTGTTAGGATCCTTGATTCCATGTTTGATGCCTAAGAAAAACCTTGTCTAAGCGAGTGCTTGGAGACCATTGCGGCTCAGTCACTCTCTAGAGGTCAGTCTGCTCAAGTGGAATTTCATATGATAAACATGGTAGACATTGTTTATATATGTAAATAAGTACACAAAATAATGTTTTGACTGACATAATTTATAGAAATATATGATAAAATAATAATAATATAGGTATCCTATATGGGGCCCACAAGATCGTGTGGGGCCCACATGAGCCCCGAAGCCATGTGGGGGTCCACATGAGACTAGAAGTTGTGTAGAGCTCATAAAAACGTATGAGTACTATTAGAGTTATGTAGGACCTACTTGGGCCTCAAAGTTGTGTGAGGCCCACAAGACCATGTAGGGCTCACATGAGTTTTCGAAATTTGAACTTAATTCTTTTAAAAAAAAAAAAACATTAAAACATAGCTTAAAAATAATGACAATGATAATAATAATGATTAAAAAAATAAAAAAATATTAAAAAAATAAATAAATAATTAATTAAGTAAATTAATAATTAATTAAATGGGAGTGTCGGCAAACACTCCCATTTCCCCCACATGATCCTCATCCCCATCCCATATTTAGCCCATACCTAACCCATTCCTTACTTTTAAAAAAATTATAATTTCATCCCTCTTCCCACACTTTTACAAATTTCATTTTCTTCCCCAAAATTTTCCTATAAATAGGAAGCTCTCAACCTTCATTTTTCACAAAAAAATTTCAAAGGAAGAGAATGATTAGTGAGTGAAAGAATTAGTGATGGAAGGAGAATTTTAGTTATAATTAAATTCTCACTCACCTACTCTTTCAGATCTCATTTTTAGAGATATTCGTTGTATTCATAGCACAAGGTAAAAAAATTGGTAAGTAAATTCGATTATGTTAGATTTTTATTTAAAATTTATACCTAAATTTATTTGTAAGTAAATTTCGATTATGTTAGTTAGTTTCATAAAATTTTCTTGAGTTTATTTTTACGCATATTTAATTATATCAGTTTTATCTTTAATATACTTGTATTTATTTTTGGGTTAAGAAATGTTTTAATCCACTTGAGTAATTTTCAGCATTTCTTTCTATTAAAAAAAAATATATATTTTTAACACAAAAATTGTGTGGCATGAGTTTATTTCTACATTGCATGTTTCATGAAAATATTAGTAAATTTGGGATTTTCACGATATTGTTTTAAATTGCATAAATTATAATAAGATGGTTTTAACACCCCTTATGGCAAAGGAAGTTCAAAGCTACAGATGTTCGGTACTGTAACTTAAAGTTTAAATGGATCAGAGTGCACTCACACTGTTTATAGAGTGGTTATGTATGTTAGTGGATTTCTCCCGAGTGCACACCTGGTTCCGAACCAGGACTTAATAAGGAAAATCTCACTTAATGATGATGTACGTTGATTTAGTTTGGTCGGTCAGCCAGCTAAGTCTAGTTTTCGGACCACACAATCCAGTCATGGGGGTAAACATGACATATGACTAACAGGCCTAAGAGTGATTTTTACAATATATGTTTATACATATTTAATTACATATACAGAGTTATTGATGATTTGAAGGAAAAATATATGTTCATATGAAAAGGGTCATTCTTGTACCTAAATATTGATCTAAAGGAAATGTATAAGGAAAAGTATATATATATATATAGAATTAATATTTTTACAGTTTTAAAATTAAAAATTTAATTTAACAGTTACAGTATATGGTTATTAAATTTTACTGTTATAATTGATGCTAAAAGTTTTATGCAGAAATTTTTAAATTTAGATTTATTTTAGAAGCAGTTTTAAAGTTATAGTATTAAATATTATTTTATGAAATTTTAAAAGTTCATTTTGGTCACACACTAATAATAATCTTATTTATTTACCGAGCGTCATTCACCCCAATTATATTTTACATTTCAGATAACTTTGAAGGGCATATTGGAAATTAGGCTTAGCAAGCATGCGGGTGGGGATAGAAAAATTAAGATTGATTGGAAATATTAGTATGATGCTAGATGATTATGCATTGTGCAATTTTTATTCTTTTGAATAAATGATTGTAATACAGTTAATTAGCACTCTGGTTTAATAATAATTAAGTTTATTTACTTTCGCTATAAATCAATGGTAAAAAGTAAATATCTCAGATCCTTCGGGGTTGGGGTATTATATTTGGTATCAGAGCAATAGGTTATAGGTTCTGTAGACTTTAAAAAATAATCTTACCAGAGCATAGACATAAACCATGATGTGGGTAAGATAGGGTAAACTAAGATGTTTTTATTTTGCCTATAACTTTGATTAAACTTTAAAGATAAGGTTATGATTTTAAAATAACTCTAGTCCTTTCCTTCAGAATGGACCTAAAGAACAATAACGTGAGTGTTGAAGGAAACGAGAATAATATGGGGACTAGCAATAGAGAAGACATCAATGCTACTATGGTGTTGTGTGATATGACACAAGTCATGACGAAATTTCTATGAAACTCCAAGGAACGGAATGGTCCACTAACCTAGCAATGGAGAAGACATCAATGCTACTATGGTGTTGTGTGATATGACACAAGTCATGGCGAAAATTCTATGAAACTCCAAGGAACGGAATGGTCCACCAACCCATGAAGGTTGTATGGTTGAACAGTTCAATCGAATGCACCCTCCGACTTTTGAGGGAAAAGCTGATCCAATTGCTGCAGAAGATTGGATACAAGCAATGAAAGAAATACTACGAGTCCTTCATTGCACGGATGAACAAAAGGTGCTATATTCTGCCTATAAAATGACTAGTGAGGCCAAACGCTGGTGGAACTCGAAAAAGTTACTCCTAGAGGAAGGACCAAATCCAATAATCCTTACATGGGAGCATTTTAAGAAAGTCTTCTTTAAACGATTTTTCCTCAAAACCACTAGAGATGCTAAGGTCAGGGAGTTTTTGGAGTTAAAACAGGGAAATATGAACGTACAACAATATGCAGCAAAATTCATTAAGTTATCCCGATTTGCATCATATTTGGTTTCGAACGAATCAAAGAAAGCCCGGAAATTTGAAGAAGGCTTGAACTCAAGGATTTATGAAATGGTAACAGTATTTGAGCTCAAAGACTTCTCCAAATTGGTAAACAAAGCAACGAAAGAAGAAGAAAGTCTACAAAGGAGTGCAAAAATATTTGACTAGAGAAAAAGACCCATGCCACAAGGGTTTCACTCTAGTAGAAATCAAGGACCTTGGAAAAGGAGCAACAACAACAACAACAACAATAACAATAATGTGGGGCAAAGGCAAACAAGGAGAAATCCAAATAATGCACAAAGCACCCCTTGTCTAGAATGCAACAAAATACATGGGGGTGAGTGTCGAACCAGATTAGGGGTCTATTATCGGTGTGGTAAACCTGGTCACATGCAATGAGAATGCCCACAAAATAACTCCTATAGTCCAAATCAACAAAGAGGAGGCAACCAAACACCTCGAAACAGTAATCAATAGAACACCGCTCAGGTGCGTGTTTATGCCCTCACTCTAGGAGATGCAGAAAATACTAATGATGTGGTAATAGGTATTATTCCCATATTCGCCAAGAAAGCAGTAGTATTATTTGATTCTGGAGCCACACACTCCTTTATATCTACAACTTATGTTAAAATATGTGGGTTAGAGACTCAACCATTAGAAATTGAGTTATCTGTGGTTACACCAACGAGAACCTTGGTAGTATGAAGAAAAATACTTAAATGATACCCAATTTTTGTTGAGGGAAGAATATTACCGGCTAACTTGGTAGTATTTAGTATGCATGGGTTTTACGTAATTCTTGGGTTGGACTGACTAGCTTCTCGCTATGCTAGTATAAATTGCTATAATAAGGAGGTGGTCTTTAGACTTCCTAGAGAGCAAGAATACAAGTTCAATGGAACTCAGGTATGCCCTTCACCAAAAATATTGTCGGCTATCCAGGAAAAGAGATTACTCTTGAATGGATGTCAGGGGTACCTAGCATGCGTGGTGAAGGCACCAAGGGAAGAATTAAAGCTTGAGAATATCCTAATAGTAAGGGAATTTTTGGATGTATTCCCTGAGGACTTACCTGGGCTACCTCTTGACCGCGAAATAGAGTTTGTTATCAACCTACTACCAGGGACGACGCCGATATCCAAAACTCAATACCGAATGGCACTAGTAGAATTGAAAGAACTAAAGGAACAATTACAAGAGTTGCTGGACAAAGGATTCATCAGACCCAACGTGTCACCATGGGGAGCACCGGTACTATTCATTAAAAAGAAAGACGGATCAATGAGAATGTGTATTGATTATCGGGAAATAAATAAAGTAATAATCAAGAACAAGTACCCAATACCTCGCATAGATAACTTCTTTGATCAAATCCAAGGAACACAGGTCTTCTCTAAAATTGACCTCCGATTAGGGTACCATCAAGTGAAAATCAAGTTAGAAGATGTTCCAAAGACCGCATTCCGAATGAGATATGGTCACTATGAATTCTTAGTCATGCCATTTGGACTGACCAATGCTCCTACTGCATTTATGGACCTTATGAACAGGGTATTTCATGAATATCTATCAATTTGTGGTGGTCTTCATTGATGATATTTTGATTTATTCAAAAAGTCCCCAGGAATATCAGAACCATTTGAGGCCAGTACTCAAAGTACTAAGAGAAAAGAAACTCTATGCCAAACTTAAGAAATGTAAGTTCTGACTAGAAAGAGTTGCATTCTTAGGGCACGTGATATCTAAGGATGGTATTTTTGTGGACCCAAGTAAAATAGAGGCAGTAGTGGATTGGGCAAGACTAAAGAATATTCATGAGATTAGGAGTTTCTTACGTCTGGCAGGGTATTATCGCCGATTTGTGGAAGGATTTTCTAAAATATCTAGTCCTCTGATTAGGTTGACAAGGAAGAATGTGAAGTATGAATGGACTGATGAATGTGAGCAAAGCTTTCAAGAATTAAAGCAACGACTCATCACTGCCCCGGTGCTGACAATTCCATCAGGAGAAGATAATTTTGTAATTTACAAGGATGCATCTAGGAAAGAGCTCGGGTGTGTATTAATAGAACTGGGGGTCATTGCATATTCGCACTCAAGGAGTACGAGAAGAATTATCCAATACACGATTTGGAACTGGTAGCTGTGGTGTTCGCACTAAAGATCTAGAGACATTATTTGTATGGTGAAAGGTGTGAGATTTTCACAGACCATAAAAGTCTCAAGTACTTCTTCATGCAAAAGGAATTAAACATGAGACAGAAAAGATGGTTAGAATTAATCAAAGATTATGATTGCACCATCAACTACCACCAGGGAAAAGCCAATGTGGTAGCAAATACATTAAGTCGAAAGTCATTGAATGCATCAGTCTCAGCAATGGTGACCCAACATCAAATCATGATGGACCTAGAAATATTTCGTGTGGAAATCGTGGAGGGAAATCATCAAGCTCTCATTGCTAATCTGGTAATCCAACAGACTTTACTAGAAAAGATTAAGGCTGCACAATTGGAAGATGCAGAGCTAGTGAAGATTATGGGTAAGGTACAGAGTGGATTGAAGGGAGACTTTAACATCGCTGACGATGGAGTTTTGAGATTACAAACTAGATTGTGCGTGCCCAATGACAAAGATATCAAAAGAACAATCTTGGAAGAAACTCATCGATCTCTTTATACAGTGCATCCGGGAAGCACGAAGATGTATTGGGACTTGAGAGAGTCTTTTTAGTGTAATAACATGAAAAGGGAGATTGCCCAATTTGTGAAACAATGTTTTACTTGTCAGCAAGTAAAGGATGAACATCAGAGACCAGTAGAACCACTGCAACCACTCCACATTCCCGAGTGGAAATGGGAGCACATCTCCATGAATTTTGTAATAAGGCTACCTCCAGCACTACATGGATAGAACGCCATCTGGGTGGTTGTTGATCATCTAACGAAGATCGCTCACTTTATTCCGATCAAAGTTAACTACTTTATGACCAAGCTTACACGGTTGTATGTTCAAGAGACAGTTAGACTACATGGCATGCCTATGTCTATCTTATCAGATCGAGATCCACGATTCACATCACAATTATGGAAGAGTTTGCAAAGAGCCATGGGATCCTGACTTACTTTCAGCACGATATTTCATCCTCAAACTGATGGACAATCAAAGAGAACCATTTAGATATTGGAGGATATGTTGAGAGCTTGTGTATTGGATTTCAAAGGAAGTTATATTCAGTATCTGCCATTAGTTGAGTTCACCTATAACAACAATTATCAGTCCATTATAGAGATGGCATCGTATAAATCGTTATATGGTCGAAAGTCCCAATCCCCATTATATTGGGATGAGGTGGGCAAACGACGACTGTTAGGTCCTGAGATTATACAAAAGACCTCTGAGAAAATTAAGCTCATCTGAGATAAAATAAAAACCGCTCAAAGTCAGCAAAGGAGCTATGCGAATACTCGTCGGTGTGAGTTGGAGTTTGAAGTGGGGGATAATATATTTTTAAAAGTTGCTTCAATGAAAAGAATCATGAGGTTTGGGAAAAATGGCAAACTAAGCCTCAGGTATATTGGACCATTCAAGGTATTGGAGAATATTGGTCCAGTCGCTTACAGAATTGCCCTACCTCCTGCACTATCGACAATTCATGATGTATTCCACATCTCAATGTTAAAGAAGTACATTCTAGACCCTTCTCATATGATAAGTTATGAGTCGTTAAAAGTTAGTGACACTCTATCATATGAAGAAGTACCAATCAAGATTTTAGACAAGAAGGATCAGAAGTTATGTACAAAGAAGATTTCATTGGTAAAAGTGCTCTAACACAACCACGACATTGAGGAAGCATAATGAGAATTAGAAGCAGAAATATGCCAGAAATATCCACATCTTTTCATCGATAGTAGGATCAGATAAAAGCACAACATTATACAAGGTACTCATTTTAATTTTAGAAAATTTCGAGGACGGATTTTTTATAAGGAGGGGAGGATGTAATAACCAAAAAAAAAAAAAAAAAATGTGTAGAATAATAATAATAATGGTCATTTAGTTAGTATCAAAACGAAAGTGTTTCTCTGTTAGGATCCTTAATTTCATGTTTGATGTCTAAGAAATACCTTGTTTAAGCGAGTGCTCAAAGTCCATTGCGGCTCAGTCGCTCCCTAGAGATCAGCCTGGTCAAAATGAAATTTTATAGGATAAACAGAGTAAACACTATTTGTATACGTAAATAAGTATATAAAATAAAGTTGACTGACATAATTTTTAGAAATATATAATAATAATAATAATAATAATAATAATAATAATAATAATAATAATAATAATAATAATAATAATAATATAGGTATCCTCTGCAGGGCCCACAAGACTATGTGGGGCCCACACCAGCCCCGAAGTCGTGTGGGGGTCCACATGAGTCTCAAAACTGTGTAGGGCTCATAAAATCGTGTGAGAACTATTACAGTTACGCAGGACTTATTTGGGTCTCAAAGTTGTGTGAGCTCCACAAGACCATGTGGGGCCACATGAGTTTTTCGAAATTCGAACTTAATTCTTTTTCAAGAAAAAAATATTAAAATATAGCTTAAAAATAATAACAATGATGATAATAATGATTTTAAAAAATAAAAAAAATATTTAAAAATTAATGAATTAATTAACTAATTAATTAAGTAAATTAATAATTAACTAAATGGGAGTGTCGGCAAGCACTCCCATTTCCCCAACATGATTCTCATCCCCATCCCATACTTAGCCCATCCCATGCCCATTCCTTAATATTAAAAAAATTATAATTTCACTCATCTCCCCACACTTTTACAAATTCCATTTTCCCCAAAATTTTCCTATAAATAGGAAGCTCTCAACCTTCATTTTTCATAAAAAAAAATTCAAAGGAAGAGAAGGATTAGTGAGTGAAAGAATTAGTGGTGGAGGGAGAATTTTGGTTATAATTAAATTCTCACCCACCCACTCTTTCCGATCTCATTTTTAGAGATATTCGTTGTATTTGCAGCACAAGGTAAAGGAATTGGCAAGTAAATTTGATTATGTTATATTTTTATTTAAAATTTATACTTGAATTTATTTGTAAGTAAATTTCGATTATGTTAGTTAGTTTCATAAAATTTTCCTGAGTTTTTTTTTACGCATATTTAATACTAGTTTTATCTTTAATATACTTGCATTTATTTTTGAGTTAAGAAATGTTCTAATCCACTCGAGTAATTTCCAGCATTTCTTTCTATTTAAAAAAAAATATTTTTAACACAAAAATTGTGTGACATTAGTTTATTTCTACGTTTCATGTTTCATGAAAATATAAGTAAAGATGAGATTTTCACGATATTATTTTAAATTGCATAAATTATAATAAGATGATTTTAAAACCCTTATGGCAATAAAAGTTTAAAGTTACAAATGCTCGGCACCGTAACTGAAAGTTTAAACGGATCAGAGTGCACCCACACTATTTACAGAGTGGTTATGTTTGTTAGTGAATTTCTTCTGAGTGCACCCCCTGTTTCGGATCAGGACTTAATAAAGAAAATCTCACTTAATGATGATGTACATTGATTTAGTTTGATCTGCCAGCCAGTTAAGTCCAGTCTTTCGGACCGTACAACCCAGTCTTGGGGGTAAACATGACATACGACTAATTGGCCTAAGGGTGGTTTTTACAATATATGTTTATACATATTTAATTACGTGTACAGAGTTATTCATGTTTTTTTTTTTTTACTAAAAGAGGGCGGCACTTCAATTTATTTATTAATATACCCTCACTTTTGGCGGAGGAATACGGTGGTTACAAAATAAAACAAAAGGGAGAGTACAGAAAAACCCTCCCTAAACTAGCAACCAACCAAATTAGGACAACAAAACTAAACATAACTAACAAAGAAGAAAAAAATATAAACACAACCAAAATCAAAACAAAATATACTAAACGAAACTCTAGAGTTGAACTCACGATGAATAGAAATGAGACCCTACCAATCTATCTGAAGAATACCTTTCAGATAATGTGGTAAAATGTGTTGTTCTTCGTAGATTACATTGTTTCCCATTTCTCCTTCTTTAGTAAGAAAATCAGTCGCACTATTGCCTTTCCTGTATTGACGCATCACCATGACGTTCACTCCTTCTAACTCCACCACGAGCTCCTCCCAAAATTTCCAAAGATACCACAAAGTACATCTACCTTTCCGAAGCCAATCAATTACAATTCGCGAGTCACTTTCAATAATCACATTAAAATAATGTAAACGTTTGCACAAACAAATTCCTTCCCTGATTGCTTTTAATTCCGCACTATTATTCGTACCATTGCCAAAATAACTTGAAAAAACCGCTTTTACCATGTCATGGCAATCCCGAATAATTCCTCCAACTCCTGAAGTACCCAGATTGCCCCTACAGCTCCCATTATAATTAAGTTTTATCCACCCTACTGGAGGTTTAACCCACGAAATAATTTTCTAGGTCTGTTGCAAACTCCTTGATGCTTAATTTGAAACTTATTCAAAATCTTAATGTCCGACTTCTTCAATTTTTGAAATGAATTGGTACTCTCAGCAATAAAACTAACCCAGAATCGAACACTTCTCCACATCTGATTTGCACTTTGATAAACTCCTTTCATTCTCGCTTTACATCTTCAATTCTAGAGGCACCACGTAATCAAACATGGAATTGGCCCGATTAAAATACCTTTAATAGACAAATTTTGAGCATAGTGGAACCAATTTACCATTTTGTTTTTCCAAGGAAGGAATCGTTGGAAAGGAATCCCTAATACCACACTAGCCCGACGCCAAACCTTTGAAACCACCTCACTTAAAGAAAGAATATGATCAAAGTTTTCCCAACTTCTCTGAACGCAGCAATCACAAACCGAAGCCATCGATATTCTTTTGACCTGAATTCTATCATCTACAATCAAGCATCTAAAACAGGCTCTCTATAAACACATTGAGATTCTTTTGGGCAATAAAGAATGTAAAAACCAGTCATTCCACACAAAATTATCACTTCTGCTTCTCATTGCCTCCCAAGCCGTTTTTGTAGAAAAATAACCATCAGGGGCAGGCTTCCAAACAAAAATATCCTGCTTACTTTTACCCGGCGGCACTTGGTGCAAAATTTTCCAAGTTTTATCGGCACCAACAAATTCCAGTACTAAATTAGAGTTCCAATTATTATTTAGCCAACAATCCTTAATACACAATTTTTTGTTCAAAATATCCTCAGTGCTCACAGATAACAGGCCTGATGACAGCCACTTGTCGAACCAAAGAGAAGAGTTTCTACCTCTCACCAAAATTTTAACATTATCCATAACTTCTAGAATGGTGGTCATAATTGATTTCCAGAACCAAGAGTCATTTAGTCTCCCATTCCTTATTAATAAATGATCATTTCTGCAATATTTAGTCATGAAAAAACCTACTCGCAAATTGTTAGAGGTGAACAATCTGAAAGCAAATTTCATGATAAGAGATTCCCGAACTTCCTTAAGATCTCTTAGGCCCAGACCCCCTTCCGAGGTAGGTTTACAAATTTTCTCCTAAGAGTGCCAATAAATCTTCCTTTTATCTTTCACCTCTCCCCACAAAAAATTAGAAAGAATAGAGTTAATGCGAGAATATGTGACTTGCAAAACCTTAATAACAGACATCAAATGAATAGGCATGCTAGACAACACATGTCTTAATAAAATCAATCTTCCACCTTACGAGAGCAACTTAGATTTCCACCCTACAATTTTCTTTCTAATATTCTCCACAAAAGGCTCCACTGTCCTCGAAGACAATTTTTCGGACACCAAAGGCGCACCCAAATATGTAATTGGGAAATTACCTTCCATGAAACCCATGATTCTCAATAAACCATGCTTCCGAGCAGGAGTGATGTATTTCGAAAGGAATAACGCTGACTTTGTCGTACTGATTTTTTGACCTGACCACTTCTCATACATTTCCAGAGCGTAAACTAAATTTCTAATAGACCTTTTCCCACCATTCGCAAAAATAAGAATATCATCTGCATATAATAAATGCGAAACCAATGGGGCCCCAATCGGATGATTAAATTGACCAATCCAACCAGTCTCATAGTTTTTCTTAAGCAACCTTGTCAAAACCTCCTCCATTATGATGAATAAATAAGGAGAGAGTGGATCCCCTTGCCGCAAGTCTCTCGTAGATTGAAAAAACCCTTTAAAGGTTTTGTTCATCAAAGTAGAAAACCATGGGGACTCCACACAATTTTTTATGAGTTTGTAAAACCTTTTAGAGAAACCAAAAGCCTTAAGAACCTCCAGAAGAAAATTCAAATTCACTCTGTCATAAGGCTTAGCCATATTGAGTTTTACCATCACATTGCTGCCAGCTATTTTTTTGTGCAAAGACTGAATCATTTCTTAAGCAAGTGTAATATTTTCAAAAATACTACGTCTAGGAATAAAAGCTCCTTGTTCATGCGAGACTAACTTATCAACAACTTCGGTTAGTCTAAAAACAATAATCTTGGAAAGAATTTTATAAGCCACAAAGTATAAACTAATTGGCCAAAATTTATCAAAGCTAGAAGGATTATCCACCTTCAGAATTAAAACAATAAACGAAGAGGAAAAAAACTTGGAAAGAGTAGTGCCTTGAAAAAAATTCATTGCTGCATCCAAGAGATCTTTTTTTACAATGTCTCAGCAAGATTTATAGAATTCAGAGCCAAATCCATCCGATCCCAAACTGCTTTCGTTGGGAATAGAGAACACTGCTCTTTTAACTTCTTCTTCTGTCGGTTCGACGCAGAGAAAATTATTATCAACATCTGAAATTTGCCTTTGAATTAACTCGAAGAGATTGCATGGTTCAACAACTGAAGACTCTAAAGAAAATTCTGGAAAAAAATAGTTGCTTCATTATGAATTGCTTCCGCACTCTCCAATATCCTCCCTTCGTTTAGAACCATACGGTCTATACGACTCTTATTCCACTTCTGATTGATAACTGAATAGAAGAATTTAGAGTTTTGATCCCCCTTAATCAACCATTTTTTTTTTCCGCAATTTTCCCTAGGCGAGATGCTTCCCTATTCTCCCATACCTGAATCTCCAACTTAGTAGTCAAGTAATCAGCTTTGACATCCTCAAAAAAACCTGCTTGCAATTGATTTTCTAGATATTCCATCCTTTCCTCAAGAGCTTTTAAATTTTCTCCCACTCTCCCAAAGACATTTTTAGTCCAAGCACGTAATGCAACTTTAATTCTCTTAAGGAGAATAGCAAGTTTCAAAAGACCCGAGGCCAAGTCATTCCTGATCTAGGCATCTTTAACACATGACAAAAACATATCATGTGAGCTCCACATATTCAAGAACCGAAATATGGTAGGGCCATACCAAGAGAAAGACATATTTTTATACACCACCATAGGGCTATGATCTGAGGATTTCCGACTCAGATATTTGAATTGAGTCGAACCATATAGGTTGGAAAAACCATTATTAATAAGAACACGATCAACCTTAGCCCAACTATGAGCCACCCCTTCATGGCCATAGCACCACGACATTCGTGAGCCTATGTTTGATAAATCAAAGAGACCACAAGCAGTTATCAAACTCCATCATAGGTAATAGTGGTCTTGGATTTCCACCAATTCTTTTGGTATCCGTTCGAATAACATTAAAATCACCCAGGATCAACCAAGGAAAATATGATTGGCACTCCTTTAGTCGCCTCCATAACTCTCTTCTTTCAACATAAGAACATTTGGCATAGACAAAACTCACCAAAATTCTTTGTCCGTCCTTAAAAAACTACCCGAAGATCTTCTGAGTCGTGATTAAAATCACCTCAAAGGCATTTATATCCTTCCAAAATAGCCACATTTTACCGCCCTGATTTTCATTAGATATAAAATGGTGATAATTCATAAAATTACCCAGCATTACCATCCGCTCCTTAGCCACGAACAGTTCTAAAATAGCAAACAACCCAACATTAAACTTTTTAATTAGTTTCTTTAACCTACCTCTAGACCTGCCCAACCCCCTAATATTCAAAAAAAGAATTGTATCTGTCATAAATTTAATTTATGCAGTCAAACGAGAACCCTCTGACATTTCCTCACATAATTTTTTTACGGAAATCCATCCCTGCCCTGTATCAGACTCATACATTTTTTATTTACCCTTTAAAACTAATATTTCACCTTCCTCCCTCTCAGACGAATAACCTCGAGCCAATTCCTCCTAATGTAAACCTTGGTCCCCACCTTCAGTCAGTTTAAAACTACCCACGTGATCCACTTCCTCTTGAGATATAGGTTCATCATTTGAAACTCGAGAATCATCATCACACCAGACTGCTTCACACTCCCCTTCATTCTTCTCTGTTGAACCTTCATTCCCATTATTTTCTAATCCTCTCTGCGGTATATGATTTGAAGAAAAAGTATATGTTTATATGAAAATGGTCATTCTTGTACCTAAATGATGATCTAAAGGAAACGTATATGGAAAAGTATATATATATAATTAAATATTTTTACAGTTTTAAAGTTAAAAGTTTAATTTAATAGTCATAGTATATGGTTATTAAATTTTACTGTTATAGTTGATGGTAAAAATTTTATGCAGAAAATTTTAAATTTATATTTGTTTTAGAAGCAATTTTGAAGTCATAGTATTAAATATTGTTTTACAAAATTTTAAAAGTTCATTTTGGTCACACACTAATAATAATCTTATCTACTTACTGAGCGTCGTCTCATCCCAATCATATTTTACATTTCAGATAACTCTGAAGGGCATATAGGAAATCAGGCCTAGCAAGCATGCGGGTGGGGATAGAAAAATAAAATTGATTAGAAATATTAGTATGATGTCAGATGATTATGCATTGTGTAATTATTCTTCTTTTGAATAAATGATTGTAATACGGTTAATTAGCGCTCTAGTTTAATAATAATTGAGTTTATTTACTTCCATTATAAATCAATGGTAAAAAGTAAATATCCCAGATCCTTCGGGGTTGGGGTATTAAAAATATAGCTTTGCAAGATGATGTGAGTGGATGCTCTTGGATCTTGAAAATAAAAGAGAAGAATCCCCAATAATGATTTAAGTGTCAGAGAATGTAGGCAAGAGGTTGTAAAATAAGTTTTAGTGTTATTATTTATAGACACTTTTGACATATAGCTGTTTTTAACCCGTTGGATCATTCAAAGATATAAAAATTTGACTGTTGAGCGCTGAAGTGTCAGGTCTACCTGATAGACTCGTCAACGAGTGGGGAACTAGTCTAAGAGTGTCCTTCACTCACTTGTCGACGAGACTAGGGTATTAGTCGACGAGTGGCCGATCTGAGAAAATTAGGGTCTCGATACTTTTCTTGTTAACGAGACTAGTCGACGAGTGTACTTTACTCGCTCGTTGACGATACTATGTGACTAGTCGACGAGTCCCTATTATTCAGCCCTATTGACCTTCTAAAATACAGATCCAACCTAGGACAAGTGCATATGAATATTTCATGAAAAACATGCATCATAGGGTCCATCTATTGGTCATTTTGAGCTTCCTATCATATCTTATGAGACATGTAAATACAAACAAGACTAAATATGAATTACAATTGAAAAGATGAATTGTATTCATCCTTTTGTTCTTCTACTTCCATTGACTGAGTCAAGTCGTTTGCACTTTAAGTTCCTCATGGCTTCCTTAGCATCCTTACCTTTCGTGCGTGCTAAGTAATAATCCTGTTCAAAATCTCAATACACAGGTAAGATACTAAGTGATTTGTCATTATCAATACAGGATTGGACTCATAGAGTCAACAACCAGGCCCTTTGGTATTTACATACTCAGAAGAAGCTAGGGTATAGGCATATGAAATGGGTTGAGTACATACAACAGTACACCTTTGCACTCAAACACCGAGCTGGTGTTGAGAATAAGGCTACTGATGCTTTGAGCTGAGTTGTAGAGACCATATAGACTCTTCAAGTGAAAGTTGTTGGCTTCGATAGCATCAAGCAACAGTACTCTCTATGTAAAGACTTGAGAGTACTCTTCAGGTGAAAGTTGTGATATCTTTTCTGATTTGTTACAGGGAGTTTGTAGATCTCACCCAGACTTTGTGATTCATGGTGGATTTCTTTTTAGAGTTGCTAGATTGTGTATCCCATCCATATCTTTATGTGACCAGCTTATTTAGGAATTACTTGCTATAGGTACTGCGAGTCACTTCGGTAGAGATAAGACCATTGTTATGATTAAGGATAGGTTCTACTGGCCTAGTATGAAGAGAGATGTTGCTAGGATTGTTTCACAATGTCGTACTTGTCAGACAACGAAGCGTAGGAAATAGAACTCAGGATTGTATACACTTTTGCCTGTGCCATAGATCCCGTGGTAGGATATTAGTATGGACTTTGTGTTAGGTCTCCCTAGGACTACCATGGGAAATGATTTAGTGTTTGTTGTTGTGGACAAATTTTAAAAAGATGTCACATTTTATTTCATGCAGTATAATGCCTACTAGATTGCCATTATATTTTTTAGGGAAGTAGTGAAACTTCATGGTCTTCCCAAAACCATTGTTTCTGATAGGGATGTGAAGTTTGTGGGCTACTTCTAGAAAACCTTATGGGTATTACTAGTTACCAAGCACAAAATTTCTAGTGCATATTATCCACAGACTGATGGGTAGACTGAAGTGGTGAATAGGAGCCTTGGGGGACCTATTGAGATGTTTGGTATGCGAGAACATCACAGCTTGGGATTTATGCCTTCCTATGGCCGAGTTTGCATTCAATAGTTCAGTGAATAGGACCACAGGACTCGGGCCATTTCAAGAATTGTTACAAGATAGTCTTAGGAAGCCTGTAGATTTTATTTTGTTACCACTTGAGTCTAGAGTGAGTGAGCTGACTGATATATTTCCAAGCACATACATGATTTACAATCTCGGATAACAATGAAAATTAATTTAAGCAATGAGCATTATAAATCTATTGATGATGTACACCGAAAATTGCAGGAATTTTCAAAAGGTGATATGGTTATGGTTTGAATTCGCCACGAATGGATTCTTTCAGGAAAGGTAAGAAAGCTCCATGCCAAAATGTTCTTCTTGTCCATATGGTTATTTTTATTATAGACTTAAATTTGCGGGAGTTATCCTTTGAAAAGAATAATTTTAGGTTAGATTAGAACTCTTACAACAATAATAATAAAGTAGAATTTGGCCACTATTAACATGGTATATGCGTCAAACATAAAATTTGAAAGTAGCCTGTATGATGCACAAATTATTTTAGGGGTTTATCTCATAAATTTTCATTTGTTTCAGTTCAAGGACCAGTACTTTAAAAATGAGCTATCTCAATTGGATTTATAGCGAAAGATGGAATGCCAAAAGGGTGTTGTGCACTTCTGGCATGCATTATAACTGAATAGTCACTCCCAAAGCATTTCTCAGCCCATGCAGATTCCCTGCTTCCGCACTACTCTCTCTCTCTTCCTGCCAAAAGGATGTTGATGCTTTAAAAATTTAAAGACCCAATGGGCATTTGATCGGCAAATTATGAAAAGAAAAAGTGACAATTAGAGCTAATAGACTTGAAAACTGATGATGAAGGAAAAGAGTGATGTTGATCTTTCCTTTTGGTGCTTCTATGTGCTTTTTATCATTGCCAAAGCAGAATGTGTTGTGATAAATGTTAAATTCTATTAGTATTCTACCTTAATTTTTTTTTTTTATTATTATTTTTATGTCACATCTAACAAAATAATGTTACATAAGCACAAATGATGTTACACTTAGGACTTGTGCACGCTATTTTATTAGATGAGACACATGCACAGAGCATTTACGTCCTCCTCTAGGTGAAATACAATCTTTTCTAACTCGATCTATAATTGGTTAATGCAAATTCTAAGTATTACACTGACTTGTTCAACCCATCGTCTGCTCAATATAAGCCACTTTTTTGTGCTACAAACTAACCAACGAGAATGCAGCACAAGTGACCACATCTCAACCTCTCTCTCTCTCTCTCTCTCTCTCTGTATTCATGTACGTATGAAGAGTGCCTAGAAAATGAGGTTAATAGTGGAAATATTGACAGGAACTCTATTCTACATTCAAGTTGGGGATGATGCCACAGTTGCTGATCTAAAGAGGGAAATCGGGTCCCAGGAAAAGCTTCCCAATGACAGACTTATCTTCATGACTCTCTGCGACAACCAGAGCCGTCTGATAGAGGAAGATGGACACTTTCTTGTTGACTATGGGATTCATGATGGGTCCCACATCTATCTCTTCTTCAATTCTCTTGATGATGGGTCCACCACCCACCATCACACTGATTCTGCTCCCTCCGGTTCCCTCCCACTGTAGCTCCTTCTGCACTTCTCTCCGCCCAACACAAATGGTAGAAGGGAAAAGAAGGCGAAGTGACACAGCCGACAACCTATATTTATATTATCATGATGAGGAGATTTTTATCTCTGGAATTCTTTACTAAATGCAAAATGGAGAAAGAAATCCTATTTTGTTGGCTGCATAGAGATACTAGCTTGGTTAAAATGGGTTCTCTATTCCCCCTGGACAATTTTCCTCATTGTCTTTGTAAATCCCATGAGTTGCCGGTGTCCATCTAGTTTGAACCTTTATATGATCTGTTTTAACTTTTTTGCAGAGTCTTTAGGAATGGCCGTTGGTGACAAGCGGCATGGTCTGCAACATGTATTCGCTCTTCCCGATAACTTTTGCTGCAAAATATATCAACGTTAACCTTTCTTTTTTCTAAAATTTAACATGATTATCTCAAGCAAGCTCTAGAAAATGAAAATTTTGATTTGATTTGGTGTCCTAAAGTTCAGAATGATGCTTTATATATAAATTGGCATACGGTATTTCTGATCTTGAAATCAATTTTGAAGTCAACCTTAACATTATGTTTGATTAGCAGAATAAAATGAGGTAGGATAGAAGTGGAATGAAAATTTATAAAATCAAGTGATAGATTTGATTGCATTCCATTGGATGCAGCAAACATGTAGTAATGGGTTAACCTCATTTGTTTCAAGTCATTCAAGAGAGGGAAGCACCACTTACTGGGAAAAATTCTCTTTTGCATTAAAATTATAAATTAGTTTGGGTTTTGGAATTCTACACAAGTTCTTCAGTTTCATGAACATGAATATTCTTTTAAGCAGTTATCTCTTCCAAAAATAACAACAATGATAAAGGAACTCTACATGCATCAGCATTGTATTGGAAGAGGTCTAGCTTTTTTGTTCTGATATTGAATCATAACATACGTCCTCTGTTATATTTCAGTGTGTCATTTGAAGTTCATTTGGTCCAATTTCAAACCATACATGCCCTATTCGTAATTTCCCATTTCTACCAATTCTTCCCCTCAGTCCACTGAATGATTATTGTTGATACGATTGTTGCTTACTCTTATTAGCGTTCATAATCTTTTAGTAGGTGAACTCAACCTTGTAAGCACCTGCTGCCCAGCTGCTAAAATTAGAAGAAAAAAAAATCCCTGGAATGATTTTTTGTCATGTGGTTTGTTTGAAAACCATAATAGGAGAGATCTGAAATTTTATACAGCTTCCCTGCCACGCCCCCTTTCATCATGAAATTTGTTACCTTCGTTATATGCCATTTCTTCATTCCAAGCCATCCTACCTCAATTGTTAGCACAGCAGGCTACACTTTTTTTGTTTTTTTCACTTTCCCTTTTAACAATGATTGTGAAACAATGACTGTGATCATGCCCATTGAAAGTTTGGATGGAAAGGTGATGTTCATGTTTAGGCTGCCAGTCTCTGCAACCATCCTTCATCTAAAACAGAAATTGAATGTCATACCAGATCGAAGTGGAGCATCGAACCATTTGTAGCGAACTACTATATTATCATTTGACTTATGAGAAATTGGGATTTAGGGACATTGCGACAACTCGTGAAGCTGTCTTACCTTCCCTGTTCGGAACCAAACTTAACAACGTTACGGTTACATCCCATAGATTCCCAAGTTGAAGCGGCAGACACTGCTAAGATGCAGGTAGAATTTTAAAGTTAAAAAGGCTTGGGATATTAGCCGTCACTTTAGTTTAATGAGGGGTCCAATGCAGTAATCTTATAATATGAAAAACAGAGATGCATTTGCATTGAAATAATATATCTGCTGGACATTTGAGCAGCTAACAAAAGATAACGTATTTGAAAATGATAATACTTATTTCATTTCATTCTGAAAGAAATTTGATGCAGATAATTTCTATTACGACAAGCAGATTTGAAACTTATAGTGGAAAAGTGTTAGGCTATGATAACATAGAAATATTGCATTGCTCAAATGATTATTTTACTCTGAAAGAGGAGGATGCAAATTGCTGTTGTAGCACCACTGGTGCATATATGGAAATTAAAGCAAAAATAAAAGATAATTCATTCTTATAATTTAACATAAATCTAACACTAAGCAGTATCAGTTGAATTTCAGAATTGACAAGCCCATGTAGGCAGGAGGGGACACGTCCATCAACTTGATGAGCAGGACATGTGGCCTTTCATATTTATTTATTTATTTATTTACTATGCTTGGGGGAGAGGAGGCAGTTCCCTCATATGGGAATTCTATTACCCTCCAAAACTCCTAAAACAAAACCCCTAAAAATCAGGGAATTTGGGAGGGAACGAAAGAGCAAATTAAAGAATTTCCTTTTTTTTTTTTTCCATCAGAGTCTAATGAGACATGTTAATTATTGAAGGAAATCACCCCCACGCTTCTCTGCCTTGGTCTCATTCATTCCCTCCCTTCGTGGAGCACTCATGTTTCAAAGGCAAGTAATTGCAGCACCACTCTTTGCTTCTTTGTGCCACGCCAACAAAGCGTAAGGCCTTATTACCAAAAATGCACCACAAGTTCATTAAGCAGCTGCCGGTCTATGGAGCATGCAATGTCAGGCCTGCACAAGCTTGTCTATTGTCTAGCCCCTTATCCCAAATATGCAAACCTAGCTAGGAGCAACATGAAAGAAAACTAGTTTTAAGAGGAAAATAATAATAATAATAATAATAATAATGATAATAATAATAATAAAAGAATGAGGAAGTTGTTTCCAATGAATTGATCGACTGTTTACAAGTAGTTCAATGCAATCTTATAAAACATCATCTTTTTTCCCGAGGTCACAAAGCGACAGAATGTATCAACCCATGAGTAAGATGTTTCCAATGAATTGATCAACTGCTTACAGTTTTAAATATCATCTCTTTCCCTGGGGTCGCAAAGCATTAGAGCATATCTATCAACCATAAGGATCAAAGCTAGCCCCTTTAGCTACCCTCTTCTGTTCCTCTTCAGCTTTGATCCAAGCTGCCTAAACAACAGCAAGATTGAACAGGCCCACGTTAAGAAATAATATAGTAGTTGCTGAAGTTGCAACTTCATAGATAGCAGGAAAACTGAACTGAAGTTATTACAAATAAGCATCTTAATAAAACATTGGAAGCAATTTATAAGCAAGAGCTGAAACTTGCCTTGTCTCGTTCAAGTTTTGAAAGATGTGGACGTATGGAATTTCCCAAGCTCAAGCCTCCCCAAGCTTCTTGCAGTTCTCTCTCTCTTGCTTCTTTGCGAGCTAGGGAATATTTAATCTGCTTGCCTGATTTAATCCGCTCACCTGATTGCAGGGTAGCAGCAATCTTTTCCTGCTCGAGTCTTAATTTATGTTTAACAAAAATTCGGTCCAGACCTCCTTCATTCTTCTCCGACTGTGCGGAATTTTCCAAGCTCAAGCCTCCCCAGGCTTCTTGCAGCTCTCTCTTTCTTGCCTCTTGGCCAGCCAGGGAATTAATCTGCTCGCCTGATTGCTGAGCAGCAGCAATCTTTTCTTGCTCAAGCCTAGATTTATGTTTAACCAAAATTTGGTCCAAACCACGTTCATTTTTCTCTGACTGTATTTTAGCATTGCTTTTCTTCAGAATCTCCACTTCTTTACAAGTCATTTTTTCCCTCTCTAGCCTAGAAACATGCCTCACTAAAACTTTGTCCAAGCTCTCACAATCTGTAATACTATTTCCTCCAAGCTTCTTTTTGTTTCTTTGAATTCCGTTGTCCCTCATGGGTGACAATGCTTGCATTTTCTCCCTCTCCAACCTGTGCATTGGTTTGACCAATATCTTATCCATGATATTTTCTTTTTCATCAATTCCATCTTTTTCATCTTCCTGAGAGAATGTTTCTCCTACCTCATTGTTCACTTGATTGATCTGAATCAAGTTGACATTTTCTTTCCCCACTTTTGTTCCTTCAACTGAGTCATTTCTCCTTCTGTTTTTTGCTTCTTGGACTTCTCTTTCCAACCTTGATACATGTTTCACCAGAAACTTATCCAGGCTGGGGACATCAACAACATTATTCTTTCTGCAGCTGACCACCCCATTTCGCAATCTTTCTGATTTTCTGTCATTCAATTCTAATGTTTCTCCATATTTACTTCTGGTATCTTCAATCTCCTTCTCAAGCTTTGAAGAATGCTTGATTAATATACTTTCCAAGTCAGGAACATTCTCAGATGAAGTTCTAACGCAGACTGAATCCTTGTGGTCAATTTGAGATTTCTTTCCTGAATTCCTTTTTGCCTCTTCGATGTCCTTCTCAAGCTTAGAGGTATGCTTGACAAGAATACTTCCCAAGTCTGGCATAGTCTCCGAAGAAGTTATATTATTATCTAATTCAACAGTTTCAACATCAGATTTGTCTAGTTTCTCTCCACTGGCCTTTTTAGGCTCATTCATTCTGGTGTTCTTTGCTTCCAGCACCTCTCTTTCAAGTTTTGACATGCGCCTGACCAAAATCTTATCTAGACTTGGGAGTGCAAACTCAGCTTGCTTTCTTGTCATCTGCCCATTCAATTCTAAGTTAGACATTTTTAATGTTCTTGGTCCAAGGGAAGACATTCTACGGATGAAATTGGGAGTTAGATCTGAACTAAAATCAGCAGCAGAGCCCAGTTGCTGCTTACCATTTTCTGCTTCAGCCAGGGCAGCACTTAATCCACAAGTTGCAACTATGGTAGCTAGAGAAGCCAGCTCCTCTTCTTGTAAACATTTAAGCCTTTCAAGCATCATGTCAATAAGCTTTTCCTTACTAAAATTGTCAGAAAGTTTCCTCTTCTTGCATTTCCTCTGTTCTGTTTCTGCAACTGACATCTTGCAGTCCAAGTCACAAAAGTCATCTTTTTGAAATCCCAGTTCAAGCTTGGGCCCAGTATCCAATTCACATTCTGAAGAAAAATATGATAATTCCTGATTGTCTTCGCCTGTATCAGGATTCTGACTGATTTTTCGTAGAAGATCTCTAAATTCATCTTTATTAATTGAAGGGCAATTTGCCAGCCTAATGAATGCAGTCTTGACTGCTGCAGCTACGTCCTTATCTACCTCAAATGCAGTCTCAAAAGTTGCTGCAACAGTGTGAGTAGTTGTAGATCCTCCTCCATGAATGGATGATGTTTCAATTTCACACGGCTTCATAGAAAAGTTCAGTATATCATACATTATCACTCCCATGGCCATTGCTGCCTCAAAAGCTTCAGATACGCTTTTTTCAGCGTTCAGTAGCAGGGTTTCTGCTTCTTTACTCTGAATCCTGCAAAGGATGAAAAGAGAACAAAGTTATCAAATATAATCTGAGAAAGGCATTAATCCTGCCATCTCCGTGTTTCATATTCTACCTGGCAGCTTGAAGAATTCGACACCAAGATGCTTCAATCATTGCAGCTTTTCGTGCCTCCATTGCCTTGCGTGCTGCCTCTCTGGCTGCAATTTTTTCTTTCTCAACTCTGGTGTAATGTGGATTTGAATCGCCTAGAGTCTCATCTAGAGTTGAATTCATGCCACCTAACTCCTGAAACCAATATAGATCTATAAGGTATTTGTCACTCTCCCAAACCTAAAAATAAGGAGGATGGCACTACCTGCAGCATCTTTATTTTCCTCTTTAAGTAGGAGTCCGCCTTTTTGCGTGGGAACCAATTGATGGGAGAATTTTTACGGTGAAAAGGCTTCTTAATTTGTAATGTAAATTTGTTAAGAGCATTCGCTGTTGGTTGGCCAGTCTCTTTCAATGCCTTATTCTGGAACAAACCAAAAAAATATTAGAGCATAAAATGAAAAATAAGACAGAAAATTAAATAGTTAAGCCTTCTCAATTTTTTATTTTTTTTATTTTCATTGACTCATCTATGTGTAAAAACCTCATAAAGGCCCATTTTTCACATGTTAATTTACTAAATTTACAAATATAAAGGATGTTATTACCATTGACACAATAATTTAAGAATATAATGAACAAAGACAAACTTCTTTAAAAAAAAAAAAAAACAAGAAATGGCTTTCATTTTGTGATTTCAATTTCTGTGGTTCAAATATCTCACTAACAACCTCCACCAAAAATATATTACGTAGCCTCCAATTATTTTCTGGACTCTAAAACGTGATGTGGAAATTGTTTGTACATCATAACTTAACCTTGGGCAAGAAATTACGAAACGGAGGACCGCAATTCATCATTTCAACTATTTTGCTTATTTGACTACTCAAGAAATCAAATTAAAATGGATTGAAAATTATTAAAGTCTAATTTCTACACATTTAACAGGTTAAAGACAAAATTGAAAGTGTCCAATGATATATCAGTAATTATTAAACTTGTTTCTTCATTGTCTTTTTCTGTTTGGTATAAATAGTTGGAACATCTTTTTGAATTGGGTGGTGTATCTAAATAAATCCATGTACTAGGTAAATAGGCCACATTAAATACATTAATTTAAATAATATTTGTACATCCATAAGGCTCCATTTTAAATATATCAGTAATTATTAAACTTGTTTCTTCATTGTCTTTGCCTGTTTGGTATAAATAGTTGGAACATCTTTTTGAATTGGGTGGTGTATCTAAATAAATCCATGTACTAGGTAAATAGGCCACATTAAATACATTAATTTAAATAATATTTGTACATCCATAAGGCTCCATTGTAAAGCTTAATAGCTAATAGCTATCTACACATCTTTTTGAATTGGGTGGTGTATCTCAACAAATCCATGTACTAGGTATATAGGCCACATTAAATACATTAATTTAAATAATATTTGTACATCCATAAGGCTCCATTGTAAAGCTTAATAGCTAATAGCCATCTACTCAAGCCATTTTCATCAAGTGGAATCAAAGTTCCAAAGTATTCGATACTTTCTCCACTCCTCTCCACCTATCTTGAATTTTTTGCTTTCCAACAAAGTGGTAACAGAGCTAATGTGTGTTTTTTCAAACGATGGCAAGTCCATTTCAAGTCCCTCTACTCACCAACAATAATTTTTATAATTGGAGTATTCGAATGAAAGCCTTGGTTGGAACTCAAGATGTTTGGGTGATAGTTGAAAAAGGCTACGTAGAACTTCAAGATAATGGTACCTTGAATCAAGCACAAAAATGCTTTAGAAGATTCAAGAAAGAAGGATCATACAGCTCTCACCTCATATATTCAAGGCTTAGATAAGGTTATCTTAGAAAAAGTTGCAAGTGCAACTCTTCTAAACAAGTCTAGGACAGCCTACAAAGCTCACAAAAATGAGTCAATTAAGTGTTGAAAGTGTCTCCAAACACTTAGAGGTGAATTTGAAGCACTACATATGAAATATTCTGAATTAATTTCTAAGTATTTTTCACGAGTTTTTGGTATTTTTAACCAATTGAGAAGATATATTAAGGATTTAAAAAGATGTTCTAGGGATAGAAAAAAATCCTCCAATCATTGGACCCAAAAATTCAATTGAAATCAAAGGATTTGGATTCCATAACAATTCATCAACTCATGGGGTCTTTCTACAAGCCTATGAAGAAAGATTAAAAAGAAGCAAGATCCACACTAGAGCAGGCTCTTCAAAACCAAGGACTCAAAAACTTGATTTTGAAGGAAGTTTCAATGGTCTCAATTTACAGAAATTTGACAGAAAATTTTGTTTTTATGAAAAAGAAATGACAAAATTTTATAGTAAATGATAGGAATTAACAGTGGGACTTTGGGAAGCAAGATCCATTAGAGCTCTTCAAACCAAGGACTTAAAATTCAATCTTGATGGAAATTTCAGTAGTCTTAATTTTCGAAGATTTCAACGGAAATTTTGATTTCAGTGAAAAATAAATGATAGTCTTTTATATTAAATGATGGAAATTTATAATGGAACTTTGGGAAGCATCAAAATAGATGATTATGCATAATTCTGAGTCAAAATAAATTTAGCAAATGCATACATGACATGTTTTTAATGAGTAGGATATATAAATAGCATATCTCGCAAAGCAGGCAAGAATAAAGCTAAAGTTAAATAGAGGAGTACGTGTTGTAATTGGGAATTGCGAGCAATAAAATAGTAAAACCAGAGGGCATTTTTATTCCATAATAATAATAAGGGTATATGCTTAGTTTAGGGCTTCAAAATAAGGCCTAAGTGATGAGGTATTCTTAGTTTAGGCTTCAAATTTCATTTTTCTTTTCCATAAAATTTGAGCTAGAATGCCAAACTTATCAAAAATTTCAAAAACATCAAAGTTATCTGAAATTTCAAAATTTCCATTGAATTTTACCAAAATTTTTGGAATTTCTATCAAAACTTACCAAAATATCGAAATTTTGGTTGAAATTTACCAAAACATCAAAAATTTTCAAAAACTAATTTGACGGTGAGTTTCAATTCAATACCCTCTGAAACTCACATTTTCAATCAAAATTTCAATGCTTTGACCGAATTTAAGTCCTTGCTTCAAACACAACTTCCTTTCCAACAAGAGAAAGGAAAGTTAGGAAAGAAAAGGCTACGGATGCGGTCATGGTTATGTTAAAGGTCAAGGAAGAGGAAGAATAAGTGATTCCAACTCATCAAATAAGAAACCAAAAGTCTCAATTGACATGGAGGAAAAGGGTCAAATTCAAGAAGGCTAATGAAAATTTGAATAGATAATTTGAATAGATGTTAAAATTACAGTAAATATAGTCACTGCTCATATAAGTGTAGAACTCCCAACAATGTTGAAGAAATGAACAAGTGAATGTAGAAGAAAAGGACGGAGTGGAGCATTCTTTGTTGCTAGCTTACAAAGGAGATGGAGGAGAAGAGAAGAACACATGGTATCTTGACATCAAAGCAAGCAACCATATGTGTGGAATGAAAATTTGTTAGTGGAACTTGATGAACAAGTGAGTGGCAATGTTACATTTGGAAACTAGTCTAAGACTCCACTAAAGGGAAAATGTAAAATCTTGATTCATCTAAATGATAATTCATCCTCTAATGTATATTATGTGCCAAATATGAAGAAGAACTTTTTTAAAATTTTGGGACAACTCTTAGAAAAAGGATTTTGGGACAACTCTTAGAAAAAGGATATGATATCCATATGAAAAATTGTAACTTTTAATAAGAGATCCTAAAAATTGTTTTGTGGCATAATTGATAAATTAAACTCATTATGATTATTATGTTTACATATACCAAATACTATAAATACAATTTCTAATCCAGTACCATGCATAACCAAACATGAGAGGGGAATCTGACATTTGGTTTCCAATTCCGTTGCATTCCAATCCAATTCCAATTCTGATTTCAGTTGTGAACCAAATGCCACTCAAATGAATTCAAACAAGACTATAGAACAATGGAATTCACCGTCGATTATGTGTGTAACCAAACACAAGAGCATAGTAGTCAAAGGTGCAAGGCACATTGAGGCGCAAAGGGTACTTGGAGTCGAGGCGCGAGACAAGAGGCGAAGGCGCTTGCCTTACAAAGGTGAGGCGCACAATTATTGACATTGTGTACAATGCGTCAATGCCTATTTGATGGGTAATTGATATTTGAAAACACATCAATAGTAATATTATAATTTAAAATGCCAAATATTCAATACCATACCATAACATAAACACATAGAAATTATGACAACCAAGTACCAAGTTCCAACTGAAACAAACATAGTTCAACATAAGTAATTACATGTGCAAGAGTTCAAGCTTCAAATTAGAAAGGAAATGAAATTGCCAAGCCGAAGGCTCAAAAGCATCAACATAGTGGCTTAATGCAAGTTAATCTATAACCTGCCAAGAGCAGGGCAGCCTACCAGCCACCAGCAAGTAGTAGCAGCAAAATACTGAATCCTAAGGAACACGAAGAAGAAAAAGAAGAAGCGGAAGAAGAACTGAAAAAGAGGAAGCGGAAGAAGAACTGAAGAAGAAGAAGCAGAATAGGAACTGAAGAAGAAGAAGCCGAAGAAGAAGAAGGCAACAACAGCAGTAAAAAAACTAAAGAAGAAGAAGAAGCCAAAGAAGAAGAAGAAGAAGAAGCCTCTGGCTTGTTTGAAGGCTTTAGCGTAGGTTCTCTGGTGGAAGGCTCGAATACTTGAATACATAGGTCATGCTGGTTCGAAGGCTTGAACCTTGAAGACGAAGGGCTCTTGTGAAGGCTCTCTTGTTAGTGAAGGCTCGAAGACTCAAAGGATTGAAGATGAAGGTGTTTCATGCTAGTTCCTGCTTGAGGACAAAGGGCTTCTGCAATGTTTCTCTTGCTGGTAAAGGCTCAAAGGCTCGAAGACAAAGCCTAGACCTGCTGGTTTGAGTCGAAGCCTCTGGCTAGGGCTTGGGCTAGTTCGAGTCTGGCTACGTTTTCTTTCTTAAAAGGTTAAAAAAATATGAAGTTAAAAGGTCAGATATCTAAGGCACGACTCACTGCGCTTGGAGCTTCAATGCGCCTGCCTACGTCTCCTGAAGGTCGCCTTGCCTCAAACCTGATGAGGTGCTAGCCTCGTCGCCCCACTAGCCTCACGCCAAGCTTTTGACTACTATGCACGAGAGAGGAATCTAACATTTGGTTTCCAATTTCCAATTCTGATTTCAGTTGTGAACCAAATGCTACTCAAATGAATTCAAACAACACTATAAAAACAATGGAATTCACCATCCTTTGACAGTTTCAGGATTCCCTCAACAAAATGGTATTACGAAGCCCAAAAATTATTAAACACTCCTTGTGAATCAAATGCTACTCAAATGAATTCAAACAATACTATGAAAACAATGGAATTCACCATCCTTTGACAATTTCATGATTCCCTTAACAAAATGGTATTCTAAAGCCCAAAAATTATTAAACACTCCTTGATATGGCAAGAAGTATGTTGAAGAGTAAGCCTAAAGAATTATGGGCCAAAGCAGTTAATTCTGCAAGTATATTTGTTGAATTTGTCTACTACTAGAAGTATGTGGAATTGAAGCCTACAAGAAACTTGGAGTGGAAAGAAGCCAAGCGTATTTTATTTGTCGGTGTCATGAGTATACATATGTGCATGTAACATATCAAAAGTGTTCCAAATTCGATGACATAATTAAGAAGTGTCTTCATCAGATATGACTCAAATCCCAATTCCAAGGGATACAAGTTGTACAATTCAAGCATCGAAAAAGTAATTATAAATTGAGATGTCAAATTCGATAAGGCAAGCACATGGAATTAGAACACTCAAGAGGAGAAGTATAACTTCTTTCCTTATTTGAAGAAAGTAAGTAGAAAGAAGATAAATCCATTGAAATTTCTATTATATCATCACCTTCTAGTGGAAACACATCATCAACATCATTAGAAAGAACACCACCTTAGATGAAAAGCCTTCGAGTAATCTATGAGGTAACATAAAATATGACAATAACCTTTTTTTTCTTTTTGTTGATCATGAACCACTATATTTTCACGAGGCAATGCAAAATGAGAAGTGGAGAATCGCAACAGAAGGAAGAATTTTAGGAATCAAGATGAATGCTACATCGAAGTTAACCACTCTTTGAACGGTCATAAAGCAATTGGAGCAAAATGGGTTTCCAAAGTGAAGAAAAAATGCCAAGGGAGAAGTTGAAAGGTACAAGGCAAGACTAAGGAGAAAGGATATAATCAAAGACCTAGAATTGATTATGGTGAGGTGTTCACACCAGTTGCTTATTTAGGAACAATTCGATTTATTATCTTCTTAGCAAGTTAGAATAGATAGAAGATTCATCAAATGGACGTCGAATCAGCATCTCCTAGTGGATTGCTTGAGGAGTATGTGGAACAACCTTCAAGATATCAAGTAAGAAGGCATGAAAAGAAAGTGCTATGACTCAACAAAGTACTTTGTGGGTTGAAGCAAGGACATCAGGGCTTGGTATGGTAGAATTGACAAATATTTCAAGAAAACAATTTTCAAAATGCCCCTAGGAATATGCTTTTTAAATTAAGTCATATAGGAATGGAGGTATATTGTTTGTATGTTGATGATTTAATATCGTAGGAAATAATCCAAGCATGTTTGTAGAGTTGAAGGGCAAATGAGGGAGGAGTTCGAAATGACAAATACTAAGTGAGTCAAACTATCTTGGATAGAAATGATGCAAAAGGAAGAAGAAATCTTCATTTATGAAGAAAATATATGCAAAGAAAGTTCTTAAGAAATTTCAAATAAATGAATGTAAGAATATTAGTTATGTTGTGGAGTAAGGAGTTAATTTATCAAAAAATGGTGAGAGTAAGGTTGACCCAATCTATTTTCAAAGTCTTGTTAGAAGTTTCCAGTATTTGACATGCACAGGACCAAACATTCTTTTTGGAGTAGAGTTGGCGTATATATGAAAGCACCAACTACAACTTACTTGAAGGCAGCCAAAATAATTCTTCGTTGTATCAAGTTATGCTTGACTTTGGGATATGTTTGTTCTTCATATTTTAAAGTTTTCAAACTTCTAAGACATAGTGACTATGATTAAGGTTGGAGATTTGGATATTAGATTTGTATTTTACACCGGACAAATAATGTTTACATGGGTCTCAAAGTAACAATCCATAGTTACTCTTTCACCCTATGAATTGGAGTATGTTGCAATAACATCATGTGTATGTCATGCAATTTGGCTCATAAATTTATTGAAGGAGTTTAAGATGGTCTAAGAACCAAAATAAATTTATGTGGTTAACAAAACAAATCAGCAATTGCATTGGCAAAGAAGTCGGTGTTTCATGTTCCAAGTAAACATATTTATACAAGGTTTCACTTGCAAGGAAATAAAGAAGTGCAACTCAAGTTTGTGATATCTTAAGATCAGGTTGCAAATATTTTCATATAGTCCTGTAAGTTTGTCGATTTCAATAAATAAAGGAGTCTTCTTGGGATGAACAAAAAATCAAGTTTAAGAGTGGTGTTTGAAATTAAAATTGTTTGTTCATTATGTTTGGTACAATTAGTTGAAAAGTCTTTTCAAAATTCTGTGATGTATCTAAATGACTAAGTATCTAGGTTTATAGGCCACATTAAATACATCATTTGTAATTAATATTGGCACGTATATAAGGCTCCATGTAAGCCTATAAATAGCTATAACAAGTCAATTTCATCAATCGAAGTTTCAAAGTTTTTTGTAATTTCTCCACTCCTCTCCACCAATATTGAATTCTCTGTTTTACAACAATAATGTGCCACTAGTACCACCAGGTACAATTTCCGAAGCAAGAATGTGAAACCCAGAGAAAGTGTATTATGCTTTCATGTTTTACATCATTTGGCTATAAAATCATATACATAGAAATCCAGGGATTTCTTCTAGTTAAATCATGTGGAAGCTCATTGATGAGCATAATGAACAAATCTAAAAGGCCATTCAATGTTCTCTGATGACTTGGATCAGTTTCAGGGGTTCCTGCATGTCGTTCATGTACCACATCAAATTATTCAGGCCGCTATAGAAAAAGCAATTTGCAAACTAGGATATGACAGCAGCATTCTTTCAGTAATCTACTGTCATTTTATATTATTGTAAATGAGGCCACCAGAGAATATACAGTTATCATCAGAAACTAAGAATTTGAAATGAACAGTACATGGAGAACCTAAAATTGATGATATGTGTGATCATCTGCCATGGGAATGACTGCAATTCTTTAACCACCCTAGAAAGATTATCGGATAATGTGCTAGGAAATGGGCTAGTACTTTCATTCTTCATAAAACACATAGGGCGCTCTCAATTGTGGGTGTTTGGGATCTTAATTTCCTCAAAATCTGCTAAAAAATGAACAAAAAACTGACGGTAACACAATGAGGTTTAACGATCGGGGTTTATAGGGTTTTCCAGTAAATAAAATATTCCCGAAAAAAAAATCAAAATAAAAGCATTCTACTACTTCTTGGTTGTTAGAGTTTTATTAGGGCTTTATATTCACTATATTCTAAACCAAAACATTCAAGGATTGGGGTTTAGGGTTTAAGTTCACTTAAGACCTCCCACTACCGCCCAAAATAGAGTAACCCAAGAAAACGCCACAAACATTTCAATTCAAAGATTCGGGTTTACGGTTTTTGTTCACTCAAACCTCCCACCCCCACCCAGAAAAGAGTAAGTCAAGAAAATGACATAGAGAAATGTGACAAACATTTCAATTCGAAGAATGGGTTTCAGGGTTTACTACCTTCCCAACCTCCGAAGCCGTTGCAACAGACTCACTGGCTTCCGTTTCCTTGCTCTCTGAATCGACATAGGCTTCATTGCTTTGCTTCTCTGACACAGATACGCAACCCAAGTCAAAGCACCCAAGATCCATGGCTAAAAAGTTCCCTGGCAGATTTGCCGAGTATTTAAGACGTCAAATCGTAAGTGTTTGATGCAGAGAGAGATCGACGGAGTGAAGAAAGTTTGATCTTTTCTGAGAAGAAAACGAAATAGAGAATTTCCGGATAGGTCTTTCAATTCTAATGGTCTGGATTTTTTTCTAAACGGAAGTAGCCGTTACCGGTGACGCTGTGACCCCCAACGGTCGGCTTCGGCCCTAGGAGGAATTATCTGATGCGACGCTGTGCAGGAGAGGTTCGCATGTGACACGCTTTGAGCAGTTACGCGTAGGGTTTTACCTTAAAGAGAAATGCAGCGATGATCACCGATTCCTATTTCATGTTCATCCCAAAACTTCAATCTGTCTCGCTCTCAATCACAAATTCTCAAAACAAATAATGATTTCAATTTCGTCCTGTCATAAATTCCATCAAGGATTTTGGAGTGAACTCAATAGGAATGTAAATGTTCTAGTAAGTTGCACCAAAAAGTTCTGAATTGACTATTTTTGACACTTTGCCCTTGTGCCTCATTTATAATTTTAAATAATTAAAATTTAATTAATTATTTACAATTTATTCACGACTATAACAAAGAAACTTTGTTTAAAATCCTTCATCGAAACTAATGGTCAGACGAGATTAAAACTATTTGAAAGTTGAAGAATTGATACAAAGTTTAGTAACTATTTTGTAATTTACCCTAATTTTAATAATGAATATTTTGACAACATTATTTAAGATACAATTATAAGAAAATTATTTTACATCTGATCTAACTAGTGAATTTGAATGTAGTGATTTCATTCAAGTTGTTTTCTCAGAGATAAAATTTACTATATCACCCGTTGAGTTTTCTAAAAATAACACTGCATTTTTTTGGACTTCTGGACTTCTAACAACTACATAAAACACCCTCTCTTTATAATTTCATTTATAAAAATACCCCTCCATTAGTCCATTATTTTCACATTTAAAAAAATAAAAATCAACAACATTAATAAAAATCAAATCTTTCATTATATTACCAAAATATATATTCCATTGCCATAATTATCTAAAATATAAATGCAATTTTAAGCAAACCTATTAAATTTAATCAATTGTTCACCTAGTGAAGCAACTTGGTTTAAAGTCTTTCTTTCTTTTTAGTTGGCCATGTTTTTACATAGATATGTGTGTTCTATGAAACAAAATTTTCTATACTTTATTGTGTTGTTTTTTTTTCAAATAAAATGGGGTTTGGGACTCCTTTGAGGCACCTAATTAATTTGCAAGTAGTGCAGATGAAATGCGTTTATGAATTAGTATTATACTTGCATGTTTTTAGTACATAAACCCTTTAGATAAAATTTTTGCTCTTGTCCTCAAAAAAATCTGCATGCCAAATATCTCAAATTTCTTGGGTATGCAAGATCTCATTGCATGTTGAGCATAGAGAATATCCATCTCTCCCTTTTTAAGTAATCTTAGGTTGTTATGAAGATGGAAGCATGAATTTTTTTTGTGCTTCTTATTTATTTTGTTATATATATGTGTGTGTGTGTACTAATATATTGGTTTAGTGAAAAAAGTCTCCTTTCCTATGCTTGGTGGGGAGAGAGAGAGAGAGAGAGAGAGAGAGAGGTGCAATTATTAATGCATGCTAACGAGAAAACACCTAGAGAAACTCAAGTTTGCCTCATTTATAATTTCAAATAATTAAAATTTAATTAATTATTTACAATTTATTCAAGCATTGTCGCTATAACAAGAAACTTTGTTAAAAATTTCTAATCGACACTAATTGTCAGACGAGATTAAAACTATTTGAAAGTTTAAGGGCTGAGACAAATTAAGGTTTAAAACCAATTTGAAATATGGGCAATAGTTTAGGAACTATTTTGTAGTTCACCCTAATTTTATTAATGAGTATCTTGACAACATTATTTAAGATACTATTACAAGAAAATTATTTTACATCTAATCAAACTATTGAATTTGAATGTAGTGATTTCACACAAGTTGTTTTTTCAAAGATAAAATTTACTATCTCACCTGTTGAGTTTTCTAAAATGACATTGCATTTTCTTGGACTTCTGGATTTCTAACAACTACATAAAAAACCCTCTCTTTATAATTTCATTTACAAAAATACCCCTTCATTAGTCCATTATTTTCACATTTATAAAAAATAAAAAACAGCAACCTTCATAAAATTAAATTCTTTCATTGTATTACCAAAATATATATTCCATTGCCATAATAATCTAAAATATAAATGCAATTTTAAGCAAACTTATTAAATTTAATCAAACGTTGACCTAGTGAAGCAACTTGGTTTAAAGCCTTTCTTTCTTTCTTTCTTTCTTTCTTTCTTTAGTTGGTCTTGCTTTTATCCTTTATTGTGTTGTTTTTCATTTTTAAATAAAATGGGGTTTGGGACTTCTTTTTTGAGGCACCTGATTAATTTGTAAGTTGTCAAAGTTGAAGAAGGACTCTTTTCTATATCAAATATTCAACATTACAGTTTGTATATAATACATGAGAAAAGGAGCAAACCATGTCAAAGTTGAAGAAAGATTCTTTTCTATATCAAATATTCAACGTTATAGTTTGTATATAATATATAAAAAAGGGAACAAGATTCCAAGAATAATTCCAAGAATAATGCCTAAATATCTGCTCTAATAACTGCACAATAATCTATAGATGGAAGGTGAAGATATTTCTCTAATACTCCCCCTCAAGTTAGAGCATGGAGATCTGTAATGCTCAACTTATGTGATAAGTTCAAACCTTCTACCTAAGTGTAGCCCTTGGCCACCAAGCAAGCTTTGTGTCGCTTTATGGATCCATCAACCCGAATTTTTGTTTTGAACACTCATTTACAACCAATTGGTTTTTTTTCCAAATGGAAAGGATTGAAGAATCCAAGTATGATTGACTTCTAAGGCTTGAATTTCAGTCGCCATGGCATCACGCCAATGTGGGTGGTACACAGCTTGAGAATATGAGGTGGGGTCGAGATGTTGGGACATAATAGAAATAAAAGCCAAATGATGATTAGAAAAACGATGATAAGATAAAAAAGAGGAGAGACAATGAACCGTATTTGAGAAAGATCTTGAAACTTATGAAGCCATTGAGGACTTTGGTAAAAGAGGGCAGATATAATCGTTCAAGTAAGAGGGTTGCGTGACAGCTCATTTTTGCCGTGAAGAGATGGGTGGAGGGGGTTGGTGTGGAAGAGGGTGAGGGTGAGGATACCAAGGGAGAAAGAGGGAGAGATTAGGGACTAGGGATAGGTATGTTTGGTTGGGTAGGTAAAGTGTAGGAAGGGTGGATATCAGGAATAGGAAGGGGAAGGATTGGAGAAGATGTAGGATATAGAGGTATGAGATGATAGGGAAAAACATTTTCTTCAAAAGTGATATCACGGGAGATGAAATTTTTTTTTTTTTTTCAAGATTGTATACACGATAAACCTTATGATGGGCAAGATAGCCTAAGAAAACACATCGAAGAGCACAAAGAGAGAATTTATCGCGATGTTGGCAAGCGGTTTGAGCATAGCACAAACACCCAAATACTCGCAAGTGTGTATACGTTGGTAGTTTCTGAAAAATGAGCTCATAAGGTGACTTATAAGTAATACTGGGTGAAGGAGTGCAGTTAATTAAATAAGTGGCTGTGAGAATGCATTCACCCCAAAAACAGATGGGAAGATTGGCTTGAAAATGTAAACACACCACATTAAGAAGATGGCGATGTTTACGCTTGACAATGTCATTCTGTTGAGGTGTATCCACACATGTGCGTTTGTGAAAAATTCCTTGATAGTGAAAAAAGGTTTGAAGTTTATTGGATAGAAATTCTTGACCATTATCAGTGCGCACATGCTTAAGAGTGCAATTGAATTGATTTTTAATCATGGCGCAAAAAATTTTATTAAGGCAAGTGAAAGTATCAGATTTCATGTGCATAAGATAGACTCATGTAGTATGTGAGTAATCATCTACGATTGTTATAAAATAATATGCACTAGAATGTAAAGCTGTAGGATAACCACCCCATATGTCACAATAAATCTGATTAAAATAAAATGTGTTCTTATTTGTATTCAAATAAAAAAGATAAACGAGCGTACTTTGCTCTAGCACAAATATCACAAGCCAAATGAGAACAAAAAAATATTTAAAGTTTTCGGAAAACATGAAATAGAAAGGTGACCAAGATGTTGATGCCAAAGGGTAGGGTCAGGAACACACTGAGAGTGGAAAACTGAGGCGGTGAAATGTTTATAGTGATAAAGTTCATCCTGTACTTCACTCATTCTAATTAGCCTCTTCGTTGATAGGTCTTGAAAAACACAAAAGGTAGAAAAAAAATATAACAACACAATTGAGAGTAGTGGTGACTTTGCTGATGGACAATAAATTAAATTTAAATGAATGCACATAAAGAATATTATAAAGAGAGAGATTAGGAGAAAAACGCAGAGTGCCAATATGAGTTATAAGAACAACGTCACCATTTGGAAGCTTAATGGGGCATGGCTGAGTAAGCAGTTGAATATTATCAAATGAAGACAAATTGGAAGTCATGTAATCTTAGGCACTTGAATCAACAATCCATTCACTATTAGAAAAAGAAGTAGAACGACAAGAGGTAAGGTTACCAACAAAATTGGCAGAGTTGATGTTTGAGGGCGATAAAAGATCCAAAAGTTGACGGTATTGTTTGCTAGTGAGGCCAGAGACAGCTATCGCAGAAGGAGTTGAAGAACTTGTGATAGTGTTTGCAACCATTGAAGAACCAAACTTTCCATCGGGTGTTCCACGATATTGAAACTTGTTGCTGGGATAGCCATGCAGTTTATAATAGTGGGCTTTCCAATGACCATCACAACCATAGTGGTCACAATTTGGATGACCACGCCCTCGCCCCTTGCTATCAGGAGGATGAGAAAAATTATGAGGAACCACCATGGTAGCAGATTCTCTTGGAACACTAAAGATATTAAAAAGGCGCTACCTCTCTTCTTGATGCAAAATTGAATAGACCTTGGTAACAGGAGGTAAAGGATCCATGGCCAAATTTTGGCTACAAATTGAAGCATATGAGTCATGTAACCCCATCAAAAACTGAAAAACACACTCAGTGTCTTGCATTCGGGTTAATTCTTTTTTAAGACACCACAAACGAACTGTGGTGTGGAGGCAAGCATGGCGAGTTCATCCCAATGAACTTTAAGTGTTGTAAAATACACAGAGATGGTCATGGAGCCTTGGGTGAGAGTAGCAATTTCATGCTTCAACTTGAAAATTCTAAGATTGTTGTTTTGAGAGAAACGATCCTCAAGATCCAGCCATACATCACGGGGGCATTCATGATAGATTAAACTGTGAACAATGGATTTATCAATAGAGTTGAGGATCCATGATAAGATCATATCACTACAACATTCCCACAATTGAGTTTCTACTGAGGAGAACATTGGTTTGGGGAGGGTACCATTAACGAAATCAATCTTATTTTTAGCATTCAAGGTCATTTTCATGGCCCTCTTCCAAGTAGGATAATTGTCATCATTGAGAAGGGTGGAGACTAGGATGGCACCTAAGTGATCAGCAAAATGGAGAAAATATGAAGAAGACACATATGGAATTGATGGGGATGTTGGATTGGAGGAGGAGACCTTCAGAGATGTGATGTTGGACATGATCACAGAAAAAAATTCAAACGGTATTGAAAAAAATATATACGTGGAAAACTAGCTCTAATACCACGTCAAAGTTGAAGAAGGACTCTTTTCTATATCAAATATTCAACGTTATAGTTTGTATATAATACATGAGAAAGGGAACAAAATCCCAAGAATAATTCTAAGAATAATGCCTAAATATCTGCTAACCAAGAATAATGCCTAAATATTTGTTCTAATAACTGTACAATAATCTATAGATGGAATCTGAAGAGATTTCTCTAATATAAGTAGTACAGACGAAATGTATTTACGAATTAGTATTATACTTGCATGTTTTTAGTACATATCCCTCTTAAGATAAAATTTTGTCTTTGCCCTTGTCCTCAAAAGAATCTTACATGGCAAATATCTCAAATTTCTTGGTAATGCAAGATCTCATTGCATGTTGGGCATGGATGAATACTAATCTCTCCCTTTTTAAGTAATCTTAGATTGTTATGAAGATGGAAGCATGAATATATATATATATATATATATATATATATATATATATATATATATATATATATAAGAGAGAGAGAGAGAGAGGAGAGAGAGATGAGAGAGAGAGAGAGGATGAGAGAGAGAGAGAGAGAGGTGGGAGGATATGGGACCTAAGGCATATAAGGTTAGAGAGTGGGGTCCACTTAAGGTCCCCAAAGATAGCGCAATTTAAGCGAAAATTTTTTTTTTTGATATTAGACCAATTTTTTAAACAAAAATTAATGTTGAAAGCATAAAGCAAAAATCAATAATTAGAAAAGTGTATTTTGGAATATGTGATGTTTACAATATAGATTTAATGGAAAACTATCGTTTGTTGATGAAGATTTTATTGTGAAAATTTTGAGATGTCCATAAAATAGGGAGAATGTTACCGGATATCGATAGAAAGAAGTAACTATGAATTTCTTGATATTGATGGTTAAGCAACTTTATTAATTATATGAACCAAAAAAGATGTTAGATTCTGTGTGTAAATACTATTTTGTGTCAATTGATTGTTTATTTAATTTTTATAAATTTAATTTGTATTAAATATACAAAATGTGAGTAGTATAGTTTGGACTATAGATATTTTTTTGTCCATGTGCATAACACAAAGTTTATTTATAATTATAGATATAAGAGTAAATGAACTTTCACAAGAAAAAAAAATTAAATGTTAAAAATATATATAAAAGAAATGATTTTAACATTTTAATAACTCTTAATTATGTAATCTAAAGTTTGTTATTCAACTCATGTAAATTGATCGAGGTTGATTTGTTAAAAAAGTTTAGCTTGTGTGTGTGCATGTGTGTAAGCATAAGAGGTTCTCATTGGCCTCCAAAACACATGCTACTTTTTGGTAAATTAAAAAATAAAATAATATTATAAGAGGCAATCAAAAAAAATATGTGCAATTAAATAAATAAATAAATAATAGTCTCTGTTTCAATTAATAAAATTATTAATTGGGTTTTTAAAGATATGTATTTATTGATTTTTTTTTTTCAAAATGAAATAACACTATGTTCGGTAAGCTGTAATGGAATGGAATGGAATGCCCATTCCAACATTTTAATTCCATTCTTATGCTTGGGAAGGTTTGCAAAAAGTGTGAATGCCCATTCCAACTTCGAGTGGGAATGAACTTTCCTTCCAAATACAAGAGGAATGCCCATTCTAAACCAAAGTGGGAATTGGCCTTGAGGTGCAGCGAATGTCATCCCTGACACTAATCTCGACTTCTGTCCCCGACACTCTCGACTCTCTTTTGTCATAGCAAACTCAAGTGTAGAGGGAAACAGAGGGTGTGAGACATGAGGTTGATGATCTTGTTGAAGGTCTGGCTCCATAAAGAGAGGTCTCTAATTCATCTTCTGATTTATGTTCTTTTTCCACACTTGCAATTTCTTCTCTAAAATTTCCATCTTGGAGAGAGATTCCAAAGTAGGAAAAAAACTCATCATCGACATCTTGAAAGTGAACTTTAGCTTCACGAGATTAATCCATTTTCGGGATCGTTGTAAACCATTCCAAAGTAGAAAACAGACTCATTGTCGAAATCTCGAAAGCAAAATTTAGCTTCAAAGAATGATAATATAAAGGAAATCATGAAGTTGTACTAGATTTCTTGACAACTATCGACGGTTATTACATAGCCCATAGACAATTACATCGATGGTTTTAGACAAGAACATTTTTAGAAGGAAATAGTCGATGGTTTGATGAAACCGTCGACGATTTGCTGAAACAGTCGCGGATCTCCTATTTGAATGTTGGTTGATATCCGATAGCTTGAGATTTTCTTGTTATATTATTAGAATATTTATTGATATCTGATAGCCTAGGATTTTCTTGTTATGTATTTGAATATTTTTGAACTTGTAACTATCATACTTTGTACAATTCCTATATATAGGACGTCTTCATATCAATAAAAGTATTTTGAAAATTCTATATGGTATCAAAGCTTATTTCTCTAATGAGCTTTTTTCCCTCATGGTTGTTTCCCATGAGTCTATGATTGTCAACAACTTTGAGCTTCCTAGCAGTGGTAACACTCATCTTGTTGCCATCAATGCCGGCTCCCAAATTCCACTGAAACTAACCCCTTCCAACTTTCCTTCATGGCGCCCCCAACTGACGTCATTGCTCATTGGCTATGACCTCCAGGGCTATCTTGACAGTACCATTGTATGTCCATCACCGATGCTTTCCACGAACACCTTCTCTGCCGGAACATCTTTTGCATATGTCTCCAATCCAGCTTTTTGGCATTGGCTTAGGTAAGATAAGTTGATCCTTCACGCTATCCTTGCATCTGTCTCTGAACCAGTGATGCTGCTCATTGATGCTTCCGCTTCTCCAATCCAGCCTTCTGGAATTGGCTTAGGTAAGATAAGTTGATCCTTCACACTATCCTTGCATCTGTCTCTGAACCAGTGATGCTGCTCATTGATGCTTCCGCCGCTGCTCGTGATGCATGGCCCAAGTTACAACGATTGCATGACAATCGTTCACGTACTCGTGTTATGCAGATTAAGGAGAAGTTAACTCTCATCCAGTGAGAGTCCAGCTCGATCCTAGAGTATCTCTATGCCATCAAGGTTCTAGTTGATGAACTTGTAGTGATTAACTCTTCCATCTCAGCGGATGACATTACTTTTTATGTCTTCAATGGCCTCGGTCCTGAATTCCATGATATTGCAGCACCCATTTGGGCACGTAAGACTTCTCTTATCTTTGAAGATCTTCATGACATGTTGGTTGGCCACGAAAGCTAATTGAAACATATTGAAGCTTCCAACTCCACCCTATTTGCCACTACAAACACCACTCAGCACCGCACTACCGCTTTCAAACTCAATCGCAACCAACATTCCAGCACTGGTTCCTCTAGTCAGAATCGCACCAACGTTGGTCTCTATAATCATAGAATTGCACCAACTCTAGTCTCTATAATCATAAATAGCGGTGGGGTAAGCCCCTGATTGTTTTCCAGCTATGTGACAAAGTGGGACACTCAGCCAAGACTTGTCGCTTGATTTCTAGAGTGAAGTTTGTGAATTGTGCCACTACCACTGAGTCCAAAACAAAAAGTGGCTTATGGATTCCTCTGCTTCTCACAATATCACCTCTAGTTTTACCAATTTATCTATTCACTCAGAGTATGATGGCATGGATGAGGTCGTCATTAGTGATGGCTCAAGTTTGTGAGTCACACTTGTTGGCTCTATAACGCTTCCCTTTTCCTTGAAACCCTTTACATTAACTAATACTCTTTGTGTTCCTAATATTCACAAGAACTTAATCTTTGTTCATAATTTCACCCGTTCCAATCATGTTTATCTTGAGTTTCACCCATTTTATTTTCTTATGAAGGATCAGAGCACGAGGGTGACTCTTCTTCACGGTAAATGTCAAGAGGGTGTATATCCAATGTCGATGGCTTCTCTCGCTACCAAGTCTTTTGTTTTAGCACTTGTTGGTGAACGAACAATATCTAACACTTGACATAGATGACTTGGGCATCCGTCATATAAAATTTTTTATTTTGTTTTTTGTACATTTTCTCTTCCAGTTGTAGTGTCTCGTACCTCTTCATCATGCAATGCTTGTCAATGCAATAAAAGTCATAAATTGCATTTTTCTTCCACTTCTCTTGTTAGCACTCATCCTCTTGAATATATCTATACAAATCTTTGGGGGCCTATATCTTCCACTTCACTTGATGGGTTTCGTTTTTATGTCTTATTTGTTGATCATTTTACCAAGTGTTGTTGGTTGTTTCCCATTCATCAAAAAAGTGATGTTTGCTCCATTTTCTGTCAGTTGAAAGGGCTACTTGAAAACCAATTTGGCTTTCAAATCAAACACTTCTACTTCAATAATGGGGGAGAATGTCATGCTCTTTGCCAATTTCTTTCTTCTAATTCCATTAGTTGGCTAACCACAGCTCTTTATACACCTCAATAGAATGGTACGAGTGAATGCCAGAGTTGTCACATTGTCGAAACAGGCCTAACTCTATTGAGTCAGGAGAATCTTCCTCCATCTTATTGGTCCTATGTGTTTTAGGTCATGATCTATTTAATAAATCATATGCCCACTCCTATTTTGAAAAATAAAAGTATATTCGAATGTTTATTTGGTCACCCCCACAATTACAAGTAGTTGCGAATTTTTGATTGTCAGTGTTACCCATGGCTAAAACCTTATACCACAAGTAAACTACAACCAAAATCAATGCCTTGTCTCTTCCTCAATTACTGGAGCTCACAAAGTGCCTACAAGTGTATGAACCTTGTTACATCTCGCTTCTACTTGTCTAGGCATGTGGTCTTTGATGAGTGTATTTTTCCCTTTTCTTCCTCTACCTATGTCACTGTGCATTTTCTGTTAGTTTCAGGTGCTAACACACAGGATCTTGTCATACCAATTGTCACGAAGATCCCATACACGAGCTGGATGAGAGTATGGATTTTAAAAATGATATTTTTGTAGAAAACATGATGTATGGAGGTGCCACTAACCTTTTAGTGTGGGTAAAACACATGATTACTACCCAATTAAGGGTAGAATTAGTCTGTGTTACCAGAGTCGGGTTCGGGAGTTCGGTTACGTAAAGGGAAGGTATTAGCACCCCCTACACACCCATTCTTATGAACGGTCCCTAATTAAACAAAAAATTATCTCATAAATTAAACTTGCGAAGCCTCTAAAAATTACTCCCTTTTAAAAATTGTGAAATGCACATACAAAGAAATAAATCACACAAACATGTACATAACATATATATTCCCTCAGAACTGGAGCATATCATACTCCGAAGAGCTCCGTACCCTTTAGTTGCGATCATAGGGATTGAAAAATCGAGAAAATAGTTTTACAAAAATATACTCCCGACATTTTGAAATTTCATAGGATTTTTCTAAATATGAAGATATTATTTCAAGAGGTTTTCATATGGGATCTAAGGTGTAGAGGTGTAGAAATTGATTTTTGAAGTCTCAAAATATTTTTCCTATTTTTCCACATTTTTCAAATTAAAAGTAATAAAATAACATAAAACTAATTAAAGTAAAAACAATGAAAATTGGGCTTTGAAAATATTTTTCTTGACTTTTGTGATTTCTTTAAGTGCTGTGAATTTTTGGTTTTTTTTTTTTTTATGAGTTTTTAAATAACAAAGACAATTAAGGGAAACAGTAAAGGTCAAGCCACAAGATATTTAAAAAAAAAATTTCTAATTTGTCTTGAATTTTCTGTAAGTTTTTTGGAATTGAATTTTTTATTTATTATTAACTTTTTTTTTACGAAATAGGAGAGCTTAGCCTAACCTACCTCATATAAGGTAACAAAACAAAATTATTGTCTCAAGAATCAAACCCAGCCTTGATGAGATCATATGCCCAGCTCAGTCAGCATTTGTAGAACACAAAAGCATGGTTGAAAATATATACTTGGTACAAGAGTTGGTTAAAAATATGCAAGGAAGAGGATCTCCCCAAGATGCATGCTAAAGATTGATTTGAAAAAAGCATATGATTCTGCATCTTACGAGTTTTTTGAGGCAAATGTTGGTGAAATTAAAATTTCCAAAGCTAATGATCAAGTGGATCATGGAATGCGTTTCTACGGCCTCCTTTTCCATTTCATTAAATGGAAGGTATTATCGACTCTTCAAAGGTAGAAAGGGTCTCCGTCAAGGGGATCCCCTTTCCCCACTGCTATTTGTGATATGCCTTGAATACTTATCAAGAAGGTTGAGGATGCTAGAAAACAATGCAGATTTTAAATACCATCCCAAATGTGAAGCCTTACAAATTTCTCACCTGGCCTTCACAAATGATCTTATACTCTTCTCACGAGAGGATTACAAATCAGTCCAAAGCCTCATGGAATGTGTTAATGATTTTTCAGTTTGCTCAGGGCTTGTAGCGAACCCCCTTAAGTCTAATCTATACCATGCTAGAGTTAAAGAGGAAGTGTTGGAAGGGATTTTACAGATGACTGGGTTCAGTACTAGGGAATTTCCTTTTCGTTACTTAGGAATTCCATTTGCGGCCTTCAGGCTAAATTCTTGCCATTACTCTCCTCTGATCAATAAAATTGCAAATCTGTTTATAAGATGGCCTAGAAATACTTTGTCATATGCAGGTAAATTTGATATTATTAACTCTATAATTCAGGGAATTGAATGTTTCTAGCTTGCGATATTCCCCATATTGAATAATGTTCTGGATCACATTATGAAACTGTGCAGAGCTTTCCTTTGGGGTGGGAGGAGGAAACCACTAGTGGCATGGAAAGAGGTATGTGTACCAAAAGATGAAGGGAGCTTAGGAGTCTTTGATCTAAAAGCTTGGAACATGACACTCCTTTCAAAAACTTTGTGGAATGTTCAAGCCAAAAAGGACTCTCTATAGTCCAGATGGGTTCACCATGTGTACTTGAGAGGTGTTAATCTATGGGATGCTTCTTCAAAGCATGATGACTCCCTGTTGTTTAAGAAGATGATAATTATTAAGAACCAAATTTTGATGAAATGTGACAACCAACCTGACATAGCCGAAAAACTGGTAGAAGAGTAGGATCTTGAACACAAAAGTTATGCGCAGTGTTACAATTTCTGGAGGCATAAAGCAAGTAGGGTGCCCTGGTATAATGTGGTTTGGAAGAGTGGGAGCACTCCAAAACATGCCTTCACTTTGTGGCTTGGTATTAAAGGTAAACTCCCCACTTGTGACAACCTAGATGGGTTTGACGGTGACCTAAAATGTGGCTTCTGCAAGGAGCTGGATGAGAGTATTAATCACATTTTCTTCAAATACAAATATTCCTCTCGTGTTTGGGACTACATCAGGAGTTGGCTTGGAATGTCAAGAAGTATGACATCCTTAAAAGCGGCTGTAAAATGGCTACACAGGGAAGCAAAAGGTAAAGGAGTGAAGGCCAGTGGGAGTAAAATTGTGTTGGCTGCAGCAGTTTACTTCCTTTGACACTTTAGAAACAGAAATAATTTGAAGACAAATCCATTACTCCATAAGAGCTGATAGGAGTAATTTAGAGACATACTTTCAGAGTGACTTTTGATAAATTTAGGATACATTTCAAGTAAATATCCATATGACTAGACATTGTGGATTTGCATTCTATGAGTTAATGCTTTAAACTTTGGATTTTATCTTTTGATGTAATGTCATGCATTAGTGATGAGCAAATGTGTCCCCTATGCCTGCGAATGCTCAGTGTAATTGTAAACATATACTTTGATCAATACATTTATGATAAAAAAAAAAACAAAACAAAACAAACGTATATTTCCCGGCAAGCTCCCACTACAAACAGGAGATCACTTCCAAATTATAATTTGCAAAAATAAAGTAGGGGCATATTCATCCTATACAAAAGAAAGTTTGATGGGTCCTCCACATTTACAAGCTGCAGCCTCAGTAGACATTAATTAAAAATCTGAAACCCCATCCACCATGATTCATGATTACTAGCCATCCATCATGAGAATTCTTTTCAGGCTCTTCGCGCACATCGCCATTGTCAGCTTCCTCCCCACGCCTTCTTGATCTCCTCTTTCTTTACCCTCTGCTCGAACGTCGTACCCTTCTCTTTCTGCTCTCTCTCTTGCACCACCCTCGTCTCCTTCATACTCCCGAGCATCCGCGCCTCCTCCCCATCACCATAGCAAGGCCACGTCGGCACCACCAACCTTCACCAACTCCGGCCTACAACGCTCTCGTCTCCATCGCTCTCGGTCTCACCACCGTCTTCCACCATCATCCTAGCGGATCCCTCCTCGCCGTCGCCCATGCACCATCTTCTCAATCTCCTTCGTACCCGAAGCTCCCCTCTTCCTTCGAAGCTTTCTCGGATCTCTCTGCAACTCCTTCAATCCGAAGCTCTGACCCCCTCTCGAATCTGCCTTTTTCAATCCGAAGCTCTGACATGTTCCCTTTGCCCTTTCCCCTTTTTTTTAAGTAAAATGTGACCTTATGTACTTCATTATTGACCAAAGTTTGACCTGCCCAAAAGACAATTGGTAATAAAAAATGACTTTATGTTTCAAAATTAAAAATCCAATTCATTGAAGAAATTTTTGTAAAGCTCAAAATAATCCTAGTTTTAAATTGGAATACTTGATTTTCAACCTAATCAAAATAGAAGGATTGACTTTTGAAAATTAAAGTATTCAAATAAATTATTTTCAAGACTAAACTGTGAACTCCGATTTTTGGATTTCAAGTCTTAACATGATATCTAACCTAACAAGAAAAATTGTGGGGTCTCAATAAAGGACAACTAAAGGAGATTAATTTTGCAATTAAAAGGATTTATGCTAGGAATCAAGAAAACTTAATTTCTCTAAAATGATTTTGAGAGACTCCATTTTTTGGAAATTTACAAAACTCAACTTCAAATTTTTTTTGAAATTTATAAGGAACTCGACTAATTAAAAGGACTCAATTTTTTTTTAAAAAAAAATTATGGGGACTCGAGGTCTTAACTTTAAAACTTGGGATCATTCAGAACTTAAAGTCAAATCTTATTGCACTGGGTTTTTTTCAAACAAGCCTTGGTAAAAATTAGGATGTTTACACCAGCGGTCCCTTCCATTGGACGGATACCCTCCTCTCCTACCACTATGACGGACAGCGCTCTTGTAACTCCAGCTCCACTTTCCTAGCCATCATCTTCCCATCCCCAATCTCGGCCAGCAATAATAACTCCACCTTCCACACCTGAAACTCCAAACTGGTCTACCTGTACTCATGCTATGACTACCTGATCTATGAATAATATTCATAAATCCAAGCATCTTTACCTCGCCAAAAAACATCCTCTTCCTCAACCTATAGAGCCCACGCGTGTGCCTCAGGCCTTGAAGGATCCCAAGTGGCAGCATGCTATGTCAGAGGAGTTCACTGCTTTGGTTAAACATGACACATAGGAGCTTGTTCCACTACGTTTCACCATCATACCCGATGGTTGCAAATGGATTTTTCGAATCAAACAAAATCCTGATGGTAGTATTTCTCGCTATAAAGCAAGGTTAGGTTTTCATCAACGGCATGGTTTTGATTATAATGAGACATTCAGCCCTATTGTGAAACCGATGACTATTCGAGTTGTCCTCCCCATTGCTGTTTAGAAAAATTAGCCCCTTTGACGGCTGGATGTTAATAATGCATTTTTTCATGACCACCCTGAAAAGGATATTTTCATGGTTCAACCTCCGGATTTTGTTGATCCTAATCTGCCTTCTCATGTCTACAGGTTAAAAAAGTTCGTGTACGGCTTGAAACAAGCACCTCATGCTTGGTATCAAGAACTAAGCATTTATCTTCTTATATTAGGATTTCAGATGTCCAAATCTGACTCCTCTTTATTTATCTATAATTGTTATGGTGTTACACTCTATTTTCTAGTCTATGTGGATGATGTCTTACTCACTGGAAGTAATTATGTTGTTATCTCCAAAATTGTTCAGTAGCTTGGTCATCATTTTTCCCTGAAGTACCTTGGACCCTTAAATTTTTTTCTTGGTGTCGAGGTGATTTCAGTCAAACATGGGTTGTTCCTATCCCTAAAAAAATATATTCAGAATCTTTGTTCTCACACCAAGATGGACAGTGCCAAGGCAGTGATGACTCCACTTGTCACAAAGGATCATCTTCAGCTTCATGATGGTTCTTCTCCTACTGATCCTGTAATAACCCAAGAAAAAAAAAATGAATAATAATAATAATAGTTAGTATTAAAAAAGAAAGTGTTTCTTTGTTAGGATCCTTGATTCCATGTTTGATGCCTAAGAAAGACCTTGTCTAAGCGAGTGCTCAGAGACCATTGCGGCTCAGTCGCTCCCTGGAGGTCGGCCTGGTCAAAATGGAATTTCATAGGATAAACAAGGTAGACACTGTTTATATACGTAAATAAGTACATAAAATAATGTTTTGACTGACATAATTTGTAGAAATATATGATAAAATAATAATAATGTAAGTATCATATGCGGGGCCCACAAGACTGTGTGGGGCCCACATGAGTCCCGAAGCCGTATGGAGGTTTACACGAGTCTCGAAGCTATTTAGGATGCATAAAATCGTATAAGAATTATTCGAGTTACGTAGGATCCATTCGGGTCTCGAAGTTGTGTGGGGCCCACAAGACCGTGTGGGGCCCACATGAGTTTTCAAAATTCAAATTAAATTCTTGTTCAAAAATAAATAATAAAATAAATAAATACTAAAAATAGTTTAAAAGTAATAACAATGATAATAATGATTAAAGAAAAATAATAAAATAATAAAATAATTAATTAACTAATTGATTAATTAATTAGGTAAGTAATTAATTAAGAATTTATTTAATGGGAATGGTGGCAAGCACTCCCACATGGCCTCCATCCCCATCCCATACTCAACCCATACCTTGCCCATCCTTTGCCCATTCTTTAATTTTTAAAATTATAATTTCACCCATCTCCCCACACTTTTATAAATTCTATTTCTTCCCCAAAATTTTCCTATAAATAGGGAGCTTTCAACCTTCATTTTTCACAACAATTTTCTAAGGAAGAGAAGGATTAGTGAGTGAAAGAATTTGTGGTGGAGAGAGAATTTTTGAATAAATTCTCAATCACCCACTTTTTCCGATCTCATTTCTTAAAGATAATTATTGTGTTCGTAGCACACGGTAAAAGAAGAAGGTAAGTAAATTTTGATTATGTTAGTTTCTTTTTATTTTAAATTCATACCCGAGTTTATTTTGTACGTAAATTTTAATTATGTTACTTAGTTCCACAAAATTTCCATGAGTTTATTTTTACGCATATTTAATTATACCAGTTCTATCTTTAATATACTTGCATCTATTTTTGGGTTAAGAAATGTTCCAATCCCCTCGGGTAAATTTTCAGCATTTCTTTCTATTCAAAAATAAAATTATATATATTTTTAACACAAAAATTGTGTGGCATGAGTTTATTTATATGTTGCATTTTTAAGAAAATATGAGTAAAGATGAGATTTTCACGATATTACTTTTAAATTTGCATAAATTATAATAAAATGATTTTAAAACCCCTTATGGCAACGGAAGTTCAAAGTTACAGAGGCTCGGTACCGCAGCTTAAAGTTTATACGGATCAGAGTGCACCCACACTGTTTACAGAGTGGTTATTTATGTTAGTGGATTTCTCCTGAGTGCACACCTGGTTTAAGTCCAGGACTTAATAAGGAAAATCTCACTTAAAGTTTACGTACGTTGATTTAGTTTGGTCGGCCAGCCAGCTAAGTCCAGTCTTCGGACCGCACAACCCAGTCATGGGGGTAAACATGACTTACGGCAAACAGGCCTAAGGGTGGGTTTTTATAATATATGTTTATACATATTTAATTACGTGTACAAAGTTACTGATGATTTGAAGGAAAAGTGTAAGTTTGCGTGAAAATGATCATTTTGGTACTTAAATGACGATCTAAGGAAAACGTATAAGGAAAAGTATATGTATGTTTATCATTAAATATTTTTACAGTTTTAAAGTTAAAAGTTTAATTTAACAGTTATAGTATATGATTGTAAAAATTTACTATTGAAATTTATGACAAAAATTTTATGCAGAAATTTTTAAATTTATGTTTATTCTAAAAGCAGTCTTGAAGTTATAGTATTAAATATTGTTTTACGAAATTCTTTAAAAACTCATTTTGGCCACACACTAATAATAATCTTATTTACTTATTGAGCGTCGTCTCACCTCAATCATATTTTATTTCAGATAACTCTGAAGGACATGTCGGAAATCAGGCTTAGCAAGCATGCGGGTGGGGATTAGAAAAAATAAAGATTGATTAGAAATATTAGTATGGTTTCAGATATTTATGTTTGTGTAATTTTTCTTTTTTGAAATAAATGATTGTAATATGGATAATTAGTGCTCTGGTTTAATAAAAATTGAGTTTATTTTGCTTCCGCTATAAATGAGTAGTAAAAAGTTAATATCCCAGACCCCTCGGGGTCGGGGTGTTACAGATCCGACCGAGTACCGCCAAGTTATAGGAGCTCTCCAATGTATCTCTCTTACTCGGCCTCACATTGCCTTTCTAGTCAATAAGTTGGCTTAGTTCATGCATAAATCATCTCATATTCATTGGACATCTACCAAATGCGTTCTGCGTTACTTGACGAGCACTCTAAATCATGGCATTCTCCTTAAGCGCACTGGGAATCTTACTCTTCAAAGGTTCTCTAATGCAAATTGGGCAGGTGATAGGAATACCCGATCCTCCACCTCTGCCTATCTTAATTTCCAGGTGATTGTCCTATTTCCTAGAGCACACGAAAGCAACGTGCTTTGGCTCGTTCCTCCACCAAGGTGGAATATAGTGCCCTTCTTTAGCCACCTTCGAGCTTCTTTGGATTCACTCCTTGTTTCATGAACTCAACATTCTGTTACCTAAGCCTCCACATTTTTTTTGTGATAATATTGGTGCCTACTCAGTTAAGTCTTAATCCTATCATGCATTCGAGAATGAAAGATATTGATATTAATCTTCATTTTGTTCATGATCTGGTCACCAAAGGATTGCTACAAGTATCTCATGTCAGCATTCACAACCAGCTTGCAAACCTCTTGACTAAAGGCCTATCACGTCAGAAATTTCAAATTTTGTGTACTAAGATTGGCTTAACTGATTGCACGCCTATATTGAGGGGGCATATAAAGGAAATCATGTAGCCTTACTAGATTTCTTGACAACCATCGATAGTTATTGCATAGCTCATTGATAGTTTCAGAAAAAAAAAATTTCAAAAGGAAACTGTCCACGGTTTTGCTTGTTGCTGAAATAGTCAAGATCTCCTATTTGAATATTGGTTGATATCCGATAACCTAGGATTCTCTTGTTATATTATTTGAATATTTGTTGATATATGATAGCCTAGGATCATCTTGTTATGTATTTGAATATTTTTGAATTTGTAACTACCATACTTTGTACAATTCCTATATATATAGGGCATCTTCGTATCAATGAAAGTGTTCTGCAAATTCTATAGATAACTCCCATTTTGGAATCACTATAGACTAGATGGAATAGACTAACTCGAAATCAAAGCATTTTTAGCCTAATCAAGCAATAACATTCGCAGTGAAATCAAGATCCTCCAAGATCTTGGTGCAAGCGAGGTAGAGGAAGAACCTTTGGTTTTTGGAGTTAAGGTATAAAATGCCTTTGGATCTCATGACCTTTTTCTTGATCTTGAAGATCTTATTGTTGGAGAAGGACTTGTGGAGTGAGATGAGATGGTACGTGATCTTGGAAGTGTTGGAGGCGAGGCTTTTGAGGGTCACGACTTGTCCAGCAAGCGAGGGCCATTAGGACAAGGTGAATAAACTGTGATTTTTGGTGTAATCCCAAGAGAGGGAGTGAATTCGATATTTTAAAAATTTCTAGGTCAACAGTCCTATTTTAAAATTACAGCCAATATAACTCAATCTAGAGTCTTTTTAATTAAATATAAATCCATTAGCTATATGAATGCCCAAATAAGCTAAACAAGTATAGCAGTTTTAATATTTCCCAAACAATCAAAAATAAGTACTTAAACACAAATGTAGTATATCCAACTGATAGATATAAGCATACAAATACTAAAATGTAAAGAGAATAGGTGTAGACACCCCAATTTTAAAAAAGCTGGGTTGAGAAGACCCTTCGTAATAAAAGTTGACTTCGTATCCTAGGAATGAGAGGATCTAGTCCGAGTCAAGTTATTTTTAAATTAAGTCTGGAGTTTTTTTAAAATGAGTCTCAGTTATTTCAAAAATCAAGTCCTTTCATTTTCAATTTCAAGTACCAGTTATTTTTAATTGGGTCCTTTAATTTCAAAATTGATTTTTTTTTTATTTTTACAAAATTGAGTCCCGGTCATTTAATTAATTCTCATGTTACACGATTTATTCAATAATTATAATTATATAAACTACTGGAAAACAGGTCATTTTATACCCAATATCTGTTTTACCAAAAATACTGGTTTAATTATCTCCCGCATTCATTTAACTCAAAATATGTATTTAGAAGAAAAACGGAGATAACCAACCTTAGTCACTTTAATTATTCACAAAATACGTATAATAAATCAAATCAATAATTTTAAACGGCCAAATCATTCAGAAAATATACTACAATAATCCAGAAATAAAATACTTTAATTTAATCGGTTCAACTTTAAAATAACAATTATTATAAAATCCCTAGGCTCACAAACACCAATTTAATTAACTCGTAATAATAATAATAATAATAATAATAATAATAATAATAATAATAATAATAATATACTATCTCTCTCTCTCTCTCTCTCTCTCTCTCTCTCTCTCTCATTTTCTCTCTCTAAAATGGGATTCTCTCACTTCTCTCTAAGTTTTTGGCTCCGTCTCTTCCCGGTTCGAAGATTAGAAGCTACCACGGTGATCCTGGTGAGATTCTCTACAACATAACCGGAATGAAATTTTTATTTGAGAAGTTTGGGAATCATCCCAAAACCAGGGTGAGTGGATTATTTGAGCATTTTTAGTATTACCTAGTTCATTTGAGGTCAGATTTAGTATTATATGCGAATATACAAGAGTTTTGTGAAGTAAAATTTGAGTATTACATTTTTAGGAATAAGGTGTTTTGGGACCCTACAGACATGGGTTGGGGACCCCCAGTGAATATTTTCAGAAGCCCGGGTAAATTATAATCCAAAAAATTTATGAGTATGTAGGTTCGGAGTAGTATAGTTGATTTACTGGAAATATGTATATGGGTTTTATTTCAGGATTTTGGGGATAGTATGCCGTGTGCGTGAGGATTAAGCTAGAGATGAGCCTCCCAGCCAGTTAGGTAAGGGAGATATGCTACGCTAGAAATTTTAGCAAGTTTACCAGGAAATTTTGCATGTATATATCAGTTTATTATTCATCTTTTCCAAAATATGAGTTTTATTATTTGTGTGGCCTGAGTGGATATTCGTCTGATATAGAATTTATGTAGTTTTTCCAGAATATCATGATTTACAGTATATACATATATAGATAGATATTTACCAGACAGATATTTATCAGACAAGTATTGTAGATATTTTTCAGACCAGTATTTTACATTAATTACATAATGCTATGTTTTCCAAAACCATAACACTCAGACTTTACAGATTATACGGGCAGAAATTACAATCGGACATACAGTTATTTTATTCAGATATTACAGTACTTATAGATCAGATTTATAGTGTTATGGTTATTTTGGAAACATGATGAAAACAGTAGGGTAATTATAGTAATAGTATATATAGTATCAAATCCCTGATGAATTATTTCAAATAGATTCAGTCAGCAGAGCATGCTACCGTTGCCATTTTCAGATCATAGTGCAACCACATATCGCAGATAGTATGTGGATTCCGTCAACCATTCCTAGAGAGTTTGCAGTCTCCCTAATACTCTAGGTTGAGGGGACCCGATTTGACGAGGTAGTTTTCCATTTTTGTGCTTAGGAGAGGACGCAGTTTGGCCGGACTGAGGATTGGTAGAGTACAGTTGACTTACCTAGTAAGCCAACCAGGATTAAGTCTCGCCTACAAACCGCACAACCTTGTCATGAGGGGTTAAATCATGACATACAATTTCCTAGGGAAAAATCTCAGTTATGTATATGTATACAGATTTACAGAATTTTCAGCAAATATAGTATGCTATTAGAAGTATGAAAAGTAGAAAACTCAAATGATACAGTTACGTTTTAAACTATGATAAATGTAAGACATACTTTATATTGATTTGTCAGTTTATACAGTTTCAGATATTGTCATTATAGTATTTATGCATCTCGGTCACCACACACTAGTAATAGCATATTTCCACTTACTAAGTGTCGTCTTATCCCAACAATTTAACATTTTTCAGGTGAACCAATTAGGCAAGCAGATCAGGCTTGCAAATAGAGAGATTTTTTGTTTTGCCCTGCTTATAGGGTAAGTGTATTCAAGGGATTATGTTTTTGAGCAAATGGTACTGGAGTGATGTGTGAATATATATATATATATGGTTTGGAAACACTAAATTCTGGTATTATAAATATGGGTGTATGACTTTGTGTTTTTCACTGCAAAAGTGTGTCAATTTGTGTACAGGGTTACCTCAATGCCCATCTAAGGCCTGAGATGCTATAGCAGGTATAACAAGGGTATCAAAGTAATTTATATATTAAATGAAAAAAATGGTATAATTTTTGGATCGTTACAAAGACACCCAGCCCAGTCAGCATAGAGAAAGTAGACAAAGTAGGAGAGAAAGAAATAGAGAAGAATAAGCCATGATGACGGGTGTGATTGAGATAGCAAAGAATTCTTTTAACAATAGTCTAGTGGGGAATACGGGCATAGTGCATATACTGACTTATGATTTACAGCAAATAAGATGTATGGTCTAGTGAAGGCTAAGTATTGAAGACTTCCCACAACACTTCTATACGAGTGAGGATCATCAAAGGAGCAACCATCTACTGCTGTGAGTTTTTCAGAAGTGGACATAGTCCTTAACAAGAGCATATTGGTGCGGGAGAGCAGATTAGCGATATATTTCTGTTGAGGCAGAAACAACCCTTCAGAAGTACGGTGGACTTTAATACCAAGAAAATAACGGAGTGAACTGAGGTATTTGACTGGAAAGTGAGATTTTAAAAACTAAATCAGATTGGAGATGAGAGAAGGGCTGGAGCCCGTTATTACCAAATCATCAACATAAACTAAAGTAAATAACCAAGTAGAAGCAGTTTGCATGATAAAAAGAGAACAGTCAGAGCTAAAACATTGGAAGCCAAAGGAAATTAGTTTATCACACAACTTTGCAAACCATGTCCAAGGAGCCTATTTAAGGCCATAGAGAGATTTTTTTAACTTACAGACATGAGAGGGGAAGTCAGAATTTACGAACCCTGGGGGTTGCTTTATGTAGACTGCTTCCCCAAGGACCTCGTGCAGGAAGGCGTTCTAAATGTCAACTTGATGCAACATCCAATTTGAAGAGACACCAAGGGAGAGTATAAAACAGATTATAACTGGCTTAACAATCGGGCTAAAGGTTTCGTGGTAATCTAAGCCTGGATGTTGATGAAATCCTTGAGCCACAAGACAAGCCTTGCACCTATCAAGAGATCCATCAGCTCTGCGCTTAGTTTTGAAGACCCACTTTGAGCCAAGAAGATTTAAATCAGATGAGAATGAGACAAGTTCCTAGGTGTGATTGTGAAAGAGCGCAGCAATTTTAGAGGCCATAACAGTGCACCAATCAAAGTGTTCGGATGCCTTAGTGAAGGACTTGGGTTCTTTGAGAATTGGAGAGGAAGAGGGAGTTACGGTAAGTGCGACAGATGGTTTGGAGGATAGCCATAGAATGGTTCCATCGGTGCGACGGAGTGGCCAAAGAGATTATGATTTGGATCTGGTAACCATGGAATGAGTAGGTAATATGGAAGGCCTAGCGAGAGAAAGGGAACTAGAGGAAGGAGACGAAGGGATATGGGTGTCGGAAGAGGATGATTTGAGGGAGGGAGAAATTGAGTTGGGGTTAGGGAGATGTGGGTCAGGCTGAGTGGGCCCGGGAGAGAATATAGGGCTAGGTGAGGAATTGGAAGTGTATGGGACAAATAATGGAGTAGGAATAGGTATGTGGATATCGGGCTGAGAGTGAGGAGTTGGATCAGGTAATACCGTGTGCTTGAAAAATGGGAATTCCATTTCATTGAAGATAACATCCTGAGACAAATAAAGCCTACCTGTTGGAATATGCAAGCATTTGTAGGCTTTATGGTCTAGGCTATAGCCCAAGAAGACACAACGAGTTGACCGATAATCCATTTTATGATGATTGTAAGGCCAAAGATTGGGCCAACAAGCTGATCCAAAGACACAAAAAAAACTTGTAATCCGGTACCTTGTGCAACAAAATTTTGTAGGAAGATTTATTATTTAGTATCGGTGTGGGCATGTAATTTATGAGAAATGTTGCTGTTTGGACCCAATATGTTTGCGGAACGAAAGAATGGGACAATAAGGATAAACCAGTTTCGATAATATGACGATGGCGACGTTCCACACTCCCATTTTGTTGGTGAGAGTCGCGACATGTGAGCCCATGTGTAGTGCCACAAGATTGAAAAATAGACTTTAAAGGGCGAAATTCACCTTCTCAATCAGTTTGAATTGCAATGATATCAGCATTAAAGGTATTGTGAACAAACTGAAGGAATGCTAACATTATAGGGGATACATTAGACTTTGCTTGCATAGGGAAAAACCAAAGAAATTTGGAAAATTCATCCACTATGGACAAATAGTAGAGAGAATTATTTGTGGAAGGTGTTGGCGCAAGACCCCAAAAATCCATGAATAGGAGTTGAAATGGTTGTCATGAGCAGGATGGCATAGTTGGATGTGGAAGCACATGGGCTTTGGCGGAGGAGCAAGCTGAAATATGACCAAAGTTGATGCTGAAAGTGAACGGGAGATTAAACCGATGAAGAACTAGGGACGTAGTGCAAGATGAGGGATGACCTAGCCTTGAGTGCCATAGATGAGCAGTAGAACGAAGAGCAAGAAAAGCTTGAGGAGAAGAGGTTGAAGACACTGCATCTATCAGCAAGGCATACAAGCCTTCTTTAACGGGACCCTTGAGGAGCACCTCCTAGGAACGTGAATCCTTCATAGCAAACAATTAGAGTGAAATTCAAAGAAAATATTATTATCAAGACAAAATTGACGTACTGAAAGAAGATTGCGAGTAATAGCAGGAACATGAAGTAAATTATTTAAAAGAAAATTGCTAGAGGAGGTGTTCAAGTGAGCTGAGCCAGTATGTTGAATTGGTAAGGAGGATCCATCCCCAATGCTAACTTGATCGTGTCCCCAGTATGAGGCCGAGTCCAGATTGAGGTTCCCAAAGTCTGAGGTAAAATGGTGCTTTGCAGCCATATCAGGAAACCAAGTATTAGGCATAGGCCAAGGCGCAGGTAAGGTGGTATAGTTTGCCACAAGGGAAGGTGGAGGTGGTGACTGATATGCTTGATCAAACTGGTAATAGTAGGTTTGAGCCATGTGTCCGTACTTGTTACACACCTGACATTGAGGATGTGAATCAGGACAAGGGGAATCCGAAGAACTCTAAGAGGGACGAAAACCATGTCCTTGCCTACCCCCGCAATTTGAACCAGAGAGACGGCCACGAGAATACCCAAGTGAGGGAGGTCGGAAGGTAATGGAGTTGGCAGGCAAATTTATGGAAGATAGGAGAGCTTGGGTTTGATGATTTAAACAAGACTCATGATTCAAGAGGTAAATGTAAATCTGATGGGGAGAAAAGGACTCTAGACGGGTGGTCAAGGAGGTGACAAGAGACTCATACTTTGTACCAAGTCCGGCTAAGAGATATATAGAGAACTCAGAGTTGGTGAGTGTATGACCAGCCATAGATAGGGTCGAGGCTAAGTTTTTAGCACGACCATAGTAATCAGACACAGATTCAGGACCTTTCTTGAGTGTTGCTAACTGGTACCGTGTATGAATGACATGTGCCGAGGACTTGGCAGCAAACAAGTATTGCAGAGTCATCCAAATTTCAAAGGAGGAGGTACAATCAATCACCTGAGCCAAAACAGAGTCGGAGAGAGACGAAGTAAGAGTAGACATCAGCAACTGATCTTGCTGTATCCATCTATGGTAATCAGGATTTGATTTACCATGAATCTATGGTGGAGGAGATAGTGAAGAGCCATAAAAAAACCAAAGAGTTGATGACCCTTCAAGAAGGGAACCATCTGAGTCTTCTAGAGAAGATAGTTGTCAATGGTAAGTTTAGTTGTAATGAAATGAGAAGTAGTAGTAAACGGTGTAGGGTTAGGAAACGGAGGTGGAGGGGATGGAGGAGGAGAAGCTGGAGCAGAGGAGGACTCAGAGTCGGATGCCATGGGAGAAGAAAATGATTGAAATCTATTGTATGTTGGATCGGGACGTGAGTCCAGTGAAGGGGCTTTGATACCATGTTAAGGTGAAAGAAATGCAAACAAAATATTTGATTAAAGGCTAAAGAGATATTTCATAGAATGAACTAATCTCTTGCATTCATTTTCAATGATAATTACACAGTCATAGACCTGAATATATAGGCTTTTACAGGTAACAAACTTGACTACATTTTACTATCTTGTCCTACCACCTCAGCCATTCTGTTAGCTTGAGATTCCTCTAGAATATTTGGCAGTTGGCTGATTTCCTTGCTGTGCGCTGAGTGGTGCAATATGGTGTGCTGAGGTGGAGACGTGGCTGTGCCTTCAATACACTCTCACCTCGTCTCCATTCGGCCACCTTCTTCGACACACCATCTCCACCACCACCATCCGGCCATTCTCACGGTGCAACCCATCACGCCCGCATCACCATCTCATCCTCTCAACAGCCGCTACCCAAACAACCACAGGCTCACAACACACCCTATCCTTTCCGGCCATCCTACGCACCACACGATCACCATCTTCATCTTCGACAGCCCCTCACGGCCTCACTCGCAGCAGCCACACCCAACAACAATAGTATCTCTGGCAACCCAACACCGACGTCACTCCCACGACAACGCTCCACGACCACTCTCTCATCGTCGCTCACGATCCCATCCCTCTCTTCCCTCTCATCTCTCTCCTGTCTCTCTCTCAGCACTCTCACAGCCTTCGGTGAGTCCCCTGCCCACACACGCCACACACATTGCTCACACACACTGTTAATACACTCTCATGCACACACACCACATACACTGTTAATACAGCTTACATCACGTGTATTTTTTTTATTTTCTTTTCTTGTTTTGAGTTGTTCTAATATTTAATGTTTAGGTTTTCATTGTATATGCATGTATGTTAATATTTAATGTTCAGGTTTTCTTCTTTCAATGCATTATTTATTGTAATATTTATTTAGTATTCATATTTAAGATTTTATTGTATACATTAAAATGTTAATATTATGGTTACTGAACTCTACTATTTTTTACATTTAAATATTCATGTTTATACTCTTTGTTGTCGTCATTGCTGTATTTATTAAAAGTTTAATATTTTAGGGTTTTCTCATTATATTATATGTTTAAGATTTAGGGTATTTGTTATTGTTGCATTTATTTAGTTAGGGTTTTCGTGGTTTAACATTTATATATATATATTTAGGGTTTTTGTTATTATTATACGATATATTCAATATTTATATTCAGGCATTAGCATCTAGGAATCTTATCATATTTGACGTTTATAGGTAGGGTTATATTTAGGGTTCATTTCTTCATTTAATATGTCGCATGTTGATATTTAGGGTTGTATATTAATTTTTTTTTGTTCAGTGGCTATACTGATTATTTACATATTAATTATAGAAGTAATTTGATTTCCATAAGTTCACCTTATTTGTTTCCAAATTTGTCCATATTACCTTTAGGGTATGATTTCTTGCCATGTTATTGAAAGTTTCCTTTGTTGTTAAGATTAGGGTTTTATTATGGAGGTCTTGATTGTTTATGGTTAAATATTTTCTTCATTTATTTTTCATTTTATGTTATCTATTTAAATATTTAGGAAAAATACAGGAAAATTATAGAAAATAAAAAAAATTAGGAGAATATTCTAAAAATATTTTTGACTAGACTTTCACTATTTTCTTTAATTGTCTTTTCATTATTTAATTGTTCAAAGTTTGGGAGATATGGAAAAATTACAAAAATAAAAATAAAAAAATAAAAAAATTTTGGAGATATGAAAATCATTTGTACTCTTCATCCCAAATAAGATCAAAAACCTCCCGAAATAGTATTTTCATACTTATAAAAATCCTATGATAGTTCAAAATGTTGGGAGTGTATTTTGTAACATATTTTCTTGATTTTTTGATCCCGATGATTGTAACAAAAGGGTATGAGCTTTTCAAACTTCGTGTACCCCGATTCTCAGGGAATATCTATATTAAGTATATCTTGTGAATATTTGGTATATATACATTATAATTTCATAATTTTTCAAAGGGGGTAAGATAGAAGACAATTAAGTTTAATTTGGGATAATCATCGATTAATTAGGTATTGTTCGTAAGAACGAGTGTGTAGGGGGTGCTCATACCTTCCCCTCGCATAACCAAACTCCTGATCTCTGCTTTAGTAACGCAGACCGATTCTACCCTTAATTGGGTAGTAATCAAGTGTTCTAATCACACTAAAAGGTTAATGGAAACTACTTTCCTATTTTTCCCGAAAATTAAATATACATTTTTCATTCGCCGACCCCAGGGCACCCTTGCTCCCAAGACGTCGCGACAGCTTGGCGACTTCGCTGGGGATGACTAGAGAGTCGAGCCAGTAATTTATTAGGAATTATCTCAAATTAGAATTTGACAAGTCTTTTAAGTGCTCATTATTTTGTGAATATTTATTTTGTGAATATTTTGTTTCCATAATTTTTGGATAAGCATGTTAATTGTGAATATTTTGTTTCCATAATTTTTGAATAATCATGTTAATTGTGAATATTTTGTTTCCATAATTTTTGGATAAGAATGTTAATTGTGAATATTTTGTTTCCATAATTTTTGAATAAGCATTTTAATTGTGAATATTTTGTTTCCATAATTTTTGAATAATCATGTTAATTGTGAATATTTTGTTTCCATAATTTTTGGATAAGTATTTTAATTGTGAATATTTTGTGTCCATAATATTTGAATAATCATGTTAATTGTGAATATCTTGTTTCCATAATTTTTGGATAAGTATGTTAATTGTGAATATTTTGTTTCCATAATTTTGAATAAACATGTTAATTGTGAATATTTTGTTTCCATAATTTTTTAATAATCATGTTAATTGTGAATATTTTTTTTCCACATTTTCTTGATAAGCACCTTAATTGTGAATATCCATTCCCAAATAAGCACCTTAATTGTGAATATCCATTTCCATATTTTTGAATAAGTATTTGAATTGCGAGTATTTGTTTCTATACTTTTGAATAATTCATGTGGATATCTTTCTGAATATTTGCTTCCATAAGTATGTAAATGCCTTTGATCGAATTTGTTTCCATATATGATTGAAATAACATATGAATAAATGTGAGGATAGTAGAATTAGGTTGAACTTATGAAGTCACACACTTTCACATGCTCTATACTCGGGCTTTCCCTGCTAGAATTAGATAGGAGTGAAATACCGTCAGTCCCTCCGTGGTAGAGTTTGATGGGACCTGCGAACCACTCCGTTTAGTCCAAGCTTTAGCCAAACCCCTATAGGGGAGGATTGAAGTTTAATCTGGGAACCTGTTGTTTATAGGGATTAGAGCCTACCCACACGTACATAACTGCAGGATCTCACTCCTTAGGATAGAGCTTTGAAAAACCCGGTCAAATGAATAGATCTACCTTGGGTTGGGATAAGATCCTCATCCTTTTCCATGTGATTTAATCCAATCCTTTGTGTATATGTGTTTGAAATAGTTTGTGCTGTGTCATGCATCTTACATCCATTTTAGGCGTGCATACCACTTAGCCAATATTCTAGAAAAGCCCGATAGTGAGACCATGACCCATTCTTTAAATATATATATATAACACTTGGCCTAGTCATTTCAAAAATGGATAGGTCCAATCCTTTTTAAGCAACCAGACCTAAGCCCAATTTTCAAAAAGCCAAACCCAGATTTCAAAAAGTGGGCTTCGGCCCTATTACCCAAAAATCCAGGTCAATATTTTTAAACAATCCAAGCCCAACTCTTTATAAACAAACCTGGGTCTGAACCCATCTTAATAAATAAGCATTTATTTTAGGGTGGTGAGTCTAAGAGCATTAAAATGAGAGATCATGTTTAGGCAACAACTTTAGATGACACCAAAATTAAACTAAAATTTTTCTATATGATGGTCACACAAAATGGGATGTTTATAGAGGTGGCAAAATGGGTTAACGAGTCGGGTTCGGGTGGGTAAAATATGGGTCGAAGTTAAATAGGTTCATGTTCAGGTTGACCCGTTCATTAACGGATGACTAACAGGTAAACCCAAACCCGACAACGGTGAGGCTTCGACGGGTGATGAGCGACGGCTGCGTGCCTACGCAAGTGATATTGTGAGAATTGAATGAGATCTGATCTGATTCAGGTGTCCCCTATGACATCGTCTGAGTAACACCTTAGCAGGTGAGGCTTTTTCCATTGCCAACTGCAGCACTGCCGCTTCTTGCCTAGTCACCTATGAGACCGTGTCGGTGTATGAGGTGGTGAGGGTCTGAGGGCTGACCGGCTGAGCCAATGAGGGCTGTGAGGTTGACCCGCTAAGAGAGAATTAGGGGGATTCAAGAGAGGGCTAGTTAGGGTTTATTTTGTATATATATAATAATCTAAATCGGATGATCCGACCCATGTAGGATCCCGAACCATGATGAAAGGAAATGAATATAAAAGAGAGAAAGAAAGGAAAATAAGAGAAAAAGAAGGAATTTGGTAAGGTAAGACCAAAACCGTAGATGGTTTTCTGAGCAAGAGAAAAACCATTGCTGATTTTGTGTCAACAGGGCGAGTCAACCACAAAACCGGTGACGATTTTGTGGAGATGTCGATTTTATGGAGACAGGGGAAACCGGTGCCGATTTTCCTCTAGGCCTGCTCACCTATAAATAGGTTTGAGCTCATTTTTTTTTAAGGAATTTCAAATCTCTCTATTCTCTTTCCTAGGGTTGCAAAAATTTTTCACCATAAGACTCTTCCAAGCTCTCCTTTGCTTCCCTGTTGTCTCTTTCATCCACCATCTAGCAAATACACGTGTTTTCATTGGTTGGAAGTGCCATTTCGAGCCGTTCGGGTTCATTTTTCTATAAAAAGGTAAGGGTGTTTCTTTACATCAGTTATTTTTTAAACCTAAACCTTTAGAACTGTAGGTTAAGATGTTATGTTTGATATAACTACTTATTTGGAAAATTTCACTGGGTGGAATTGCCGTTTTTTTTCGATTTTACGATTTTGGTAAGAACTAAGGTTTTAGGATATGACCTCCATTTTTCCTAAAGCTCATTTCTTTGTATAAAACCTAAAGTAGGAGGAACTTGAAACCCTTGTTTTCGATTTAAATTATGTTTTTCAAACTATATGCTATACTAATGTTTTTTAAACCAAATGAGTGTGGCATGAGATGTTAAATGGAAATATACTGAACTGAGAAATATGATTATGAGATATAGGAACTGGAGTTCTAAATTGTTATAATAAAATATAGAAAAGAGATGCCAGGTAAATACTGAGAGATGTATGTACCAAGGTTAAACCGAGAGTTGTGTGTGCCGGTTTATACCAATGAATGAACAAATGAATGAATGAATTGTGAAAAATACTAGAACTGCTTAAATGCTTTATGAATGAAAACAAGTTACTGTGCTTTTGATATAAATTGTATATATGATATATGAATCGCTTGAGAAAGCTTGTTACCAAGAAAGCACAGTACCGTTGCTAGCATGAGAGATACAGTGCAACCACACATTATCCCTGAGTTTGGGTATCGAACTAGTCGACTTGGTAAGAAAGGCCACTAGTTGATCACAGGCAAGGGTGGTGTAGGTCAAGTCGGACTAAAGAGAGTAGCATGACTAGTCTGGTGCCCCCAGGTCTAGATTAGAGCATTATAAACGCATAGCCCGTACCATGGGGGAAGTAAATGGTGTTGATATGATGTTACAAAGATGAGATGAGTTCATTAGGCATATACATGATTTAAAAAGAAAATAGGCAAAGTTACAGCTTTGAATACCAAGCCGAGGGATCGTACAGTGTGTGGGCCTATACCCTACCCCAACCTCGGGGACTTTGGCTTGTAATGAGTCAAATTATCTTCTGTAGGAATTATATATATATATATCTTCTATATTACAGGTTTGTGAATGATTTAAATGTATAATTGATTTCTACTGAAATAAACTCATATAGTCACACACTTATGTAATATGATCTACCTTATTGAGAAGTGTCTTATCCCAATATACAAATCTTATTTCAGGTCCTGCAAAAAACCGGTCCTAGACTTCTAGAGGGACTCTGGAGCATAGTGTTTTTGTTAGTTTATGTAAGTCCTTGTATATGTGCTGATCTTTGGCCAGGATATCATTTGGGGTTTGTAACAACAAGTTATGTTTTTAGTATGTATGGATGTATGTGAGGAAACAGTTAGAAACTCTGGTAAGTTTTATTAGATGATGTATGTTTATATTTTTCGCTGTGTATGAATATGAAGTTCAATATGAAACACTCGATTTCCTTATTTGGGCAGGTAGTGTATGTATGGTATCAAAGATATGCATGTTATGTATGTATAGTAACACTCCGGGTCCACCTAGAGGGTTGGGGCGCTACAGTTGTTATCAGAGCATTTTCCAGTTGGAAGTGTGAAGAGACTCACATTGCGTGGTTATGGAAATGTTCAGAACTTAGGTTGCTAGGTTCTGCAGACTAGGTTGAATAACTTTACCAGAGTATAGGATGAGGATAGAACTTTTGAGTCTTGCTTCGTAGACTTGGAGACATAAATCCATTGATGGACTTCTTTATTTTTCTGGATCAATCAACGAGTTCAGAAAATCACAGCAATCCATTGATGGTTTTTTTTCCGAGTGGAGGGGCCAAACTTAAGCTAGAATGAGAGTATTAAGTTAGCAAAGTAGGTTGTTATTAGGAATGTTAATTTATTAAAATGAGTTTTATAGTTTTGTAGTTGTAGTAGATACGTAAGGTATGAAGATTCTAAAGAATTTTCATAATTGTTTCTTTAGGATGGAGTCCAGGGATAATACTGCTAATGCCGGAGGCAATAGCAGTGAAGGGCTGGTCATAAGGCTAGCAATGACTCAACAGTAGTTTTGCAGGACTTCGCCTAACAACTTATGGCTGAAGTCGTGCAAACTTCTAGGGGGTAGGACTGTCCCACAGTTGAGCTGCGATGTTCTATTGACCAGTTCACCTAACTGAAGCCTCCTACCTTCGCAGGGAGCGCAGACCAGATTCAAGCAGAGAATTGGATCAGGGAAATCGAGAAGATCTTGGTTGTTTTATATTGTACGGAAGAGAAGAAGGTGACTTATGCGACATTCAAACTTAATGGAGAAGCCTAGAGGTGGTGGGAATCAGTGAGGATGCTGGAGGAGCATCGATTGGTACCAGTGGTGATGACATGGGGCCGTTTTATAGAGGTGTTCTTTGAGTGGTACTTTCCAGCCACTGCCAGAAACACAAAGATGGAGGATTTTATGATCTCGACTTCGGGGTAGCTGAGAGCTCAGCAGTATGCTGCCTGATTCATGGAGTTATCACATTTTGCTCCTTTTATGATACCGGATGAGGCAAGGAAGGCTTGAAAGTTTGAGAGGGCTCTGAAAAAGGAGATCTGAAAGTAGACAGTGATACTGTAGTTTCAGGACTTTGCTACTCTAGTGTATAAAACCACTGTGGTAGAGGAGAGCCTACAGGAGGACTCAAAGGTTCAGATCCCAAAGAAGAGGCCAGCGCCTCCCAGTTATTATTCAGGTGCAAGGCAGGGCACTTGGAAGAAATATAGTGGTGGCAAAGGCCAACGTCGAGAGACTGGTGGCTGTACATTTCAAGGTACCACATCTTCCTTAGCTTGTCCTACTTGTAGCAAGCAGCATGCAGGGAAGTGCCTAATGAGTTTAGGTGTTTACTATCGATGTGGTAAGCTAGGACATCTTATGCGTGATTATGGCATGTCGAGGAGCAATGCACCCCCACAGAAGCCATATAGAGGAGGTACTCAGGCACAACATGGTGGATTTTAGAGGGGTAGAGCCCAGGCAAGGGTGTATTCCCTAACTCCATGCGACACAGAGAACGCTGAAGATGTGGTGACAGGTAATATTTATACGCTTTTGAATAAAAATGTAGTACTATTTGATTTAAGAGCAACGCATTCCTTTATCTCTCAGGGATTCATCAAACTATGTGGGGTCACTGTTAGATGATGAATTAGTAGTGGCTACACTGTCAGGGTCTACAGTCGTATGTAGTAAAGTGATTCAGGATTTCCTTGTAGAGATTTAGGGAAGAGTATTACCAGTCAGCTTAATTTTGTTTGATATGCATGGCTTCGATATCATTATGGGGATGGACTAGCTATCAGCAAATTATGCCACCATCGATTGCCAAAGGAGAGAGGTAGTATTCAGGCCTCTCGAGGAGTAGGAATTCAATTTCATAGGGTCGTGTGCGCGTTCTGTACCATGGATCCTTTTAGTTACTCAGCCTAGGAAGTTGCTTCTGAAGGGATGCCAGGGGTACTTGGCGTTTGCAAAAGAGACGCCGAGAAAAGAACTTAAGTTGGAGGAGATCCCTATAGTAAGTGAGTTCCCAGATGTTTTCTAGAGGACTTGCCAGGATTGCCTCCTGATCGTGAGGTGGAGTTCCCTATAAAGTTGACTTCAGGGATAGTGCTAATATCGAAAGCTCCATATCGAATGGCTCCAGCAGAATTGAGGGAATTGAAGAAGCAGCTACAGGAGCTACTATATAAGGGTTACATCCGACTGAGTGTTTCACCCTGAGAAGCACCGGTACTATTCGTGAAGAAGAAGGATGGGTCAATGAGGATGTGCATCGACTATAGAGAAATCAACAAGGTGACGGTAAAGAATAAATACCCGTTACCCAGAATTAACGATCTGTTTTACTAGCTACATGGCATACAAGTCTTCTCTAAGATCGATCTACGATCCGGGTACCATCAACTAAAGGTGAGATTGGAAGATCTACTGAAGACAGCTTTCCAAACTCGGTATGGCCATTATGAATTTTTAGTTATGCCATTTGGCTTGACAAATGCTCCTGCTGCATTTATGGACTTGATGAACAGGGTGTTCCACGAGTATGTAGATAGGTTCGTGGTGGTGTTCATCGATGACATTATGGTTTATTCAAGGAGCCCAGCAGAGCATGAGAGTCATATGAGGTTGGTTCTTCAGGTACACAGGGAGAAGAAGTTATTTGCTAAATTGAAGAAATGTGAATTCTGGCTGAAACAGGTTGCATTTCTAGGGCATGTAGTGTCCAAGGAAGGAATATAAGTGAATTCAAAGAAGGTAGAGGCAGTAATTGACTGGGCAAGATAGAGGAACGTGCATGAGGTTCAGAGTTTCTTGGGTCTAGTCGGGTATTATCGCCAGTTCATCAAGGGCTTTTTTAAACTGTCAGGTCCTCTAACGCAACTTAGGAGAAAAAATAGCAGGTTTGAGTGGACTGGGAGTGTGAATAGAGTTTTCAGGAGCTAAAGCAACATTTAGTCATTGCTCCAGTATTGATCATTCCGTTAGGAGATGATGGCTACGTGATTTACAGCGATGCATCCCAGAAGGGACTTAGGTGTGTCTTGATGCAATGGGGTAAGGTTATCGCTTATGCTTCTCCCCAACTAAAGGAGTACGAGAAGAACTACCCTATGCATGACTTGAATTTTATAGCTGTAGTTTTTGCATTAAAGATCTGGCGGCACTACCTATATGGTGAAAGGTGCGAGATCTTTATGGATCATAAGAGGCTCAAATGCTTCTTCACCCAGAAGGAGTTAAATACGAGGCAAGGCAGATGGCTTGAGTTGATTAAAGACTATGACTGCACCATTAGTTACCACCCAGGAAAAGCTAATGTGGTAATTGATACATTGTGTAGGAAGTCCGAGGACGCATCGGTCTCAACAATTGTTATCTAACCTCAGATCATGATGGATCTAGATAGGTTGAGAGTGGAGTTGGTGGACAAGGATCCATAGGCATTCATTGCCAGCTTAGTTATTCAGCCATCTTTACAAGAGAGAATCAAAGCAGCTCAGAAGGAAGACACAAAGCTGATAGAGGTTATGGAAGGGGTTCTTAATGGTTTAAATTCAGATTTCAATATCTCAGGTGATGGGATATTGAGATTCCCCTCCAGGATTTGCGTGCCAAATGACACTGACATTAAGAGGGTCATTCTAAAGAAGGCACATCGTTTGCTCTACACAGTACATCAGAGGAGTATGAAAGTGTATAGGGATCTAAGGGAATCTTTTTAGTGGTCTAACATGAAAAGAGAGATCACCTGTTTCGTAGAACATTGCCTGACATGTCAGTACGTTAAGGCAGAGCACCAGAGGCTAGCAGGACCACTTCAGCCACTTGACATTCCCAAGTGGAAGTGAGAGCATATCTCAATGGATTTTGTATTAGGGTTACCTGCAGTGATGCATGGACAAAATGCCATCTGGATTGTAGTGGATCGGCTAATGAAGACTGCACACTTTATTCCTTTCAGAGTCAGCTATTCCATGAATAAGCTGGTAGAACTATATGTGCCGGAGATTGTACAACTCCACGGCATCCCTATTTCTATTGTTTCAAATTGAGACCCACGGTTTACCTCTCGTTTTTGGAAGAGTTTGCAGGATGCTTTGGGATTGCAGCTCACATTCAGTACCTCATTTCACCTGCAGACAGATGGACAATCCGAGAGGACTATTCAAACTTTAGAGGATATGTTGCAGGCGTGTATGCTAGATTTTGGGGATAGTTGGATTCAGTATCTTCCACTCGTGGAGTTCACGTGTAATAACAGTTACCAGGCCAGTATAGAGACGACACCCTATGAGACTTTGTATAGTCGCCAGTGTCGATCTCCGTTGTACTGGAATGACGTAGGCGAACAACAAATTTTGGGACTAAAACTGATTCAGCAGACCTCTGCAAAGGTCGAGCTTATCAGGGAAAGAATCAAAGCAGTGTAGAGTCGATAAAAAAGTTATGTAGATACTCACCGACGGGAGTTAGAGTTCAAGGTAGGAGATATGATATTCCTGAGGATTGCCCCGATGAAAGGGTCGGGGTGATGAGATTTGGGAAGAAGGGGGAGTTAAGCCCTTGGTACATTGGGCCATTTGAGATCTTGGAAAGGATAGGTCCGGTTGCTTATCGAGTGGCGTTACCCCAGCACTATCCAGAGTTCATGACGTGTTTCACGTGTCAATGCTGAGGAAGTATGTGCCAAACCCTTCGCACGTACTAAGTTATGAATCTCTGGAGATCGGAGACGCATTAGCATACGAGGAGGTACTAGTTCAGATTCTGGATCAGAAGGTGCAAAAACTGCCTACTAAGGAGATACTATTAGTGAAAGTATTGTGGCGTAACCACGCAATAGAAGAGGCCTCATGGGAGTTAGAGTTAGAGATACATCAAAAGTATCCTCAGTTATTTAGAGATGTTCAGAGCTAGATAGGTAAGTAGAATGGTAAGTAAGTTGTTTGTGTATATGTTTAATAGAGTAGGTTTTTTCAGGTTTAGGGTATGCATGGTCACCGGGAGAGTTTTGTACAAATATTTTAATGTCTCGAGACATTATGTGTAACCACGGTATTCCTCCGTCATAAGAGAGGGCAGGTAATAAATTTGGGACAGGGTTGCTATATGGGTGGCCGCCGACTCTTCTTAGAGTCAGAGCAGTTCTAGTGCAGAGGAAGTGATAAGAATAGTTAGCAAATTTCGAAGATGAAATTCTTATAAGGAGGGGAGACTGTAGGATCTCAGACCCAAAATATAAAAGAGAAAAAGAAAGGAAAATAAGAGAAAAAGAACTTTTTTGGTAAGGTAGGACCAAAACTGTAGATGGTTTTCTGAGCAGGAGAAAAATTGTCGCCGGTTTTGTGTCAACAAGGCGAGTCAACCACAAAATCGATGATGATTTTGTGGAGACAGGGGAAATCGGCGCCGAATTTCCTCTGGGCCTGCTCACCTATAAGTGAGTTTGAGCTCATTTTTGTTAAAGAATTTCAAATCTCTCTATTCTCTCTACTAGGGTGTAGAGACCCGAAAAATAATAACAATTAAATAATAGAGAGAAAGGAAAATTTGGAAGGAACAAAGTAGGGTTCGTCGACGAGCTTCAATGTCTCGTTGACAAAGAGATACCGAGAGAAGAAAATTTAGACCCTTTGGTTCATCGACAAGCTTATCATCTTCGTCGATGAACTCCCTCCTTTAATTCATCGACGAGTACACATGGCTTGTCGACGAAGCCACGTGGACAACTATCTATATATAGTTGAAAATTGCATTTCAGCAAGAGAAATTCTTCTTTTCTCTGTTTCTCTCTCTAAAATTCGGTCCTCTCACCTTCTCTCTAAGATTTTGGCCCTATTTTTCCCCGATTTGACGATCGGAAGCTACCATGATGATCCCGAGGAGATTATCTATAACTTAGCCAGAGCAGAATTTTGGTTGGAGAAGTTTAGGCACCATCCCAAAATCAGGGTCAGTAGGTTATTTTAGGGATTATATGGTTAGTAAGGTTTTCCGAACCCAGATTTTATGTTGGATGGAAATATATTGGAATCTGAGTTGATTAAATTAGGGTGTTATGATTTCAGGGTTGGGTGTCCGAACACCGCAGGCATAGGTTGAGGAGCCCAGCGGGTGTTTGCTCAAGAACTCAGCTAATGTTGATAAATAGTTAGTAGTTTAAAATTTTATGAATAAAGAAATATGTGGGCATAGGAAAGGTGAATATAGTTATTATTCTAAGTTGGGTTGATGTAATTAGGAAATGTATACATTTCAGGGTTTTGGAGTTTGGTACGCTGCGGGCATAGGAATAAAGTTGGAGTCAGATGTAACATCTCGACCCTTAATACAGACTCAAGTGTCACTCACTCATACAAATTACCTATACCTGTTCAAGATACATAGACAACCCGCCCAAAGCAAGGACATATGGGTGTAACTCATACATAACGGGAATGTAAATGTTGCGGAAAAACATAAACATTCATCGGGATTTCTAATAGACATATACCAGAGTTTACTCTTGTATCCTCAATTATATTTATACAGACTTAGAACAAATCCTAATAATACAATCCCAAAAGGTATTCCAACTAAGTTCAATATACACATAAACCACTTACGTATGCTACAACCAAAAAAAATTCTCCAAGTCCCTCAAGCAACTAAGTCTGACGTCCTAATAGACTTGAAAACAAAGGTTGCATAATGGGGTGAGACACCTCTCAGTAAGGAAGAAAGTGTTATAACAGTGTGTGATCACATATGCACATTTGAATAAAACCCATATATGTATATGTAAAACATTTCTTTACAATACTGCAATATATAAAATTTATTTGCACATTCTAGTATTTAAATCATGCATATGAATATTAGAACAACGACCAGCTTGTCATAACATGTTTTTCCTATTTACCCCATGGCATGGGTTGTGCACTAATATCTCCAACAATGTCCTGTTCGTGTAAGCATTTGTCAAGTATCTAATATATAGTCCGACTGCCCCCATCTGGTTTATTATTTCACCAATGGTTTTATTACTCCTGCTAGCCGACTATCTATGTACCCACACTAATTTACATGTGTGGTTGCACTATACCCTTCCAGCTGAGGAATTCCCTACCATTGGGAGTATCTTTCACCTCCATTAATGAAGTTTTTTCAACTTCTCACATCGGAGTATCTTTCAACCCCATTTACTGGAGTATCGTTCAACCCCTATTTGTAGCAAGTTGTGGTTCCATTTATCATATATACAATTTATAGGAAAATATAGTAACTTGTGCAATTCCATTATTTTCACAAATTCGGATAATCACATCGAGTTCAAATTGGCGTCTATCCACTCGGTTTACCCCTTTTTGTTTCACTGATAACGCTCGGTGTATAACCGGCCTCTGTTTTCCACATTTTCCATATAACAAATTTTGAACTTCAGTTCCCATATCTCATATACATAGCATATCAAATTCATACATATCCATTTCAACATATATCACACGAGTTCAATCCAAAAATCTGCTAAATGATAAAAATCCAATAAACATCATTTAAATGTAAAAGTAAAGGATTCAAGCATCTCCTACTATAGTTTAAATGCAAATAGGTGATTTTCACAAAAATTGGAGATTATACGCCAAAATCCTCATTTTTACCAAAAATCGTAAAAATCGTAAAACCTGCATTTCTACTCGGTAGAATTTAGCAAATAAGTAGTTCAATCATAAATATAAATATAAACTAGCTTTTTAGCGGTTTAGTTTTTTCCAAAAATGCTATTGTAATTAATTTCCCCTTACCTTAAACTCGAAATGAAATTTCATACGATCCAAACCGACAACCCGGGATCCTGAAAACCTAAAACCACAAAACATAACATTACTATAATTCCAACTACTATCCAAATATCCAATCAAATTGAGATCAGATCCTTACCTCGATTTTTGGGAAAACTCGAAAATCCTCAAAGTAACGATCCGATCCGCTAAAGTTGTAAAACTTCTTCTTCTGATCCTCATAGGAACTTTCGTTTTTAGAAACGGATGATGAACAGTGAAGAGTCTTAGAGAGAGAGAGAGAGAGAGAGAGTTTTCGTGGGTTTAAAGAGAGAGAGAGCTTTGAGAAGAAACTTAGCTTCTAAGCAACCAAAATAGATATTTATAGGGCCTTTGACCAAGTCCAACTCGTCGACGAGGTGGCGTCTTCGTCAACGAATCTGCCACATAGCTCGTCGACAAAGCCATCCCTTCGTCGTCGAGCCCAAGTTCCGGATATTTCTCAATCTCGCTTGGTATTTGCTCGTCGACGAGGCTCTGAAGGACTTCGTCGATGAACGTGACTTCTTCGTCGACGAACCTAGCTTATATGGGTTTGGATCTTTACAATCTCCCCTCCTTATAAGAATTTCGTCCTTGAAATTTACTAACAATTGCTAACATAATCTTTTCTTATAATTCCGCTTTACAGAAGAGTCGACCGTCACCTACAAAGTGACTTTGGCCTAAATTCATTACATACCCTCACATATGGCGGAGGAATATCGAGGTTACATAAAAGATACATCGGAAGATTACATCTATAAACAAGACTCTCCCAAATATCATACCATTCAATCTATACCATCTACACTACTATATACCTACGTACTATCAAATAACTGTGGGTACTTCTGGCGTATTTCAGATTCTAATTCTCATGAAGCTTCTTTTACTGCATGGTTACGCCATAATACCTTTATGAGAGGTATTTCCTTAGTCTGTAACTGCTGCACTTTTCGATCCAATATCTGCACTGGTACTTCCTCATACGATAAGGCATTGCTGATCTCTAGAGGTTTGTAACTCAGTATGTGTGATGCATCTAGTACGTACTTCCTCAGTATAGACACGTGAAATACATCATGGACTCTGGATAAAACTGGAGGTAAAGCCACTCGATAAGCAACTGAACCCATCCTTTCAAGGATCTCAAAAGGCCCGATATACCGAGGACTTAGATTCCCCTTCTTCCCGAACCTCATCACCCCTTTCATCGGAGCGATTCTCAGGAATACTATATCTCATACCTCGAATTCCAACTCTCGTCGAGGAGTATCATCATAACTCTTATGTCGACTCTGAGCTACTTTGATTCTTTCCCTAATCAATCCAACCTTTGCAGAGGTCTGCTGAATTAATTCTGGACCCAGTATCTGCCACTCACCTACCTGATCCCAGTACAACGGAGATCAACACCGACGACCATTCAAAGCCTCATAAGGTGTCATCTCTATGCTTGCCTGGTAACTGTTGTTATATGCAAATTCAACAAGCGGTAGATATCGTATCCAACTATCACCGAAATCTAGTACACAAGCCTGCAACATATCCTCTAACGTCTGAATAGCCCTCTCCGACTGTCCATCCATCTGCGAGTGAAAAGACGTACTAAATGTCAGTCGTGATCCCAAGGCACCCTGTAAACTCTTCGAGAAACGAGATGTAAAATGCGGATCTTGATCTAAAACAATAGAAATAGGGACACCATGGAGTTGTACCACCTCCTACACATAAAGTTCTGCTAGCCTATTCAGAGAGTAGCTGACTCTAATTGGAATGAAATGTGCAGTCTTCATCAGCCGATCCACTATAACCCATATGACATTTTGCCCATGCACCTCCGCAGGTAAACCCGTCACAAAATCCATCAAGACATGTTCCTACTTCCACTCAGGGACGTCAAGTGGCTGAAGTGGTCCTGCTGGTTTCTGATGTTCTGCTTTGATCTGCTGACATGTCAGGCACTGTTCTACAAAACGGGCAATCTCTCTTTTCATGTTAGACCACTAGAAATATTCCCTCAAATTTCGATACATTTTCGTACTACTAGGATGCACAGTGTAGAGTGAACGATGTGCCTCCTCCAGAATGACCCGTTTAATCATGACATCATTCGGTACACAAACCCAACCACAAAATCTCAATATCCCATTGCCAGAGATACAAAAATCCTGCTTTAACCCCTTATGAACTTCGTCCATAACCTCAACCAACTTAGGATCCTCCTTCTGTGCCACACAGATCCTCTCTTACAAAGTTGGTTGTACCACCAAGCTAGTAAGGACACCTGATGGTTTCCTTCCACTACCTCCAAACTCAAACTTTCAAGGTCCATATAGATCAAATGCTAAACCTCCATTGCCGATACTAACGCATCAACAGAATTTTGACTTAAAGCATCAGCTACAACATTAGCCCTTCCTGGATGATAGCTAATAATACAGTCGTAGTCCTTAATCAACTCAAACCATCTGCGTTGTCTCATGTTAAGCTCCTTCTGGGTGAAAAAGTATTTAAGACTTTTATGGCCGGTAAAAATCTCACACCTTTCACCGTACAAGTAGTGCCTCCAAATTTTCATTGCAAACACTACCGCTGCTAACTCCATATTATGCGTCAGGTAGTTCTTCTTGTATTCTTTGAGTTGACAAGAAGCGTAAGCAACTACCTTGCCCTGCTGGATTAAAACATAGCTAAGACCCCTTTTCGAAGCATCACTATAAATAACAAAGCCAACCATCACTGGATGGAAGAGTCAGAATTGGAGCAGTGACCAGTCGCCGTTTCAGCTCCTGGAAACTCAGCTCGCACTCATCCGTCCAATCATACCTCACGTTCTTCCACGTGAGTTTCTTCAAAGAGCTTGCTAAACTAGAGAAACCTTCCACAAACCGACGGTAGTAACCTGCAAAACGTAGAAAACTTCTGACTTCTTGAACATTCTTCGGTCTCGCCCAATCCATTACTACTTCAATCTTACACATGTCTGTGGATATACCTTCTTTAGACACCACGTGCCCCAGAAATGCAATCTGTTCCAACCAGAACTCTCACTTGTTCAGTTTAGCATACAACCTCTTATCCCTAAGCATTTGCAATAGTAGCCTCAAATGAACTTCATGCTCTGCAGCACTCCTAAAATACACTAGGATATCATTGATAAATACCACAACGAACTGGTCTAGATATTCGTGGAAGACCCTGTTCATCAAATCCATACAGGCTACAAGTGCATTAGTCAAACCAAAAGGCATAACCATAAATTCAAAATGGCCATACCAAGTTCGAAATGTAGTTTTTGAGACGTCCTCCACTTTCACCTTCAATTGGTGATACACAGACGTAGGTCAATCTTGGAGAAGACTTGCGTGCTCTGAAGTTGATCAAACAAATCATTGATCCTGGGTAGTGGGTATTTATTCTTTACTGTCACTTTGTTAAGCTCTCTATAGTCAATGCATATACTCATCGACCCATCCTTCTTCTTCACAAATAACACTGGTGCTCCCCAAGGAGAAACACTAGGTCGAATGTATCCCTTGTCAAGAAGCTCCTGAAGCTGTTCTTTCAACTCTTTCGATTCGGAAGGAGTCATACGATATGGAGCTTTCAATATCGGTACTGTACCTGGAGCTAACTCAATAGTAAATTCCACTTCACAGTCCGGAGGTAACCCTGACAAGTCCTCTGGAAACACGTCGGGAACTTGCGCACTACAACAATCATCTCCAATTCCCATTCTTCCACTAGCGTGTCTTTCAAAAATGCTAGATACCCTTGGCACCCTTTAAGGAGTAGCCTTCTAACTTGCATAGCAGAAAGGATACGTGGTGTAGAACACACATACTGTCCAAGGAATTGAAATCTCTGCTTTCCTGGCGGTCCAAACAACACCTCCCTCCTGTGGCAATCAATATTTCCATAACTGGAAGACAATCAGTCCATCCCTAAGATGATATCAAAGTCATACATGTCGTATACCACAAGATTAACTAGTAGCACCCTTCCCTGAATTTCAACCGGGAAGTCATGAACTACCTTGCTACACCCAACCATAGATCCAGACGGTGTAGCTACCACTAGTTCATAATCTAACAATTGCACCTCTAATCCACACAATTTAACATAACCTCGGGAAATAAAAGAATGTGTAGCCCTGGAATCAAACAATACAACGGCCTCATGAGAAAGCATGTAAATGATACCTGTGACTACGTCGCTAGCGTTCTCAGCGTCACTAAGAGTCAGAGAATACACCCTAGCCTGGGTCGTACCCCATGCTAACCGCCACGCTGTGTCGGAGCATTCCCTATGTATAGCTACTGTGAGGCTCCATTGTTTCCTTGCATCTCACAGTCTCTCGCCTGGTGCCCTTGCTTACCACACCGCATACAAGCCCCCGTAGACAACCAACACTACCCAAGGTGTCTCCTACCACACAAAGGGCAACGTTGAAAATGTGTAATGTTCTGAGACATACCACCACTGTTATTTTTCCAATTACCCTGCTTTGCCCCAAACGAAGAACTAGGAGGCGCCGGCCTCTTCTTCGGAACCTGGACCTCTGCGTCCTCAAGCAAACACTCCTCTACCATCATGGCTTTATCAACCAACGTAGCAAAGTCTTACAACTGCAGAATCGCCATCTGCCTAGGGATCTCCTTCCTCAGACCCCTCTAAAACTTCCAAGCCTTCTTCACTTGATCCGGTATCACGAATGAAGTAAATCAGGACAGTTCCTAGAATTTGGCAGCATACTATTGCACTCTCAGCGATTGCTGCGTCAGATTCATGAATTCCTCCATCTTCACGTTTCTAACCGTGGCCGAAAAGTAACGTTCAAAGAAGAGCTCTTTGAATCGGGCCCACATCAACGCTATTGGTATAGGTTGGTGCTCTTCCATCTACTTTACAGACACCCACCATCTCTCAGCCTCTCCTGCCAACTTGAACGTGGCAAAAGTGACCTTCTGATTCTTCGTACAGTTCAAGACATCCAGGATCTTCTCAGTCTCCTAGATCCAAATTTCCACATGAACTGGATCTACACTTCCTACAAAAGTCGAAGGCTTCAACCGGATAAATGGAGCATCCCATCTCAGATGTGAGATGGTCCTACCCCCTATTTGTTCGCACCACCTTATCCATAAGCTGCTGTGCGAAATCCCGTAACACACTAGTGGAATCATTACCAACCTCAAGGCCAGCACCCTCACTACTACTGCCTCCTATGTTAGCAGTATAATATCCTTGGGTTCCATCCTGAAAGAAAATTATGAGAATCCATTAGAAGGTAATAGCCTAAGCATCAACTAACACTACCATTCTATAGACTCAGTTCCCTTAAATCCACATCCTGAATATCGATGTACTCCATTAATTTAACATCATCATTCTAACTTAAGTTCTGCCCTTCCACTTGGAAACAACACCATCAATAGATTGCCATGATTTTCTGAACCCTTCAAATAATCTAGAAAAACACAGAAGTCTGCCAATGGATTTCATCTCTAGGTATACAAAACAAAACCCGAGATCGTATCCATGTCCTATACTATGGTATATTCTAAACTACAGGAACTAGAAAATTCTTAATTTTGAACATATCCCTAACCAAGCAGCATGATTTAAATCACACTTCCAACTGGTAAAGGGCTCTGATACCAACTGTAACATCCCGACCCTTAATACGGACCCAGGTGTCACTCACTCAAACAAATTACCTGTACCTATTCAAGATACATAGACAACCCGCCCTAAACAGGTACATACGGGTATAACTCATACATAACGGGAATGTAAATGTTGCGAAAAAACATAAACATTCATCTGAATTTCTAATAGACATATACCAAAGTTTACTGTTGTATCCTCAAATACAATTATACAGACTTAGAACATATCCTAATAATACAACCCCAAAAGATATTCCAACTAAGTTCAATATACACATAAACCACTTACGTATGCTACAACAAAAAACATTTCTCCAAGTCTCTTAAGCAACTAGGACCGATGTCCTGATGGACCTGAAAACAAAGGTTGTATAATGGGGTGAGATACCTCTCAGTAAGGAAGAAAGTGTTACAACAGTGTGTGATCACATATGCACATTTGAATAAAATTCATATATGTATAAGTAAAACATTTCTTTACAATACTGCAATATATAAAATTTATTTGCACATTCTAGTATTTAAATCATGCATATGAATATTAGAACAACGACCAGCTTGTCATAACATGTTTTGCCTATTTTCCCCGTGGCACGGGTTGTGCACTGATATCTCCAACAAGCCCTGTTCGTGCAGGCAGTTGTCAAGTATCTAATATATAGTCCGACTGCCCCCATCTGGTTTATTATTTAACCAGTGGTTTTATTACTCCTTCTAGCCGACTATCTGATTTACATGTGTGGTTGCACTGTACCCTTCCAGTTGAGGAATTCCCTGCCATTGGGAGTATCTTTCACCTCCATTAATGAAGCTTTTTCAACTTCTCACATCGGAGTATCTTTCAACCCCTTTTTGTAGCAAGTTGTGGTTCCATCTATTATATATACAATTTATAGCAAAATATAGTAACCAGTGCAATTTCAATATTTTCACAAATTCAGATAATCACATCGGGTTCAAATCGGCACTTATCCACTTGGTTTACCCCTTTTTGTTTCACTGATAATGCTCGGTGTATAACCGGCCTCTATTTTCCACATTTTTCGTATAACAAATTTGAAACTTCAGTTCCCATATCTCATATACATAGTATATCAAATTCATACATATCCATTTCAACATATATCACACAAGTTCAATCCAAAAATCCTCTAAATGATAAAAATCCAATAAACATCATTTAAATATAAAAGTAAAGGATTCAAGCATCTCCCACTACAGTTTAAATGCAAATAGGTGATTTTCACAAAATTTGGAGATCATACGCCAAAATCCTCATTTTTACCAAAAATCGTAAAAGTCGTAAAATCGGTATTTCTACTCGGTAGAATTTAGAAAATAAGCAGTTCAATCATACATATAAATATAAATTAGCTTTTTAACGGTTTAGTTTTTCCAAAAATGCTGTTGTAATCAATTTCCCTTTACCTTAAAATCAAAACGAAATTTCGTACGAAAACGATCCAAACCGACAACTCGAGATCCTGAAAACCTAAAACCACAAAACATAACCTTACTATAATTCCAACTACTATGCAAATATCCAATCAAAATTGAGATCAGATCCTTACCTCGATTTTTGGGAAAACCCGAAAATCCTCAAAGTAATGATTTGATCCGCTAAAGTTGTAAAACTTCTTCTTTTGATCCTCGTAGGAACTTTCATTTTTAGAAACGGACGACAAATAGCGAAGAGTCTTAGAGAGAGAGAGAGAGAGTTTTCGCTGGTTTAGAGAGAGAGAGAGCTTTGAGAATAAACTTAACTTCTAAGCAACCAAAATGGATATTTATAGGGCTTTTGACCAAGTCCAACTTGTCGATAAGGCGGCGTCTTCATCAACGAATCTGCCACACAGCTCGTCGACGAAGCCATCCCTTCATTGTCAAGCCCAAGTTCCAGATATTTCTCAATCCCGCGCGATATTTGCTCGTCAATGAGGCTCTGAATTTCGTTGATGAGGCTCTGAAGGACTTCGTCGATGAACGTGACTTCTTCGTCGATGAACCCAGCTTATATGAGTTTGGGTCTCTACATTAGATCTCCTAGCGAGTTAGGTAAGGGAAATATATTATGTCAGTTAAATTAGAAATTTTACCAGTAAAGCATAATATATGAATATAAGTCATAGAGTAGGGTTTTGAACTAATTAGAGTAAGAAAATTAAACAGTATTATAGATTAAATTTATTGAGTTTTATTTAATTTGTGTGGCATGAGAAATACTAAAATATTACAGAATTATGTTTATATAGTTTTCACAGAATAATGATATACAACTTATACAATTTTATTTACAAAACTACGACTGTACAAAGTCTTACAGAATTACAGTTTACATGGTTATAGAGAACTACGATATACATTGTTTTATAGAACTATGATTATATAGTATTTTACATAACTATGATTATATAGTGTTTTACAGAACCATGATTATACAGTATTATACAGAACCATGATTATACAGTATTTTACAAAATCGTGATTATATGGTGTTTTACAGAACCATGATATACGGATCATAGAATCATGACATACAAAAATAAAGATTATACAGAATTACAGTTATTATAGCATCATGGTTAATACAAAGAATTACAGAATTATGGTAAAATTGATAAATATTATATAGAAATAGTATTGTATAGTATTAGACCCTAATGGAACAGAGCAATTTACAAAGTACGGTACCGTAACTAGACAGTATAGATAGTGCAACCATACGTCTCAGATAGAGTATGATATTGCCGATTGTGCCACAGGTAGAGTACAAGCTCCCTAGCATCCAGACCAGATGGATCTCGCCTTTCGTCCTATAGATACAGATAAATACAGTTAGACTAGCACTGGTAAGCCAACCAGTGTTTAGTCCTTCCTATGGGCCGCACAACCCTGTCATGAGGGGTTAAATCATGACATACAACCATCTAGGGAAGTTTTCAGGATTATGTACATATATAGTATACATAAAAAACAAAGATACGTAATATAGTTAGAAGTATGATTGAATAGATAACTCAGAAATTATGTATTTTAAATGACATAGGTGTGGGTTATTATACAGATACTTTTGCATGATTTCTCATTCATAGTGTAATTAAATATTATGTTTTGTGTACAAACTCATATGCCACACACTAGTAATAGCATGTTTCTCCTTACCAAGAGGTGCCTCACCCCAGCATTATAAACATTCCAGGTAACCCAAAGAGACGTATAGTGTCGGCTCAAAGATAGAGGGGACAACTGAGTCGACATAGTTCAAGGGTGAGTTTTGGATTGGGTTGTAGAACCCTCAGTATTTTGGGACTTTTGGGAAATGATGTACATGAGTGTATATATCTATAGAGGGAACAGTAGTACTCTGGTATTGTGTATTTTGGGATATGGTTTGGATATTTATGCTTTTCCGTTGTATAGGTAATATACATGGAATGCACAGGTTACCACGACATCCACTCTAGGAAGTGATGATGACAAATATTTATATACAGAATATCTGAGTTATGATATATAGCTTGACAGAAAAAAAAAAAATGGTTAGAAAATTTGGGTCGTTACATAGGGTTTCGAAAATTTTTCACCATAAGACTCTTCCGAGCTCTCCTTTGCTTCCTGATTGTATCTCTCATCCACCGTCTAGCAAATACACGTGTTTTCACCAATTGGAAGTTCTAGGATTTTGCCATTTCGAGCTGTTCAGGTTCATTTTTTCATAAAAAGGTAAGGTAATTTGTTTACATATGTTATTTTCAAAACCTAAACCATTAGAATTGTAGGTTATGCTATTATGTACGATATGACTGCTTATTTGGAAAATTTCACTGGGTGGAATCGCCGCTTTTTGGGTTTTACGATTTTGGTAAAAAATAGGGTTTTGGGATATGACCTCCATTTTTCCTAAGACTCATTTCTTTGTATAAAACCTAAAGTAGGAGGTGCTTGAAACTCTTGTTTTCGATTTAAATTATGTTTTTCAAACCATATGCTATACTAATGTTTTCTAAACCAAATAAGTGTGGCATGAGATGTTAAATGGAAATATAATGAACTGAGAAATATGATTATGGGATATGGGAATTGAAGTTCCAAATTGTTATTAAAAAATGTAGAAAAGAGATGTCAGTTAAATATTGAGAGATGTACATACCAAGGTTAAATCGAGAGTTGTGTGTGCCGGTTTATACCAATGAATGAAAGCGTGAAAAAATGAATGAATGAATGAATTGTGAAAAATATTGGAACTTCTTAAATACTTTATGAATGAAAACAAGTTACTATGTTTTCGATATATATTGTATATATGATATATGAACCGCTTGAGAAAGCTTGTTACCAAGAAAGCATGGTACCGTTGCTAGCATAAGAGATACAATGCAACCACACATTATCCTTATGTGTGGGTATCGAACTAGTCGACTTGGTAAGAAGGGCCACTGGTTGATCACGGACTAGGATGGTGTAGGCCAAGTCAGACTAGAGAGAGTAGCATGACTAGTCTGGTGCTTTGAGGTCAAGATCGGGGCATTATAAACACACAACTCGTACAATGGGGGAAGTAAATGGTGTTGATATGATATTACAAAGATGAGATGAGTTCATTAGGCATATACATGATTTAAAAAGAAAATGGGCAAAGTTACAGCTTTGAATACTGAGTCGAGAGATCGTATGGTGTATGGGTCTGTACCTTACCCCAACCTCAGGGACCTTAGCTTGTATTGAGTCGAATTATCTTATGCAAGAATTATATATATATCTTCTATATTACAGGTTTGTGAATGATTTAAATGTGTAATTGATTTCTATTGAAATAAACTCATGTAGTCACACACTGATGTAATATGATCTACCTTATTGAGAAGTGTCTTATCCCAATATACAAATCTTATTTCAGGTCCTGCAAGAAACCGGTCCTAGACGTCTAAAGGGACTACGGAGCGTAGTGTTTTTGTTAGTTTATGTAAGTCCTTGTATATGTACTGAGCTTTGGCTAGGACATCTTTTGTGGTTTGTAATAGCAGGTTATGTTTTTAGTATGTATGGATGTATGTGAGGAAATAGTTATAAACTTTGGTAAGTTTTATTAGATTATGTATCCATTGTGTATGAATGTGAAGTTTCGTATGAAACACCCGATTTCCTTATTTGGGCAGGTAGTATATGTATGGTGTCAGAGACATGCATGTTATGTACGTATAGTAGTACTTCGGGCCCACCTAGAGGGTTGGGGCGTTACAAGCTAAACCCGTCTAACCCGTTTAATAAACGTGTTGAGTCCAGATTGATTCATTTATAAATGAGTCAACATGTATTAAAATCAAAATCGATTTAAATGCACGGATCACGAATCACCTGTCGAGTTTTAAGTCGTTTTGCCACCCTAAATAAACATGTTGAGTTTGGATTGATTTGTAACGACCCGAATTAAAAATGGAATTTAAATGATAAAAGAAAGGGGAATGGAAACAAAAATAAAGAAGGAAGCTACCAAGCTTCGTCGATGAACACAGGGTTTCGTCGACAAAGGCTTTAAGGATTTCGTCGACGAACACAGGGCCTCGTCGACGAGAAAATACCGAGAGGGGGGTTTTGAGCTGACTGAATTTCGTTGACGAAGACTGGATTTCATCAACGAAATTTATGAAGAACTCGTCGACGAAGGTTAGGCTCGTTGACGAATTCTTCTGTCTATAAATACTAAAAATTCGATTTTTATTTCATTTGAAGCTTCCTCTCCACTCTCTCTCTCTCTCTCTCTCCTCTTCGGCCCTCTCACTCTCTCTCTTCGATTTTGGCTCCGCCAGTCGCCGGATTGAAGATTTGAGGCTACCACGACGCTCCTCGCGAAGTTCTCTAAGAGTTTGCCAGAGCGGATCGTTGGGCAAACGAAGTTGGAAATTATCCCTGGGTTGAGGTAACACTTTTTAAACCAAATTAGACTTTATCGTAGTTATAGAAATTGATGTAAGCATGAAAATACTGATGTTTAATACTGGGAGTTTTGAGTTTTAGGGTATTGATTAGGAAATCATACGGGGGTTAGCCTAGGATATTTTGGGGGCTTTCTCAGTAGTCAGGTAAGGGAATAAACTAAAACAGTTATTTTTCATCCAAGTTATTATTAATTATGAGCACATTTATTTTTAGAAAAATCTATGCTATATTTGTTTATCACAGATGAAATGTATGTTTGGAAAATACAGCTATTATGATTAAAATGTATATGTATGTATGAGATGCCAGAAATGATGATTTTAGAATATGAAGCATGACTTTAAACGGCACATGTGTGACATGAAAATTATTTTATGTGAAGTGAATCATGATATGAATGATTTTACGAGTAAAGCATATTTTTAGGTATTTTGAAAAGACAAGTTATGCTATATTGAGTTTAATGAATATATGATAAATGAGTTATTTTTAGAATGTAATACCTGAAACGATTTCGGCACGAGGCTGTATTTTATGTTATCGACACGAAGCCGTATTTTATGTTATCGGCACGAGACCATATTTTATGTTATTGGCACGAGGCCATATTTTATGTTATCAGCACAAGGCCGTATTTATATTATCGGCACAAGGCCATATTTACGATTTTGGCGCAAGGCCATGTATTTAGGATTTCGGCGCGAGGCCGTATCTATGTTTTCGGCACGAAGCCATAATGATGTTATGTATGTTCATGTATTATATGTTATTACAACCACGATGTTAGTTTAGTTCAGTTCAGGGCTCGGTACCGTAGCTATATGTGTAGATCAGATATCTACGTCATATTAGTACTAACCATCCCACGAGGGGATGGGAGATGGATAGTCGATGTGGCTTTCAGTAAAGTATGGACGTCCACCTGACAGTCCGGACCAGGGTGTGGTGGACCCATCGTACTTACAGACATATTTGATTCGGTAGTGGTAGGCCAGCCATTGTCGGGTCCCGTCTTCGGGCTGCACAACCCATCATGAGGGGTAATACATGACACCAGCTAGCTATTCATCCTGGGTTTATTTTCAGTATTACAGTTATAATGGATGTTTTATGTACGTTATGAGTTATTAGCAAATATGAAAATGTATGATTATTCAGTATGATATGATAAATGTTTTCTCGAATTATGAAACGTACTGTATATGTATAATGGTATTAAATGTTCATGTTGCCACACAGTTGTATTTAGTTTATTTTCCCTTACTAAGAAGTGTCTCACCCCTAACATTAACACGTTTTTCAGGAAACCTAGAGAAATCGGCAGGTCAAGGCCACCGTTGAGTGAGTGAAGCTTCCCTACTATAAGGGTAAGCGTTGAACTAGGATTAGGAGATTTTTGTTGTAAGGTTCTAGTGTCATTTTTGATTTTTTGAAAGATTGTAAATAAATACAGTATTTTAATAATGTAAATAACTCTGATATTATGTTTTATGATTGGATATTCACGATTTTATGTTACTGCTGCTTAGGTTTCCGCTACAATTGACAGGTGTACTCGTTACAAACGGGTTCGGATTGACCACTTTTATTATTATGTTATATTTTATGGAGGGTTGCTACATTTGATTTGTTTATAAATGAGTCAGCATGTATTAAATTCAAATTCGATTTAAATGGACGAATCACAAATTACTTGTCGGGTCGAGTAGTTTTGCAACGTACCCTAAATGTTTACAAGACCCATTGATCCCTTTAAAAGTCCAAGTCTATTCTAAATTCATGTGCTGCAACATGCAATTGTGTGCGTACAGGACCGTATCCTATCCAAGAAAACCTTGACACATGTCATGCACAGTATTAAAAGTACCACAACCAGAAGATCATAAATCATAGTTACCTTTTAATTAGATGCATATAAAAAAATCATATATATATATATATATATATATATTCCACAAAACCCAAAAAGTAAAAATAGTGTTCAAAAAGACCTATATATATTCCACAGAACCCAAAAAATAAAAACAATGTTGAAAAAGACCGTCAAATCAAATAATTAGCTATTAAATTAACAAATTAATTGAACCCCATTTCCATTAATATATAATAAATAATAGCCTAGCTCTTCTTATATTAGTGGGGGAGAGAGGATCGCTAGCAGCTAAGGGTGAGCATAGTTCGGGAAAACCCAAATTAGCCGATTTAATCGATCAAAATTGATCGGTTCAATTCAGGTAAAAAAATCGATTCGGTCGGTTTGGTTGGACTTCACTAAAATTCGGTTAATTGGTTTTCAGTTCAGTGAACAGAAAATATAAATTCGGTTAACCGATTAACCGATTTAACAATTAATTAAATTTCAAACAATTTGTTAGGGATTGGGGAAAAAAGGCGGAGCGAAGGAGCCGAGGAGTCAAGGACGGCAAGGAGGGCTACTAGACTAGGGTAGTAGGGTTTGCTGGTCTGCAGAAAAGTCCTTGCCTTTCCCCTCTCTGTTTCCTTTCTCAGATGATAGTGGAGAGTGGAGACAACAGACTGCTCAAAAGTTTTAGGTTTGGGGCTCCATTAACGTTTCCCAGCTGACATAAAATGGATCCAAACTAGAGATCAGCTTCCAGGGCTTACTAGTTGGTCCAGTTCCACCCTTCTAAAATCTAAACCCACAATTATTGATCTCTTCAACCTCTACTTAGGAGTAATCCTTGCTTCATTAATTTCCAATGAATATTTTTCTTTTCTGTGTTTTCTTTTGCATTTATTAATTTATTTTTGTTTGCAGAGAAGTACTCGACAGAAACTCGAAGATTCAAATCGAGAGCCTCTGTGAGTTATTTTACCCTTGAGAAATTGTTCTTGAGCTTTGCATATTGATTGAGAATTTGGTTTCTAGTCATTTTTTCTTGGCTTTATGCTGTGATTGTGAGGTTAAGAAAGTTTGTCATGCTCGTGTTATTTTTAATAATTTCGGATAAATTCGGTTAATTGAATTATCTAAGCAGGCAATTCGGTCAGATGAGATTCGGTTAACATCTCTTATTCGGTCGGTTCGGTTCGGTTAATGAAAATGATTAACCAAAATATTCAGTTAATTCAGTTAATTAACCGAATTTCACCTAACCGACCTTTTACTCAACCCTACTGGCAGCTAAATGACAAAGAATCTATTTTTTACATTTGATAAGCTCAGCTTTTGCAAAATGAATACTCATCGATCAGCTTTTTGCCAAAAACCTTCGCCTTCCGTAGTGGAGAATTCATTCTCTGTGATGTCATTCATACTTTCATGAAAACCCAACACAGTCACGCGGCAAAACCCACCGTCCACCGAATATTATCATATCTTTATTTTATTTTATTTTTACTCTCTATAAAAAGGGCTTCCTGCTGCCTCCATCGCCTCTGTACAATTCATATCACATATCTTCAAAGTTAATTGATCACCTCATCGCTATAGTGGCCTTTGGCGCCTTTGCCTGATCCAATAGTACCTCCTCTGTTCTTTCATGGCCACAACTACTGGTTTCACCAAAACGAAGATTTTGCTGCTTAGGTATTTATATTCATTACAGTTAAGTTAATTACTGTTATATATATATATATATATATATATATATATATATATATATATATACGCATGGTTGGTATATATATATATATATATATATATATATATATACGCATGGTTGGTGTTGCATGCATGCATCCATGCATGTTTGCTTCGTGCGATCGACATGCATGTATCTTTAATTCTTTTCTTCTCTTTTTCAAGAGATAAATTCAATTGTAACTTAAATTGACTGATTGTATTAGCAAGGAGCTGCATAAGTAATACCTACATAAATATATGCTTTTTCTCTGATTAAAGAATCAAGCGGAGGCGTTTGAGTTGATGGTTCGCCAGCTAAATGACCCAAAGATTACCCATCTTCTTTTTCTTTTCCCCATGTTAATTTATGTATTTCTTCTTTGTCGAAAAAATAACATAGTTTTACAATAAATCGTTTCTCTCTTTTTCAAGGATTTTTTTTTTTTTTTTAAAGATTCTAATTAGGCTATCTATCATGTAACATTCTATACAACTAATATAATTAAAAAATTAAAATTTTTGAATATTACTAATTAAAGTCAAACTATGTTCTTTTGCACGAATATCTAAAAATTAATGATTTGATTGATTAACTAAAATATTTGATGATTAAAAAGACATTAGCTAGGTATACACGGATCTAATGTGATTTTTCTATGTAGAAAAATTATTTAATTTAATCTTAATACATATATATATATATATATATATATATATATATATAACAAAAAATCATATTAGATGCTTTGTATACACCCAGTATATTTAATACTACTTTAGTTAAATTAACTTACATGACTTTTGGAAGCATGAATATCAAACTTTGGATTTAGATTTAGATGAATTTAAACAAATTTCAACACAATTTTATATTATATTTCATTTAAATCTATTACAATTTAAAATCCAAAACCTTTCCAAACATAGGATTAGTAATTTATCTAATTCAAGATCATGATCACCTAGACTATAACAAACAAAATAATTCCTTTTTTTTAAAAAATAATATGTTTTGTAGCATAACGATTCACCTTTCACCAAATCAATTGACCAGCCGAACTCTTTGTTATCACATTAAACAAAAAAAAAAAATGGCAGCATGCATGTACAAATTTTTTTAAAAATAAAATGAGATTAATTATCACCGATTTTGAAATTAATTAAGCTAGTTCGAGAATAAATTTTCAGTTAATTAATTAATTAATGGTTGGGTTTGATTGATATGCATGCACAGGAATTGTAGGGGAGTAGGCAGCAGCCGGAGCGTGAGAGAGCTGGCGGGCGTGGCTCGTCCTCCTCACCATCATCATCGTGAGAATTACAGTGCAGCTGGGACAATAATGAAGAGTAGTGATAATAAGGAAAACAGCATCAGCAGTAGTAATAGTGGTAGCAGTGTGGGAGCATATGGGTGCTGGGTTCCTCATCCTCGAACTGGGATTTACTTCCCCAGAGGGCAGGAACGGGTGATGGAGGATGTGCCCGACGGCGCCGCCTCTCTCCGCGAGACCTACTGGTTTCGGAACATCGACGGTGTTGACAAACCCGACCTACCGGCTACCGTATCATTAACCTCATCTTCTTCATCATGAATGTGCTTCCTCTGCTTCTAGTCCCCATTCTAATTAATTAACTAATTCCTACCGTATCTATCCATACAATTATATATACGGTTATACGCATATAAATAGGTGGGGGAGAGAGAGAGAGAGAGAGAGAGAGAGAGTGGTGCAACTTTATATATATATATATATATATATATATATGTATGTATGTAATAAATAACGGGATGAAGTTGTACGTGGGCATGCAAGGATGTGCATGGCAGTGATTCTGAAGATGATGAGATGTAATTTCATGTAAAATGATTATCAGGAAAATCAATATATATGATCCCATAGTATGAGAAGCTTTATTATGCGTAGATCTGATATATATATTGGGGATGTGATTGTTGCACATGAGGTACGGGTGATGGGATTATACGACGCGGCAACCCCCCGTAGGAAAATGCATGCATGCATGCATGACATGACAGACAGGATCAACCAGAGCAAAGTCCATAAGGAACACAGGGAATCTATATACATGTGAATGCATGTTGTGAAGACAAGCTGGATAATTATACCTTGTAGCAACCTTGGAGCCTAGGGGCTAAGGCCGATGTTTCTTTCAATCACCAACGTGCCACATTGGATATTATGGTACGACACCAAATTTGGGGAATGAAAGTTACCCGCTCATTGACGCACACTTGATAATTTATCGGCGTAATACTTTGAGAGGGAATCAAACTCGTGACCTTGAAGTTTCCAAAGTTACAAGTTCGTCCTTACCACTTGAACTGGGCCGGTTGGGCTTCTCTTTCTTTTTATTAAAAAAAATGGATATGCATGGCAGGGACTATCACCTAGGGTATATTCGAGTTAATTAAGTGTACTCTGTGGGATAATCGTCTCAACTCAAAAATAGCAAGCTTGAAACTCAATTTGAACTTGATTAATTTTAAAATTGTTAAACTATATTACAAGTAATTAAAACTTGAGTTCAATTCAATTATGTTCGATTTGAATATAAATTAAGGACAGATGAGGGATTGAAAGATGTCATGAGTTTGATTTCCCCACCAAATCATCTTTAGATTATTCAATGCTAACTATTTAGTCAATTTACCTCGAATTTGGTAAGGAGATAAGGGTCTGAAGGGTCCCGACCACCCTAGTTTCCCAGTCATCAAAAAACTATATTGCATACATGTATAAAATATATATTAATGGATTACAATCAAAAGGCAAGCCAACATGGCCCCTTAAAAAGTTTTAACCATAGAACATACATCATAAGCCCATTAACATCCAAGGCATACTCTCAAATTTACAAGGTCTAGTAAAGCTCATAAATTTTGTGTCTAGATTGTCTTCACCAAGCTATATGAATCTATTCCTTTGCCTTCAAACTTCTTTTTATTTATGAAATTCCATAAGAGGTGGACAGTAGTAGCCACACAAATCTTTTTACCATTTGAGATTATAGTTGTGTATTTTGCTTCCTTGTGCAGCCATTTTAGAGTTGCTTTTAATGTAGACATACTCCTTGTTATCCCCAGCCAAGATCTGATAGTGTCCCACACTTGTTTGGTTATCCTGCATTTAAAGAATAAGTGGCCTAAAGTTTCCATTTCAGCTCTGCAGTATACACAATTTTTATCTACACCATCCCCTTCCAATTTATCAAGTGTGAACAACTTCCCTTTTATACCCAACCACAAGGTAAAAGCATGTTTAGGTAAACTCCCACACTTCCATATCTCCTTATGCCATGGGACTCTGTAGCCCTTTATTCTCCAGAAATTGTAGATTTCTGAAGTGGAGATTTGCCCCTCAACTACCCATTTGGCCCATAGGGTATCCTTCTTTTTCATGAATATTCCACAGGGCCCTTGATAAAAAAAGCCTAGGCCTCCTTCTGTTTTCAGTAGACATATCTCCTTCTAGGCCACCGATGGCTTTTTCCTTCCTCCCCACATAAAGTTTCTACAAAGCTTAACCACATGCTCCAACACTGAGATAGGAATAAGGAAGATAGCAAGCCAAAAGCTTTCAACTCCTTGTATAACAGAATTTATCAGCTCCAACTTACCAGCATATGAAATGGTATGTCCAGGTCATCCATTAAATAAACTAGAGATTCTGCTTATCAAAGGAGAATAGTGCATCTTGTTCAATCTAGACGCCACCAAAGGGATCCCCAAATACTTGAAGGGAAATTCACCATCTTGAAACCCTATAATACTTCTAATATCCTACAAGTCTTGAGCTTTTATACTAGCAAACAGTAAGTTAGATTTCTGATTATTAGCAGATAGGCCAGACCTGGTTGAAAACTTTTCCAAGCAGCTCATTAGTAGTCTAACATACCTGAGATCTCCTTTTGAAAAAAGGATCAAATCATCTACAAAAACAAAATGAGTGATCTTCAGTTGATCACATTTAGGATGATATCTGAACTCTGAATTTTCCTCAAGTGTTAATAGCAGTCTTGATAAGTATTCCATACAAATCACATATAACGAGGGAGATAAAGGGTCTCCTTATCTGAGACATTTTCTTCCTTTGAAAAAACCATGAAATGCTCCATTTATAGAAAGAGAATATGAAGTGGTTGTCACACATTCCATAATCCAACTTATCATTGTTGATGGGAAATTAAGAAGCACAAGCATTTCTTTCAGAAATTTCCAAGATAAGGAATCATAAGCTTTTTTTAGATTAATCTTCATCATGCATCTAAGAGGTATTCTTTTTCCCAAAATATGTGTATAACCATCAAAACTCTTAACTTTTTGTGTCCGATGTCAATTTTAATGCTGACAAAGCACTTGGATCTAATGTGTGCGCCTAGTACTTGAACAAGTTTATGATTCATATCCCACATATGGAATAGGATTAATGGAAGCCTAGAGGAAACTTAAAGCTCACATCATCCGGCATTTTCCATGCACAAGAGCAAAAGAAGAAGGAGGTATTTATGTTTATAGTAAATGCATTTAATTATTTCATCTGTAATTATAATGGTCTGTAATAACTGCATCATGCATCATAGGTTTATGCTCAAAGAGGTCTTAGAATGACCATAGGGACCATCACCCCTCCAACTTAGATGTCATATGCTTATTCACACGGGGTTGATGAAGCATAGAGACCAAATCGGGCTTAAATGCACACTTTTAAATGGTCTCGATTGAACGAAGCCTTGGAAGTATAAATCTATCGGTCGACCGAATAGGTTAGATCTAGAGGTCAACAGTTTGACCATGCCTCAGCCGATCGAACATGCATGTTTAAGAAGACTTCATTTGAGCTTCTGAGTATTGCATTATCATTGCAATATCTTAAGAAGTTCTTGTTTGATTTTGGTTGCTGAAAATATTTTCAAATCATTTTCACATATCTCGGTTGTTTCATTTTGAGAAAAAAAATCTTGGAGAGATATTTGTTTATGTTCTAAATATCTTTATTGCAATTTTCCTTGAGTAATATTATCTTTTGAACACAAAGATCAAATCCTTTTTGCAAGCAAAATCTATATATCTCTTAAGCTTTATACGTTGAGAAAAATCATCTATTGAGATATCTGAAGTGTGGCTAATATCTTTGTTTGACCATTGTGATTGAATATATTGTGTGATACAAAGATCATATTATTTGCACTCCCACGCACTGATTGCAATGTTTGTATAAATATTTGAGAGTAGACATCTAAGACCAAATTGAGCTTACTTCATTATATCATTTGGTGGTGTATGTGATTGCTTAGATTGGGTACACATCTGCTTTATATGAAAGCATAATCACTATACCATTTTCATTATTGAGAACATATTGTTGTGTTTCCAGGCATTGCCTAAGGGAGCGGTAGTCCAATCAGGTAAGGATTGGTTGTAAAGGTTGAGGTCAGCCCTGTGCTAATTGACCTGGTTTGTCTAGGTGCTACTCCACCCGTTTAAGTGAGCATCATAGTGGTAATCCTTCTGCTTGTTAACCAAGGCGAGGACGTAGGCAATTAACCGAACTTTGATAACATTTTTGAGTGTCACTTCTCTTTACTGCTTTCTAGTGCATGCGTAGTTAATTAAATTGCGTTATTTAATTTATGGTGCATATCATAATTGATTTACTTTACTTGCACTAAATTGTCCATAAGATTGTGAATATACAGCTGTTAGGATACCTAGGGCTTTAATTTTAAGAGTACCAATTCACCCCCCCTCTTGGGATCACGGTAAAGCTAAAAATTGATATCAGAGCCACGTAGCATAGACTAGTAGTTATTTTGCAAAAAATCTTATATGGCTCATAGCTCCGTGACCCCTTTCCCTGAGGGACCATCTTCCACACTACCTACAGTTTTCAGTGGTGTTAATTACACCTTCTGGGAATAGAGGATGCGCATTTACCTCCAAAATATAGATTAGAAGGTGTGGAGGATCGTCTTTAAGGGAAATTATGTTCCTATGAAAACAAAGGGTGCAACTAGAGTTCCTAAAACTAAGAAAGAATATGATGATGATGATACGAAAGCTGTTAGTTTAAATGCTACTACTATGAACATTCTGTATTGTAGTCTTGATGTAAATGAATTTAATAGAATAATGGCATGTTCTACTATAAAAGAAATCTGGGATAAGTTAGAAATCACATATAAGGGTACCAGGGATGTGAAAAATAGTAGGATAGATATGTTGACCAGTGAGTATGAGGCCTTTAGGATGAATGTAGGTGAGTCCATTCAAAACATGTACACTAGATTCACACACATTATAAACTCACTGCATGCATTAGGTAAGACCTATCCCACATATAAGATGATTAGGAAGATCCTTAGAGGTTTGCCTCCTATTTGGGAAGCTAAGGTTACGACCATTGCTGAGGGTAGAGACCTTAAGACCATGACTCTAAATGAATTGATAGGTTCCCTAATCACCTATAAATTAGCCCAAAATGAGAGACTCAGTGAATATAATAAGGCAAAGAAAGTGACTGCATTGAAAACCTCCACTAACACATCTAGTGAATGCAGCAAACCTAGCACCGATGATGATATAGTCTTGCTAACTAGAAAATTTAGTAGATTCTTCAAAAAGAATAGAAAGTCATACAAAGGATATAGGGAGTCTGCATCTGAGAAGGGGGAGTCTAGCAAAAGAAAACAAAAATCAAATGCTTCCACATGTTACAATTGCAACAAAGTTGGACACATCAAGCCAAACTACCCACTACTGAAAAAGGAGGCTAAGAAAAAGAAGAAAGCCATGAAGGCAGGCACCTCATGGGATAAATTAAGCAACAGTGACTCGGAATTAGACCATAGTGACTCAGAGGTTGTTAATCTGTGCTTAATGGCACACGGTGATGAGGTATCATCCTCTTGTTCATTATTTTCATATTATTCATCTAATGATTATGATTCTGATTACATGCCTACGTTTAGAGAATTATAATGTGAATAAATTCGTGTATTTAAACTGTTGAGTAAAATGACCAAAGAAAATGATGATTTGAAAAGAAATGTGAAAATTGTTCAAAATTGTTTAGTATTGAAAAAACCTCTCATGCTTCTATTTTGAAAAAAAAAAAAAAAGATGTGACTATTGCTGAACTTTAGAGGAAATTTGAGGATAGCTCCAAAATTATTTTTAAATTCACCTAGGGCAAATGTAATTTTGAAAAACTACTTGTTGCCCAAAGAAATTCCTTAAGTAAAGAGGGTCTAGGTTTTAATGGCGTTGAAAATGTTAGACGACCTAATCTTTACTTGGGACATTTCACACGTGAATCAAAATTTCAGGTCCCTCCTAAAGATCCTAAGTGTAGAATGAAATGTTTTAAATGTAAACAAATTAGGCATATTCAGTTTGATTGTCCACTTAGGAATAAGCATGCGAAAATTAGAAAAGTATGGGTAGTTAAGGGTGATCCAGTTACTAAGCCCCGTGGATCTAACAAAATTTGGGGACCAGCATCAATTACTTAATCTATTTTGCAGGTATGTTTAAGATCGTCCTCCGCCAAGGACATGTGGTACCTGGATAGTGGGCGCTCACGGCACATGACCGGCGACAAGGGAAAGTTCGTGTCAATCATTCCTAAGGATGGAGGATATGTGACATTTGGCAACAATGCAAAAGGACGCATCATCGGCATAGGTAAGGTTGGTAAGGATCCTTCCCTTATTATTGATAATGTTTTATTAGTTGATGGGCTGAAGCATAATTTACTGAGCATAAGTCAATTGTGTAATAAAGGATATAAGATATCATTTGAAAATGATAAATGCATAGTTGAAAATAAATTAGATCACAAAGTGCCTTTTACTGCGAATGAAAATTTTTATACTACCACTTTTAATAACTTAGGTTCACAACAAGTAACTTGTTTTTCTACAATAAATGAAACTAGTTGGTTATGGCATAGGCGATTAGGACACGTTAGTATGGACTTATTATCAAAACTCGTAAGAAAAGAATTAGTAAAAGGCTTGCCTAAAATGTCATTTGTAAAAGATAAAATTTGTGATGCATGTCAAATGGGTAAGCAAACAAAATCTAGTTTTAAGAAAAAGAAATTCATATCCACCACTAGACCACTTGAAATGCTTTACTTGGATTTGTTTAGTCCTAATTCTGTGCAAAGTCTTGGTGGCAAATCATATGTTTTTGTCATTGTTGATGACTTTTCTAGATTTACATGGGTATTATTTCTTTCACATAAAAATTAATCATGTGAACAGTTTACCAAGCTTTGTAGGAGAATTCAAAATGAAAAAGGTTATAAGATAACTCATATAAGAAGTAATAGAGGCACTGAATTTAAGAATGAAGGCATAGAAAATTATTGTGACCTAGAGGACATATCACATAACTTCTCTGCACCTAGGACCTCTCAACAAAACGGTGTGATAGAAAGAAAGAATGGGTCATTACAAGAAATGGGTAGAACTATGCTGAATGAACATAACTTACCTAAATATTTTTAGGCCGAGACCATAAATACTACTTGTTATGTCATGAATAGGGTGTTGATTAGACTATCAATTAATAAAACCCCTTATGAATTATGGAACAACCATGAACTTAATATTTCTTATTTTCTTGTTTTTGGTTGTAAATGCTTTGTACTTAGGGATAATGAATATTTAGGAAAATTTGACTCTAAATCTGATAAAAGCATCTTCTTAGGCTATGCTCTTAATAGTAAAGCATATAGGGTTTTCAATAAAAGAACATTGACTGTCATTGAATCTATCCATGTTATGTTTGACGAATCTAATCCATTTTCTAAGAAAGATGATGAAGATGATATTGATATTAGAAAATTCTTAGATAAATTGTCCATTGAAAACAATGCAAGTGAAAATTCAGAAGTAAATGATAAATCATCTGAAGATAATGATAATGTAAATGAAATTCAGGAGTTTCCTAGAGATTGAAAATTTATTATGAATCATCCTATAGAGCAAATCATAGGTGAATCATCCCGTGGTGTAGCCACAAGATCCTCCTTGAAGAACCTAGTGAGTCATTCGGCCTTTTTTGTCCCAAGAAGAACCTAAAAGTATTAAAGAAGTTATAGAAGATGAGTCTTGTGTGATGTCCATGCAAGAACAACTTAATCAATTTGCAAGAAGCAAAGTGTGGACCCTAGTTCCTAGACCTAATGATCATACAATTATTGGAACCAAATGGGTATATAGAAATAAGAAAGATAAGAATGGAGTAGTAACTAGAAATAAGGCTAGACTACTTGCCTAAGGTTATAATCAGGAGGAGGGGATCGACTTTGATGAAACATATGCTCCTGTTGCTAGGTTAGAAGTCATTCGTATGCTACTTGATGTCGCTTTTAAAGATTTAAATTGTTTTAAATGGATGTTAAAAGCACTTTCTAAATGGCTATATTAATGAGAAGGTATATGTAGAACAACCACTCGGTTTTGAAAATCATAAATATCTAGATCAAGTTTACCGGTTGTTCAAGGCCTTGTATGGATTGAAACAAGCTTGGTATGAGAGGGTTAGTGGTTTTCTACTAGAAAATGAGTTTACTTGTGGCAAGATTGACACTACACTATTCATCAAATCCAAAAATGATTATATGCTCCTTGTTCAAATTTATGTGGATGATATCATTTTTGGAGCAACTAATGATGGGTTGTGTACTGAGTTTGCCAAATGCATGCAAAGTAAATTTGAAATGAGCATGATGGGTGAACTTAGTTTCTTCTTAGGGCTGCAAATTAAACAAGTTGAATATGGAACTTTCATATGCCAATCTAAATATGTCAGGGACTTGCTAAAGAAATTTAATATGGAAGATTGTAAAATTCTTGGTACCCCCATGAGTTCTTCCATTAGACTTGACAAAGATGATTAAGGGATCCCTGTTGACATAAAATTATATCGTGGCATGATTGGGAGTCTTCTATATCTCACTGCTAGTAGGCCTGATATTATGTTTAGTGTGTGCATGTGTGCTGGGTTTCATGCTGCTCCTAAGGAATCTCATCTATTAGCTGTTAAACGAATCCTTAGGTATCTAAGTGGAACTATAAAGTTAGGCTTATGGTACCCTAAGCATACTACCTTTAAGATTATAAGTTATACTGATGCTGACTTTGGCGGTAGTAAGGTTAATAGAAAGAGTACCAATGACACTTGTCACTATTTAGGACAATCTCTCGTTTCTTGGTTTTCCAAGAAACAAAACTCAATTGCCTTGTCCATAGCCAAAGCAGAATATATTGCAGCTGGAAGTTGTTGTGCTCAAACTCTTTATATGAAATAACAACTTATGGATTTTAGGTTGCACTATGATACAATACTGATTAAATATGATAATATTAGTGCAATCAACATCTCTAAAAATTCTATCTCACATTCACGAACTAAACACATTGAAATCAGACATTACTTCCTTCGTGATCATGTGTAGAAAGGGGATGTGGCTCTTGAGTTTGTATGCACTAATGAACATTGGGCAGACATCTTCACTAAACCACTTCCCAAAGATAGGTTTATACAAATTAGACGTGAATTAGGGCTCATGCATAGTAGAAATGCTTCCAAAATATTTGATAGTTTGCATAAATTCAGGGAGAGCTTTCAAATAAATTTTACAAGTCTAACAACTAATATAACTGTTGATATCTTGTATTGGCTTAGACTTTGTGAAACTTGATTATTGTTTGCAATACATAATTCTCATATATGCTGCATGATGATGATGGTACTTATGTTTTATTGTATTGATCATACTGGAACTATTTGAGTTGTGTAGTTGTGGATAAATTGTTAGGTTTTATAAACTCAAAATAGGTCATTTTTATACAGGATTTGTTTTGGAATGTCCTACTTACAAACGGCATGCTGCTGAAATTTTTCAAAACTTTCCAAAATTATTGTGTTTAAAAATGATTTTTACTCATTACCTAAAGCTATAGTTTTTATGGCCCTTTTTGCTATTGCCAAAAGGAGGAAATGAAGAGGCAAAAAAAAAAATTGGGTTGAAATTGGATTGCACTTAATGCATATTGTTAGGAGGAGTCATTTAAGGCTATACCCATATTTTTTGCATGATATATTTGTCATCATCAAAAAGGAGGAGAATGTTGACCCTACAGGTCACACCCGGTTTTGATAATAACACATACTTGTTGCATTTTATGGATGTTTGAGGATATGTGCAGGTATACTGTTGGCAGGTCAAAATGATGTCACAAGGAGTAGAAGTTGAAGGCCCTGAAGATTAGCATCAAATTAGCAAACTTGATTAGTGATATTTCTCTAAATTCCAAAATCTCTCTCATTCACTTCCAAGTATCTTACAATCATACTTACCTTGCCATATTACCAAAAATTCATTTGTAAGTTTGAATTGAGTGTTCTTGTCCTATAGGTTTGCTCTCTAAAATTTGTGATTGTTTGATATTATTTTGAGAACAAGACCTCAAGTTTTCTTAGGAGGCTTTATTGATAAGTCTTTCCTAAGAAGACTTCATTTGAGATTCTGAGTGTTGCACTATCATTGCAATATCTTAAGAAGTTCTTATTCGATTTTAGCTGCTAAAAATATTTTCAAATCATTTTCAAATATCTTGGTTGTTTCATTTTGAGAAAAATTCTTGAAGAGATATTTGTTTATGTTCTAAAGGTCTTTGTTGTAATTTTCCTTGAGTAATATTATATTTTGAATACAAAGATCAAATCCTTTTTGCAAGCAAAATCTATATATCACTTGAACTTTATATGTTGAGAAAAATCATCTGTTGAGATATTTGAAGTGTGGCTAATATCTTTGTTTGAGCATTGTGATTGAATATATTGTGTGATACAAAGATCATATTATTTGCACTCTCACATACTGATTGCAATGCTTGTATAAATATTTGAGAGTAGACATCTAAGACCACATTAACTTTATTTCATTATATCATTTGGTGGTGTATGTGATTGCTTAGATTGGGTACACATCTGCTTTACATTAAAGCATAATCATTGTACCATTTTCATTATTGAGAACATACTGTTGTGTTTCCAAGCATCGCCTGAGGGGGCGGTAATCCAATTCGGTAAGGATTGGTTATAAAGGTTGAGGTCAGTCCTGTGCTAATTGGCCTGGTTTGTTTAGGTGCCGCTCCACCCGTTTAAGTGAGCATTATAGTGGTAATCATTGTGCTTGTTAGGCAAGGTGGGGACGTAGGCAATTGGCCGAACCTCGATAACATTTCTGCGTGTCACTTCTCTTTACTGTTTTCTGGTGCATGCATAGTTAATTAAATTGCGTTATTTAATTTCTGGTGCATATCATAATTGATTTACTTTACTTGTGCTAGATTGTCCATAAGGTTATGAATATACTGCTGTTAGGATACCGACTTAGGGTTTTAATTTTATAAGTACCAATTCACCCTCCCCTCTTGGGATCACGGTAAAGCTAACAGTGTGTATCGTCCACGGTCAACCGAAGCTGAGATGTGACTTTCTCCATCTTCCTCAGCCGATCGAACTGTTAGTTCAAATTGACCTCAGTTGACCAAAGCTCAATCTTGGCAAATCAAACCACTTACTGGGCGACTGAACCTACAAAGACTCGGGAAATCGATTGGCTCAGTCGACCAACCTTTGACCATGGTCAATCAAACTAGAAAAATGGTTGTAAGCTTTTGTGAGTGTTCGAGCAACCGACCCTAAGCGTCAGGGGACCAATCCTCTAAGGTTGTCCAATTTTTTACCGCAATTAACTGAGGTGAAATTTAATTAAACTCATTAATCTTTCTCGAAAAAGACCTTCGTGTCCCCAACGATTATTTTTTCATGAATATTTATAAATATTCTCTCATTTGTCTTAATTAGGTAGAGATTAAGAAAAATCATTAAGAAAAATTCTCTGAAAATTTTTTATACTTATACTCTTCTTCTTTTTACCTAAATTCTTTCAATCTTTCAAAGCATACTACTCATTCTCCTTACATTGATTTGAAAAACTATTTTTTGAGGAGAATCAAATGTTATAGTCCTTGGTTGCAAACTAATTGCAACTTGAGAAGGAGTTTGATTTCTTATTGATTGTACACATTTTCATACATCTCTCTTGAAGCTTATTACTCTCTCTTATACTTGCATTGATAGACATTGATTTTTGAGAGTAAGCTAAAGTTTTCCCACTATATTTTCATTCATAAATATTGTTTAGGAAAACTCTATATTTGCTTTTGAGTCTTGGCATCATTATTTCCAGATTCAAAGGCTTACTTGTACTATTTGATAAAATATATTTTTGCAAGCTTGATCCTAATCTCTATTGTGCTTAATACTGAAAATATATTTGTTGAGATATCTTATTAGGGTTTCAACGTTCCTTTGATTGTTCATATATTTTAATATTATATTAACTCAAAGAACTCACTTACTCACACATTTACATATAGATACACATATTGTTGTGAGTTGATATACTGATTAAACATAATCTCACTTGAGCATAAATCTCTATCATTTGTGAGTGCATTGATTACATTGTGTTTATTGTGGTACATATCTGCTTAGTGTAAGAAGCATCTGTTTGTACACAAAAATTATTTGATTATTTGTTGTATTCCCAATGGATGGTCAGAAGAGGGAGACTAGCCCTGTGAATAGTCCCGAATTGCTCAGACTCGGTTAGGTGAGCTCCAGACTGGTTCAAGCCCAGTTAGGAGAACTAGGTGCACCATCGTGTATGGTGTTGTAATCGATGTCGCTCCACCTACAAGTGAGCTTTAGTGGAATCCTCGAACTTGCAAGCTAGAAGCGGGAATGTAGGCAGTATTGGTCGAATGCCAATAACATATTGTGTGTCACTTTCTCTTTCCCTTATCTCTTTACTTTTGGTATATGTATGCTTGCACTTAAATTATTGTAAATGTTTTATTTGGTTTGAATTTGTGCATACATATCTACTTGGGAAATACTGAGTTTGCTATAACTGTTATAACTTCTACTCAGTGTTAAATTATTGGATGATTAGTATTTGCACAGACAGACTCTAGGTTGTGAAATACTGCTTGTGATTACAACTTAACCTAGGAAGAATTTTAAATCCCCAATTCACCCCTCTCTTGGGATTACACCAATTCCAACAAAAACCATCGATTTCATACATATATTACATTTATAAAATACCATATGATGTTCCTGTATCCATATACTCAATTTTAAACAGTTCCATTTCCAAATTAAACTGATATAATATAATCCCCATACCCACACTCAACTTCAATCGGTTGGATTTTGAAATACAACTAGTATAATGTTTCTAGTATCATAAACTCTAGTTTAATCGGTTCAAATTGAACAAAAACTAACATAATTTATTCCCCTTACCTATTCTTGAAAATATGCCTTAAAAATTCGAAAGATGGAAACCCTAACTTTTTGAAACCGCTGCGGGAACTAATCCGGCAAGCCAAGAATGGAGAGATAGTCGTTTGGAGAGTGAGAGTGGATCTCGGGTAGCCTAGGAAGGGAGAGAGACACGCAGGAGAGAGAGAGAGAGAGAGAGAGAGAGAGAGAGAGAGAGAGAGAGAGAGAGAGAGAGAGAGAGAGGAAATGAGTCTTTTCTAAAAAAAAATGAGCTTAAACCTACTTATAGGCAAGCTGGCCCGCACGACTCGTCGACGATATTCTGAGAATTCCTCAAACTATAGACGGTTTGGCCCTGCAACCCTTTATAAACGCTCTCAGTAGTTTAAACCGTCGATGATTTTCTGAGATGGCCTCAAATCGTCGACGGTTTGGTGCTGAACCAAACCATATCCATTCTTTTTCTTGCTTTTCCTTCCCTTTTATTTATTTTCCTTTATTTCCTTTGTTTGGGTTTCTACAAGGTTTCTCTTTGTCAATCGACACTTCATCATCAGGGCATTAAACATTTGCTCCGGCCATAGCCACTACATCATACAAGTCTTTTATGTCCAACTGATCAGAATCTAAAGCAACTTCATCTCCCTATCTGATTATTTTGCCTTCTATATCAGACTGCATTTCATTACCTCTTAGAGTCCTTCCATCAGCATCCTTCCCACAGCCCTCCTCTCCTTTATTCTCTAACCCACTGGTGTGACACCCCAATTTTCATACCATTTTTTTCCATATATCAATAATACATACATCACATATCGGTCACATCAACCATGATACCACAATTCATAAACCGATCCGAAAGTGGGTACCGAGTATACAATCATACTCGCACACAACCCTAATAGCAGAAGTCATTTCATATATACATACATACCACAGCGAATACACATACCAGAGTACTACTATCCATATATACAAGTCTAATACAAAACCACTATAGGAAGTTAAACCTCCCTAACTCAAAATACTCACCCTGACTACTCAGGGTATCTACTCCCCTCTACCTCGGAGCTCTATCACTGGGTCTATCTCTGTTTCCTGAAATATTTAAATGATTGGGTGAGACACATCTCACTAAGACGGAATAAATTATCTATAGTGTGTGGTAATATGAGATTCATTACATCATAACAAACATTCAATTTAGTAATAATATCTTCTAAGAAAATATACCATTTCCATAATCATAATCATATAGATATACAACACAAGCTTTTATAAGCTTTTACTTTCATTTCAAAAACCATTCCTTCGTAACCCAGGTCTACTGACGAAATTCCTGAGAATAAAGAAGTTTATCCGCCCATACAAGTAGCTTCTTTCTACCCTAATATTGTTTGCAACCTAACCCGATTAACTCGGGTTCAGTTACAAATGATACTTATCAGAGCACTCACCTTACTCAGTAAGTCCTCAGGTGGTGTATTTTACTTTGCTTTAATTATTTATTAACTCACGCTATTTCATTTCTCATTTCATTCTCGTTTCCATTCTCATTTCATTTCTATTTCCATTTCCTTATCTAGCTCATGAGTGTCACCACAACCGATACATCCGTGTCTATACTCATGGTTGCCCTAAGGATATTCGTTATGCCATGCTTCACTCTATGGTCGAGGTTTCACTCCACATTCTACGCCATGCTTCCCCCCATGGTCGAGATTGGGTGGCCCAAAGGTTGGATCTAACCGCGGTTGGCCGACCCAGTTAGATCAAAATTTCATATCATATATCCTGTATTTGTAGTACGACTGGCCAACCAATAGCCCTAATCCGGACTCAGAGGAGCACAACAACTCTACTATACAGCTCAGTCGACTGTCACACCACACGCTGCATGAGCCTGTGTGGTTGCACTAACACCACTAGCAATGATATCGTGCTCTCAATATCATAACCCATCATTAGGGTTTCCATATCCATCCATCAGGGTTATCGCTGTCATATACCAACAGTCATTATATGGTATTGGCATTTCATCAATCACATGTCTGTATTCCTATATCAGAATTTCACATTACAATTCTCACAATTCAGTATTCATATTGTAGAATTTTACATTGTAATATTTACATTTCGCATTTTCACATTTCTCAAAATTATATTTCTCATATTCACATTTCTCATTTTCATATTGCAGAATTAACGGTACAATATTCACATTTCTCATATTCGCATTTCAATATCAGTATTGCAGAATTTTACATTGTAATATTCACATTTCTCACATTCACATTTCAATATTAGTATACTCAACACATTTCATCATTTCAATGATTCTTCCCCAATTCATAATTCAATTCATCTCATACTATCATATACATATCTCATTTCACAATTATTCAATATTTCTCAAGATGCATTTTCATATTTCACATTTCTCATTTCTCAGAAGATATACATTTTTAGTACATTTCACTTTCATCATTTTTCCCCATTTCAAATCTCATATCGTATTTCACATTTCATAACCTCATAATTTCAATTCATATTTTCAGGGTAAATCATTTAACCCAGTATAAACATTTCTCAATATAAATCATATGCCACATAAATTTCATTTGATATTTATATCATAATAAATTTCAGGTAAAATATCATAATTTCATTTTCATATAATAACACAACTAGTATTTCACAAAATCAACTGCTATAATTTATTCCTCTTACCTGACTTACTGAGAGGTCCACTAACACCCTAAATTTGCCGCTCCTCGGCATTCCCAACTCAAAAGCCTAAAAATCACATTTTTACCAAAACAGTCAACTAATTTCCCACAACAATTTTAGTATAACATCTTCCAGATTTCAAATACTACAAACAAACCATAATACCCTAAAATCTTTTACTTACCTTAATTTTGGGATGATGCCCCAAAACTCCAAACTGAAAATTTACTCCGCCTATGTTGTAGAGAATTTTCCCAAGAACCTTGTGGCGGTTCTCGATCATCAATCTAAGCTTTAACAAAGCCAGAAACAAAGAGAGAATGAGAGGGGACCATGGTTCTAGAGAGAGAGAGAGAGAGAGAGAGAAATCGTGCGCTGAAAATGAGGGTTTCCAACCTTTATAACCTAGCGTTCGTCGACGAATTCAAGTGGTTCGTCGACGAACCCATGAAGGCACTTCATCGACAAGGGGTCTATTTCGTCGACAGATCTGAAATTCCTGAAATCCCCCAAACTCTTGATAATCTCTCGTCGACGAGACACGTGTACCTTGTCGCTGAAATCTATGGGACATTCGTCGACGAAGACCCTGGGTTCATCGATGAAGCCCTATTTTCTCCTTTTTAAAATTCCTTTTTTTCTTTCTCTTTCATTTCTTTTATTATTTTATTTTTTGGGTCTCTACAACTGGTCTATGAGATAACCATTTCTTCCAACAGCTTTCTGTTTAGCCTTAACAGACTCCCCATCTTCTTCACACCAAGCTGATTACAACATATATCCTCCTTACTCAAGCATCTACTGTGCTGAACCTCCTTCTGGATATCCTTGATAACTTCCTTCGATGATCCATTACCCAGTTCTGCATGCATGCCCCTTTGATCTTGCAGAGACACCAGCAAATTCGAAGTTGATTTTAACCCACTTGAACCTCCATTTACTCTTTGGAATGCCAACCTAGAGAGCCTTTCAAACTCGGCCATTTTCTCCACATGTTTCTTGTTTATCCATTCATTCCTTACCCCACCTTTGATTTCTATGAATTTTAGGGCCAATCCCTTTCCTCCTTCAGCTCAGCTTCTCGGATAGCTGCTCCTGCAGCCCTAGAAGCATCCCGAAGTCCCACAGCTGTACCGAGATTTCAATTTTCAAAATTCCACATGGACAAGAAAGTGGAAATACGAAATCCCAAGTTTCAAATCACAAACATAAACTGTGCAAATCAGCTTTTGATCCTTCGGATGATCCAAACGATATAAAATCCAGCAACAATCTTAGCAGATTATAGAGAAATCTCAAGATTCAAGTAGAAATCAGCCCTAAGAACTCACGGTCATGCACCTTCTAGAGAGAAGGGAGAGTTTCTCTCTCTAACATGCCCCTTTGATCAATATATTTACATTTACAGATATATATATATATATGTTGAAGATTAAACTTGAAGACCGGCAGCCCACCTCCATTGAAGACCGGCAGCCCACCGTTGTGGACATTGGAGATTTACAGGCAACCTACTCCACCTACCAGCCCACCTCTATTGAAGATTTGCACCCACCATTGTTGATTATTTGATTTCTATAATTACTATAAATAGCTGAGTTGTGTGTGAGTAAATGTGAGCAATGTGGTGTGTTGAGAGTTGAAAGCCAGTGAGTGAGTGAGAGATTTTGTTGTTTGAATTCCTCTGTATTATTTTTCAGATTGAAATATATTTGTCTGCAATTTATCCTCACTGAGTTTCAGTCACAGCCAGTGACTGAGTGTTCCTCTCCACCCATCAGTGGTATCAGAGCGTCTAGGTACGCCGGAATTCGCCAAACAGAGGCGAACAGAGGAGAAATCCGATTTTCTCCCAGTTTTGAAGTTGCTCCAAATCCCAAATTGAGCCTGCCATTGTGCAATTAGACTCAAGACGATTCCAACGGTGGAAACTACGTCTCAAAAGCCCATACGGAGAGTCTACACGCGCTCCCACGCGCCTCCCACGAAGACAGCGCTCTTCCCACGTGCTACACGCGCCGACGAAGACACCGGCAGCCGGTGACACGCGCCTCACGCTCCCGACGCGTCTTCTTCGCCCGATTGGCGAGATCCGACCCGGCCAGCGACCCGCAACCCGGCCCATTGACCCGCAAACCGGATCCACGACCAGCAACCCGGATCCGTACCCGAGCGTTGACCCGCATCCGACCCGCCTCCAGCAGCGACACGCGGCACGAGCAGAGAACGCCACGTGGTGTAACGGAAAAATTAACGCCGTTAAGCGGCCGTTAAGTTAAACCGGTTAGTTTAAAAATTCACCAGAATTTTCCTATAGCCGGTTCGGTGATTTTTAGACCGGTTCTTTGCAAACCAAAACCGGTTCCTAAGGTTTTTCAATCTTCTGAATTTATTGGTGACATTATATTTACCAAAATCAGCCCCCATTTCTCCGTTTTTTATATATTAAATTCGATGGCTAACGGTACTATCCAATCGGTCATTCCAAAATTGACCCGAGAGAATTATGACAACTGGTCGATTCAAATGAGAGCCCTTTTAGGTTCTCAAGATGTCATGGACATCGTTGAAGATGGGTACAGAGAAAGCCTATCAAAAGAAGCCGAAGCAGTTCTGCCCGATGCTCAAAGAACGACCTTGCAAGCCGATCGAAAGAAAGATTGCAAGGCAAAATCCATAATCTACCAAGGCCTTGATGAGGCCACGTTCGAAATCATTGCCTCCGCGAAGACATCTAAAGAAGTCTGGGACTCTCTCCATCGAACACACAAAGGTGCAGATAAAGTAAAAAAGATTCGTCTTCAGACATTGCGAGGTGAGTTCGAATCTCTCAAAATGAAGTCTACTGAATCCATTACAGACTACTATACACGAGTAATGGTAGTATCAAATCAATTAAGAAGAAATGGAGAAATTCTCAATGATGAGAGAATTTGTGAAAAAATTTTGCGATCTTTAGATCCAAAATATGATTATATAGCTGTGACCCTAGAAGAAACAAAAGACTTGGAAACAATGTCTGTAGAAGAACTTGTGGGCTCACTCCAAGCCCATGAGCAGAAAGTCAACAGAAGAAGTAATGATAAAGAACTGGAGCAAGCCCTCCAGTCAAAGTTGTCCCTCACTACAGAAGGATACGACAAAGGGGGGACGTCACAGCAAGGAAGAGGACGAGACCGAGGATCTCGTGGAAGAAATTCTGGAAATTTTAATTCCAGAGAAGGTGGCAGAGACAGAAGAGGTCCCACTAGAGGAGGACGAAATCAACAGAGCTATGTCCCACAAGGCAGAGGACAAGGAAGAAGAGGAGGATATAATAATCGCTCAAATGTAGACAAAAGAAACATTCAATGCTACAATTGTCACAAGTATGGACACTATAGCAATGAATGTTGGGGGCGACAACAAGAAAAGGTTAGCGAGGAGGCCAACCTTGCCGAAACTGATCATGCAGATGGAGAGTCATTAATGCTGATGGCACACAATTCAACTCCCCAGGACCAAAGCGTTTGGTACCTTGATTCTGGAGCCAGCAATCATATGACTGGCAGAAAGAACTTATTCTTTGAACTTAATGAGAAAGTTCAGGGGGAGATCTCTTTCGGCGATAATTCTAAAATCCCAGTCCAAGGGAGAGGAGATGTTTTGATCAAACAAAAGTCTGGAGATCATGCTTACATCTCCAACGTCTACTATGTGCCAGCCATGAAGACTAACATACTTAGTCTCGGACAGCTCGTGGAGAGAGGCTATCGAATTAGCCTCAGTGATAAGCAGATGGTGATAATAGATGCTCGAGGAAAGCTTGTTACTCGAGTTCAAATGGCAAAGAATCGAATGTTTCCGCTCGCCATCCAACATGATACGCCAAGGTGTTTGAGCGCTATCATCAAAGACAAAGACTGGCTATGGCATCTAAGGTATGGGCATCTAAACTTTGAAAGTTTGAAACAATTGGGAAGCAAGAAGATGGTTAAGGGCTTACCCAATATCCATCATCCAAATGTGATATGCGAAAGCTGTATTTTGAGCAAGCAACATAGAAACAGCTTTGGAAAGCAAGCCGACTGGAGATCAACCATGCCGCTCCAGCTAATACACACAGATGTGTGTGGTCCATTAAGACCATTTTCGAATGGACAGAATCGATACTTCCTCACCTTCATCGACGACTACAGCAGGAAGACCTGGGTCTACTTCTTGAAAAGGAAGTCAGAGGTATTCGATAAGTTCAAAGAGTTCAAAACTCTTGTGGAGAAACAGAGTGGCTTCCGCATCAAGTCACTCCGGTCAGATCAAGGAGGAGAGTACAAAGACGAAGCTTTCCTGGAATTCCTTAGACAACAAGGAATTCAGAAACAGTTCACACCATCATACACTCCCCAGTTGAATGGTGTAGCCGAAAGGAAGAACCGCACAATCCTTAACATGGCTAGAAGCATGTTAAAGGATAAGAATGTGCCCAAGAGTTTTTGGGCAGAAGCAGTGTTATGTGCAGTCTATCTGCTAAATAGGTGTCCGACGAAGAGTCTTGATACAAAGATACCATATGAAGCCTGGAGTACTCACAAGCCCAGTGTGAGTCATCTTAGGGTGTTTGGCTCCATAGCCTACGCCAAGATCCCAGAAGCAAGAAGGACAAAGCTGGATGATAAAGGAGAGAAGTGTATCCTTGTAGGATACGGCGATAGCACCATGGGATATCGACTCTACAATCCCATCAACAAGAAAGTCTTTCATAGCCGAAATGTCATCTTTGAAGAAAATGAATCCTGGAAATGGGACCAGGCTAAATGTTCCAAAGATGCGGAATTGACACTTGAAGGAGAAGAACCTACACAGACAAGAGAAGTGGCTATCGAGCCACAAATTCCTGAGCTGCAGACACCTCCACATGGTTCACCACAGACAAATGAAGCTCCATCACCAATAGAGCGTGAAATCTCAGACATGAGACCTAGAGGAGCTCGAAATCTAGCCGATCTGTATGAAAATACAGAACCAATGGAAGAATATATTGCTCTAAACTGCCTGTTGCTAACTAGCGACCCAAATAGCTTTGAGAAAGCTAACGAAGAAAACAAATGGAGAAAAATGATGGATAAGAAGATTCAATCCATCAAGAAGAACAAGACTTGGGAGTTGACAAATCTCCCGAAGAGCCACAAAACTATTGGTGTAAAATGGGTCTACAAGACCAGAAGAACACTCAAAGAGAAGTCCAGAGATACAAAGCAAAACATGTCGTCAAGGGTTACAGGAAAAAAGAAGTGGAATTGATATCTTGCAAAACGTATGATCAGATTGCTGACATTTTCACAAAGCCACTCAGGCATGATATTTTTGCAAGACTAAAGACAATGCTCGAAATGACAAAATTAGGAGAGTCAAGTTTAAGGGGGGATGTTGAAGATTAAACTTGAAGACCGGCAGCCCACCTCCATTGAAGACCGGCAGCCCACCGTTGTGGACATTGGAGATTTACAGGCAACCTACTCCACCTACCAGCCCACCTCTATTGAAGATTTGCACCCACCATTGTTGATTATTTGATTTCTATAATTACTATAAATAGCTGAGTTGTGTGTGAGTAAATGTGAGCAATGTGGTGTGTTGAGAGTTGAAAGCCAGTGAGTGAGTGAGAGATTTTGTTGTTTGAATTCCTCTGTATTATTTTTCAGATTGAAATATACTTGTTTGATATTTATCCTCACTGAGTTTCAGTCACATCCAGTGACTGAGTGTTCCTTTCCACCCATCAATATATATATATATATATATATATATATATATATATATATATATATATATTAATGCATGTATAGTATGCATTAATAAGATTAAGTTCTTAATATATTAATGTATATATGTATAAGATATATTATATGACTTACATAATATTAAAATAATAAAATTAAAAAGCTTAGTTAAGTTAGATTAGGCTCGTCATAAGTGTTATAGAACTCAAATTTGACTCTTTAAGATACTTGAGTAACTTGAATTTGAGTAGATAGCCAAATTAAAGAGGGAGTTGAGTCCAAATATGTAACTCACGAGTAAACTTGACTCACTTATAGTATCCCTACTATCTACCAGTTGCATAGCGATCCTTTGGGGTTATCATAGAGGTTCCCACTCATAGTGAAATGTTAATTAAGAAAATTGGCCCCATCACTACATATCGCCCTAGATGCAAAGTTCATTAAAAAAACTCGAGCCATCGATTATAATGTGAGCCAACTTAAAGGGGAGTTGGATTCAGTTAGATTTCCAATCCAAAATATGTAACCCTGGAGTATCTTTGAAACACATAAGGGGATCCTAATGCCTAAGCTTGGACCTCACTCTGGCACTGTGTGTTTCTCGAGGTTAGAACTATTCAAAAATATTTAAAAATCAAGCCAATTCAAAAGATTAACTCAAACTAAATTGAGAATTAGGTTAAATCAATCGATTTTTTTAGTTTGGTTTTAGTCGATATTTTTTATAATTTTATGTTTTTAATGTCAATAAACCAATGATTATCGAAACTAAACCAATATACGTATTTATTTATAATATATTACATATTTTATTTTCTGAATTTTATATATTACGTAATTTATTATATAACAATATATGTAATAAATCTTAAAGCTGCAAAATAGTATGTGCAATTATTTTTAAGTATTTGGTGCATACAAATAAAGTGTAATTGCACACCTTAAGTCAAATCTTAAGTAAAAAATATTTATTATTTTTTAAAAAAAATTGTGTATATACTATGGTATATTATACTAGATTGATGAAGTTGTGCATGGATGCATGGTAGTGATTTTGATGATGATGATGATGAGAGGTAATTTCATGTAAAATGGTATGAGGAAAATTAAACCACTTCTAAAAGTGTAAAGCCAAAACTATGATAGTCCCCCAAACTGATAACATTTGTAATGTCAATTTTGCCCTTCATCATGTAATTTATTTAAAATATAAATTTGAAACATGTCTCGAAACTTAAATTTAAATGCTCTACAACTATTGAACTCCTTCCTATTCGAATTTCACCTTCTCTTCATCCAATCTTTCATCATCTTAATTAAGGAAGTTACAAATTCCTTTAATTTAAAAGACAAGTACATGTATCTACAATCCCAATATTTACTTTCTACTTCAATAAGGACTCTCACCAAATTTGAAAATTCAAAGGCACCAAACTTTCAGTTCACGCAATCCTCACTGATCAAGTCTTTTAAGATCTCTTTGTTATTCCATACAAAATTGGACCCAAGCTAACCACGGAATTTTCTCTCCTAGTCATTTGTGTATTATGAATTTAGTTTAAATCATGACGTCTTGGAAAAAGAAGTAATGAAAGAATTCTTAATCATAGTTGTGGAATTCTCCTTGATTTCTTGGAAAAAGCATTTTTAGTATTCTTCATACTTCAAAGGTGTAAATTTGTAGCACCGAAACAACACCCGAAATATTAATTAGTTGCATGGAGAAGGAGATTGTTCAAGAAGTCTGGTCTTATTAATTGATATCAATGACAAGAAGGTTATAAGTGTGAAGAGGTTATTAGAAGATTTGGATTAAAATAATATTTTAGATTAAATATTTGTTATCTTTAAAAAATATATATTTTTAAGGTTTATTATGTTTTCTGCTTTCGATTGCTTTGTGGTTGTTCATTTTCTATTTTACTTTGGCTTTGACACCTACAATTAAAGCTTTTAAGAACTTGTTTTATTTGTAACTAAAATGAAAGGTAGATTAGGGTGTACTGAAGAAGTTTATCAAGTTAAAATTTCAATGCATCTAATATCTTGAGTCATTCATGCATAGTCTATGGTTACTAAGCACGTTAGATTGATATAACGCAACATAAATCAACAAAATATAACAAAAGTTTCTAATCCATTAATATTTTTTATATATATTTTTAGTTAGTAATAGGTATGTATCATCAAAAGATGTCCACAAAAACCATTTTATTAGGTTAATTTATAGTTATGCAAATGCTTATGAATAAATTTATTATTGATTTTTTTTCTCTCTACCACACTCCTACATGTGTGCCCGTGTACATACACACAAGGGTTATGTGTGCACACGTATGTGGGTTTGGCGTAGTTAGTCACTGTACATAAGTAGCGTTTTGAAATTTTAATTGGGAGTATGTGCAAAACATTACATGTATTAGATTGATTTGAGGCAATATAAATAGGCCAAGCACAACAAAATTTCTAATCTAATAATCTCTTTTATATTTAGTTGGCAATAAGAATATATTATTAAAAGATGCTTAAAAAGACATTGTATTAGATTTATCATTCATGTATATGACTATGAATTGATTTATTGTTGATGTTTTAATATTTTCTGCACTAATTTAATTTCCTTTGGCATTGTGTAAAGTCATTCAAACATTTTTGTTGTATAAATGTTGGTGTTTGTTGAAAATTAAACTTGACTGGAGATGGTCGGCAGCCCACCTCTGTTGAATTTGGGCTGGAGTCGACAGCAACCTCACCAAAATCTCACCAACTTCAACCACCATTGTTATTTATATTGTTTTAACCTTACTATAAATAGATGTGTGTGTGTAATGTAATATATGGTGTAGAGAGGGTAAATAACTAGTGAGAAGAGAGAAATTGTATTTAAGAGTTCTCTGTATTTTGTTTCAAATTATCATTGAAATTAATTGAGTGTATTTATGTGCAATTCTCATTAAGTTTCAATTACAACCAGTGATTGAGTGAGTTCCATCCACCCATCAGTGGTATTAGAGCACACAGGTTCATCGAAATTTTCCAAATAGAGGCGAACAGAGAAAAATTCAAATTTTCTCTCAGATTTGAATTTGCTCAAAAATTAATTTTTGAGCATACCATTATGAAATTCGAGTCGAGACGAGTCTAAAGGAGAAAATTGAGCCTCAAACAGAGTCCGGGAGCCTTTACACGCGCTCACACGCGTCGATAGACGAAACAACGTCCTCCACACGCTCTAGCGAGGATACTGACCGCCGACGTCATGCCCCTCACATGCCTGCACGCGTCTTCCCGGCTGGTGAGATCCGACCCAGATACACAGAAACCCGATACACAACCCGGCTCCAAACCCACGTGGACGACCCGACCCGGCTAACAGACCCACGTCCAATCGCCAACACGCAGCACACCCAGAAGCCGCCATGTGATCCTAACAGTAATCACTCATGTCGTTTATCTCTATTAACGTCTGTTAAGTTAAACCAGTCCAATCAAACCGATTCAGAATAGTTTTTTGGCCGGTTTAGTGATTTTTAAACCTGTTCTTTGCAACCCAAAATCGGTTCCTAAAATTTTTCAACCTTCTAAACACATTGGTGGCATCAGATTTGCCAAAATCTATTCTCATCACTCTATTTTTTTATATATTAAATCTAATGGCTAACAGTACTACACAAGATGTTATTCCAAAGTTGACAAAGGAGAACTATGATAACTAGTATATTCAAATGAGAGCCCCACTAGGTGTTCAAGATGTCATGGACATCGTTGAAGATGGGTACAGAGAAGCCCCATCAAAATAAGTCGAAGCATCTATGTCTGATGCTCAAAGAATGATCTTGCAAGTCGATCGAAAGAAGGATTGCAAGGCAAAGTCCATAATCTACCAAGGCCTTGATGAGGCCATGTTCGAAATCATCGCCTCCGTTAAAACATTTAAAGAAGTTTGAGACTCTCTCCATCGAACACACAAAGGTGCAGAAAAAGTGAAAAAGATTCATCTTCAAATTTTGCGAGATGATTTCGAATCTTTAAGAATGAAATCTATTGAATCTATTTTTGACTACTATACACGAGTTATGGTAGTATCAAATCAATTGAGAAGAAATAGAAAGACTCTCAACAACGAGAGAACCTATGAGAAAATTTTGCGATCTTTGGATCCAAAATTTGATTATATAGCTATGACCATGGAAGAAACAAAAGATCTAGAAACCATGTCTGTAGAAGAACTTGTGGGCTCACTCCAAGCCCATGAGCAAAAAATCAGCAAAAGAAGTGAGATAAAGCATTGGAGCAAGCCCTCTAAATGAAGTTGTCCCTTACTACAGATAGATACGACAAAGGGGGGACGTCATAGCTAGGAAGAGGACAAAGTCAAGGATCTCGTGGAAGAATTTTGGAAAATTTTGAATCTAGAGAAGGCGGTAGAGGCGGAAGAGGTCCCACTAGAGAAGGACTCAATTAATAGAACTATGTCCCACGAGGCAGAGGATAAGGAAGAAGAGGGAGATACAATAACCGTCCAAACGTAGACAAGAGAAACGTTCAGTGCTACAACTGCCACAAGTACATACACTACAATAATGAGTGCAGAGGTAATCTCCAAAATCACAAAGTAAATGAAAATACTAACTTTGCAGAAAAGGAGAAAGCCAAAGGAGAATCGTTGATGCTGATGGCACACAATTCAACCCACCAAGACCAAAATGTTTGGTACCTTGACTCTAGAGCCCACAATCACGTGACTGGTAGAAAGAACCTATTTAATGAACTTGATAAGAAAGTTCAGGGAGAGATATCATTTGGTGATCTCTAAAGTCCTAGTTCGAGGAAGGGGAAATGTCCTAATCAAGAGGAAGGATGGAGACCATACTTTTATTTCCAACGTGTACTATGTGTTAGCCATGAAAACTAATATACTTAGTCTCAGACAACTTGTGGAGAAAGGCTACTGAATTAACCTTAGAGATAAGCAGATGGTAATAACAAACGTTCGAGGCAAGCTCGTTACTTTAGTACAAATGGCAAAGGATCGAATGTTTCCACTCTCCATTCAACATGATACCCCAAGGTGTTTGAGCGCTATCATCAAAGACTGGTTATGGCATCTTAGGTATGGACATCTGAATTTTGAAAGCTTAAAACGGTTGGGAAGTAAGAAGATGGTGAAAGGCTTACCCAACATCCACTACCCAAATGTAATATGTGAAAGCTATGTTCTGAGCAAGAAACACAGAAACAACTTTGGAAATCAAGCTGACTGGAGATCTTCCATGCCGCTCCAACTAGTACACATAGACGTGTGTGGTTCATTGATACTGTTTTCAAAGACAGAACCAATACTTCCTCACCTTCATTGACGATTACAGTAGGAACACTTAGGTCTACTTCCTGAAAAGGAAGTCAGAGGTGTTTGACAAGTTCAAAGAGTTCAAAACTCTTGTGGAGAAACAGAGTGGCTATCGCATCAAGTCACTTTGATCAGACCAAGGAAGAGAGTACAAGAATGAAACTTTCCTAGAATTCCTTAGGCAACAAGGGATTCAAAAACAGTTCACACCGACCTACACTCCCTAGTTGAATGATGTAGCTGAGAGGAAGAACTGCGTGATCCTTAACATGGCCAGGAGCATGTTAAAGGATAAGAATATGCCAAAAAAAATTTGGGCAGAAGTAGTGTCATGTGCAGTTTATCTACTCAACATGTGTCCTACGAAGAGTCTTGATACAAAACCACCACATGAAGCCTAAAATACTCACAAGCCCAATGTGAGTCATCTTAGAGTATTTGGCTCCATTACCTACGCCAAGATCCGAGAGGCAAAAAGGACAAAGTTGGAAGATAAAGGAAATAAATATATCCTTGTTGGATATGACGACATCACCATAGGATATCGACTCTACTATCCCATCAATAAGAAAGTCATTCATAGTTAGGATGTCATCGCTGAAGAAAATGAATCCTAAAAATGGGATCAGGTTGAATCTTCCAAAGATGTGGAATTAATGTTTGAAGGAGAAGAACCCACACAAACAAGAGAAGTGGCTGTCGAGTCACAAGTTCCCAAGCTGCAGACACCTCCACACGGATCATCACAGAGGAATGAATTTTCATCACCAATTAAGCGTGAAATCTCAAACATGAGACCTAGAGGAGCTCGTAATCTAACTAATCTGTATGAAACTACAGAACTAATAGAAGAGTATGTTACACTATATTGTCTATTATTGACCAGCGACTCAGTTAGATTTGAGGAGGCTAACGAAGAAGACAAATGGAGAAAAGCAATGGATGAGGAGATTCAATCCATCCAGAAGAACAAGACTTGGGAGTTGACAAATCTTCCGAAGGGCCGCAAAACTATTGGTGTGAAATAGGTCTACATAACCAAGAAGAACGCTCAAGGAGAAGTTCGGAGATACAAAACAAGACTTACCGCCAAGGGCTACAAGCAGAAAGAAGGGATTGATTGTGGAGAAATCTTTACCTTGGTTGCTAGGCCTGAAACCATCAGATTATTAATTTCACTATCAGCATAAAATGATGGAAGATTTACCAGATAAACGTGAAATCAACATTTCTGAACGGTTTTTTGGAAGAAGATATCTATATCGATCAACCACCTGGATATGTGAAGAAGGAAAAGAAGATAGAGTGTACAAGCTGAAGAAAGTACTCTATAGTTTGAAGTAGACACCTCGTGTGTGGAACATGATGATTGATGACTATTTCTAGAAGAATGGATTTGAGAAGTATCCCTACGAGCATGCGCTATACATGAAGATGGAGATAGACGGAAGCATGCTGATTTCCTGCTTATATGTTGATGATCTAATTTTCACCGGAAACAATCCAGAGATGTTTGCCGCTTTTAAGAGGAGCATGATCAAAAAATTCGAAATGACGGATATTAGCAAGATGACTCATTTTCTTGACATAGAAGTTGTGCAAAGTAAGAAGGGGATCTTCATCTCCCAAAACCACTATGCAAAAGAAGTATTGAAGAAGTTTGGGATGGACAAATGCAATCCTGTGACAACTCTAGTTGAAACGGGATTGGAGTTGATAAAGAATAAACAAGGAAATATTGACCCCACATATTTCAATAGTTTGGTTGGAAGCTTGAGGTATTTGACGTGCACTAGACCAGACATACTCTATGGAGTTAGACTTGTCAACAGGTACATGGAGACTCCTGAGCAGTCCCATTTGAATGTAGCAAAGAGGATACTTCGTTATGTCAAGGGTTTCATCGCCAATGGTATGTTCTATTCATCAAGAGGTGATTGCAAACTTATCGGTTATTCAGATAACAATTGGGAAAGAGACCTTGATGGAAACAAAAAACAAAAAAGTACGACTAGATTCATATTCTTCATGGGAGATACAACATTTACATGGTCATCAAAGAAGCAACTCATTGTAACACAATCATCATGTGAAGATCAGTATGTTGTTGCCATCTCAACTGTTTGTCATGGTATATGGATATGGAATATACTGAAGTATCTGAGATTTCTTCAAAATAACCCCACAGAAGTCTACATCGACAATTGATCATTGATTGCACTTGCGAAGAATCCATTTTACCATGAAAGAAACAAACATATTGATACTCGATATCATTTTATCAGGGAGCATGTCAAGAAGAAAGAAGTGGAGTTGAAATCTTGCAGAACGTATGATCAGATTGTTGACATTTTCATGAAGTCACTCAGGTATGATATTTTTGCAAGATTGAAAATAATGCTCGAAATGACAAAACTAGGAGAGTCAAGTTTAAGGGGGGATGTTGAAAATTAAACTTGATTGGAGATGGCCCGTAACCCACCTCTGTTGAATTTGGGCGGAAGTCGGCAGCAACCTCACCAAAATCTCACCAACTTCAGCCACCATTGTTGATTATAATGTTCTATACTTATTATAAATAGATGTGTGTGTGTGTGTGTGTGTGTGTAATATAATATGTGGTGTAGAGAGGGTGAATAACTAGTAAGAAGAGAGAAATTGTATTTAAGAGTTCTCTATATTTTGTTTTAGATTATCATTGAAATTAATTGAGTGTATTTATGTGCAATTCTCATTGAGTTTCAATCACAACCAATGATTGAGTGAGTCCCCTCCACCTATCAATATTGACATTTTTTTTCTCTCTTTTTTGCAGATAATGTGCATAAAACTTTAGAGTTCAAATATAAACCTTGATGGACATGATGTAGTTTTGTAATTATAATAGAAATTTAAAACTTATTTTATCATAAAAAAAACATAATTTTTTTGACTGAAAAAAAAAATTGATTACTTTTCTTTCTTTTTTTTTAATTTACCCATTTGATGTGATAAATTTCAGATACTAAGGTAGGAAGGATATATTTAATATTTTGAATTAAATATTTTCACATATAGAAGAATATTTTTCATGTGTAAGGCACATGTACTTTCACTAGTTAATATATAGGGCAAAAGATAATGACATTTCCTGAAATTTAACAAAAACACAATGATTTTCCTTGATATTTCAAAAAGTTTAGGTACCTTTCTTGAGATTTGTCAAAAAGATACAAATTTTTTCTTGTAGTTTGTAAAATGACAAATTTTTCAGAGAATGTCTGTGTCTTTTCAGTAAAACTTAAAAGATGTTTGTAATATTTTTGAAATCTCAAGAGAGGTATCTGACATTATATGAGATATATATATATATATATATATATATATATATATATATATGAAATATTAATTAATTAATTAATTTTTAGCTTTTCAATATATTGTTATAGCCTAGCCGAGTTGGCTCAAGTGGTAAGTGCGATTTGTGACTTTGATGATCCTAAGGTCACGGTTACAATTCCCTCTTAAAAGTTTATCCCGGTAAATTATTAAGGGTGCGTCAATGGGCGGAGTGACTTTCATCTCTCGAATTTGATGTTGTATCATAGTATCTAAAGTGGCAGGGCGAGACATCAAAAAAAATAAAATAATAATAACTGTTGTAGCTGCATGATCAGATTCCTTTTGCTACTTGATGTACGTGATGGGATTTTACCACGCGGAAACCACCAGCAGAGCATATATGATCAATTAAAGTACATAAAGAATACACGGAATGAATATATGATTGCAAGCATCCAGAGCAAAGTACATGCAGAATACACGGATTGAATATATGAATGCGACCATACTGTGCAAAAAATCAAAGATTAATATTTGTACTAGCAACTGGTTAGCTGGGACCCAGGGCCGACTATTTTTTTGGCCCTTTAATCTTTTTTCTTTCTATTATTAAGGGAATAGAATGGTAGTGGTGACCAATGCGGTAACTCCCTCGGGTGATCATGATTACTATTGCTACTTGAAAATCGAAAGATCTTCGGGAATCACTCCTTCATCATGCTGGAATTGTCAACTGGTACATAATATATGGATTTGGGTGATTGGTCAACCATTGCAAGTTTTGACTTCGAATTATGTGATGTATGGAAAAAATAATTTGAAAGAGTTCTCACAGATGGCGTCAACTTTTACTTCCTGAAAATTGAATGATCTTTGGGAATCGCTCCTTGATCATGACTACCTGAAAGAGACAAAACAAAGATGACTTGAAATGATCCCTCAGGGCACACTCCAGGTCTTCCGAGTCATTTTTATTTATTTATTTTCAAGTGGTTGTGATGAAGGAACAATTCGGTCCGATTTTCAAGTAGCAACAATTACTTAGTCAAAAAATTAGTCTTATCATCACAAATCAACCACGCCTAAGTGTGAAGTTAATTAAGAAAGAGTCGAGTCATCAATAATAATTTTATATATAAGAAAAATTAAAGGAGCCAAATTGGAGAGAATTAGGTTTGATTAGATTTTTTGAATTGTGTGAATGAATATGTGTATTTTAGAAACATATAGCATCAGAGTGGATCTTCTACTCGAGTATGAATCTTATTCTTTTGTGTGTTTGGGATTAAGATTATTCAAAAATATTTAAAGAACAAATTAATATAAAATATTGATTCAAAATCAAAAGAGAAAATTTAGTAAACAAAATTTTCAGATCAATTTTTATTTATTTTTTGTCACAATTTTTCAATTTTTCATTTTGATGAACCAATAGTTACCCAAACTGAATCGATATATGTATTTATTTATAAAAAAAATATATTTTGTAGTATTATTATATAATAATACATAAAATATTACATGCAATTATTTTTTGAGTGGTTGGTTTATACAAATAAAGTGTGATTATATACACTAAACAATAAAAGGTTAATTTTTTTTATAAAAAAAAAGTGATGTTGTCAAAAAGGTTAGGATTGAATAACCGATAAGTTTACACTGATCTCGGTTCAAAAAAATATTGAACCAATACCTTCATTTGGTTTGGTTCGATTGTTCAATTTTCAAAACTTCGATTTGAGTAATTGAACCATCAACACTCCTACTTGGATACTCTCATAATTTTTGGATGGTCCTCATTATGTTGCCAACATATATGAATGATTGTGAATATATGCATTATTTTTTTTTAGTTAGCTTTTGAGAAATTAAGATGTAAGAAAAATTGGCCTTTTGTTTAGTATTTAGAATCTATTAATTACAAAATGCCTCATTAGTAATTGGACCAATACAATAATATATATATACTTTTGAGTGGATTCTAGATGTGTGGATCTCACACTACTTTAGTTGGTCCAAACACAGTAATATAATTAATGGGTTCTAAATATTACATTGTGGACGTTTTTTATAAGTATTTCTGTCACGCCCCAAACCCGGAAATGGGACCCGATGGTAAAAATATAATCTAACATGTCCCTGTATCATACAAATCATCACAAATACAGTACAAAGGATGAGGATCCAACCCCGTGGGGTTCCCAAGCACCTTAAACACATCCAATCATAATCATATACGCAGCGAAAAAAGTCATTATATATCAACATATGCGATACCATGCCAGAGTCTATACAAGAGTAAAACATGGCTCTAACAAAACGTACAAACTGGGTGCCCAAATACAACTCAAAATGACAACCCAACAAAACTACAGTCCTAGCACTTACCCAAGCACTAACGCAGTACACCGGCCACTACGCTCCTTACACCGGGACACTAGTTCCGGTTACCCGAAAGACTTATAAAAATGTACGTACAGTAGGTGTGAGACACCTCTTAGTAAGGAAGAACACAGGTTATATCGATGTGTGGAATTTGAGTATTATCATGATACAACATACAGGCAGTTAAATGCATTCTAGTACTAATTTACACGCGCACATACGACGGCCATTTATACGTAGTCCCTTCACAATACATACACATGATCAGTAATCCTCAGTATCGTCACACTCTTCGGCCAAAAGCCGGCCCACGACATACGGGTTGGCCAGTAGCCAACCCGCGAACACGGCGCCACCGACACATGGCTAGTCCCCGACTCCCATGGCATCGTACCGGCGCTAAACTGGTGGATCCACGCCCTTCGGCCTGATCTACCGGAATAGGTTCACACCCTTGGATATAGAGTCGAACACTCTTACCTACATGGCAGGCGATAACACGCCCTCAGATATAGAGCTAGACACTCTCAGTACTTGGGAAAATTTCGGAACCGCGTTCCTACTAGCATTTCAACATATCACACACACATGCATGTTCATATAACCAAACAAACCACACTCATTTGGTAATCTAAATTATGGTTTTCCAAACAAATACATTTTAAACAAAGTCAAGGCACGTTCATCCTAATATCACAGTATAAATCATACATATACTTGGTTTTCAACAAAACTCAAGATTTAGCCTGTCGCCCCCTTTTTCCAAAAATTGTAATAATGAAAAACCCATAGTTTTTCCCGTTAGATCCCCCCAAATGAGCAGCTAAAACACACACAGGACCGTGGACCACAGTTCCACCGAGTCTGATTTCAAAAATAACCAATATAAACATAGTTCCCCTTACCTTAACCCCGTAAGCAAATCCCGAACTCCAAGGTCCCCAAACAGCGAACCGAGTTCCAAAACCTACAAATCACAGTACAAAATATGTTCACAAGACAGTTACCTAAAAATCTACTAGATCAGAATTGAAAACCGAGCCTTACCTCGATTTTACGCCGAAACTCAAAAATCTCTGAAACGAGATTTTGATCTTATAGAAGTTGTAGAGAATCCTTCCACGATCCTCGTGGTAGCTTCCGTTTTTCGATTCAGTCAATGATCGGTGAAGAATTCTAGAGAGAAGGAGTAGGGAGACATTTAGAGAGAGAGAGGGATAAAAATCTAAGTTTGCTTAGCTTGGAAGAAATGAGAATTTCCTTTATAACCATTTGACCCAGGCAATTTCCAATTTTGTCCCTCTCTTAATATTTAAACTCATTTTTAATATTTCGGGTTCTTACAATTTCTCATAAGTTTTTCTTAATATATTCAATCAAAAGAGTGGTTAATATGTGTCCACATGCACATTTGAGCAAAATTAATGGTCTCGAGCTACCAATTGTGGTCCAAAACTATACCAAATTTTTCTTAAAGATAAAGTATGTTGCAAAATGTAAGTCATGCTTATTAGCTAATGGCTAATCCTGGACTAACCACCTATCAAGATAAACTAGAAAAAAATGTGTGTTGTGAATTTAACCCATAAAATTGTAAAAGTGTGTTGAATAATACAATAGTTCTAATTCAATAGTTTGGAACAAGTATGAAGTTTGATCATACCAATGACAATGAAAAGTGTATATTTTTAGAACCATTTCTCAAAATTTAACTAAGTATATTAAAATGATATTGTGCTTATCAAATGTGTTAACTAAGTGCAAGACGTAAAAAATAGCATCTTGTTAATAATCAAATTATGAATGCATTAAGTGAAAAAGTAAAAAGAAAAATTGTTCCATTTAATTTTTTCATTATAGGAACTTAAGAAATTTACAATTTGATCAAATAATTAGGGAAAAACATTAAACTTGAATCCTAATGATGGATAAAATATTTATAACAAGGATACCGAATAATTCCTTGAGGTATAACTAAAGGTGATTAAAGAGGGGAGGCTAATAAAGGGTTTGTAACCCTTATATAGGTTAAAGAAAAAAAAAGGGAGATAATTCCCATAACTCCATTTGAGTTAAGCATACTTGTTATTAATACCAGGAGGGTCTTTGTTACTATAAAAAGGGAATCCGAAGGTGAGGTAAAATGTCTCACAATAATACATCTCTGCATTATTATTTATTTATATTTGCTCGGTCTTGACTTAAACATTGAAGAAGGGCTCAAAGGCCACCAAGGATTTGCCAAGATTTTTTTTTCTTCTTCTTGATTATAGGTAATCATGCACTATAAATGTGGAGATTGGTTCAATTTTTAGCATAAAAAGTTTGGCCTCGTTTGTGGGAAGTTTGCTTCCATTATGATGATGCTTGTAACTAAAAAGGAGAAGACAAAAAAAAAAAAAAAAAAAAAGTGGAATGGGGGCAACTTGATTTGTGGGTAGTTTACTTCCAGGCCTAAAGAGATCAAATAATCAAGGACTAATGTTCAATGTGCATTGAACTTTTAATTTTTTGCAAGTATTTCGATTCATTCGATAAATTTGAAGTCTTCCTCTATTTCATTTAAGGCCACAGAAATTTTTTGTAATATAATATATTGAATAGTCATTTAGTCATGCTAATATGGTCTAATCTCAAAAATAATATAAAAGTCACATTAGGTAACCTAATTATAGCGTAATGAGGCATTCCCTTTTTATGATGCTTGAATGCATGAGGATATATTTTATTGTACAGCCTAAAAAGGCTCAAGACAAGTTCAACAAGTCTTATAGCTCATGGCTAGGGATAGATGAGCTCTATAAATAGACTAATGAGCTATGTTCAAAGGAAGATGAGGCTCGCGCATATTTACATTGACAAATGTGCAATGCTTATAGAAAGATGAATCGATGATCTTAGCTCATAAACATGTGAGCCCTTCTTATATCGGCAAACGAACCTTTTTCATACCAACACATGAATTCTGCTCATGGACAAATAAATCTTACTCATAGCAAGAAAAAGAACTCTACTCGTACCAACACATGAGCTATGCTCACATTAATATCAATCAATAGTCTAGTAGAAAAAAAAAATCAATATATATGTGTATGTGTGTAAGTATGCACCATATAATAAACTTCAAATCAATATATGAAGATGTCAACAATAACATCATGAGACCTTATTGTTGGTTTAATTTATGACAAGATGGGGCTAATGCGTGTGATTGACTCGACAACAGTTGGGAGATGACATGCTCAGGTCTATTATAGTAGGCTTCTTGACCATAAAATAAAAAAAAAAAATTTTAAAAAATTAAAAATAAAAAACAACAACAACAAATCCTAGTTTGCTTTCAAAGAGGTCTACTCAATCCTCAATCCAAGTAAAAAAGAATTTTTTTGGCTTGCTTGGCAAAAAAGGGGACAAATATGCTTTCAAAGAGATATGTTTAATTCATGTTCAAAAAAAAAAAAAATGAATGAAAGGCTTGACTTACGAAAATGCAAAACACAATCCTATCTAATTGCCAATAAAAATAACCAACCCGAATAAAAAAATCAAATATCTACTCATCATGAACCAGTACATTTCAAATCTACTTAGATTAAAAATACAAAAAAAGAAAGTACCATGTATTAGCACTTAAAGTTTTACTTCTAATATATTATATATATATATATATATATATATATATATATATATATTATGGATTTGTCTAGCAATTCTAAAATTTAATAAATTTTGGTTAATTAGTATTGGAGTATTAGGTAGATATCTATTTTATATCAATACATTAAAATAGTCTTGTATAATTAGAGACATTTGTTTTTAAGATTTGGAGAACGACAATTTTCTATATTATTATTCAACATTACATGGGTGTATATATATACATGAGTCAAGGAAACAAGATCCCCAAATTACTCTTAAATATCCACTCTATAATAATTACACAATAATTGGGAAATGGAAAGTGTAGATACTTCTCTAATACTCTCCCTCAAGTTGGAGCATGGAGATCCGTAATGCCCAACTTGCGTGATAAGTCATGAAAATGTTCACGACCCAAAACTTTGGTGAAGATATCGGCAAACTGACTGTGGGTAGGAATATGCTTAGTGAAGAAGAGGCTAGCCCGTAACTTTTCATGAACAATATGACAATCGATTTCTATATGTTTTGTACATTCGTAGAAAACAGGATTTTGGATAATGTGAAGAACCGCTTGGTTGTCACAATATAAGAGCATAGGCTGGGAATGCAGTACACCGAGATCATTTAAAAGAGTTTTGAGCCAATGAAGTTCACATGTAGTGGAAGCAAGTGCTCAGTACTTAGCTTCGGCAGAAGAGCGAGTGACTGTAGTTTGTTTCTTAGTGCGCCAAGAAATTAGACTAGTGCCCAACTGAATGAAAAAACTAGTGGTGGAGTGGCGAGTGAGGGGACAACTAGCCCAATCCGAATCAAAGAGTGTTGACAGTACAAAAAAATGACCCTTGGCTTAGAGATGCCTTAATGTAACGAAGAACACGTATATCAGCATCATAATGTGGTCGTCCGGCCTGGTGCATAAATTGACTGAGAATGTTAACTGGAAATACAATGTCGGGACGAATGATGATGAGATATATCAAACGTCCAACGAGTGAAGAGCAAGAAAGGTGTATATCAGGAATAGGAAAGGGAAGGACTGGAGAGGATGGAGGAGTTGGAGGTATGAGATGATAGGGAAAAATATTTTCTTCAAAAGTGACATCACGAAAGGTAAATTTTTTTTTTGTTTTCAAGATCGTATACACGATAAGTGTAACGTCCTACTAATAAAGTAAAATTTTTCCCCTATTTCAATTCCAATATTAACCTAAATAGCGGAAAGCCAATCATATAAAATAAATCCACACATAATACAATACTAGAGTGTCAAATCAACCCACAATATACAATCATCACTGTTCTCTCGAAACTACCCTTACTAACACCAAGGGTTTACAAAAACTTGCCACCCAAAAATACTCACTCTCAAAAAGGGTAGTACACCAGCCCCTCTACGTGCGAGCCTGCTCCGCTCACTTAGCTGGTTCACCTGAAAAATAATTCAACATGGGGATGAGCCAACACTCAGTAATATGAAACATGCTATTACTAATGTGTGGCTACTGAATTATATTTTCTGGTAAAAATAATCTGATTTAAGAATAGTATGAATAATTGAATCTAAAAATATTGATATTACATAATGTATAATAAAAACCATTAACTACATAACTTAACATGTCAATATGTATGAAATTACTTTTCATAATACTACTACTATTTTTGGAAATCTACTTATACTTATAATATCTGAGAAAATTTTCCTAGATGGCTGTATGTAATGATTTAACCCCTCATGATAGGGTTATGCAACGCGAAGGCGGGACCTATCCTGGCTGGCTGACCAGGGTAAGTCAACTGAACTCTGACAGTCTGATCGGCCCCCTCAATCCATATTTGATGGAGATCCTGTCTCGACGTAGGCACGATCGACCTCATACCACTTATTGTTTAAGTAAAGTGGTTGCACTCTTAACTGAATATTTGTAGCTACGGTACCGTGCTCTGCTGTCTGATCCATCAGGTCTAATACTATATAGGTAACTGATATCTATAATATACTGTTTTTACTCTGGTTTCTAAAATAACCATAACCCCATAGAATTTATCTGAAATTCTAAATAACCTGACTGAAAATATGATTTCTGTATAACTGAACTACTGTCTGAATATCTGTATATCAGGGCGTTATGGTACTGATAAACATATTATTCTAAAATTACTAAAAATGCTTATTTCTGAGTATACTGTACATTGAAAAATTTGTCATTCTATAAACATGCAAATATCATGGTATTTCTGTTAATAACTATAAACATGGTATTCACAAATTTTATAAATATAGTACTGTTCTGTTATCAACTCAAACCACACAAATAAATATTAATATTATCAAGTTTTGGAAACTGTAAATATATATATAATCTGAATAATAATTTGATAAAAACATATAGTTCGTACTGAAATCGAAAGAGGGTTTCCTAGCATAGCATATTTCTCTTATTTGACAATTGAAAAGCCCCTACTATATACTGGTCCAACACCCGCAGGGTTTTCTACTCAACACCCTGAAAACAACATACACTAGAATAGAATATCATTATTTCTTTGTCTCCATCATGTCCTACAACTGCCAGAAGACCAAAAACTGAATAAAAAGCCTTACCCTAATTCTGGGGAGAAATTTGACTCGATCCCACCAACGATTCGCCCCAGCAGACTTGAAGAGAACTCCGTTAGGAGTGTTGTGGTGGCCTCCAGATCGTCTATCCGGCAAACAATGGGGCCAAAATAGAAGAGAGATGAAGGAGAGACCGTAGGAGAGAGAGAGAGAGAGAGAGAGAGAGAGGAAAGTTTGCGTTGAATTTCTGCGATTAAACCAAGTTTAGAGCTATTTATACTACGGCCTTCGTCGATGAGTCTCGTCATCTCGTCAATGAGCTCCAGAAGGAGGTTCATCAACGAATACCACCTCTTCGTTGACGAAATTCAAAATTCAAAAAGTAGCCACTCGGTATTTTGTCATCGACGAAATGCTTCCTTGTCGACGAGGTCCTCATGTAACCTCGTCGACGAATCCCCTGTGTTCGCCGATGAGGCCCTAGGAAAATTCTTGGGTTATTACATTCCAAAATGCAACGTTGTCGATGAAGTCGGCTGCCTCCTTTTGTTACTGTTTCCATTTCCCTCCCCCTTTATTATTTAAATATCATTATTCTTCGGATCGTTACAATAAGCCTTATGATGAGCAAGATAACCTAAGAAAACACATCGAGGAGCACGAGGAGAGAATTTATCGCAATATTGGTGAGCGGCTTGGGCATAACACAAGCACCCAAACACTCGCAAGTGTGTATACGATGGTGGTTTCTAAAAAAGAAGTTCATAAGGAGACTTATGATTGAGGCTGGGTGAAGGAGTGCGGTTAATTAAATAAATGGTTGTGAGAATGCATTCACCCCAAAAAAAGATGGGAAGATTAGCTTGAAAACGTAAATACTGAGTCACATTAAGAAGATGGCGATGGTTATGCTCAGCAACATTATTCTGTTGAGGTGTATCCACACATGTGCCCTCGTGAAAAATGCCTTGATCATGGAAAAAAGTTTGAAGTGGAGTGAATAGAAATTCTCTACCATTATCAGTGCGCAAGTGCTTAATGATGCAATTGAATTGATTTTTAACCATAGCGCAAAAATTTTTAAGGCAAGAGAAAATATCAGATTTCATGCACATAAGATAGACCCATGTAGCACCTGAGTAGTCATCCATGATTATTAAAAAATAATGTGTACCAGAAAGTGAAGTTGTAGGATAACCACCTTATATGTCACATTATATCCGATTAAAATAAAATGTGCTCTTATTTGTATTCAAAGAAAGAGGTAAACAAGTGTGCTTTGCTCTAACACAAACATCACAAGGCAAATGAGAAGAAGAAATATTTAAGGTTTTCAGAATGCACGAAATAGAAAAGGTGACCAAGACGTTGATGTCAAAGAGTAGTGTTAGAAACGCACTGAGAGTGGAAAACTGAGGCGAAGGGAGGTTTATAGTGGTAAAGTTCATCCATACTTCACATGTTCCAATCAACCTCCTCGTTGATAGGTCCTGAAAAACACAAAAGGTACGAAAAACTATAGCAACACAATTGAGATTAGTGGTAAGTTTGATAATGGACAATAAATTAAATTTAAAGGAAGACACATAAAGAACATTAGAAAGAGAGAAATTAGGAGAAAAATGCATAGTTTCGGTATGAGTTATAGGAACAATGTCACCATTTGAAAGCTTAATGGGACATGACTGATTAAGAAATTTAATATTATTAAGAGAAGACAAATTGGAAGTCATATGATCAGGACGCACCAGAATCAACTATCCATTCAGTAATAGAAAAAGAAGCGGAGTGATAAGAGGCAAGGTTACCAGCAAAATTGGTAAAGTTGGTGTTCAAGGGCGATAAAAGATCCAAGAGTTGATGATATTGTTTGCTGATAAGTCCAGGGATAGCAATCTCAGAAGAAATTGAAGAACCTGTGACAGTATTTGCAGCTATCAAAGAACCATATGTGATGTTGGTCATATTGCAGATTAGTTTAGGCAAAGAAAACTGTCTAATCAAGTCAGATCCGATCTCTGTGAAGGACGGCTACTGCTGCTTTCACTGGAGAAGACGATTGGGACGACAAAGGAAGAGACTGCAAAAAAAAAAAAAGTGAAAAACTGTCTCGTTCTCAAGAATTGGCATGCCACGTACTTGGTTGAGACTGTGACACCCCGATTTTTGTATAATTTTTTTTAAAATAATAATAAATAAATATTCACTCGTCATCAACAACATTCACAAATCGGCCACGTCAACAACCCTATTACCATTCAGATGACCCGACCCGCACTGGGTACCAGGTAAAAAGTCATTTTATTTATATAACCTAACAACGGAAGACAGTATATACTTAACAACTAGTATACAATACTCAGAGTATCAACATACATATATAAATACATTACCATCCCATATTGAAAAAAAAAAAAAAACTCAACTCTAGGGGAATTACATCTCCCCTAGTCCAAAAACTCACCCTGTGTGTCAGGGTTTCAGCTCCCTAAGATCTCGGAGCTCTATCGTTTGGCCTATCTCTATTCACTGAAAAATTTAGATAGTTTGGATGAGACATATCTCAGTAACAAGGAACAAATTATTTACAATGTGTGGCCATATAAGTTTAGTTATAACACACTTTACTTTTCAAATCAACATTTCATTTGAGAAAAATACACTGATAACATATTCTCATAATCATATAGATATACAACACAAGTTTTATAAGCTTAAAAACCATTCCTCAAATTCAATCATTTCCAACACATATTTACTCGCGAAGTTCCTGAGAATAGGAAAGATTACCCGCCCATACAGGTAGTTTCCCTCTCCCCTATCATGTTATGCAGTCAAGTATGGCCACATCTGATATCTATCAGGGCACTCACCTTACTCAGTAAGCCCTCAAGCGGAGAGTGTCACTTCGCCTCAATTATTTATATTATTGTCTCACACAGATCCATTTCTCAATTTTATCATTCTCTATTTCTCAATTTCCATTATTTCTTTCATTTCTCATTTTAGCCCATTTTATCATTCTTTCACTTTCCATTTCCATTTTACTATCCGGCTCATGAGTATCCTTGGTATCTAGTACCAACATCGTGTCTATAACTCATGGCTGCCCCGAGGATCTTTCTTTCCACGCCATGCTTCCCCCCATGGTCAAGGTTGTGCAGCCCGAAGGCTGGATCTAACTGCGGTTGGCTGACTCAGTTAGATCAAAATATCATATCACATATCTTGCGTCTATAGTACGACTGGCTAGCTTATAGCCCTGATCCGGACTCAGGGGGCACAACAACTCTACTAAACAGTTCAGTCGACTGTCACGCCACACGTTCCAAGAGTCCATGTGGTTGCACTACACCACTAGCAACGGTACTGTGCTCAATATCACAACCCATCATTAGGGTTTCTATAACCATCCATCAGGGTTATCATTACCACATACTCGCAATCATTATGCGGTATTGGCATTTCATCAATCACGTTTCAATTTTATATTGTAGTATTCATATTTCCCATTTCCACATTTCAGTATATACGTTTCAGAATTCACATTCTCATTTTCACGTTTCAATATTTCCATATCAATTTACATCATTAATCTCATATCAGTATATCTCAATATAAATGTTCTCATCATTTTTGGTGCACATTTCATAATCTCATAATAGTATATATCGTGTTTCACGTATTTTGACATTTCTCAAAATACCTATATCAGTAATTTGCAAAAATCTCATTTTTCATGCAAATCATTCCTTCTCACATATAAATATCATATTTCATTATTTTCTACTAATCACATCAATAATTCTTATATTTCACATTTTTCAATATACATCATATGCCACACAGTTTTCATCTAATATTCATAATATATTAATTTCACACTCCAAAATATCACAATTTAATATTACTCAAATGCCATATAATTTATCTGATATTTATATCATAATAATTTTCAGACAAAATACCATATGCTCATTTTCACCTATTAATTCAAATAGTAGCTCTAAAAATAATGTTATAATTTATTTCCCTTACCTGACCTACTGAGAGTCTCGTTAGAACCCATACCCTACGCCTTGGTGCCCGAAACTCAAATCCTGCAATTTGCATTTTCCCCAGATTAATTAACTCATTTCCCCAAAATAATACCCATATAACCTCCCTAGGCTCCATATACCCCAAATTAACATTTAAACCAATATTTAACACTCAACTTGATTTTCTGAACTATGCATGCGGGGTCCTGAAATTACACCCGCGGCACTCACCCAGACCCTAAATGTCAAATATCCTACTTTAACCTTAGATGCTCAATATTCCAGCATTTCTAAATCAACACTAATTAAATAACAATTAGCCCCTTAATAACCTCTTATCCTAAATTTGGAGTTATGCCTACGACGACCCCACAAGAAATATGCTCCGCTAGATTTATAGAGAATCATCCCTAGATTCTCATGGTAGTGTCCGATTGTCGATTGAACTTAAAATTAGCAAGAAATTGAGCTAAAAGCGGAAATTTATCTTATCCCAAGAGTTACGCCTATGCCACTCCGACAACCAATCCGCTACAGTAGAAATGACGGCAGTGGAAAATGGAGTCTAGCAGTGTATTCTAATTTTCGATCAGGCGAGTATCCGTCACGAAAATGAGGAGAGAGGGAGAGAGAGAGAGAACGCGAGAGAGAGAGAGAGAGAGAGAGAGAGAGAGAGAGAGAGAGAGAGAGCGTGCGAGACTTACAGAGGGGTGGGCGCCTACTTCTCTACAAGATTAAGCTATAGATGCTTCCTAAAAGAAATCTTTGAGGAAGCTTTGTAAGTTAATATAGTATAATATATTATATTATAATAATCTTATATTATATACTTATATATATATATTAATGTTATAATATTTTATTATTTTAATTAATTATTATTTAATTAATTATTAAATTTTTGTTAATTAATTATTATTTTTAAAAATTTTGATTTTAATTAATTACTTTTTTAAAATTTTTTAATTTTTTTAATTTTTTTTAAAAAATCATCCAATTAATCTTATATAACCATTTTTGGGGTTATCACATTCTCTTATCCTTATAAAAAATTTCATTCTCGAAATTTGTTATTCATCACATTTTCATCCTTAAAGGAAAAACACACCAATTTTATTAATTACCTTCACTTATGGCGGAGGAATACCGTGGTTACAAAGAGGGTTCTGGGAGATTACAACTATTCAAAACTCTCCCAAAGTCATTCACGTTTCAAAATTAAAAACTCTATCTATCCTACGTTACACTATACAAATAAAAATACACAATATAATTCCTTTTATTCTGACTATCTCAACTCTAAACTCCATTGAATAAGTGTGGATATCTCTGGCACATCTGATCCTACAGTTCCCAGGAAGCCTCCTCAACGGCATGATTGCGCCATAAAACTTTTACCAGTGGAATCTTTTACGTGCGTAGCTCCTGCTCCTTCCAGTAAAGAATCTGCATTGGCACTTCCTCATAAGTAAAAGTATCACCCAACTCCATTGCTTTATAACTGATCACATGAGAGGGGTCTGGGACGTATTTCCTCAGCATAGAAACATGGAATACGTCATGAATCCTAGACAGGACCATTGGTAATGCCAATCGATAGGCAACTGGACCCACTCTTTCAAGAATCTCGAATGGTCCAATATACTTAGGGCTCAACTTACCCTTCCTCCCAAACCTCATAACTCCCTTCATCGGTGCCACCTTCAGAAATATGTGATCTCCTATATCAAACTCCAGTTCTTGCTCATGAGTATCTACGTAACTCTTCTGCCGGCTCTATGCTGTTCAGATCCTGTCTCTGATGAGTCTAACTTTATTCTGAGTCTACTGTATTAACTCTAGCCCCAATATCTGTCTCTCCCCAATCTCATCTCAGTATAATGGAGATCAACACCTCCTCCCATACAACGCCTCATACGGTGTCATCTGAATGCTGGCCTAATAGCTTTTGTTATACACAAACTCGACCAGTGGAAAATACTGTATCCAATGACCTCCAAAGTCTAACACACATGCTCGCAGCATATCCTCCAGAATCTGTATTGTCCTCTCCATCTTCCCAACTGTCCAAGGATGAAAAGTTGGCTGAACGACAATTGAGAACCCAAGGCCCTTTGCAAAATCTTTCAAAAATGAAATGTGAATCATGGGTCTCTATCTGAAACTATGGACACTAGGACGCCATTGAGCCTAACTATCTCCTGAATATATAACTTAGCCAATCTGTCCATGGAGTAGCTAACTCTGATTGGCAAAAAGTGGGCAGTCCTTGTCAGTCGATCCACCACTACCCAGATAACATCCTGTCCATGCAACGCCAGCGGTAATCCTATGACGAAATCCATTGCTATATGCTCCGACTTCCACTCAGGAATGTGGAGTGGCTATAATGATCCCGCCAGCCTTTGATGCTCAGCTTTCACTTGTTGGCACGTCACACTAATCCACAAACTGGGTTATCTCCCTCTTCATGTTGCTCCACCAGAAGGACTCTCGAAGATCCTGGTACATTTTAGTACTACCTGAATGTACAGTATATAGGGACCGATGTGCTTCCTCCAGAATAACCTTCTTGATCTCAGGGTCGACAGGAACACATAACCTATTACGGAACCTCAAGGTTCCATCATCTGAGATGCTAAACTCTATTTCCTGACCATCCTATACCTTCCCCATAAGCTCAACTAGTTCTGCATCATTCATTTGAGCTACTTTATGTAACGCCCCGAACCTTTAAACCCGAGTCTGGCGCGTTATACCTGATAATATCTTGATAAATCATGATCCATAACATACGCAGCGGAAAATATAAACAAAATCTCCATATAACATAATACCAGAGTTTACTACTTCTAACTATAATCCATAATAAATCATCCAACACCTACATTTCCATAAATACTTAATTCTTAAAACATTTCAGTATTTTCACAATCATTCCTTACTCAACAACCTTAAAACATAAAGACACAAAACATAAATATTTACATACCCCAAAACTAACATAGGAATATACCCTTTTCTTTTTCTACTTCCCAATAATGCTATAAAAACCTCGAGCTTTCAAAGCTCGATCTTGGGGAAATCTTGAAAAAGATAAATAATCATATTCGAGTGAGACACATCTTAGTAAGAGAAGAAACAATATATTAAATACAGCGTGTAGCTAACATGAGGTATATAGATATCATTTTAAATATATTTGCAAATCATTATCATAACATAAAAACCATTTTCTGAACCTAAACAATCACATGCAGAAATTTACCCATGAGATTACCCAAGGATAGGGGTGATTACCTGCCCATACAAATAGCACCGCTCTACTTTGATACTTAGGTAACCCTAAGGTCACAATTAAAACATACCAGAGCATTCACCTTACTCAGTAAGCCTTCAAGTGTTAGATTAATCTCGTACTCACACAATTCAACAATAGTTTACCAGCAAAGGCCCTAAGGATAGGGAAATCTACCCGCCCATACAAGTAGGTTCCCTCTGTCCTAGTACGTTATGCGGCTACTGTCACATCTGTAACTACTAGTGCACTCACCTTACTCAGCAAGTCCTCAGGCGAAAGGTATGCCTCGCCCAATCATAACATGTTCTACGTACATATATATTTCTAATATCATAATACACCATTCTTTCTATCATTATTCAATTATTCACATCCTTTCATGTTCATAACTTAACATTTCATTGTGTTTCACTTTAAGTGACTCTTTCCCATTTGTATCATTCACGTTTCACATTTCATTTCATTGCATTGTCATTCCATTTTCATTTCATTGCATAACATTTTCATTTCATTCCTTCATACTACAGCTGCTCTTTTGCCATCATTTGTTAGTACACATAGAAATGCGTTAGAATCTATTAACATGACTGTCATTCAGCTGTCTTACATTTACATGGTTGCATTTAACATACACAAACAACATTGTCCATATCACATTTTATTCATAATGTCTTACTTACTTAGCCTGCATCTCATACATTTAACATATATTTGCACAAAATCTCATGCCACACAATTTAACAGTAAAATTCATACATATTTCTGTAAAATAGGTCAACCCACATTTAGCATTTAATTACTAAAAATATAATTTCTATTTCTTTATATAATTATCCATAAAATTCCTTCCACTTTGTTCAGTTCATTTCCACAATTACATAACTAAATAAGTGGTCCTAAGCTCAAAAATCATACTTTTACATGGTTGGCATTTTAATAATTCACACCAAAACATACATATAATATAACATAAAGTATTACCTTTAATTTCACAAAATTTGATTTAATATATAATTTCTCCTTACCTGGTTTCTTGAACTACGCCAACAGGGACCCCGAAAAATACCTACGACGCTCACCCGGACCCTAAATCAAAAATCTTAATTCCATTAAATCAACCCTAAATAAAATATTATTTTAATATTTTTTAGGTCCACAAATTCTAAATAAATAAATATACCCTTAAAAATAGCCAAATTACCAAATTTTCCAAATCTCACTCTCGCTTTGGAGTGGGTCTAGAAAATCCCATTTGGAACTTTACTTATGTCAAAATGACAACGACCACGATTAGGACCCTATGGCGGTGCCTGATCGTCGATTCAACAGAAGATTTAACAAGAAATTGAGAAATTAAGGGAAAATTGTCTTATCCTAGGAATGGTGCCTATGCCACTCCCATGACAAATTTGCTCTAGTAGAAATGTCGGTGGCGAAGTTAGGAATCCAACGACACCTTCCGTTTCCCAATCCGCCTCAAACTCGTTGAGAAATTGAGAGAGAGAGAGAGAGATGGCTGGCGCAGGAAAAACTCGGGGGGGGGGGGGGGTTGGCGTTCACAAACTTCTTCCTGAAGCAAAAGCTTCAGGAAGTTTATCTTTAAACACACACACACACACACACACATATATATATATATATATATATATATATATATTTTAAACTTTAACTATTACATATTATATATATATATATATTTATATCTTATTTCAATTAATTTTTTTTATTTCTTTCATACTATTTCTTTTTATTTATTTATTTAATACATTAATTTAATAATGTTTAACTAATTAATTGATTAATAATTTTAATTAATTAATTAACTTTATTTATAATTTTATCTATTTTTTTCCTAATTATTTTAATCATTTTAATTTTTAGGGTCTTTACACTTTAATTCTCTCCTGTAGAGTTGGCTGCAAAACCAAGTTAGCAATAAACGCCTGGTGATCACCCTCTACCAACTCCACACCGAGCCTCTCTAGATCCATCTGGATCGGATGCTGAATCTTTACTGCAGACACAGATGAATCCACTGATTTCTGGCTCAAAACATCAGCAACCACATTAGCCTTTCCCAGGTGGTAGCTGATAGTGCAGTCGTATTTCTTTATTAGCTCCAGCCATCTCCTTTGCCTTATATATAATTCCTTCTGCATAAAAAAATATTTTAAACTCTTATGGTCGGTAAATATCTCACACCTATCCCCATACAGATAGTGCCTCCAAATCTTCAGCGTGTAAACCACCACTACCAATTCTAGATCATAGGTAGGGTAGTTCTTCTCATATTCTTTCAACTAACGTGAGGCATAGGCTATCTCCCTCCCTTGATGCATCAACACACATCCAAGCCATTTATGGGATGCATCACTATAAATTACGAAGCCCTCTTCTCCTGAAGGAATCGTTAACACAGGCGCAGTGATGAGTCAATGTTTCAACTCTTGAAAGCTTTGTTCACATTCATCAGACCACTCAAACTTCACTCCTTTCCTGATTAATCTGGTCAGTGGGCCTGACAGTTTAAAGAAGCCCTCAACAAACCTGCGATAGTACCTAGCCAATCTTAAGAAACTCCTGATGTCGTGCACATTCTTTGGTTGTACCCAGTCTACCACCGCCTCAATCTTACTCGGATCAACCGAAATACCACCCCTAGATATAACGTGTCCAAGGAAGGTAACCTATTCCAACCATAACTTGCACTTCTTGAGCTTCGCGTACAACTTATTTTCTCTCAACACCTGAAGCATTGTCCTCAGATGTTCCTTATGCTCCATTAGGCTCTTCGAATACACCAGTATATCATCAATAAATACTACCACAAATTAATCCAAAAACTAGTTAAAGACCTTGTTCATCAAATCTATAAACACTGCAGAGCATTCATCAACCCAAACGAGATAACCAGAAATTCATAGTGTCCATACCGTGTTCTAAATGTCGTCTTCGGAACATCTTCCGCGTTGACTTTCACTTGATGGTACCCGGAGCGTAAGTTTATCTTCGAAAAGATCAGTGTCCCCTGTAACTAGTCAAACAAATCATCGATATGCGGGAGCGGGTATTTATTTTTGATAGTTACTTGGTTTATTTCCATGTAGTCAATGCACAACCTCATCGACCCATCTTTTTTTGTCACAAACAAAATAGGTGCTCCCTAGGGCGACACACTAGGCCGAATGAAGCCCTTAACTGCCTGTAATTGTTCTTTCAATTCTTTCAGCTCTACTGGTGCCATTCTATATGGCGCCTTCGAAATCAGCGTTGTCCCCGTAATTAGATCAATAAAAAACTCTACCTAACGATCAGGAGGTAGTCTCGGCAAATCCTCGGGGAATACATCAGGAAAATCTCTCACCACTGGGATATCCTCCACCCTCAGCTCTCCTTCTGATACTGCTTTCACACAAGCTAAATATCTCTAACAGCCTTATGATAGCAATCTACGTGCCTGAATAGCAGATAGTAACTGAGGTGGGGTGCGCACACATGATCCCACGAACTTGTACTCCTATCCCTTTAGGGGACTGAATACTACCTCTCTCCGATGGCAATCAATGCTAGCATAGTAAGCAGCTAGCCAGTCCATTCCCAAGATTACCTCAAACTCATGCATATCTAAAACCACCAGATTAGTTGTCAAAGACCTCCCCTGAATACCCACTGGACAGTCCCTGAGTACCTCTCTACATATCCCTACAACCCCAGTCGGTGTAGCAATAGACAGACTAATATCTAACTGCTGAGGTTTAAACCCACACAACTTAACATATTCTCAGGCGATAAAAGAATGAGTCGCCCCAGAATCAAACAAGACAGTAGCTTTAAATGACAATATTGAAAAAGTACCTATCACCACATCTCCTATTGCCTTAGCATCTCCCGACGTCAGTGCATAAACTCGTGCTGGAACAGTATTCCTTTGTTGTCCACCTCGAGGTGCCTGATAGCCTCCTCTATATGGTCGAGAAGTAGCCGCTAGCGCTGGTGGTGCCTAACAGTTCCTTGCGATATGCTCAAGCTGGTGGCCCTAATAGCAGACAACCTCCCTCGCTCGGCACTCTCCTGGGTGCCTCGTTAAACACCTGGGACAAGGAGGGGGCATTTGTCCGCCCTGTACTGCTCGATTTCCTCCTCATTGTCATCATCCCTCTCTACTATCATATCTCCTCCATAGCCCTCAACTGGACCCTGCCTGAAAATCAGAAGACACGGGTCTCTTCCTCTGGCTTTGTGCTGCTGCACCTCTCTATAGGCCGCTCGTAATTACTGCAACCCTGTCTACTATCTCTGAGAAGCTCCGAGCTTGGAAACCTACTACCTGCTCATATAGGTTCTACCTCAAGCCCTCCTCAAACTTCCTTGCCTTCCTCTCCTCATCTGGCACCAGATACAGGGTGAATCAGGACAAATCAATGAATCTCGCTGCATACTACTGCACCGTCAAAGGCTCCTGTGTAAAATATAGAAACTCTAATGTCTTTGCACTCCTGATTATAGCGGGAAAGTACCGTTCCAAGAAAATCTCCCTAAAGTGACTCCACGTCATCGCTATAGGGTCCGGCCTCTGCTTCTCTAATAACCTCACCGACCTCCACCAGCGCTTTGCTTCCCCAATCAACTTAAATGTGGCAAATAACACCCTATGCTCGTCTGTACATGAGAGAACTGCCAATATGTCCTCTATGCCATGAACCCAGTTATCTACTACCAGTGGGTCCACTCCTCCAGCAAAAGACGGGGGTCACATATGCTTGAACTGCTCGATCGTGCAGCTCTGCTCCCCCAAGCTCTTGGCCATCTCAGCCATCACTTGTTGGGTGACGCTACGCAATACTGTGTCAGGGTCTCCACCACCCATACAGGAAGGTCCTACTCCATCACCTCCCGCACTCGTGTTATTGTTCCCTGGATCCATCCTGCAAAGAGAGTAACTAATCTTAACATACAATTACTATCACACAACCAATACATTGCTATAATTCATAAATTACTCTTTCGCGACCATTTATCTTCACATCCTTAATCTCCATTTAAGATTTAGTCCTACCACTTAGAAATAACACCCAGCGATAGTATCCATGGTTTTCCTGGAATCGCCACCCCAGGAAAAACACAGAAACAACCCCGGTACTCCTGTCTCTAGGCCGCAAGATAGAACCCCCTAAATTCTCGCCTCATCCTTTAACAATCACTTAATCACATTTCAATCTACCCATCTCCTATTTCCCTCAAAATCCGCTCCTATACTCTGGTATTGTATTCTGTTGTCTACTAAAGTCTATAGAACCTAGCAACCTAGTCTCTGATACCAAACTGTTATGCCCCGACTTTCGTACAATTTTTTTTAAAAAATAATAATAAATAAATATTCACTCGTCATCAATAACATTCACAAATCGGCCATGTCAACAACCCTATTACCATTCAAATGATCCAATCCGCATTGGGTACCAAGTAAAAAGTCATTTTATTTATACAACCTAATAGCGGAAGATAGTACATACTTAACTACCAGAATACAATACTCAGAGTATCAACATACATATATAAATACATTACCATCCCATACTGAAAAACAATTCAACTCTAGGGGAATTACATTTTCCTTAGTCCAAAAATTCATCCTGTGTGTCAGGGTCTCAGCTCCCTAAGGTCTCAGAGCTTTATCGCCTAGCCTATCTCTGTTCTTTGAAAAATTTAGATAATTTGGATGAGACACATTTCAGTAAGAAGGAATAAATTATTTATAGTGTGTGACCATATGAGTTCAGTTATAACATATTTTACTTTTCAAATCAACATTTCATTTGAGAAAAATACACTGATAACATATTCTCATAATCATATAGATATACAACACAAGTTTTATAAGCTCAAAAATCATTCCTCAAATTCAATCATTTCTAACACACATTTACCCGCGAAATTCCTGAAAATAGGGAAGATTACCCACCCATACAGGTAGCTTCCCTCTACCCTAACACGTTATGCAGTCAGGTATGACCACATCTGATACCTATCAGAGCACTCACCTTACTTAGTAAGCCCTCAGGCGGAGAGTTTCACTTCTCTTCAATTATTTATATTATTAACTCACATAGATCCATTTCTCAATTTTATCATTCTCTATTTCTCAATTTCCATTATTTCTTTCATTTCTCATTTTGGCCCATTTCATCATTCTTTAACTTTTCGTTTCCATTTATTATCCGGCTCATGAATATCCTTGGTATCTAGTACCAACATCGCGTTTGTAACTCATGGCTACCCTGAGGATCTTTCTTTCCGCACCATGCTTCCCCCCATGGTTAAGGTTGTGCAACCCGAAGGCTGGATCTAACCGCGGTTGGCCGACCCGGTTAGATCAAAATATCATATCACATATCTCACGTCTGTAATATGACTGGCCGGCCTATAGCCTGATCTGGACTCAGGGGGCACAATAACTCTACTAAACAGCTCAATCAACTATCACGCCACGCGCTCCAAGAGTCCATGTGGTTGCACTACACCACTAGCAACGGTATCGTGCTCAATATCACAACCTATCATTAGGGTTTCCATAACCATCCATCAGAGTTATCATTACCACATACTCGCAATCATTATGCGGCATTAGCATTTCATCAATCAAGTTTCAATATTTCCATATCAATATACATCATTAATCTCATATCATTATATCTCAATTCATCTCAATATAAATGTTCTCATCATTTTTGGTGCATATTTCATCATATTATAATTGTATATATCGTGTTTCAAGTATTTCGATATTTCTCAAAATACCCATATCAGTAATTTGCAAAAATCTCATTTTTCATGCAAATCATTCCTACTCACATATAAATATCATATTTCATTATTTTCTACTAATCACATCAATAATTCTTATATTTCACATTTTTCAATATACGTCATATGCCACACAGTTTTCATCTAATATTCATAATATATTAATTTCACACTCCAAAATATCACAATTTAATATTACTCAAATGCCACATAATTTATCTGATATTTATATCATAATAATTTTCAGACAAAATACCATATGCTCATTTTCACCTATTAATTCAAACAGTAGTTTTAAAAATATTGTTATAATTTATTTTCCTTACCTGATTTACTGAGAGTCTCGTTAGAACCCAAATCCTACGCCCTTGGCGCCCAAAACTCAAATCTTGTAATTTGCATTTTTCTTAGATTGATTTGCTCATTTTCTCAAAATAATACCCATATAACCTTCCCTAGGTTCCATATACCCCAAATTAACATTTAAACCAATATTTAACACCCTCGCTTGATTTTCTTAACTATGCTTACGGGGTCCCGAAATTATACCCGTGGTGCTCACTCGGGCCCTAAATTTAAAAAATCCTACTTCAACCTCAGATGCTCAATATTCCAGCATTTATAAATCAACACTAATTAAATAACAATCAGCCCCTTAATAACCCCTTATCCCAAATTTGGGGTTATGCCTATGACGACCGCACGAGAAATCTGCTCCGCTAGACTTGTAGAGAATTATCCCTAGATTCTCGTGGTAGTGTCTGATCGCCGATTGAACTTAAAATTTGCAAGAAATTGAGGCAAAAGCAGAAATTTAGCTTACCCCAGGAGTTACGCTTATGTCTCTCCCACAATCAATCCGTTTTGGTAGAAATGACGACATCGGAAAATGGAATTCTGCAGTATCTTCTGATTTTCGATCGAGTGAGTATCCGTCACGAAAATGAGGAGAGAGGGAGAGAGAACGAGAAGAGAGAGAGAGAGAGAGAGAGAGAGAGAGAGAGAGAGAGAGAGAGAGAGAGAGAGAGAGAGAGAGAGAGAGCGTGCGAGGCTTACAGAGGGGTGGACGCCTGCTTCTCTGCAAGATTAAGCTGTAGCTTTGTAAGTTAATATAATATAAAATATTATATTATAATAATCTTATATTATATACATATATATATATTAATGTTATGATATAATATAATATAATATTATTTTAATTAATAATTATTATTTAATTTAATTAATTAATTATTATTTTTTAAAATTTAAAATTTTAATTATTTAATTTTTTTTTAATTTTTTTAATTTTTTTCTTTAGAATCATCCTACTAATCTTGTATAACCATTTTTGGGGTTATTACAGAGACCACTGGGAGCGGTGGCAGATGTGGCAAAAAACAACTGAAGCAATGAGGCAGCAACCACCAACTGAAGCACTGCAAAGACGATAGTCTGACGGGAGAGAGACAACGTTTGAAAAATGCCACTGGAAAATCAAGAACTTTCTGAAAAACGCTGGAGATGGAGAGCGCTGAAGATGAAGAACGGAGAGGCATTGAGAAGCCAAGAAATATCCAAAAACACAATGAGGGAATAATGTTTTTCCCGTGTCTGAGAGATGGTAGGACTTCCGAAGAAGAGGAGAGACCGTCGGACGAGTTTGAGGTTGAGATTCGGTGGGCGACGAGTCAAGAGAGAAACTGAGAGAGGTGATGATGACAGACGTCGGAGGCAAACATTGGAGATTGAGAGATTTGAAAGAGATGCGATTGAGCCGCGATGGAACTGAGAGAGTTGAGCACCGCTGATGAACTAAGAGAGACGAGTGGTGAAAGATAAAAGTCGGAGAAGACGAACAGAGTTGAAACGAGAGAGAGCTAAGAGAGAACTGTGTGCTTGTGAGTCGCTGGAAAATCAAGAAGCTGCTGAGACGACGCCGAAGATAAAACGTAAAATAGATTAGAAAGGAAGAGATGAGAGACTGCTGCTGCTGCCGGAATTAAAAGGAACCAAAGAGGACTGCCACTGTTGCTCTCGTTAGAAAAGATGAGATAACGGGGACGACGTTGGAGAAGATGAGAGACTCGAAATATGCTGTTGGAACTAGGAACAAAGAGGGATTGAGAGAGAAACCATCGGAGCTGCTGCAGAAGACACACCAGCCGAGAAGAGAGAACGTCGGAGAAGAGCGGGACGACCCCGAAAACGGGAGAAAACAGGATATTTGCAAACAATGGAGACGACACCAGAGCTGCAATTGAGACTAGCGAAGGAGACTGACTGAGATGAGAGGTTAGATCAGATTGCATCGGCAAAAACGACAGTTGAGCGGAAGAAGGTCGACGACGACGACAAACAAGGAGAAAAAAAAAAGGTTAAGATCTAGGGCTCTGATATCGTGTTAAGATTTAGAGAAAGACAATTTTCTATATTATTATTCAGTATTACATGGGTGTATATATACATGAGTCAAGGAAACAAGATTTCCAAATTATTCCTAAATATCTGCTCTATAATAATTACACAATAATTGAAAAATAGAAACTGTAATGTTTCTCTAATATTTACTAAAAGATTTGAGAAATTAAACAATTATTTGTATATCTTACTCTAAAAAATAAATCGTGAATTTTATCCATAAGGAGATAGTGAAAATGATGATTTAAAAAACAAAATTAGAATTTAGAAGCAATAAAATAACGTTTTGCTGGCTGCGCCGGTGTCATAGTAATGGTCAAGCCGCTGCTGCCGAATCTACATTTTATCAGAGGCAGCCTTCGAGCGATCACCACCGACGCCGCCGCCGCCGGTGCTGCAACGACCGGCTGTGGCCCGAAGGCGGCGAAACATTCATTCTACGTTGTTAGAACTGCGTTTTCTTCCCGATCTATAACCCCTAAGGCAAGTGAATCAAACCGAAAAAATAATTTTGATTTGGGATTATTCTCCGCAATCACAAAAATCCAATATCACTCATTTCGCCCATACAAACTGAGCAGATGGCATTGGAGTGTTACACGTTCGGCCCTTACAAAATTCACCCCAAGGAAGTATTTTATTCCACCCATCTCTCATTCGCCATGGTTAACCTGCGTCCTGTTCTTCCTGGTATTCTCTCTCTCTCCCCGAAGATATTTTTTTTTGGTTGTCTTTCACTCATCCACACACACCCATGTACTTGTAATCGTTTGGCATTTACATGTAAATGCTCTATCATCGATGCTTTCACTTTTTCTGGTAACAATATCTTGCAGCAAAACACAGACTTAGGGATGGTCCATTTTCTATGTATTCAGCGGGGTGAAGCGACGAGTGTTGATTCACTGGAAAGTTGTAAAATTGAAAGTTCTAAATTCCTAGTAGAATTTTATGGGGTCTAATCTTATAATTATTTATAGTCATGATTGTTAGCCCTTTGGTTTCATATGATTTCGTTCATGACAAAACAATTTATTTTTGCTAGGCACATGGCAAAACATTGATGCAAGGCAAGTGAGACAAACATGAACTAAATTCCACCCCAGCCCTTTCTGATCATAATCAAAATTTATTTTTTCCCTTTTTACATTTATAATTAATCAAGGATTTTGTTTGAGAAAAATAAAGAAATATAAAATAAGAAGGGGAAAAAAAATTACTTTTATTGTTCCCCCTTAATAAGCAAATTCAAGATAAAATGGTAAGGGTGAGAGAGACAAACACATTTATAGTGGGTTGGGCCAAGTTTAGAACCTATATCACTCCCAAGGATCAACCTTGAGGTTTCCACTACATCAATCCTCGTCACGCAGAGATTAAGCCATTTACTCTCCACAAATCACCGAGGTTCCAACCTCACTCCAGGTTCCTAACCTTGCTCAACCCAAGGACTACATATCCTCACCCATAATCTCACTTGTTCACACCCAATTGAAAGTCTTTCCTGAACACAATTTAACATAGAGAACTAGAAAAGCAAGATTTGAAAATAGAACTAACCTCCTGTTTGGTTTACGGAATTAGGGTTTGAATGCAATTGAAATTTTGACCTTGACTCCCATTCTCATGTTTGGTTTACGAAAATGAGGGTGGAATTACAATCCAATAGGAATGTTGAATCCCCAATTCAATGGAATGGTGATTCCTCCTCTTAATAGGTAGGAATCATGATTCCATTTTTGACTCCTTATTTTAGAGACAATTATAATCAACTTTAAATAATAATCCTCAAAACACAAGTTAACTATCTCTTAATCATACCACTGCGGACGAAGATAATAATAATGATGATGATGATGATGATTATTATTATTATAATTCTAATTATTATTAATATTACTATGAAACAATAAAAAATTATAATAATCAAGCAAAGACAGCAACAAATAGTAATAATACTATTATAAAATAATAAAAATAATAACAACAAAGTAATAAGAATAATAATAATTATAAGTATTATTATTATAAAATAATAAAAATAATAATAACAGAGTAATAAGAATAATAATAATTTCAAGAACAATTATATTTATCATAAAAAGTAATAATAACAACAAGAACAATAATAATAAAAAAGGCAAAAAATAATAATAATTTTAAGGAGAATAATTATTATAAAAATATTAAAAAATAATAAAAAATTTAAAATAATAATTACACTAATAATAACTGTTGTAAAAACGATACGAAAACAAAAATAATAACAATAAAATAATAGCAATTTGAGCAACAATAAAAAAAAGTAATAATGGTTTATTATTCTTAGTTTTGTTTACTTTTTAAAATAACAAGAAGATCCAAATGAGAACATTATTTATTGTTATTATTATAAAAAATGTAAAAAAAAATAATTTATGATCTTAAAACTGTAAAAAAATTCAATAAAAATAATGTTGAATTGAAGTCATATATTTGAAAAATTACAAAATTAAATAATTATGTATTAGGACTTAGGAGTACTTATAAAAAAATGGCTTATTTTTCATTCCATCATAGCTGCCATTGAAGAGTACCAAACATTGGAAAGAAATTGAAGCTTTGATTCCTATAGTCATTCTATGTTACTAACCAAATGCAGCAATTGCATTCCAAAAGTGATTTCATTCCTGCCTTGATTCCATTTTCCCCTTGATTAATTTCCTACTTCAATTCCATTCCACAAGCCAATTGGGGCGAGAGCCTAAAAAGTTACATGATCCACTTGGAGTACAAGTGTTGTTGAGGGAATAAAGAACTGAGCTAGCTCAAAAACCATGAAGCACAGATTGTGTGTAATAGTCTCTAACAACTACCACAATGCATGAATTTATAGGCTTCAAACACATGTGACCTTTTTAAGTTCTAATTGATTTTTCCCTCCTAAAAGTTAAGTTGCAAGGTCATACATCATCCAAATCTCATAATATTGTATCCAATTGAGAATATGTTAAGAGTAGTTTAAATTTAAGTACCTAGAAAAATTAAATCAATAGAGCAAATTTTTATTCAACGAATAATTCCAAGAGTAATATACATATAAAATATACACATGATCAACTCTTTCCTAAAAGTGAGATATTATGATCTTTAAGCAGCACGTTGATTTTCTATTCATTAAAGAGAATTGCGAATATCTCTAGTTTCCAACAAATGAGAGAATATACATGTTAGGGTGTTTGATTTGAATGATTTTTGAAGATAGGTAATGTCTTAATTGGTTCAAAAATAAGTGAAACGATTAGACATTAGAGTGTTTAGTGGTGGCTCTGAATTTTTTTAAAATTCCTCTGATAGAACCAAATATGGAAACATGTCTGATTCATTAAGTGGGGAATTCAAAGGTCTCTTTTCCAATTTTATCCCTTATAAAAAAATGAAAATAACAAAAAAACTCAACCCGAGTGATTAAAATTAAAATAATAAAATTTATTTTTGTATAACAATAAATTATATTATTTTTTTAATAATTATTAATTAAATATATGACAAGAAAATATTATTTATGTTAACTTAATTTAATTTATTATTTATGTTGGTTAAGGAGGCCCAAGAGCAGACTTTTGAGTCTATGTTGGTCTTGATTACTATTGCGAAGACAAGAGGTGTGTTTGTGGAGAGGTGGGTTCTTAACTACCTTCTTTCATTCTTAAGTTTTCAAATGTGCTTGAGGCATATTTGTTACACATTTTCTCATCATAGCTCTCAACTCAACTTCTAACAAAGCCTTAGTCCCTCTTGTTTGTGGCCAATTACGCAAGCCCTACTATGCTATTTCTCTATGTTAACCTTATCTCCTTTTGGTCTTTCCGACATCCTTCTTGCACTTAAGTTGATCCTTGTCATTTCCCCTCGTTCATGCAGCTATTGACCTTTGTTGCACATGGCCAACCATTTAACTTATTTCTATCATGTTGTCCACACGTTACTAGGCCTAGTTCTTTGACTAACTTCTTATTTTCTTGACCACACATTTTGTTTTCACCTTTTAATGTAGATTAATGCAAATCAAGGGCATATTGATGAAAAAGGGTAAGGGAGTGAGGGTAGGTGGGCTTGAAAGAGTTGCATGGCTCTACAAAAGAAAGAACCATTTTCTCTCAATGTATGGTTTGTAGATGTTTGTTGTTTTGGCTGTTGAGATACCCCTTTAGAAATCACGTTCAGCCTCAAAATCACTTTTATAGAAAACAGATCAGTTGAAAATTGTATTCTTGTGACAATCTATTGTACTCTTACTCCCCCATTTTCCTTCAGTCTGCCGTTATACATTGTAGCATTCATCTTCCAACTTGCACTCCAAATGTAAATCTTCCCTGTTTTCTAATTTCTATTCTATTTTTGTTTTTTAACACCGTCTTCCTTTCTTCCCTTGACAAATAAAAAATGATCCAGCTTCAGTTTGATCAATCCCTTCCTTTGAAGGACATGGAGAAAGAATAGTTGATGTTACAATTTTGATTTCTCAAATTTGATTTTCTTTTGATAGTTTAGGGTTGGAAAAAGCAACCATTAAATTTAAACCTCACACAGAAATAATCTCAGCTGGTAATGTCTAAGAGTGCTTGGGAGCATTGTTGCTCACCTGGGAAGGGTATGCATTACTCATTCTAGCATGATTGGATGAGGATGGAGAAGGATGAATCTTGACTCTTCACTAATCAGAAATCCCAAGAAAAGAAAAGAAAAAAAGGAGAAAAAGACAAGCTAGATGAGGATGAAATTGCCAAAATTTTTTCAGTTGGATGTCTAATTGGAAACAATGGAGAAATTACAATATTTGTGAATAACGTGTTTATCATTTTATACTTTGACAAAAGTACAAGGATTGGAGGTCATGACATCTTATCCAAAAAAGTTTTTATGCTTGGCCTCATTTTTGTTGCTTCTGGGGTGCTAAATGATAAATTTTTACAATTATTTTTTCTTTGGTTTCTTGTTTCCATATTATAATAGCTTTCATTTTCTAATTGGAATTTATGCCTCTTTTCTTTTGCAGGTCATATCCTTGTTTGGGCAAATTTTAATGATTTACTGGTAACTTAAATTTTAATGTGTGATGTAAGCGCAAAGGTGCTTTAATTTACAGTAACGGGTTGTGTTAGGGCTTGGCAAATTGTCGAAAAAGGTTAATTTTGTAGCAACTGCTGGCCATTGCACTGGTACATATTGAGTCACTCTGTTCCATTTATTAGTGATGATTGTGGAAGAGAAGCCACTTTTGTCCCTCCCTCTGTAACTTCTTCCTTAGCATTTAGTGATAGCCTCTGCATTGTTATTAGTGGAGCTACATCCTTCCACAAAAATACCATATATCTATATATATATATGATAATGCACAGTTGCACACATAATAGTTGGATTTTGATTTTTTTTTTTTTTGATTTCAAAATGCAAGTAATTTTGTATCTATATTGAAAATATGGAAGAGGCTTGTAGTTTTTATTCATCTTATGTTGCCCTGCATATGCTGAACTTTCCCTCGCTTTTAATTGATTGACTTAACACAACATACATGTACTAGTCTGCCCAAGGCGAGAAGTGAAACGCTTCGTTGATTTAACTGCTGATGAAACTGGTGATCTATGGCTCACAGCGCAGAAAATAGGGAATCAGCTTGAACGTCACCACAAAGCATCTTCACTCACATTTACAATCCAAGTAAGATAATCTCTTCTTTTCTGTTTGAATTTCAATTTGCAGTTACATTTTAATTTTATCCATCCTTTTACTAATGTGCTTGTTTTTAATACTTGCTACAGTCTACAATATATAATATCTCCCTCAACCTGTCATTATGATATTTTTGAAATTGGATTTTGTTTGATGCACAGCCGTAATAGATAACACAAACTTGTATGCATATTTAACTCGATATTTTTTATTTGTTTTGTTTTGTTTTGTTTTGTTTTTTTTTTTTTTTTGTGGCGGGGGTTGGGTGGTGGTATTGTAACCTACACTCAGTTTTGTTAAAATGATAGAGTCCTCTCCTAACATTGAAAAATTTACATTTCCTCTGTTAACTTTTAACTTTGCTACAACTTATTGTCCTTCCTCAATCATCTGTTAATAACTTAGAATATGATGGTCTCACATTTTAACTTTTTCAAGAAACCACTTTGACCCCCACTTATATATATTTTTTTCTTAAAAATATTTTGCTATCTTCTTCTTTAATTCAATTTATTCTAAAAACTCCTAGAAGAAGTGAAAGTCAAGCTTATGATTCTAATAATACTGGCCAAACCAAAATCATTGCTTCTAAGAGCTCCTTGATTTGATGAGGAGGCTGGAGAAGTTATGATACAATTTCTAGTTGTTCTAGCCATCTCTTTAATGGCTGTAATGAGTGGATGAGTTTGGGAACAGAAGCTGGAAACTTGTTTATGTCTTCTTCTTCAAAAGAGTTTGTTAGAAAAATGCAAATTTCGAGTGGCTCTTTGTCTTTTTGAATGGTTACTAGCTGCTGCTTTGCTTTTTGCAAACTTACTGGAACTGGCCCTTCTTTCTCCGCTTCTTTTACTCCAAACAGTTTGATAGAGAAATGCAACATGTCACACCGTGCACGACTTGCTGCTTTGCCATTGACTGTAGTGCTAGAATCAGCTCCCTTCATCATCATCATCATCATCATGTTCCTCTTCTTCTTCTTTTGAATGAGTTTGTTGAAAAATGGACAGTTCAAATGGGTCTGTTGTTTTGAACATGCCGCCATTGGAGATGTTGAACGACTATGGATGGAGATATTGGTTAAGTTCAGTGGGGATGTAATTGGTGTGACTCTACTCTTTTACTTTCCTTTTCCCATTTTCTTTTTTCTTCTTTTTTCCCTTGGATTTTGACCATTTAAATCAAATTTGTTTTACATATTGGGGGCTTTTGGTTTGAGGAAGCATGGGGTTATGGAACCCATGCAATAACAACAACGGTTTGAGTAAGGAGTTTTATATATTTGTGGTTGGTATTGGAATTGGGCTTGTTATGGAGGCAGAGGTGGTAGTTGTGACAGTGGTTATGAAGAAGGCTATGGCAGTGAGAATGTTTGTTGGGATTTTTAGTTCTTCTCTCTCCCCTTCACTCTCTCTTACACAAATGCAATGGTGTCAGGTTTGGGTGAGGGCATTGAGTTTTGTTTGCATAACTAAAAAAAGGGGCTAGAATTTCATTTAATTGGTTGACAATGTTTTATTGCTGTTGAATTTCATTTTGATAGGTATCTCCCACAAGTTTGATTGCCTTTTTTTTCCTGATAAAAGGGGAAAGATCCAAAGAGTACAACAAAGGGAGAAGAAGGTCCTCCAAGGAACAAAAGGAAAAAAACCAGAAAAATTATGAAGGTGCTGCCTGCCAATCCCTAACAAGATTGGGTAGTGAAAAACCCCTCAAAAATCTGAAGGAGCAGGCTAGAGAGAGGCCATGCTGCTCTATGTACAACCATTGAAGGTTTTTGCATTCCTTTCTATCCATTAGGTCCATAAAATAGTAAAAAAACTGCGCAACGCTACAACACTTCTCCCTTCTTGTGCTTTCCAAAACCCCAATATCTCACGAGAAAAAACTCACCCACCACTCGGTGTGGCACCAAAGCTTCACCAAAAACAAGAAAAAATGGCACTCCAAATATGGGATGCAGCCTTGCTATGTAAGAAGAGGTGAGCATTTGTTTCATTGGACTCTGGCACATCACACGTCAAGGTTGAAAGCCTTGTAGGGCCTTTTAATTTGAAGCAAACTGTGCATGTTAACACTGTTCAAAGTCATAACCCAGATAAGAGTCTGAATCTTAATGGGCACTTTGCCTTCCAAATGATGTGGCTCGAAGGAAAAAGTTGGGTATAGGAGATTTGAGGAAGATTTGATTGAACAAAATTAAACAAATCGCCTCACCCTCTCATCTCCCTACTGGATGGTGCAAAAAGATTCAGGATATTAAGTATAACAGTAACCTGGTCAACCTTTCTTCCATTGAGATTCCTAAAAAAGTAAAAACCCATTGACCCAAGAAAAAGAGCCCCCCTCAAAAGGGCAAAAATGCGCTGATTGGTGCATTGTGAAGGAAGAAAGTTTGGACAAGTGAGGCACCATCAACGCCAAAGAACCCTCACCCAGCCAAGCATCCTCTTAAAATCAAACCCTGTTCCTATTAACCACTTTGAAATGGGGGAGTGGGAAGAGAAGACTAGGAACCTGACACATGGACTTTTGAGGGCTAGCTTGAGAAACAATGCTGTCACTTCCTCTAGAGTCCATCCATTCCAATGAACTGTAAACTTGCTTTTAGGGTTTATTTGGAACCACTAAAGCAAAAGTGCTTTTAAAAAAGAAGTGCTGAATTTATTAAGTGCTGAACTGAAAAAGTGCTGAAAGTTATAAGTGCTGTTTGGTTGTGTTTAAAATAAATGGTATTTGGATACTTACTTTTTTTATAGGGTACTATATGATTATTTTTAAACATATTTTAGATTACAAACATTAATATTTTTAAATTAAAAATTTCATTAAAAAATATTTTAATTATTCATGATTAAAGTTTAAATATTTTCTATTAAAAAAATAATATAAGATTATTATTTTTAATTAAGAATAATCTTGTTATTAATGTTTATTTATAACATATTACTATCATATTAAATGATGATAAAAATAATATTATTAATTAAATTCAAAATTTTAATTTATTTAATGTTAATTTAAATTAATAAATAGTAATTATTCAATCCAGAATTGAATTATAATAACTAATATGCCATAATACATGGTAAAATAATATGTAGTTATTTTAAAATATATTTTAATTAAATAATAATATTTTTATGACTAAATTTAAATGATAATAATATTAATTTTATATTGAAAATTTTAATATTTTCTATTAACTAAATAATATAATATTCTTATTTATTAATTAACAATAATCTTATTATTAATGTTTATTTATAACATATGATTATGACATTAAGTTATGTTAAAATAGTATTAATAATTAAATTAAAACTTTTATTTTTTTTTAACGTTAATTTAAATTTATAGATGGTTCTTTTTTTTCATTCTAAAATTTAATTATATTTTATTAATAATTAATAGGTTATAATGCATAGTAAAATATATTTTATTAATAATTAATAGGCTATAATGCATAGTAAAATAATAAATGGTTAATTTTTAATTGACAATTTAATTCATAATTATGTTAACTGTAATTTTTAATTAGTATTTAAATATTTTTATTAATTAAGAATAATATAATATTATTTTTTGATTAACAACAATCTTGTTCTTAATTTATATTTATAACATATGATTATCGTATTAATTTATATTAAAATAATATTATTAGTTAAATTAGCATTTTTAATTTTTAATATTATTTCAAATTAATTGATGGTTTTTCTTCTTTATTTCATAATTGAATTATGTTTCATTAATAATTAATATATTATGTTGGTCCTAGGGTCAAGTCTAGAGTGGGGGTGAATAGACTCTTTTGTGTATTTTCGCTTTTCTCTACAAAATATAAAATCTTTGTAAGATACAAATGATTATATCACAATATATAGAATATAAATCATGCACAAGATATAAATTAAAGAGAAGGGAAGAAAAGCTTAACACTAATGTTAACGTGGTTCGGTCCTTGGCCTACGTCCACACCTTGAGTCACACCTAAGGTTTCCACAATCCACTAACACAACGCCTTCACCAGGGGAGAAGCCTTTACACCACTAGAACAAATTCCTCTTCGCTCATCTAGAGCCTTTTAGTAAGGTTTACCAAGAACCCTTGCAATTCAGTTCACGAAGAACTCTTATACAACAAGACGATGAATATGATTTACAAAAGGAAATGCTCTTTGAATGAGCTGATATTTGATACAATCAAAACCTCACACAAATCTCTCCAAGTAATGATTCTCAACTAGATTAAAGAGCAAGAGAGGTTTTGAGCTCAAGAATGATGAACTAAAATGTGATGTGCTTGGGAATGAAACGTAAATTCCTAAATTAATGTTTAAACAAGCTTTTGGACTTGTATTTATAGGAAAATTGAGCTACTAGCTGTTTTATGGTCGTTGGGCTAATAAATTATTTGTTTACTTTGAAAACTAACCGTTTGTAGCCGTTGAGTGTAGAATCCCGATGCAAACCGTGGACGGTTTCCTTCAGGCCAAAATTTAATTAACTCTTTGTCTGAAATCGTCGATGCACTTGGGCTAAACTGTCGATAGTTTGCTCTGTTTCTTCATTAACTTGTTTTTAAGGTGCATGAAAGAGGTTTAAACCAAACCGGGACCAAGTCTTTAAAAGATTTCAATACTAATATGATTTAAAACCTGTCCCATATTAAAATAAATTTGAGTAAACGATATTTTTATAAACTCTTTGTTTTGACTCTGAAAACTCATAAGTACTGAACTTATGACTTGGTGATATCCTATATACTCTTACGAACTATTATGCACATGCAATTTGCTTAACTCTTGCTCAATAAACATGTGTGAAACAATACCACAAGAGTTACATCAGTTCCTACCTCAAATACTCCCTATTACACTATGACTATTGGATGTGCTTGAGTTCTTCTGAGTGATTGTCCGCTTTGAATCCTACTCGAATGTCCACTCGATCCAATCTTTGCATTTGATCCAGTACCTTTATGTATTTGTCATTTGTACCTGTACTAACTTGATCTGCAAAGATATGTTAAACTTGGAACTACAATTAGGTTGATATCATAAAAATACATCGAATATGATTATATAGCCACTAAGGCTAACAATCTCTCCCTTTTTGAAGATGTCTAACCCGTTGAGTATTTACTTGATCTTTGTATTTGAATTTGTACCTGTCATATCTTGATATGCAAAGATTTTTACTTAGAACTACTAATGGGTTGTTATTATCAAAATATGACAATTAGGATCTTGTAGCCACTAAGGTAAACAATCTCCCCCTTTTTGATGATGGCAAACCATTGATGTTCTTACAAGATAAAATTACAAGCTCCCCCTTAATTTATGCATATTGTTGAATAAGATATAATTTTTCTCCCTCTTACTATATGCATATAAGGCATAATTAAAACATTCAACTAGATATTTTATATCTATTGGAGCTATATCATAGAATTATACAAATTAGAAAGTTCATTTTATATTAAGACAAATTAACAAATAAATTGAACCTTCATTAAAACATATTAAGTAACAAATCTGAACTTTCATTTATAATCGTTTTAAGCAACACTACAGATTTGTACTTAATACACCCACTTATAGCATCCAACCTACAACAGCAACCTACTTCTCCCCCTTTGATCATCATCAAAAAGAAAAAAACTATTCTTTTGGCTTAAAATGTTCCAAAATGAGTTAGGGGTTGGTTGGTACATAGTACTGATGTTATGATTAATTTCCCTAAGACTCAATATTTATGCAAGAAATATCCTAACTATGCATATTCATAAGTTTTACCATCATATGTTCATATGACTAGGAAGACATCTCTTGTCTACAAGAGGAAGTTACTTGGGCATGCTTATGAGATTTTAATTTAAAGTGGATGACCTAGGTTGTTTATCTCAGAAGTACAAGGTTTTTCTATTGCCACCCATAAATTTATTCCTAAAGAACAAGCTTGAATAAAGAGCTTGTGAGGGTGTGCATGCTACTTTATCCCATAAACTATAGCCAATACTTTTAAAAGAAATAAACCAATCAGCAAGGATATATACAGTTAAAAGATCATATTGGATTTATCATTTGAACTCATCATATTGACTTAATTTTCTAAAGTCACCAGCGTAGTAGTCAAGTAGTTATTATGCGTAATCTAGGATTTTATACCTTAAGTGCTATTGTGACAAATGTTTCCAATTTTGCAATAAACTTACTTAGTCATCACAATCCCTTTTTACCTAGGTATGGTTAAATATATAAAAAGCTATTTAATAATCATGGTTCTAAGGAAAGCCAATTGTTTACAAGGATTTAGGTAATTTGTTTAGGTACCCATTCTTCCTTGGGTCCCAAGGGGTTGGTTTTTTTAGCTACCCAAGCTAGCTTTCTTTCTTTACCTCTAGCACCTCTAAAGGGGGCAAGAGTAACAGATGTGACATTTCCTTTCACAATATAAGCAAGTCTTGTTTGTATGTAAAGGATTTGTCTTATGAATCATATTTCTATTTGATGAGGCATTAATATGACTATGAGATTTATAAGAGGAACCATAACTCAAGTTCTTTTTGTAAAAGTTGTTTATATTAACTCCTAAGAATTTATTGGAGTTTTCTTTTCCTCTTGTGATTTTGCTAATTGTATTACCATATTCTTCACCTTTCTTCTTCAAGAGAAAATTTTCTTTTAAAATATTTTCAATTTGATCTTTCAAATTTCCTACTTCAGCTTGAAGAATTTCATGGTCTTTTTGAGCATTTGAAACAAGCTCCTCATTTTTATTTTTAAAGGAGATATTCTCCTCTTTTAAGGTGGAACAAAGACAAGGTTCCTTTTGTTTGTATTTAGAAATTTTTTGCTCAAGATTCTTGTTCTACTTTTAACTAAAACTAAAAAAGTGTCACCAATAATTGGGGAAGTATTTACCAATCATCTATGTAGGAGTATAATCATTGTCATCGGAAACTTACCTCTTTGCTAATGAGCCGAGACAAGAGTGTTTGCTTCTTCTCTATCTCATTGTAGGTGGAAATGGAAAGTCCATCTAGTTGTCACAAGTTGTAGCATCAACATCACCATTCTTCTTAAATCGTATGTGTCTTGAGCTTTTCCCAGATCTTCTTTTGTGGGCTTTTAAATCCGCAAATGCGATTTGATACTTGTAATCGCTCAAGCTACAATGGAGACCAATTTTTTTTTTTGAAGTTAAGTCTTGTACTAACCTCTTTCAACGGTTCTGTTAGCACCACCGTGCTTTGGAAACATCTTCATTTTTCTTGGTGAAGGAGAAGTCTCCATTTGAGATGATCTTCCACATATCCAGATCACATGATTTAATGAAGATGGTCATTCTATTTTTCCACGATGGGTAGTTGGTGCTGTTGAACTTTGGGGGTCAGTTAATGGATTGTCCTTGAGAAATTGCAAGAGTGTCCCCACCTATATAAGCATTGGATCTTTCCGCTCTAGAAGTTACTCCGATAATGTGAGCGCCTTACTCTGATACCAAATGTTGGCCCTAGAGTCGAGTCTAGAAGAGGGGGGGGGGGTGAATAGACTCTTTTGCGTATTTTCGCTTTTCTTTACAGAATATGAAATCTTTGCAAGATACAAATGATTATATCACAATATATAGAATATAAATCATGCACAAGATATAAATTAAAGAGAAGGGAAGAAAAGCTTAACATTGATGTTAACATGGTGATACCCAAGGTTTCCACTATCCATTAACACAACTCCTTCACCAGTGGAGAAGCCTTTACACCACGGGAACAAATCCCTTCCGCTCACCTAGAGCCTTTCAGCAAGGTTCACCAAGAACCCTTGCAATTCGGTTCACCAAGAACCCTTATACTTTGGTTCACCAAGAACCCTTCTACAACAAGACGATGAATATGATTTACAAAAACAAATGCTCCTTGAATGAGCTGATATTTGATACAATGAAAACCTCACACAAATTTCTCCAAGTAATGATTCAGAGCAAGAGAGATTTTGAGCACAAGAATGATGAACTAAAATGTGGTATGCTTGGGAATGAAATATAAATTCCTAAACCAATGTTTAAACAAGCCTCTAGACTTGTATTTATAGGCAAATTGAGCTATTAGTCGTTTTATGGCCGTTGGGTTAATAAATAATTTGTTTACTTTGAAAAGTAACCATTTATAGCCGTTGGGTGTAGAATCTTGACGCAAACCGTCGATGGATTCCCCCAAACCGTGGATGGTTTCCTTCAGGCCAAAATTCAATTAACTCTGCCTGAAATCGTTGATGCACCGGGGCTAAACCGTTGATGGTTTGCCCTATTTCTTCATTAACTTGATTTTAAGGGGCATGAAAGAGGTTTAAACCCAATCGGGACCAAGTCTTTAAAAAATTACAACACAAATATGATTTAAAACCTGTCCCATATTAAAATAGATTTGAGTAAAGGATATTTTTATAAAACTCTTTGTTACGAACTAGTATACACATGCAATTTGCTCAACTCTTGCTTAATAAACATGCGTGAAACAATACCGCAAGAGTTACATCGGTTCTTACCTCAAACACTCCCCATTACACTATAACTTTGTTGGATGTGCTTGAGTTCTTCTGAGTGATTGTCCACTTTGATCTTTCCTACTCGAATGTCTACTCGATCCGATCTTTGCATTTGATCCAGTACCTTCATGTATTTGTCACTTATACCTGTACTAACTTGATCTGTAAAGATAGGTTAAACTTGGAACTATAATTAGGTTGATATCATCAAAATACATTGAATGTGATTATGTAGCCACTAAGGTTAACATATAATAATGCATAATAAAATAGTATATGATTATCTTCTAATGTATTTTTAAAATTATAAAATAGCCACTAAATTTTCCTATCTTTACAAAATTGACCCCGCCTATGAACAATGCCACTTATAAGTGGCCAAAAAGCTATCTTAGATTGCTTCTCAAAATTCACTTAAATCTTAAAAAAGTGATTTTGAAAAAACACTTTTTACAATAAGTGTTTGTTGTAGTACAAGCCAAACGTCATTTTTTTGTAAAAGCACTTATTTTAAGTGATAAGTGCTATAAGAACTTTTTTTTTAAGTGCTCCCAAATGGGGGCTTAATAACCTTGTGCCATGAGGTGTTTACATCTAAGGATAACCTCCGCATTTCTCTATTACGATGGTGTTTTTGGAAACCACATTACGAAGTCCCAACTCACCTTTTGATTTGAGTCTTTTGACAATCTCCTAGCCAACATGGTGATCTATCTTGATTTAAGTCTTTGACAACCTCCTAGCCAACATGGTGATCTATCTTCTTCTCTCCTACCTTGACAAAAGAAAGTGACACATCATCATCCTCTCGAGAATCCTAGCAATACTCTTGGGCACTCTGAAAAGAGAGAAAGTAAATACGGATGCTAGCCACGCTAGAGGGGGCAGCACTAATGTGGGTGGCATGCCCCCCTAGAGAAAAATACCTTTTTTTTAAATTTTTTTCCCGTTTCTCTATGTTCTAGCCTCCTACTGACCTTTGTAATCACAAAATTCCAAAAAACCATGGACTTAGTGTTTCCTTTAGAGGGAAGGCCAAGATACAAGAGTTGTCATTCCTCAATAGCACAACTCACCATAGCCTTGAACCCCTCTAATTCCTTGCCTCCCACATTAATGCCCACTGCCCCATTCTTAGACAAGTTGACCTTTAATCTCGAAATCCTTGGAAAATTTTTACTAAAATTATGGATTTTCAGAATTGTCGACATTGTCCTCAAGAAACAGCATAGTATCATCAGGAAACTTGAGATTCAAAAACTCTCCCTCCTCCCTGCCAACAAGAAAACCTTGATCTCCCCAAGCCCTGAGCATATGAGAGCACCTACTTTGAACACATGCCACTGGGGTAAACCAAATGGAGATGGCAAATCTTGTCCAAGCCCTCGAGAAGCTCTAAACCTTTGGGCTTCCCATTGACAATTACAGAAATGCTGGTCAAGCTTAGGCACCCTCTAACCCACTTCCTCTACACAACCCTGAAGCCTTTCCTACCCACTACCTTTTTTAAAAAGCCTCAATTCAACCTATCACAAACCTTCTCAAAACCCAGCTTAAAGTTCAACCCACTTCCTACCCTTCTCCATCATGAGTTACTCGGTGCTTGGCTCAATAATAGCTCAGCTCTTTCATTAAGATAATGAAACAAGCTTGAGCTTAGGTTTTAAGCTCGAAAACTAAATGAGCCGAGCTTGAGCTAGATGATACTTGGCTCGCTAGGCTTGGGAGCTAGCTCGTTTCCAAGTTGGCTTGTTTCAAACATCATGCCAAAAAAGCACATCCTCCCCATTTCCCACATTGAAATGAATGCGAGGAAAAAGTTCTCCCACTCTTTTCTAATGAATTTCCAAAAACTTGTACCATAGCCATTGGTCACCTCTGTGGAAGCCATCACAAGGCCATATTTAGAAGTAATAACTTTTTGCCAAAATAGATACCTATTCACTCTCCAAAAGGTACCAATTCCAATAAATGTCTTTTAAAAGTTATATGTCCTTCTACCTAATCACTCTTTAAAAAGTACTTTATGTGTCTTTTAAAAGTTCTATGTCCTTCTATTTCACCCTCTACAAGGTACCTGTTCCAATAGGTGTGTTTTAAAAGTTATCTCCTTTCATAAGAGATACCTTATTCATGATAAATATCTTCCAGGAGATCTCATCTAATGAAATGGTGTCTCTGTCTCTATATATTGAAATGGAGTTTATACATTTAACACATAACATTTAACACATAAACACAACAATAACACCATTTCTTCTTTTACTTCATCTTCCCATGTTTTAGAGAAGTTCTAAAACTTCTCATCTTACAATTGTACCTTACTCTTTTAAAAGGTACCTATTCCGTCTCTTTTTAAGAGTTACTTCATTTCATTAAAATCTTATTCACTCTCTAAAAGTTATGGATTTCAATTGGTGCCTCTTAAAAGTTATCTCCTTCCATAAGAGATGCCATATTCATAATAAATGCCTTCAAATAGATGTCTCCTTTTGTGAAAGGGTGCCTCTATCTTTATATATGGAGATAGTGTTTACATGTTTGACACAAAAGAACGCAAAAATAATATCATTTCCTCTCTTTTTCTCACTTCTTCTTCCTCTATCACTACAAAAAGGAAGGCCTTTAGTGACGGTTTCAAACCGTCACTAATAATAGCAAACCATTAGTGATGACTTAGTGATGGTTTCGGAGTGGTGACTAAAACGGTGGTGACAACTAATTATTAGTGATGGTTTTGGAAATCGTCACTAATAATAGAGTATTAGTGACGGTTTCATTCCGTTACTAAAAGCCTAAGACCATCACTATAACTTGCACAATTTTTTGATTGAAAATCATCACTAAAGACATATTATTAGTGACGGTTTTGAAATCGTCACTAATAGTATAACTTTTGTGACGGTTTCAAAACCGTCACTAATAGTTTAAATAATTAATTTTTTTTAAATACCCATTAATCCCTGTAAAAACTTGTAATTAAATTTTTGCACACATAATATTGAACCAGAATTAATGAAAAAATCATAAATTGTTCAGATTACTTCATATATACATAACAAATTCTTCAAAAACATCATATATACATGATTTGTTTAGATAACAAAAAATACAAAATAAAAAAAAAGCTGCATCCGACTGTAGTACTCGACATCGTCCTCATTTTTTGTGACAGACTGCAGACCCTACAAAGTAATAATTATACAAAAAATTAGTATACAATTTTTGAATATGTATGTACTATAAGTAAAAATGTTTTGATAGGAAGAATGATTGGACATAGTTAAAAAAAATGATACAATTTTAAATAGCCAAGTTTGATCAGTCGGAATTGACCCCCTGGTGGCGCCTTGTATGTTGACCTTTGGACCACTTGAGTGCTTAAAGCAACTAAGTTTGTTTAGTTAGCTTCTAAGGCATTTAATTTTCAACGGGGAGGATTTTTCGGAGCCGTCAAACTCCGGCACGTGGGTCTCGCCAATGTCACGATTGCGGTGGGGGTTAAAAAGCTCACAGGGAGGTGTTTTTGGGCACTGTTAGCTTTGGTACGTCCAGCTTGTGTTGGGGTTGACCCCACTCGGTTTGGACCTCGTATGCCCGATTTGGACACCTAAGTGCTTAAATCCACTAAGTTTTTTAAAGTTAGTTTGTATTCTAATGTTGCTTTTAAGTGCGTAAAAAGCTATTGAGAAGGAGTTTTTGGGCACCGTCAGCTCTGGCACGTCGAGCTCAATCTCATGGACGTGTCGGGATTGACCCTACTCGGTTTGGACCTCGTATGCCCGACTTGGACACCTGAATGTTTAAATTCACTAAGTTTGCTAAGTTTGTTTGTATTCTAACTTTACTTCTAAGTGCATAAAAAGCTCCCGATAAAGAGTTTTTAGGCACCGTCCGCTCTGGCACGTCGAATTTAATGTCATGGACGTGTCGGGACTGACCTCACTTGGTTTGGACCTTGTATGTCCAACTTGGGCATGTGAGTGCTTAAAATCAACTAAGTTTATTAAGTTTGCCTCTAAGCGCATACTTTTTAATCAAGGAGGAGTTTTGGGTACTGTCTGCTTCGGCACGTCGAGCTCAATGTCACGGACGTGTCGGGATTGACCCCACTCGGTTTGGACCTCGTATGTCCAACTTGGACACTTAAGTGCTTAGAATCAACTAAGTTTGTTAGGTTAACTTCTAAGTGCATAATTTTCAACCAGGGAGGAGTTTTTGGATACCATCAACTCTGACACATCCGATTCAATGTCACGGACATGTCGGGACTGATCCCAATGGTTTGGATCTCGTATGCCCAACTTGGACACCTGAGTGCTTAAATTCACTAACTTTGCTTAGTTTGTTTGTATTCTAACTTTGCTTCTAAGTGCGTAAAAAGTTCCTAAGGAGGATTTTTCGAGCACTGTCAGCTCCGGCACGTCTAGCTCAATGTCACGGACGTGTCGGGACTAACTCCACTTGGTTTGGATCTCGTATGTATGACTTGAACACGTGAATGCTTAAAATCATCTAAGCTTGCTAGGTTAGCTTCTAGGCGCATAGTTTTCAACTGAGGAGGAGTTTTTGGGTACCATAAGCTCCGACACTTCCAACTCAATGTCACGGACGTGTTGGGGCTGACCCCACTCGGTTTGGATATCGTATGCTCGACTTGGACACTTGCGTGCTTAAGTCTACTAAGTTTGCTAATTTTGTTCGTATTCTAACTTTAGTTCTAAGTGTGTAAAAAGCTCCCAAGGAAGAGTTTTTGGGCACTGTCAGCTCCGGCACGTCCAGCTTAATGTCACGGACGTGTCGGGACTCACCCCACTCAGTTTGGACCTCGTATGCTCAACTTGAATACTTGAGTGCTTACAAAAATTAAGTTTGTTAGGTTAGTTTCTAAGCGCATAATTTTCAACCGTGGAGGAGTTTTTGGATACTATCAGCTCCGACACATCCAACTCAATGTCACGAACGTGTCGGGACCGACCCCACTCGGTTTGTACTTTGTACACCCGACTTGGACACCTAAGTGCTTAAATCTACTAAGTTTGCTAAGTTTGTTTGTATTCTAACTTTACTTCTAAGTGTGTAAAAAGCTCCTGAGGAGGAGTTTTTGGGGTCACTCGGTTTGGACCTTGTATGCTTGACTTGGACACCTATGTGCTTAAATCTACTAAGTTTGTTAAGTTTTTTTGTATTCTAACTTTACTTCTAAGTATGTAAAAAGCTCATAGGAAGGAGTTTTTGGGCACCATCAGCTCCGTAACATCCAGCTCAATGTCACGGACGTGTAGGGACTGACGCCACTCGGTTTGGACCTCGTATGCCCAACTTGGACACTTGAATGCTTAAAATCAACTAAGTTTACTAAGTTCGCTTCTAAGCGCATAATTTTATACACGTAGATTTACAGACAAATTGCTTAGATTGTGCTTAAATCAAAGGGAAGTGAATGAAATTGTAAGAGAGTAGGGTGCGATCACAATTACCGCAAATCGTACTTCGCCTAATTGTTTCTCTCGATTTTTACATTTTTGCGTGTTTTTCTTATTTGGTAGTGGGAGTGGACTCAGGGGATCGAGTGGGGGGATCGAGTGGGGAGAGCTTTAGGGGAAGTGGGTCTTAGAAACAGGGGTGTGAGAAGTTGGTTGAGTCGTAGTCTGTGGCTACGTGTGATGTTGGTAGCTAGGAAGAGGAGGTTGTGGAGATTGATGAGCGTGAGTGTGATAGAGAAGGTGTTGGTTTTGTGGATTTTGCTGGGTCGAAGAGTTTGGGATTGAAGAATGTGTGACATGCAGCCACAGACTCTGACTCAACCAACTTCTCGCACCCCTGTTTCTCAGACCCACTTCCTTTAAAGCTCTCCTAGTCCCCACTTGATCCCCTGAGTCCACTCCCACTACTAAAGCAGCCCCCATTGCCCTCCTCTTCCTCCTCCTCCTCTTCCTGTGCAGTTCTTTGAAAATTAGGGCTTCTCGTAGCCTGGTTCTCTTCGCTATTGGCAAGCTATAATCCATCCCCAAGACCCAACCTTCCCCTACAAAAAACCCTGATAAGAAAAACATGCAAAAATGTAAAAACAAAGAGAAACAATGAGGCATAGGAACCTGCTTATGTGGGTAAGCAACTCACTGGGGGTCTCCCCAGCTGATGGCTGCATATCGGGCTAGGTTCGCAATGGCTCACTCGACTGTATCGGGTCCGATGCATGGTCCTGACTAGCCGTACTGGCCAACCTACGCCTCTGCCCTCGAAGACCTCTTGGTGCCATGTCTGCAATATTGTATACAACATTGAATAAGATAAATTGCATATTAAATGGATGCATAGTAAATATAATTTTAGTTATTTATATAGATCAGATACATGGTGACAACATAACATGCTTATCCCCTATGAAATGCAGTATGATTACAAATCCTCAATATTAGTATCATCATCACTTTAACTTGAAGAAGCTAAACAATTTTGATAGACAAGACCTTACAACCCTCCTCTCTCCCCTTCCCCCAACTAGACCTATTGGAATTTATCCAGTATTCCTTAAAACATCTGCCAACCTTAATATTTCAAAAGGAAAAATAAATGTTTCATTAAGTTGACATGCCCCTAAAAATAATATATACTGCTATTAAACAGGGAAAAATAATTTTTGCAATAGTTATAGAACTTACTCAAAACACACTTAAAAATAACATATACCAACCACTAAATAAGAATACAATAATTTGTTAATAAAATCAATCAAATTCACAATTCATCCCAACATTCACATTTTTAATATATAGAGAAGAGATAAGAAGAGAGAAGTGATGTTATACAATGAGATCACATGTGTCTTCACCTTAACGTAGGTTATCATGACCCTAGCAAAATGCTCACCAATATGATGGTGGTATTGGTGACTGACCTACCATACCAGCTGCTAGATATATAGCTACATATCATTTAGAAGATTGAAGATTCAAACACAACATTGTCTTGTTGCCCTACATATGGAACCTAGCTATCTAATCTACCTCACAGATTGATGGAAGAAAATTTATTTAGCCAAAATGAAATGGAAGCTGTTCTTCCTTCTGTAAAATGATATACCAAATTTCCTTGCAGGCAATTCCTAAAATTTTATAAACAGCACAAGCAGAAAACAACAGCAAAAAATTCCAAAAATGCTACCAATAGTTGCAAAAATGCATACAAATAGCACCAAACCATAAGGAGGAGGAGGAGGAGGAACCTTGCAGGCAGTGGTGGGTTGCGGCGGTGGACTCTGGTGACTTACACACGGTAGGTGGCTTGCGGCAGGGTTGTGCAGGGAGGAGGGGTTGTGCAGGAAGGAGGGGTTTTGTGCAGGGGGGAGGGAAAGGAAGAATGGGGGATTTGGGGATTTCTGCGCGAAGGGCTGATGGGACTCCAGCGACTGGGGAAGGAGAGGATTCTGTGAGAGGGGGAGGAGGAGGAAGAATACCTTGCAGCCGGTGATGGATTGCGGCAGATTCCGGCAACTCCTCTCACTCCGGCGACTCGCACACGGGCATGGCGAACTCCAACGATTGGGGAAGGAGGCGATTCTGTAAGGGAGGAGGGAAATCGGGCGATCGAGAGGGAATATTGGGGATTTCAGTGCGAAGAAACGAAGGTAGAAAGGGAGTTTTCTGGGTAAGGGACGAAAATGTTCGTCACTAATACCCAAAAAAGCGTTGCTAATATTTTCTCGCAATAGTTTGAGCGGGAAATCTAGTATTAGTGACGAAAATATTTGTGACGATTTCATTTTCGTCACTAATAATGGGCCATAAGTGACGGTTAATAAATTCGTTGCTAAAGCATTGACTAGTAGTGACGAATTTAATTTTTGTCACTAATGGCCCATTATTAGTGACGAATTTTGCTCTGTCACTAATAAGTTCGTCACTACAAATACCTTTTTTTTTGTAGTGTATTTTAGAGAAGTTCCAAACTTCTCGAAGTTCAGCTAATTTTAATCTTGAAATTTTATTCTTACTATCTATGAGGTATCAATTAGTGTATCTCTTAAGAGTTCTCTCCTTCCATAAGAGATACCTATCCACTCTCTAAAGGTACCTATTCTAATAGGTGTCTTTTTAAAAAGTTATATGTACTTCTACCGATTCATTCTCTAAAAGGTTCCTATTCCAATAGGTGTCTTTTTAAGAGTTGTATCCTTCCATAAGTGATATCTTATTCATGATAGATGTTTTCTAAGAGATATCCTTTCATGAAAGGGTGTCTCCCTCTCTATATGATGAAACATTGTTTACATGTTTAACACACAAGAACACAACAATAACACCATTTTGCTCTCTTCTTTTTCCTTTGTTTTAGAGAAGTTGCAAAATTTCTTCTCATCTTATAATTATACCTATCCCAATTGATGCTTTTAAGAGCCATCTCCTTACATAAGAGACACCATATTTATAATAGATGTCGGAGGTGTTTCCTTTCATGGAAGGGCACCTTTATTTTATGTAAGGAGATAATGTTTATATGTCTATCGCAGAAGAACACAACAATAACATCATCTCATCTCTCTCTTTCTCTTTCTTCTTCATTTTCTATTTTAGAGAAGTTCCAAAACTTCTCAAAATTACCCTTATTTTAATCTTAAAATTTTATCCTTACTCTCTATGAGGTACCTATTTAAGACTGAGGATACCTATTCACTCTCTAAAAGGTACCTAGTCCCAATATTTCCATTTGGTGTTTTTTAAGAGTTATGTCCTACCTATTACACATGCAATGCATATGGCTGTTTAATATAATGAAAATTTTAACAGGATTAGACTTGAATCGTTTAGGCTGATTTAGGCTTTATTAATAAATGAGTCAAACATGAATAAGGCGGAGTTCAGCTCGTTCTTATGAGCCTAGCTCAAGCTCAATTATTAAACTAGCCAAGACTAGACATGCTATAAAGCTTGGCTCAGTTCGGATCGGCTCAATTGCAGCCCTAACCAATCCTGACCGAAGTGGCAGCCTGGTTTAAATAGCCAACTCAGGTCAGGCCCTGGCCTGATCCTGCCCATGCTGGCTGCAGCCGAGTTGAGCCCAGAAAAAGGAGGGGGAGAGCTATCAAGAGCTGTGCTGAGAAAAACAAGAATAACAAAGAAAATTTTGAAAAGAAGAGAGACCCAAGGGATTTTGGGGGATAGATTGAGAATGCAGGGGATTAGAAGTAAATTTGGTTTGCATGAGCATGGGTGAGATGCAAATGTTTGTTGTACAGTCACTAATAATAAAGAAAATTTAAAATGAGAAAGAGACCCCAAGGGAATCTGGGGGATAGAGAGACAGTGCAGGTGATCAGAAGTACATTTGGTTTGCAAGGGCATGGGTGGGATGCTAATGTTGGTTGTAGTCACTCATGAGAGTCCTTGGAAGCTCATTGTGCAGATATCTTTTTTGCATAAAGTATAGGTGGTTCTTCCATTTGTCTTCGGGAGGATGTGGGTTGGGAATACTCTTTTTTTCTATGTTCTCCCCTTATTATGCTTATATGCTTATAGTTCTTTCATTTTTCTTAGTATTATTATGCTTATAGTTCTTCTTTCATAGTTGTAGGAGAGAATAAGGATATCTATCTCTTGGCATTTCATTTTCATAGAAATCATAATTATCATGAAGTTGCAAATATTACATTAGTGCTCAGTTTATTGGTACTTTTTGGTCTTCATATAGACGGTATTCTTGAGTTTGGATCCTGGATGGTTTCTGAATCTTTTCTTGAATCTTTTTTTTTTTTCTCATTTAATTCATTCTCCTATGTCATTTTCTCTTACTAATTGTTATATAGACAGCTAAGGTTCCTTCAAAGGTCAATACAGTTGTTTAGTTGGTAGACCTTAAGAGAGTTGATGCCAACAATCTGATGTAGAGGAAGCATTATGTGTCAAGACTCTTTTTGGTTTCTTCTTCTTCTTCCTCTCTTTTTGCATTGTTCAGCAACTTGAGAGTTCTGGAATTTGATTGCTTGGGTTCTTTGGTTAGAGCTGGTTGTGTCTGAAGTACATGGAGGTTCTGATGTGTATTTCTTTCAAAGGGTTGGGAGGAATTAGGATGCTCAAAGATTGTGGCATTTAGCCATTCTTCTTGTGGTTTGGAATATTGGTTACAAAGGAGTGCAGGCACTTTTTTTTTTAAATGCTTTGGGACAGAATTGGGTTTATGGTGGCTGTTTGGGTTTTCTCTTTTGGATGTTTCAAAGAGACATGAATTTAAATTTATTGTTCAATTAAGCTACCTGTTGTCATGGATGGGCAGACTTCCAAGGCCCAAAGGAATCACCCTTGCCAAGATTTGCCTGAAATTGTCAAGGAGTTGTGCCTGTGCGACAGAAGGACTACACCAAGTACAGTCCAGTCGTACTCATCTTCATCCAAGGAAACACTCAAATGTCTGACTAGTGGTCAAGTCTCACGGCCTCGAAGGCCCTTGAACCAGCTGAGGTTGTCACTGAGGAACCTAGACTCGAATTGTAAGGGAGTTAAATTCACATTCCACCACTATTGAGGATTACTCTTATCCCCACACAGCACACGCCTCGTGTTAGCGTGCCCATCACTTATAGTTGGAGTTGAGGGAAGTGACACCATACACTATTGGAGCAAGATACATGAAGATTTAAGACAACACCCCCCACCCCCACCCTCCCCCCACACCAGCCCCCAAAAAAAATTGTCCAACTAGGTTCTTCGAAGACACCACCCTATAGTATGGTCAATGACAATGAAGGGTGAACATCCAAAACTTTGGGCTGAAAGTACCGCATGACCTCATTCTCAAATGGATTGCCCATCGGGCTCCCAATTTCACATGAAAGCCCAAGACACCCTTTCTGGATGTCGAGAGCTTGCCCCCGAGTTCTCCTCAAGGTGCTCACTTAGTACCCAATAGAATGCAGGGGGAGGTAGGCCGCTCACCTGGTGTTCTCCCCAAAAGTAAGTCTCTGAAGGATTCTCATTCATATATGAGTAACCACTAGGATCTAATGATCATACACCTAAGTTTGAGAACACCACTATAATATTATTAGAATCCACCACAATGTCACAATGACATACTAAAACCATCTCTGTGACATCTCCATAGTCGAATCCTCGTTAACTAAGTTCCCACCAATTTATTTTCTTCTTTTTTTCCTCCTATTCGATATTTCCTATTTTCTTTATTTAGGAGGATACCTTATCCTCCTCTTTGCATCTCATCATCTTTATGTTAATACAATTTCTTGTACTACCCGGGAAAAAAAAAATTTGATGTTTCTAAAATTATTCACTGGTTCAATTGTTAATGACTCCCACTTTGTAAATGATGATTTTTTCCTTTTTCCTTTATTTTAGGGGGGCGGGGGGTGGGGGGCAAAGGGGATGACTAAAACACCTCTGCACCTATCCCATTCAAATCACCCAACCATTTGTCCCTTGATAATAGGACTTGAACTCTTAACCTCCCATTTGGGAGTGGGGCAAGCCATTGAACTTGAGGATTGGTTCATAAACCATAGATTTGTACTATTAGAATCTTTGTTGAGCAAAATTGGTGATTAGATTCCTAAGCAGCGGTCAAACATGCCGTACTTTCATGTATTCTTTTATAGTTTTATTGCCTGTTGTTTCTCCGTCTTCCACCTCTTATGATGTCATGACCTATTTACTTAATCAGCAATTCATGGTTAGAATAGATTGTAATTGCTTAATGTTTGACACCGCAGGACGGACCACAGGCAGGGCAAACAGTACCCCATGTTCATATACATATTCTCCCGCGTAAAAGTGGCGACTTTGAGAAAAATGACGAGATCTATGATGCTGTAAGATACACATTTCATCTCCTGATTTTTTTGAATGTTCTGCTGTGGATGCCAGTCTAAAATTAAATTAAGCCAGTGGCTTAATTGTTTCACATATGGTTTATGGTATAGATAGATGTAAAGGAGAAGGAATTGAAGAAGGAGTTGGACCTGGACAAGGAAAGGAAGGACAGAAGCCCCGAGGAGATGGCTGAAGAGGCAGAGGAATATAGAAAGCTTCTCTCTTAGGTTTGCAGTGATCAAATGGTGTGTTTGGAGTATGACTATTAAGGTCGAGCTAGAAATCTGCATGTTCAAATCCATTTTTCTCACTTTTCCTCATTGATTCATGGTTTTAAGACAATGAAAAATATGAAACTGATCCTAAAAGAAATTTCGTAGTGGATTGTGTAGATCCTCTCACTGGCAGATTTTTCTTCTCCCAAATTTCTTACATTCTCAAATCAAAATTCTTAAAACTCATCCTGAAAGAAAATTGATAACCTAACATACAACATGATTAAAAGAATTAATTGCCAAATTATAATTATTATTATTTTTTTAAAATCTGGAGTTGAGTAAAAAAATGCAAGGTTCTAGTGAACCATTTTGGTATCTAAGGGGTTTTAGTAGATTTTGTTGAGTTAGTATAATTTTGAAATCTAAACCTCAAATTTATGTTTCTTAGACAATAATAAAGCACTTACAATTAAAATCAGTAAGAAAAATTATAAATAATCTCCACAGAAAAGACATAAGCCTGTTTACTTGTCGAATTTATTTTTCATTTTTAGCTTTTCAATGAATTATAAAAATGTTACTTTGTTTTTCAGTTCTCTAAAGTTTGTATTTAAAAAAATAAAATTAGGGGTTTGTTATTGTGAAAAATAATATTTCTTTTTTTATTTTTAGATTTTCCAATAATTACAAAAACATTATTTTATTTTTCAAGTGTTTCAAAATTTATTTAAGAAATTAGAAAACAATAAAAAAAAATATTTAGAAAATTCAAAAAGAAAGTATTTTTGTAATTATTTGAAAAGTTAGAATAAAAATAAATCTGTTTTTTACAAGTGAAGAGTGTCAAAATTTTTTATTATTTTTCAATTTTTTTTTTACAAATGTTAGAAAATTGAAAATAAGTTGGCATTTTTTTTTTGTATTTTTTTAAAAAAATTGAAAATGGTTTTGTGCAATTAAATAGCCATATAACTTAAAATCACCTAGTGTTGTAATATAAACATTTGCCGAAAGGGCACTAAATAGAGGTATGATATAATTTCTAAGGTTTTAAAGCTTTTTTATTATCTTTTTTTCAAGTGAATAAAGTTTGCTATGATAAAATCACTAAGTGTTGTAATATAAACATTTGCCGTGTGAATTTAGCATAGCGTTATCAAACAAAAATGAATGGGACTAACACACCATAAAAATTAAGAGCTAATTAGCTTTTTCACTAATTCGAAAATAAAGAGATCTGGTTAGCAAATCATAGGTTTGATGTTTTGCCCATAATAATTTTAATCTATTCTATAAAATAGACTTTCAAAATTCCAAAGTTAAATTACAAGGAAAGTAAAAAAGAAAAAAAAAAAGTTGGTAACATGATTAATGAATGATTCATTCACTTTTCATATACAACTCAAGAAGAGCATTTTAGTTGAAAAAAAAAAGAAAAAAAAAAGGAGACGCACTATTTCAAAATGAGAATACAAGTTGAGTAGGTGGAAACTCAAAATTCAATACAGATTGTCATCAAAATTTTATTAATGGTTCAGTGTGTGAGTGCTTAGCAAACTTAACCAAAAAGAAACTGAAGGAAAAAAGGAAGCAAATGTATTAAATGATTTATCATTTACATGTAATATAAACAAAATGATTTTATTGTTATCTACATAAAAATTAAAAAGCAATAGAATAAAAGGAATAATCAAAGGGTGCCTGAGAGAGAGAGAGAGAGAGAGAGAGAGAGAGAGATTGATGGCGAAACAAAATGAGTTTAAAATTTTGAATTTTAAGATGAGAATGAAAAAAAAAAAAACCTAGAGGGTGGGAACTTAAAATAAATACCGTTTTCTTTTCTAAAATTTACAGTTACTTTTTATCCTTTTTTTAAATTATTAAAATGCCATCTTAATTCACCTCTTCTTGAGTAAAAGCATATAATAGTGTAGCTAAAATTTTTTAAAAAAATTAAGAAATTATATCATGGCCACTGTGTCTTTGAGTGTGCTCTGGACAAATTTGAAAATAAATAAAACAATATAACTTGATGTTAAAGAGAGAGAAGAATGATGTACGATGTTATAAAATGTACCATCACTTGAATAAAGAAAAACACACTAATACATACATGAAATGAGAAACACAAATTTTTAACTTTCTATTTGTTATTGTCGGAAAATCGAATGACCTTCACGAATCGTTCCTTGATCACGACCACTTGAAAAGAAATAAATAAGAATAACTTGGAGAACTTAGGATGTATCCCCACTCCGATGCCTAAGAGATGAATGAGAAGTTTTGAATTACAACAGCAGAAAAATTGAGTATGAGTGAGATGCTTTATTTTTTCCTGTGACCCTCTTTTTATAGTAGTGATCGCTATCCATGGCTTGACATTCATGAGATACCATTATATTTAGAGGGTTACGAGCAACTTATGAGTTGTAAGTAATTTATGCAAGTAACTTGCAGGCGGTTATGTAAGCCATCAATTACTTGCTTTCGTAATCATGCTGAGAATTATTAATAGTTTAGTGGGAGTTACACGAGATACCCAATGCTATCCAATGCCGACCTTACGGTTACCTGCCTCATATTTGTAAATATGGGCGTATTGATTTTGATTGTATCACTATTTAAAAAAAAAAAAAAGATGCGCGGGAGTGGGAACTTAAAAAGAATACATTTTTATTTTTTTAATTTACAGTTATTTTTTATTTTTAAAAATTCTTAAAATGCCCTTTTAAGTTCACCTCTTCTCGAGTAAAAACCTATATAATAGTATAAATATATTTTTTTTTAAAAAATAAGAAATTGTGTCATGGCCACTGTGTCTTTGAGTGTACATTGGGCTAATTTGAAAATAAACAAAACAATATAACTTGATATTAAAGAGAGAAGAATGAATCACGAATGTCATAAAATGTACCATGCCCGTTCTTTATTTATTTATTTATATTTTTATAAGAGTAGAAGCAGATCACTTCCTACTATTATTTTTAGAAATATTTTTCATAAATGAATTAAATATTACTATATTCCAATAATTTATTAGATTAAAAAATATTATAGTATTTTTTTTTTCTGAATTAACATTGTGAGGCAATGGTTAAGAAAAATCATATGAATAGTCAATATTCCGAGAAGCCACCTCTCTCTCTCTCTCTCTCTCTCTCTACACGTTCACACGCGTACAACTCGTTTCTTTCTCGGACGCGTTCATTTCCAGACTCAAACTCGATCGATCAGATCGCCGGTGGAAGCAGCACTGTGCACGGTGTATGACGAGCGCTTCGGAGCTCTTCTACAACAGGAGGTCTCGTTTGGGCCGTGCCACCGCCCCCGTCGAAGGCCTAGGGTTGGATTCCTCTCCCCACCAACGGACTTTTCACCACAAGTGCAACCGTCGCCACCACAACACCAATCACAACCAAAGTCACGGTCACGATCACAGTCCTCACCATCGCCATGACGTGGACGGCTCCGATCCACTTGCCGGGCCTTTGCACGTCGCGCATTCGCGCCATCGCGCTTCTCATCCGGTAACGATTTCTCGTTCTTTTTCATTTGGTTCTTTTATGCCCCGTTTGGTTGCTGAGAAAATTTTAGAAAATAATAGAAAACAAAATTGCTTGTCTTCGGAAGAAATTAGCCAAATAGTTGTACTGAGATCTTCCTGATGGAATGTTTCGTTTTCCTTGGTCTTAAAAGTAGTGAAAAAGTACATGATATTAGATTTTTGTTCTGCATTTTCTGAGGATTCAAACATGGCCAATAGAATTTTTTTTTCTTATACGGTTCACTTTGTGATTGTTCAACATTGACATTAATTCTTCGTCTAGGTATTTTTTGTTTGTTGAATTTAAAATCGCCCAATTTGAATTTTATTTTCCTGTATGTTTTAGTTTATTTGTTAAAACTTGTTCTGAAAGTCATCCCTCTGTACTCGCCCGATCATGGTTCATTCATTTAGCAAGATAATCTGCTTTGAAGGGATTTTACAACCATAAATTCAGGAATAAAGATGAAATGGAAAGAAAAAGTATTAATTTTTTTTTATTTTGCAAAATTTTTATGAATTAGTATGGATGGTAGGTTACTTTTAGTTGAAAAACTAGATTATTGAAAAATTAGGCAGTCTGAAGCTGGTCTGATTTTTGTGAGCTCATACAAGGTCAGATTTAGGCTGAACTTAGGTTGGTGATATTGGACAGGAAAGGGTGGCCTAGTCCTACGGTTTCAACCCTCACACAAGCACATACATGCTATATAGCTCACGTGTTGAATTTTTAAATGGTGTATGATGCTTTCCAGAAAATAAGTCCCATGAGTGCTTTCCAAAGGAATTAAGTTAAATGCGGAAAGATGCTATTTTAATATTTCAAGAATAAAAGTCCTATGATTAGCACAATAATATTCCCATAATTGATTTAAAACTAGCAAGTATCAATATTGCAATCTATGGATTCAAAGGGCTTATCAAATATGAAATTTCAGATTTCTATCAAAGGCTTACAATATAAAATAAGGGTTCAAATAAGTGTCGAGATTACCAAGAGAGTTGTTTGGATGATTTGACGTTGTTCAACACAAGTCTTAGACCACGCCAGAAAATTCCTTTGAACAAGCTTTGAAACACCGAGATGAACGTAGCAATGTAATGGATGGGAAGTGGTTGTGTGGGGGAGGGGGGGGGTATTTTGGTGTGGCCATGTGGATGCGTTGGAGGATAGTTAGAACTCGTCTAAAGTTCTTCGTGCACACTTTGAAATATGGATATGCATTCAGCAAATGAAATGATGGATTAGTGGCCTTGGGGTGTAACTTGGTGATGATCGTGTGGGTGATGGAGGGAAGTTGTGAAGGTGGGATAGGGATGGAGTCGTTGGATAGAATAGTGGTTTTTCACCACCTGATCTCTGAGGAGAATGACATAGCCTCTTACTACACAATCATAAGGATTGGACAAAGTTTAACAAGTTTCAACAAAGGAATTTCCTTTCAATATCAATACTTTTCTCTCTACATAGTTCTTACAATGAAGGGGTATATATATAGCTAGCATAGGGGACAAAACATTAATAAACTTAGCTAGCATGGGGGAACAAAAACATTGAACAACTAACAATTCCCATACAAGCATGGGAGACACAAATAATAAAGACACCAACTTACTAGACACATTAATATTCACACAACTTACAACACTCCAACTTATAAGACATTAAATACTAAGCACAACTTACTAACACACAACTTACTAAGGACAAGCACATGCTAGCAAGCTAAAATATTACAAATTAAATATAAAGAAAAATTCAAAGGGAGGCCCAATTTGTGTGGGCCCAATGGAGTTGTGTGGGGCCCACAAGGGTCTTGAACTTGAACTTGCTTCGACATCTCTACTCGAGTCTTTCTCATACTGAAAAGTCTTCAAAACAAGTCTTCAAATAATCCATTCAAAATCTAAAAACAATTATGAACCGATGTGGAAATCGTGAGGTTGTCCACGTGTCATCATGTCGGCAAAGGAAATGTGAACATCAGGAGGCCATCCACGTGTTACAACATATGAAAATGACATAGGTAGCGCATGCTGATCCCCATCATCTCCAAGTCACTAGACATATTGACACAATTTCCTAACATACACATGCAAGCAAGTTGTCTTGCATGTTTACAAATTAAATACAAACAAAAGTCAAAGGGAGTCCCAATTCGTGTGGAGCCCACAAGACCCTTGGGGCTCACATGGATTTTGAACTTGGACTTACTTCGGCATCTCTACTCGGGTCTTTCTCATATTGAAAATTCTTCAAAACAAGTCTTCAAATAATCCATTCAAAATCTACAAATAATTATGAACTGATGTGGGCATTGGGAGGTCGTCCACATGTCATCATGTCGGTAAAGGAAATGTGGATATCGGGAGGTCGTCTACGTGTCATAACATCTGAAAATGACATAGGTAGGGCATGTTGATCCCCATCAGTTGGATTCAACACAAAGAAAGGAGATGCTTCACAAGCATCTGGGCTTGGCTACCATCAACACCACCTTCACATATAGATTTTAAGAGTTTCCTTATGGAACCCAAAAGCTTTCATTCTTGCCATCTTCTCAACGGTTGGGCCAAGATTGTAGTATTTTTGAAGTTTGCATGGATTTTTTTTTTAAAGGAGCAGAACATGCATTAAGGGCACTCTCCAAGGACAGAGGATCATGGATGGGATGAAAAATCAGTGAACTCTTCAACTATATACAAATTAGTTATATCGTGCCACTAAATTAAAAGTTCAAAAAGCCTCAACTACCTGTCTTTGACCTTCAAGGCAGTCAATTCCTGTTCTTCACATGCTCACCTATTTTTCTTCCTCTTTACATCCATAAAAGTTGTTAGTTGGATAAAGATATAACTTATTTTCCTTACCTTACAAGAATTTATACCTCCTCCATTCCTGTGATTATTCCTCAATACTTGGCACAATGTCATTTCATGCTGTTCTCGTTATTCATGAAAAATAAGAACAATTTTCGAGTGCTGTTTCCGGACACATAGGTTTCTGAGCTGATGGGAGACAATAATAAGACTATCAATTATTGCAGTCTCTTCAGAGTCTTGGTGTTGTAGTTGGAACCACAGCTTTGCTCCCAACTACCCTTAACAAAACAAAGGTCTCTCTGCCAGCCCTACCTGAGGGAAGAGATTAACTTGCTGAACTCACAAGGGTTATGCCTATGCCTGTTGCACATACTTCAGGGTTGCATCAGCTGTTGACGCACAGATGATACATTAAATTGCCTACAGGCTCAATGGTGCTCATTGCAGTCTTGCAGCTGACTCTGGTTGCGGTCATAATCAAACCTCGAGCCAGTAAAGTAGCTAGCATGTTGGTTGTCCCTAGGCAACTAAAACAGGTTTGGTTTTTCCCCTGGAATAGCTTCATCCTTCTGCTGCAGTCCTTCATGATTGAGGTATACTGACTATTTTGAATCCTACGATATGTTTATATGATTGTGTGCTTTCATTTGCTTTTGAAAGATATATACAACAACAACAAAACCAAGCCTTAGTCCTGCTAGGTGGGGTTGGCTATATGAATCATTTTCTACCAATTTATGTGATTATGAACCATTTCTTTTGATAGATTCAAGGATATTAAATCCTTACTCACTATCTCCTCTCAAGTTATTTTAGGTCTATCCCTACCTCTTCTATTGCCCCCTACAGTAACTAAGTCACTCTTTCTCACAAGTGCACTATGTAGCCTATGTTGCAAGTGTCCATACCATCTGAGTCGTTCCTCCCTTATCTTATCTTCTATAGGAGTTACACCTAACTAACCACGAAAATGTTCATTTCTTAATTTATTTTTCAATGTTATACCACTCATCCATCTAAGCATTCTCATATTGTCAACTTTTACTTTTTGGATATTATGTTTTTTCATCACCCAACATTCTAATTCATATAGCATTACTGGTCTTATAGCTGTCTTATAAAACTTCATTTTCAATTTTAAGGGTATTCTACGATCACAGAGCACACTTGAAGCACTTCTACATTTTACCCAACTTGTTTTAACTCTATGCATTACTTCATCTTCAATTTCTCCTTCAGCATGCATAATAGATCCAACGTATTGAAATCTACAAGTGCTATTTATTTCTTCATCATTAAGTTTAACTTTGTCCCCAATATTCCTTCTATCATTACTAAAATTACATTTCATATATTCTGTCTTATTTCTACCTTTTCTAAAGCCTCTAGATTCCAAAGTTTCTCTCCATAATTCTAACTCAACCTCTACTCCGTCCCTAGTTTCATCAATTAATACAACATCATCTGCAAATAACATGCACCATGGTACATCTTTTTGAATACTTTCAGTCAATTAGTCCATCACTAAAGCAAAAAGATGAGGACTCAAAGCAGATCCTTGATGCACACCTATGGTGATTGGAAATTCTCTAATTTCTCCATCTATAGTCCTTACACTAGTCATTACTCCATTGTACATATTTTTTTAATGACATCGGTATACCTACTACATACACCCCTTTTTTCTAAAATCTACCATAGAACTTTCCTAGGTATTTTATCATATGCTTTCTCAAGGTCAATAAAAATCATATGCAAGTTTCTCTTCTTTTCCCTAAACTTTTCCATTAATCTTCTTAAAAGATAAATAACTTTTGTGGTAGTTCTCTTAGGCATAAAACCAAATTGATTTTTTGAGACTTTCGTTTCTAATTTTAATCTTTGTTCAACTACCCTTTTTTATAGTTTCATCGTATGACTCATAAGTTTAATTCCATGATAGTTATTACAATTTTGAATCTCCTTTATTTTTGTATATAGGTATTAAAGTGTTTTTCCTCCATTCATTTGACATTTTCTTAGTTTTTACAATTGTATTAAATAAATTAGTTAACCATATAATTCCTTTATCACATAAGCATTTCCAAACTTCAATTGGGATGTTATCTGGTCCCATAGCTTTCCCATTTTTCATCTTTTTAGTGCAAACTTAACTTCGTTAACTCTAATTTTGCGAATAAATCCCATATTTTTAGTGTTTTCCTTATTTGAGAATTCTAAGTTTTAAGTCTTCTATTTGCTTTTCATTAAACAACTTACTAAAGTGATTTTGTCATCTTTCTTTAATGTCTTCGTCCTAAACCAAGACAATATCATCCTCACTTTTTATACATTTTATATTTCCTAAATCCTTACTCTTCCATTCTCTAACTTCAGCAAGTTTAAATATATCTATTTCCCGTTCTTTTGTACCTAATCTATCATATAAATTATTAAATGATCTATATTTAACTTCACTAACAGCCTTTTTGCATCTTTTCTTGCCTCCTTTTATTTTTCAAAGTTATCTCTGTTTCTACATTTTTGCCACGTTTTATACCAAATTTTTTTTGTCTTTATGATTTTTTATACATCTTTATCCCACCACCAACTCTCTTTGCTATTCTTTTGAAAGATATATAAGAATTTTTATTCTATGCCCATCTCTTTTGTTGAAAATTTCACTATCCCAGCTTTCTAAATTTTTAAGACTGATTTTCTTGGCCTAGTGGTTGTAAATAATTATTGTTTTTCCTTAAATTGTTTCACTTATGAATACATTGGGCATAACCTGAAGGGCTCCTCTATATTCCTACAAATGAATGTATGAATTAATTCCTGATTAATTCAACATTCCAATAATTTTTTTTTTGGGGGAGCCAACATTTCTTTGCTGATATATGGAAACCAAGATACACTGGATCCCTGTGGATGTGTTTCCACTTTGCTAGGTAATTTCTCAGTAGTAATTATTCTGTCATAATTGGTATTTCAGGAGCGTGAATCAGTTTCACTCAGCCGTGGCGGCAGCCACTGTGGCTCTGGAAACAGTAGTAGTACAGGAACTGTGAGCAGGATAAACAATCAGCTTGGACTCACTCAGAATGGGAGGCTTCCTGGATCTGTGCTACTTGCAAGGGAAAGGCTTCTTGAAAGATTGAGAGGTGTATCCCTTTCTGGAAACAGGTTAGTTGTCAAAGGCATATGCAACTGGGAAATTATTTTTATAAAATATTTAAATATACATCTTAGCTTGGAAGTTATCAACTAGTGAGTTTGTAGGCCTTGATCACAGAATTGTTGATGCATGCATTTGTTGGACTTGTAATTTTGCTTCTCTCGAGTGGTTTGGGTAATGAGTACTGGTGCTGTGTCATAATTTGTTACCATGCTTCAATTTGTGGTACTATTATTTTTTTTTTCTTTTTATATAACGGCTTGCTGTACTACTCTGGCTTGAGGCTGTCCCCAAACCATTTAACTGAAAGTCACCTAACCCTGATATTCATCAATTTCTTTATGATACATTCTTTGATCAAAGATGAGTTTAGACAGTACCTAAAATTTGAAAAATGCATTGCAATTCTTGCCATATAATAGATATGATTGTTTGAATTACTAAATTGACCCTCTCAAAGTATTTGCATGTTTCAAAGAAATAAATACACGTGCTGATCCTGTATAGAAAATGATTTGGATCCATTCCCCACTTCTTTTATTTATTCTCTAATGCAAGTTTCCCTGGAAGTGACTTAGGTAATGTCCTGTGGCCTATTCAATTTCTTTTATTTAGGCGAAGCAGCAGAGCTTCATTGAGCATCTATCGGCATGAACAGACCAGCGACGACTTCAGCCTCATTAATACAGGAGACTGGGATACTGAAAGTTCGATGGTGCAGTCTGCTGGAGGCTTTCGTTTTATCGATAGAAATCTTCAGGGAGACCAGCTGCCATTTTTGCATGAGCCCAGCAACAAGAAGCCACCAGGACTGACTCAAGAGGCCCTGAACTGTTTGAAGGTGGAGGTTTTTAGCTGTAGGGGTAAAGACATTGAAGGGCCAACGTCTAGAGCATGGCGGGAGTGCAGTGTATGCCTGGACAGTTTTGGCGAAGGAGATGAACTGATATGCCTGCCATGTGCGCATAGGTTCCACTCGGCCTGCTTGGCTCCCTGGCTTAGAACATGTGGAGACTGCCCCTACTGTCGCAGGGTAATAGTGTACAGGTAGGTAGGTATGAGGAGAGACAGAGAGTCCTTCGTGAACTCTTGTAACTTCCAGCTGTAGTAGTATCATGGCAATGGATTCGGTCATTGTGACACATGCTTTGTAGCTTAACCTACACCTGTTGTATTGTGGTGTTGACCAAATTCCTCACCCTCTTCTCCCACTACTACTAAGTAGTAAGTGCTCAAATAAGCATGAGAAGTTTATGACAGGGAATTGAGCCGATTGCCTACTAGCTCTAATCAAATTGAGAATGATGCGTAAGCATCAGTCCTTACATTTAGGGTTTGGAATTTGCTTGATATCTGACCTAGTGAAGCATCGTGGGACTCACATTTGGATTCAGAGCAAAGTATGCTTTTGATTTCACTTCTGCGGACCTGAGCATTAGTTGTCTTTAAAAATTTTAAATAAATTTTGAAGAAGATGAAAATAAATTTTCCATATCTAGCCCTAAAGCAGTCTGAACCAGTGCTGCTTAGACGCACCAAAATAAGACGCTCTTATCATTTGGTCCAAATTGAGAGATTCATTAGTCTTAGGACACACTGCGCAGTAGCTCACCTTCTTCATCAAATTCCTAATTTTTTTTCTTTCTAAAATCAGAATGTGCAACCTCAATTTGTGTTTTCTCTGAAGGTGTGCTTGCGCAAATTTTAGGGGCCGTGTACAACCTTTAACACTGTGACGAGCATATCATCATTTATACAATGGACAACTACCATTATTAATTTTAGGTAAATTTCTTAATGTTTTAATTAAATCTTAACTATAGTAGAACTGTACAGCCATACTTCACCTATAGACAAATCATTAGTCTCTTATTACATCCAAATGAAACTCAGAAAATATTAGGGAAAAAAAATGAAAATATCAAGAAATTTACGTTTTCATTATTGAGAAAAAGTGAGAAAGAAAATAAAACATATATAAAATGTACGAACAAAATTTTGATTTTACACATCATTAATATTTAGTTTTTTTTTAATTATATAAAAATAAATTTTTATTTTTAATAGAATTTAATATAGAAGGAAAATGCGTTAAAAAAAATAAATTTTCTCTTTATTTTTTTAAGTAAAATTCTTCATCCAAGCGGACCAAGAATGGCCACGTAGATGGCAAAATGAGTGCTTGCTGTCAATAGCATGCTCTCAACTCTAGAAAACCTAGAACGAAGTGGAGTAAAGCCAAGTACACAGAGGACTCTGATTTCTATTAGAAATGTTTTCTGTATTATATGAATAGTAAGTCCACAGAAGCCGATGAAGAGACAGCCTATAAAATTTAAGTTTAGAAGATAATTTCTTGAAAAGTTAAGAATATAAGGGTTACAATTCCCAATAATTAATTCTTGAATGCTCTCAATCATAGAATTTTGAGCCAAGCATCAACAATCTAAAAGGACTCGCCCAGCCATGCTATGCTTACCTTATAAGGGTGACTAGTCCCAAGCACCAGTGGGGAGACAGTTTAATCTGCGAGAGATGAAGTAGACCGAGCACAACATGTCAAAAAATATTTAAATAGGGTTTCTTATTTGTCAGTTAGATGTTTTGAGTTACATCGGTATGAACCATCCCAAGACCTAAGACTTCATAGATGTCTAGTGTTTTGAGTTTATAAACTTTGATCATGTAATGTGTATATTTTTACCATATATGGACTTGAATTTAGTGGTTTAAGTATAGGACAGCTCAATGTACTAAACTGCCACGTATGCAAGACCTAAAAAAAAAGACGGACCATAATGAATCTAGAGTATGTACCCTTAGCTTATATTTTTTTGCAAGTCGTCGGATCTATTACCTTTAGTAAAGAAAGGCAATGTCTTATATCATTGATTATGATATGACTCAGAGAAAGTCTTCAATCAAGGTGAAAATCTGGGTTAGGGAAGAGTTTCCAGTCCTATTTAAGATGTCATCCCTATTATAATTGGACATGTGAATGAACTAGGGGTTCGAGACTAATATTATAACATATTTGCTTAATTAGGGGTATTAGTTGAAGAGTGATCTATGTCTATGACATAGTAACTGTAGTAAAATAGGCTTCTTCTTTTTTTTTCATTACAATTCTATCTAATTAATTTTCTTTTCATAATATAATGCAAGATGTCACTTACGAATGATGGAGTTTCTGATATCATTAAGAGAATTATAAAAGGTTTTCTAATTTAACCTCATAGGAGTTCTAATTGAGGCTTTTAATGAATATTAATGATATTATAACTATTAAGAACTTAGAATGAATCAAAGAAGTCACATACAAAAGTGGCAAAGGGCAACTAAGGAAAAAAAAGAAAGCTTAAATCCATGACATGCATTAGAGGAGGGCAAAGTTGGAATAAAGAGAAGATGCTTAGGATTAGGGTGGAAGGGGGCGGCGAGACACATGTCCTTATGCTTTCTCTATGCCCTCACCACCATTTAAGACCTGGTAACAATTTAGCACTCATTGGCCACCCACATCTCCATATCTCTCTCTCTCCCTCCCCCAAAGAGTATGCGTGAGAGAAACATTCTTGTTTTAATCCAAAGATTGGTGTTCTCATAATCATTCTTTACCATTTTTGCAATCAAATGTGGTTGGGTCTTAGTTTGTGCACAGGGCTTTGTCCACTCTTGCATACATTATAGTTTAACACTTGGTATTATAGGCTATAGTTTATGTTGAGATGCAGAATGTGGCGTTGTCGGTAGCCACCGTCCCAACTGCTTTCATTGACGTTGGAGACCGGCTGTAACGACCTACTATTTAACTAGGTTTTTTATTTTATTATATATATATACTATAGCATTTAAAATGCTCTGATGCCACATTGGATTAAACTCAATCATCAACCTAAGCAGCAAGAAGCAGAAATCAAATAAACATAACCATATATAATTATATACAATACCAGAGTGCTAATTTGTTTCCCAAAAAATATATATATATATATATATGATTGTTCCCCAGAAATATCTTCAACTGGCTAAAGCTATACAAAAATACCCACTCTAATATCAGGGCAATACTGAGGCCCCTCTATCTGTGAGCCTGATCTGCTCGTCTACCTAGATCGCCTGAAAATTGTTAAAGTAATTGGGATGAGCCAACACTTAGTAAGACGAAATATGTTATTGCTAGTGTGTGACAAATGAGTTACAATACTATGAAAATCTATTGTTATAAAAAAATCATGTATAACTGAACCTGTAAATACAGTACAAGTAATAGAAACCACCCTTATTTTCATGTTGCTTGACATATCTGTAATTTAAGTTTCTACTCAAAATACTTCTAATATAAATAAGTATACTTTCTATCCCTGTAAATCTGTATATACATAATAGTAACTGAAAACTTCCCTGTGGATAACTGTGTGTCATGATTTAACCCCTCATGACAGGGTTGTGCGCAGACCTGGCAAAATGGATAAAAATCCGTTAATCCGACCCACATCCGATCTGTTTTAACCGACTTATCATCAACCGCTTGCTAAATCAGTCGAATATGGTTTTTAATTTTCATATCCGCCTCCTTAGCGGGTCGGGTCGGTTTTATCTGGCAGATATCCGCCAAACCGTTTAAAATTTCATAACTAATTATTAACCCATAAAAGCTTAAGGCCTCAAGCCCAGCAGCCCATAAAAGCAGTGCTCACTAGGCCACTACCCACTGGCCACTGCCCACACGGCCCACGCTCACCAGACATGCACGGTGAAGCGGCAGAACTACAGAAGCCCACACGCCACACCACACGGCCACAACCCACAAGCAGCCCCTGCCCCCCTCTCAAGTCTCAAATCCTCACCTGATTAGGGTTTCATTTTCATCCTTTCCAGCTACGCAGCCACATCCCAGTGATCGGTGATCCCATGATGTCGAGACGAAGGTGATTCCCATTGCCGTCGCTGACTGCCACCCACAGCTGAGCCATGGCCACGACTCACGAGCGGTGTAGACCAGGTCTAAAGCCACCATTCCCTCGCGCTCGCGGCCTCACCAACGCCCAGTCATCTTCGTCTCTCGCCAGCCACTCGGCCTCGGTCGGCCCTGCCCCTCGCGGCCTCGCCCAATCTTCCTTTGCACTTGCAGGCCTCGCCCAGTGTCCCCTTTGCGGCTTGCAGGTTTTAGCATTTTTTATTAAAAGTTATGGTACTAGACTAAAGATTAATATCTTTCTTGATATGATCCAATAAAAAAAAATTTAAAATTCTTTGATGCATTCACTAATAAATGCACAAATATGTATGAATTGCATTTATATGTCATATAGGCAATTATCAATTAGTGACCTTTAGATGGAAAAATATACTTATTTGAATTTTAGCAGGTTAGGGTGAAATAAACAAGTGCCTTATAAGAGTTTTTGAGATCAAGTTAATGAGTTAAAAATTATGTTTTCTTTTCTTTTTTAAAAACAAATCCAAGTTAAAATGCCTTAATAATAAACCCCAAGGGTTGTTGAATAAGTGAATATAATTTTAGATATCAATAGTTTTTGGGAGCATACATTTCTAGGCTTGAATTTGAATTTGTGTTGATTTGTAAGAAATTTAATACAATTTTGCATTATATTTTGTCTAAGTTTACACAAATTCAAATCTAAGACCCGAAACTCATTGCCTCAAACGTAAGATAAATTCTTGGGAATTTAATTGGCACATTTTTTTAAAGATTTATTAAAGCCTAATCTTTTTTATTTTTTAAAAAGATTGATTGTTGGATAGTTGACATATATCTACGAAGATTTGAGTTTGTTAAAAACTTAATTTATATATTTATGAAAGGGCAAGCTTACCAACTTTGATTAATTGACATCTAAAGGTAATTTTGTCCAAAAATTTTTGTACCATGTGCATGGTTAATTTCATTAAAAGTTTAGCATTATTTCTTAATTGAAAAGTTTTAGTGTCAACTAAAACATTTAATCCCATTTCATAATTTTTTGCAGTGCATTACAAGGATTTGGGAAAAAAATGTCTCAGTCAATAGCGAATTCAATTGATCAAAATGATGAAATGAGTGAAGAAGACGTTCAGTTGCCAGATTCATCAAACATAGAACCTACAAAAGAAACAACTCCACAGGTAAAAAAAACTAGGAAAAAAACATCTAGTATTTGGACAGATTTTGAGTTGATTGAAAGTGGAGATAAACAATATGCTCAATGTAAGTATTGTCCTAAGAAATATTTCTACCATAGTAAGAACTCTGGGACATCAAACTTACATTGTCATACAAAAAAATGCATGGGAAAGAAAACTAATGATCTGAAACAAATGCTAATGAGTCAAGGTGATAAAAAGTTGTCTCTGCATACACGAAAACTTGATCAAGTTGTACAACGTAGGAAGTTGGCAATGGCAATTGTGAGACACAATTTGCCATTTTCTTTTGTTGAGTATGAAGGAATTCATGAATGGACTTTAGAATTAAATCCAGAGAAATACTGCAAAAGCTGATGTTATGAGGGTTTTTTTAAAGGAAAAAGAGCACATTCGTGAGCTTTTATTGAATAATTCTAGTAGAATTTCTCTTACTTCGGACTTATGGACTTCGTTAAATACTGATGGCTATTTATGTTTAACTACACATTTTTTGGATAAAAATTGGAAGCTTCAGAAGAAAGTATTGAGTTTTTGAAGCATGCCTTCTCCACACAATGGTCTAGCACTTAGTAACAAAGTCATGGACTTATTGGTGAATTGGGATATAGACAAGAAGCTATTTTCCATAACATTGGACAATGCTACATCCAATGATTGTTTTGTAGAGTATTTGAAGTCTAATCTGAACTTGAAAAATGCTTTGGTAAGGGAAGGAAAATTTTTTCATGTTCGCTGTTGCACTCACATATTGAATCTCATTGTCCAAGATGGCCTAAAATTATCTCATTTCGTTGTGGACAAAATATGAGATTATGTCAAATATGTGAAGCATTCACAACATCGAAAGTTTAGATTTCATGAATGTTGTGAAAAGGTGAGAGTGCCACGTGTGAGAGGATTTCGCCAAGATTGTCCTACTAGGTGGAATTCTACTTATATGATGCTTGAAAGTGCTTTATACTATAAAAATGCTATTTGCCAATTCAGGTTTAGTGAGGAGAATTTCAAGTTTTGCCCAAACGATGATGAATGGAAGGAAATTGAGAAAATTGCTAGTTTCTTGAAGGTTTTTTATGACTTGACAAATCTTTTTTCTAGGACATCTTATCCAACTGTAAATACTGTAAATTTATACTTTCAAGGAGTATGGAAGGTACAAGTAACTTTACTTAATGCGGCATTGGGTGATAATGTCTTTTTAAGGAATGTGGCTACTCAAATGCAAGGGAAATTTGACAAATACTGGTCAGATTATAGTAAAATTTTGGCAATGGCTGTTATTTTGGATCCTTGTTTCAAGATACAATTTGTATCTTTTTGTTTAAAAGAAGTGCAACCAATGTCTTGGAAAGATCGAGTAAACGACATCCAGCGTGAGATGCATTCACTTTTTGATGAGTATGTGAAGCACCACTCCCCTTCAACTTCTAAGAAAATGCCTTCCTTTGAAGCAACTATTAGTCATGATCGTGGTCACATGACACCTATTGCAACATCAGTTGATATGACACTAAAAGTAAGATTTTTTTTTTTTAAGTACAAATTTTATTTTACTTTTATTATACATCTATAGAATTTTTATATTTCTATTGTTATATACTTGTTTTTAGGGTTTTAAAACTTTTGCTAAAGAAGATGAAGAAGCTCCAATGTCAGAACTATAAATGTTTTTTAGAGAGAGGATGGTAGATTGTGATAAAGAATTGGATATTTTGGACTTTTGGAGGAGTCATGAATATAGGTATCCAATTCTTTCTCGAATGGCAAGAGATATCTTATCAATTCCAATATCAACTGTTGCATCAGAATCAACATTTAGTATTGGAGGAAAAGTGATAAATATGTCACGTAGTTCTCTTACGCCTGATAATGCTGAAACTATCATTTTAACTCGTGATTGGCTGTATAGTCGAGGAGGTATGCTTATTTAATTATATTATAATTACTATGTATTATGCAATATTTATTTATTTATTTATATTTTGAATTTTGAATGCAGTTGAAGATTTTGTAGATAAGGAAGAACTTGCTGAAGATATTGCTCAAGCTGAAAGAGCAGGTCGTACCTCATCTAGTGTATCATCTTGCTCTGTTTGACTTTATTTGAATATTACTACACTAGCACAGGCTGTGCAGCTAGTGCTTCTATTTATCTTTGAAAATTATGTAGTCAATAAATTATTATTTGTTTGTTGTTTTAACTTGTAGTGTTGAATAAATTATTTGTAAATTTTTTTCCCAGTTTGATAACTTGTAACTTTTGAGATGCTAATTAATAAGTTCAATTTATGTTATTTGATTCATAACTTAAATTATATTTTGAATTCTTTCTTGATAGGCACACGAGGAGAAGAAGATGAAAGCTTTGATGTCACAAATGAAAGCATTTCAATTAATTCAAGGCATTCAAATGATTTTGAAGTTATATGAAGGATGGATTGAGATTTTTTTTTAGTTTGTTGATTGTTTTATTTTGGGAGATTCACACGATTTGACAATAGTTGTATTTAAAGAAACTCACATGCTGTAAGAATAATTATAATGTTTAGATTTTAGACTCACACGAGTCACACAGTTTGAGTTTTTATTTTGAGTTGGATTGAGATTAATTTACTATGTTTTATTGCTTATAGTTTTACTTGCATGAATTAGGAGTTGTTAATTAGTATAAATGATTGAATGATTGATATAGTTACTAAAAAAGTTAATACACAAACTAATTGCAAGTTATCATATACAATTTAAATTATTATGACAAAAATAAATTATTAATAAAATTATATTTGAGAATGGCGGATTATCCGCCCATCCGCCGTGAATTATCCGACCTGAAACCGCTTAATCCGCCACTTAAACGAGTTGAATATGGATTATGATTTTTTCACCCGATAATCTGCCTTATCCGTTACGGATAAACCGACCCGATCCGCTTTGCCAGGTCTAGTTGTGCGGCCCATAGGCGGGATCTACCCTGGTTGGCCGACTAGGGTAAACCACTATACTCCCTCGGTCTGATCTGCCCTCCTCAATCCATATCTGATGGGGAGCTTGTCCACGTCATGGCACTATACGATTAACCTACTACCACGCATTATCTGAATAGGTGGTTGCACTCTGTAAATTGTATGTAGCTACGATACCGTACTCTGTAACTATATGGTCCAACAGGGTCTGATAGTATATAATATATTTCTATATACAACTAACTGTTTTACCATGATTCTGTAATAACTGTATTAACCATCACACTATAATAAACTGTAACCGTATCATCTGTATTTCTGAACTGAACTGTGATCTGTAAGTCATAGTACTGAAAATTGTGTAATCATGGTTCTAAAAACTGTATAATCATGGTACTGAAAAACTGTATAATCATGATACTGGAAATTGTATAATCATGGTACTGAAAACTGTATAATCATGGTACTGGAAACTGTATAATCATGGTATTCTGTAATTATTATAAAACATAACCACTGACTGTATATTTTGTAAAACTTATCCTGAAAATACTATAAAACATCTTTCTTTATTATACTCATATTCTCAAGCCACACAGAAATTTTAAACATATTATACATAAATGATAACTATATAAATTTCTATCATGAATAATCATTTGATAAAAATGCATAATTTATACTGAAACATAGTAAAATTTCCTAACATAACATATTTCCCTCACCTGATTTCCGCTAAAATTCCCCTACTGTAACAGGTCCTACACCCCCAGGGTTCTCCACTCAACACCCTGAAAACCACATTTGTCAGAACAGAATATCAATATTTCTTGGCTTACATCATTTCCTACAACTGCTAGAAGGCCAAAAATTGAATAAAAGACCTTACCCTGGATTTGGGATGAATTCCAACTTCATCCCACAGACGATCCGCTCTGGCAGACTTGTAGAGAACTTCGTCAGGAGCATCGTGGTGGTCTTAGATCATTGATCCGACGACTGATGGGACCGAAATTGAAGAGAGAAGGGGGATGGGCCGTAGGAGAGAGAGAGAGGAGAGGGTTTGTGCCCAAATTTCTACAATTAAAATCAGTTTAGGGCAATTTATACTGCGGGATCTGTCAACGAGCCACGTCATCTCGTCGACGAGTCCTTAAGTAATTTCGCACAATGAACCTTACCCTTCGTAAACGAAATTCAGAGTAACTCAAATTCTTCTCTTGGTATTTTTTCGTGAACGAGACGGAACCTCGTCGACGAGGTTCTGAAGAACCCTTGTCGATGAAACCCCTGTATTCATCGACGAGGCCTGGAAATTTCTTGAAATTATGATTACCTCCAAAGTTTGATGTCCGCGTTCGTCGACAAAGTCTACTGCCTTCTTCAGTTCCTCTTTCCATTTTCCTCCCTCTTTATTATTAAAATACTATTATTCTTCGGATCACTACATTCTCCCCTCTTTATAAAATTTCGTCCTCGAAATTTACTGTTCATATAATTCATTATCCCTTAAAGGAAAATGGTCTACTTATTTTATTACTTGCCCTCACTTATGGCGGAGGAATACCATGGTTACATGGGTAGTTCTGGGAGATGACAAATATAAAAGAAAATTCTCTCAAAATCGAAATATTACGTATCCTATACACTACATTACAATTCCACTATGCTAAACAAAATAAAATTACTATTACTTTAATTATACATCACTGCTATGACCCACTAAACAAGTGGGGATATTTCTATCTAATCTCGCTTTCAAGCTCCCACGAAACTTCTTCTATTGTGTGATTCCTTCACAGAACTTTTACCAACTGTATCTTCTTATTGTGCAATTCCTGTTCTTTCCTATCTAGGATCTGTACTGGAGCTTCTTCATATGCTAAAGCCTCACTGACTTCCAGTTCCGCATGGCTGATGATATGGGAAGGATCTGGGACGTATTTCCTTAGCATAGAAACATTAAACACGTCATAAAATCGAAATAGAGATGGCAGTAAAGCTAGCCGATAGGCTACTGATATAATCTTCTCAAGTATTTCAAATGGGCCAATAAACCTAGGGCTCAACTTATCATTCTTCCCAAATCTCAAGATCCTCTTCAGTGAAGTTATTTTCAGAAATACATGATCACTCACTTCAAATTTCAGTTCTTGGCGGCAAGTATCCGTGTAGCTTTTCTGCCGACTCTGTGCTGCACTGATCCTGTCTCGAATAAGTCAGACTTTATCGTATGCCTGCTGAACTATATCTGGTCCCAAAACTCGCCTTTCACCCAGCTCACTCTAGTATAAAGGGGAACGACACTTCCTAGCATAAAATGCCTCATAAGGAGTCATACCTATGCTTTCCAGATAGCTGTTGTTGTAAGCAAATTCCACCAATGGCATATACTAAGTCCAGCTACCCCTAAAATCCAAAACACACGCTCGTAACATATCTTCGAGTCCCTGAATGGTCCTCTCCGTCTGACCGTTAGTATAAGGATGGAAAGCGGTGCTGAATGCTAGCTGAGTCCCCAATGCCTTCTGTAAGCTTCTCCAGAATCACGATGTAAAACGCGGATCACGGTTCGAGACTATGGACACCGGCACTCCATGGGATTGAACAATCTCCTATATATATATATATATATATATATATATATATATATATATATATCTCTGCTAACCGGTTCATAGGGTAGCTAATCTTAATAGGAAGAAAGTGCGCTCTCTTTGTCAACCTATCAACTATTACCCAAATGGCATTCTGACCATGCGGTGCTGGCGGTAGCCCCGTAACAAAATCCATGGATACGTGGTTCCACTTCCATTCAGGAATGAAAAGTGGCTGCAACTGACTAGCTGGTCTCTGGTGCTCAGCCTTAACCTACTGGCATGTCAAACACTGCTGCACAAACTGCTATTTTCCTTTTTATGCCACTCCACCAGAAATACTCCCGTAGATAGAGCACGGGATGATTCGAGTATTTCCAAGTCCATTTGAATTGGATGTTGAACTACCGTTGCTAGCTGTGTTCTATCTTCTGATTTACGGTTCAATGCATCAGCTAGTACATTTGCTTTACCTGGGTGGTAACTGATGGTGCAGTCGTAATCCTTAATGAGTTCTAACCATCTCCTCTAGCGCATATTCAACTCTTTCTGTGTAAAGAAGTACTTTAGGCTTTTGTGATCCGAAAATATTTCAAATTTCTCACCATATAAGTAATGTCTCCAGATCTTCAGTGCATGTACAATCGCAACCAATTCCAGATTGTGAGTAGGGTAGTTCTTTTCATACTCTTTCAACTGTCTAGACGCATACGCGACCACCTTACCATGCTACATCAGTACACAACCAAGCCCTTTCAAAGATGCGTCATTGTAGATAACATAACCATCACCTCCCGATGGAATCGTTAGAACTAGAGCAATGACGAGCCACTGCTTTAATTCCTGGAAGCTCTGCTCGCACTCTTCATCCCACAAAAATCTAGAATTTTTCCTAGTCAATAGCGTGAGAGGTCCTGACAAAGCTGAAAATCCCTCCACAAATCGGCGGTAATAACCTGCCAACCCCAAGAAACTCCTGACTTCCTGCACATTCCTCGGCCTGACCCAATTTACCACCATGTCAATCTTTCTGGAATCCACTATTATACCATCTCCTGAGATCACATGGCCTAAAAATGCAACCTTCTCAATCCAGAACTCACACTTACTAAACTTGGCATAAAACTTCTCCTCCTTGAGTGTCTGTAGCACCTGCCTCAAATGCACCTCATGATCCTTAAAACTCCTCGAGTACACCAGTACATCATCAATGAAAACTACTACAAACTAATCTAAATACTGGTGAAAAACTCTATTCATCAAGTCTATAAACCCGGTTGGGGCGTTCATCAAACCAAAAGGCATAATGAGGAACTCGTAGTGCCCATACCTGGTTCTGAAGGCTATCTTCGCGATGTCCTCTGCTTTTACTTTCACTTGATGATACCCGGATCTGAGGTCGATCTTGGAATATACCTATGTACCCTGAAGCTGATCAAATAAATCGTCTATACGAGGTAGAGGATATTTATTCTTAATAGTAACTTTGTTGATTTCTCTATAATCAATACACATCCTCATAGACCCGTCTTTCTTCTTTTACGAATAATATTAGAGCTCCCCATGGCGATATACTGGGTCGTATAAATCCCTTATTCAACAAATCCTGCAATTGCTCCTTTAATTCTCTCAATTCAAATGGAACCATACGATAGAGAATCTTAGAAATCGGCGCAGTCCCTGGAGGTAAATCTATAGGAAAATCCACCTCGTGCACAGAAGGCAATCCAGGTAACTCCTCTGGAAAAACATCTGAAAATTCTCGTACTACTGGGGTATTGTCAATCTTCAATTCATTTTCAAATACTTCTTTCACCAATGTTATAAACCCGTGGCCACTGTCTAGGAGTAATCCACTCGCCTGCATGGCTGACACCAACTGCAATGGAGCACGCACTCGCGAACCAACGAATCTGGATTCATGCTCTCTAGGGGGTCTGAAAATTACTTCTTTTTTATGACAATCAATACTGGCATGATTGGAAGCCAACCAGTCCATACCCAATATTATATCAAACCCACACATATCAAATACAATCAAATCAGCTAGTAACACTTTCCCCTGAATTTCTATTGGATAGCCTCTAAGTACCCTTTGACATCTGATCACTGACCCTGATGGTGTAGCTACTAACAGCACTATATCTAATGACTGGGTCTTACTCTCAGATAATTTAATATAAGATGCAGAAATGAAAGAATGAGTAGCGCACAAGTCAAAAAGAACAATAACTGGATATGATAAAACAGCAAATGTACCTGTCACCACATCTGTAGCAGCCTCTGCATCACCCGGCGTTAGAGCGTATACTTGCGCTGAAGCCACATTCCTCTGCTGGCCACCACGAGGCTCCTGGTATCCTCCCCGAGCTACTTGATGTCCTCCTTGATATTGTCTGGGAGCTGGGACCTAGTATGGCCGACCTGGGCATTCACATACCATGTGGCTGGGTCTCCCACAACGATAACATACACCTATGCCTACCCAACACTCCCCCAAATGATGTCTCCCACACGTCTAACACACCAGGTAAGTCGGCGTACCCTGATTCCCACGGGGTCCTGTCGTTAGTCGTTGATCTCTCATATTTTGACCTCCTCTCCATGGAACCCTACTAGAGCCAGCCTGAAAACTCTGAGGTACAGGTCTCTTCCTCTGACTTTGAGCTTCTAAACCCCTCTGAATACCACTCTCAATGATCACAGCTCTATCTACAACCTCTGTTAATGTCTGAGCCCTGAAACCAATCACCTGCTCAAACAAGTTCTGCCTCAGTCCCTCTTCAAACTTCCTTGCCTTTTTCTCTTCATCAGGTGTTAGATGCAGAGCAAAACTCGACAACTCGATAAACTGAGCCACGTAATACCACTCGAAGAACAGCTCCTTAAATCGGTCCCACGTCACTAGAACTGGAACCGGCCTCTACTCCTCTATCAGACGCGCTGATCTCCACCAATGCTTCGCCTCCCTTGTCAATTTGAACGCCTCAAACACCACCTTCAACTCATCTGTGCAAGGAAGCACAGCCAACGTCTCTTCAATGTCCTGGACCCAATTCTCAGCTATAATCGGGTCATCTCCTCTAGCAAAGAATAGGGGCTTTATCCGCGTAAACTGCTCGATCGAGCAATCACGCTCCCCAGTGCTCCTAGCCATCTCCGCCATCACCTGCTGAGTGACGCTACACAGTACAACATCTGTATCTCCTCCACCTATACTGGAAGGTCCTGGCCTATCCTCTCCAGCATTCGTGCCACTACTTCCTAGGTCCATCCTGAAAATAAGAAACACACTTAAGTGCCTCATCTCCTACATTGACCTATCCTATACCAATTCAAAATTAATTACCTTCCCTGATCTTAACTCAATATCCAGTTCTGTCATCTAGACACACGACCCGACAATAGTTTACTATGATTTTCCTGAAATCGTCACCCCAGGAAAAACACAGAAACCACCACGAAAATCCTGTATCCAGACAACCGAACAAACCTCAAATCCTTTTCCTATACTCTGGTATTGTTTCTACTACACTCTAAAGTCTACAGAACCTAACAACTTAGGCTCTGATACCAAACTATAACGACCTGCTATTTACCTGGGGGTTTTTTTTTTCTATATACTATAGCATTTAAAATGCTCTGATACCACACTGGATTAAACCCAATCATCAACCTAAGTAGCAAGAAGCAGAAATCAAATAAACATAACCGTATAAAATTATATACAATACCAGAGTGCTAATTTGTTTCCTGAAATATACATATATGACTGTTCCCCAGAAATATCCTTAACTGGCTAGGGCTATACAAAAATGCTCCCAAAAATACTCACTCTAATATCAGGACAATACTGAGGCCCCTTTATCTGCGAGCCTGATTTACTCGCTTACCTGGATCGCTTGAAAATTGTTAAAGTAATTGGGATAAGTTAACACTCAGTAAGATGAAATATGTAATGACCCGAATAAAATGGTAGTTAAATAATAAAAAAAAGGGATATGGGAACCGAAAACAAAAGGAGGCCGTCGACTTCGTCGATGACATTGAACTTTGGAAGGACTAAAGGAAAAGGGGGTCAGCAGGGCTTCATCGACGAACACAAGGTTTCGTCGACGAAGGCTTTAAAGATTTCATCGACGAACACAGGGCTTCGTCAACGAGAAAATATCAAGACGGGGTTCCGAGGCAGTTTGAATTTCGTCGACAAATACAGGGTCTCGTCGACGAAATTTGTGAAGGACTCGTCGACGAAGGTCAGCCTCGTCGACGAAATCCTCTGTTTTATAAGTATGAAAAATCCAGAAAAATATCATTTTTAAGAAGCCTCTCTCTCTCTACGACTCTCTCTCCTTTCTCTCTTCATTTTCAGCCCCACCGGTCATCACATTGACGATCCGAAGCTACCACGATGCTCATGGCGGAGTTCTCTCCAAATCTGCTGGAGCGGATCATGGGAGAAAGCTAGTTGGAAATCATCCTAGAGTTGAGGTAAGGCTTTTTGAAGCTGTATTTGGTCTTGCGCTAGTTAGAAGAAATGTTGTGCGCATGAAAATACTGAAGTTTAATACTAGGGGTTTTCAGTTTCAGAGTATTGGTCAGGGAACCCCTCAGATGTTAAACTTGAATGCTTTTGGGTGAAAACTTTCTACTCAATATTTGAGTTTTTGGTAGTTGAGGAAAATATTGTATGCTTCGAAATACTGAACTTTAATTCTGGAATTTTACATTTTCAGGGTGTTGAGTTAGGAACCCTGCGGGTGTGGGGCAGTTTTATTAGGGGCTTTCCAGGAATCAGGTAAGGGGATAAACTAAGCTAGTTTACATTTTTGAGAAAATGCTTATACATATATATATATATATATATATATATGTTTTATATTTGCAAAATACTTTGAAAATGATTGTATATTGAATATGTGGAAAATCTACTATGTGGCATGAGTAAAAATGTTGTGAAATGCTGTCTTTTGGGAATGTGGATGATATGGATTTTTATGATGGAAAACTGGCGTACGGGCCGAGATGTTTATATATATATATATATATATATATATGTGGATGTGATTTGCCGGCGTATGGGCCGCACTATATGATTTGTCGGCGTACGGACCGTGCTATGTGGTTTGCCAGTGTACGGGCTGTACTATGTGATTTGCCGGCGTACGGGCCGTGCTATGTGGTTTGCCAGCGTACGGGCTGTGCTATGTGATTTACCGGTGTACGGGCTGTGCTATGTTAAAATGTGTAATACCGGCGTACGGGCCGATGATTTTCATAATACATGTATATATGTGAAATGATATGATTAATGTGAAAATAAATGATATGAGATATTTATGTATCACGGTTTCAGTATATGTATATGATATTAGAACCTAGTTTGCTTGGTTTAGGCTAGCACTTGTACGGTACTGTTGCTATGTGTCCATGGTCCTCGTGATCATGATATCTGTGTTAACGCCGCTGTATGGAGTGGTGTGAGATTGGATGGTCGATGTGGTTAGTTTTGAGAAGTGTGCTGTTATTGCCCATAGTGTACGGACCAGTCTGGGTAGACCCATCGGACCTACATACTAGACTATTGACTTGGCAGTGGTCGGCCAACCATTATCAGGTCCCGCCTTCGGGCCACACAACCTAGTCATGTGGGGGTAATACATGACAACAGCCAGCTAACCTACCAGGATGATTTTTATGTTATTATTATTATCATGGTATGAGATGAGAAATGTTTATGAAAATGCAGTATGTTCTGTCATGTTTTGATATACATATGTTTTCCTAGATTTGATAAACAGTATTTAATATGTTATGTATGGTATATGTAGAATACAGAATACTCATGTTGCCACACACTAGTATTAGTTTATTTCCTTTACTAAGAGGTGTCTCACCCCTAAATTTTATTAACTTTTCAGGAGCCTCGGATAAGAGAGCGGGAAAAGCTCCGCAAAAATTAGTGTTGTTTATCTGCCCTCTGCGAAGGGTAAGTTTCTGGTAGGGACAGTTAGATTTTTGTGGGAATTGTCCCTAGATTTATTTTTGGGATGTATATACTGAGAGTTAGTGTTTGTAGTACTCTCGTATGTGTTATGCACATTATGATGAGATGTATATGATTTTATACTTTCTACTGCGTAAGCTTCTGCTGTATGTTCTGTTATATCCCTGGTACCCATGGGTCCAGGTGGATAATGACCTGCTGAGTTGGATTGTGGGATATGTAGTATTGATTTTATGATGATATTATTATTAAAAAATAATATGTGAAAAATGAGCAGGTTGTGACAAAATATGCTATTGGTAGTGTGTGGCAAATGAGTTACAATACTATGAAAATCTGTTACTATAAAAAAAAAATCATGTATAACTGAACCTGTAAATACAATACAAGTAATAGAAACCACCCCCATTTTCATGTTGCTTGACATATCTGTAATTTAAGTTTCTACTCAAAATACTTCTAATATAAATAAGTATACTTTTTGTCCCTATAAATCTGTATATATATAATAGTAATTGAAAACTTCCCTGTGGATAACTGTGTGTCATGATTTAACCCTTCATGACAGGGTTGTGCGGCCCGTAGGTGGAGCCTGTCCACGTCAGGGCACTATATGATCGACCTACTACCACGTATTATTTGAATAAGCGGTTGCACTCTGTAAACTGTATGTAGCTACGGTACCGTGCTCTGTAACTGTATGGTCAAACAGGGTCTGATAGTATATAATATATTTCTATATACAACTAACTGTTTTACCATGATTCTGTAATAACTGTATTAACCATCACACTATAATAAACTGTAACTGTATCATCTGTATTTTTGAACTAAACTATGATCTGTAAGTCATGGTACTAAAAACTGTGTAATCATGGTACCGAACACTGTATAATCATGGTACTGGAAACTGTATAATCATGGTACTGAAAACTGTATAATCATAGTACTGGAAACTATATAATCATGGTATTCTGTAATTATTATAAAACATAACCACTGGCTGTATATTCTGTAAAACTTATCCTGAAAATACTGTAAAACATGTTTCTTTACTATACCCATATTCTCAAGCTACATAGAAATTTTAAACATATTACACATAAATGATAACTGTATAAATTTCTATCATGAATAATCATATGATAAAAATGTATAATTTATACTGAAACATAGTAAAATTGCCTAGCATAACATATTTCTCTCACCTGATTTCCGCTAAAATTCCCCTATTGTAACGAGTCCTACACCCCAAAGGTTCTCCACTCAACACCTTAAAAATCACATTTTTCAGAACAGAATATCAATATTTCTTGGCCTACATCATTTCCTACAACTGCTAGAAGGCCAAAAACTGAATAAAAGATCTTACCCTGGATTTGGGATGAATTCCAATTTCGTCTGACAGACCGGTAGACTTATAGAAAACTCAGCTAGGAGTATTGTGGTGGTCTCAAATCGTTGATACGACGACTGACGGGATCGAAATCGAACAGAGAAGGGGGATGGGCTATAGGAGAGAGAGATGAGAGGGTTTGCGGCCGAATTTCTGTGATTAAAATCAGTTTAGGGCTATTTATACTGCGGGATTCGTCGACGAGCCACATCATCTCGTCGACGAGTTTTTAAGTAATTTCGCCGACGAACCTTACCCTTCATCGACGAAATTCAGAGTAGCCCAAATTCTTCTCTCGGTATTTTCTCGTCGACGAGATGGAACCTCGTTGACGATGTCTTGAAGAACCCTCGTCGACGAAACCCCTGTATTCATCGACGAGGCTTGAAAATTTCTTGAAATTATTATTAACTCCAAAGTGCGATATCGTCGATGAAGTCTACTGTCTCCTTCAATTCCTGTTTCCATTTTCCTCCATCTTTATTATTAAAATACTATTATTCTTCGGGTTACTACATCGGCGGCCACCAACCCTGCCCACAATGCTGACATTAAGGCACCATGTTTGAATTTTTACCAAGGATCGAATTGGCTTGGTGGGCAAGCCCGCGACACCCTTGCTTGGAACTGGTGTAGCCCCTTATGTCCACCTGATACTTAGTGCAGGGCTCTACGTAGCCATTTAAAGGAATTGACTGCTCCCTTTATAACACTAATTGGTTTTAGAAAAACCGATAGCGCCGATCTTGACACGTGTCAGAGTGACGTTTGCTAAGTCATCCCCAACTAGCGTCCTGCGCACTAGATTGTGCCACGTGTCATCCATATAGGGTGACATGTTATCCACTTACCCTTCTCTTTCTTTCTTTTTTGATTTTTTTTTTCATTTCAATGTGTAGATTTGAAATGTAAGAAAAATACAATTAAATGAAAAAATGTAATTTATTTTAAATTACGGAGAGGGAAGTATTAGAAAATTAGGGGAGAGTGCCACGATGTAGAGCATTTAAATTTACCAAGTTTTCAAAAAGTAAAAAGAATATTCACCCATCAAGGTAAATATTGAAAAATCCCTCAAAACTATTTTTAAAAATTAGACTTCAATACCAATTTTGTTGTATAAGGCTAAGATAAAATTAGGTATCTACAATAATATTTATGTCATATAATATTTATAGTTTTGAAGATCTTTCATGGTGTCATAATGATGTTTGTATCTTAAATTTAAAACAAAATATTAATTTATATAAATAAAATTTAATATTCACACTTTCATACTTGCAAACTAAATAGTGATAGTACATTATTACTTTTTTTCAAAAAAAATATATCTAATATTTATTAAATTTTATAAAAATACTTTACATGATTATTCACATACATGCAATCACGTACAATACACGTCACATGTTTACTAGCCATTTGATTAAAGCATATGAATTATGTTAAAATTATTAAAGTATAGTTCATAGTTCTTGCAATTTAATAAATATAATTATCTATGAAATTCATATATTATATAATTTATTGAATTATAATAATGTATCAAAATTGTACTTAATAGTTATAGGACAATATTTTTTATTTTAAATTATATAAATTATATATATATTTAAAAATAATTTATATATTTTTAAAAAGTATATATTGAATATGCAAAATCTTATAAATAAATTATTTATTAAATAATTTATGTAATTTAATGATGTATGAATCAAAAGGACTAAATTATAAAATATATGAATTATATTTTTGTTTATTTATAGAGTTCAGCTATATAATTTGTACTCAAACTTGCTTATAATGCAAGTCTTTTATGTGCTTTTGCCTTTTGCCTTGGAATTTTCATAAGTTGATTGTTTTTATAAAGAGAAATCTTCATTAGGAAACTTTCGAAATAGAATTAGAGAAAAGATAGTATTATTTCAAATCCATAGCATAAAAAATATAGTATTTTATAAGTGAAAATAATGAATATTGTGCTCAAAGTTAGTAAGAAAATCAGCTACTCGGTTAGCTTCATGAAAAACATGTAAAATAGATTTGTCAATAGAGCACTAATAAACATTCAAGGTTCCTAATGATTGACAAATCCAAAAGTCAATTTGACCACCAAACTTTCAATATGTCAAACTTATTTAAATATATATTTTTTAAAGTATAAACATCTTCTTTTTCATGCTTCTCATATCATATAAATTGCTCATTTTTTTTTGCAATTGATTGGCAAATCCAAAAATCAATTTGACCAAACTTTTATCATCTAAATCTTTAATTGATAATTTGATAATGTGGTATGTATATGGTAAAATGTGATTATGACGTTAACATTTATTTTAAAAACAAATGAAAAGAATATCACGTAGACAAATAAAATCTCCGTAAATAAAAATAATAATATTTTATTTTTGAATATTTAAACAAGGGTATGCATAAGATCATTGCGTACGATTTGGTCAACAGTCAAGCAACTTGTAAAATTTCATGATGTCATAAACTTATAATCATTAAATACTAAGATACTTTTTCTTTTTGTACATTTTACAAAAATGAGACCATGACTAATTAAATTGTTCAATTGAACACGGTCAATAGGCGTATAAAATAAGCATTAGATAGGTAAGCAACATTAAGAAATGCAAACATAAACACAATTTAAAATAAATAATTATACATTAAAGGAAACACTACTGTAATAAAATTAAAGCATCTAATTAATATTGAGTTTGAAGGGACATCCAACAATTAAAAGTTTAGACTTCTTTTTGGTTGGAAGTCTCTAAGTGTACTATGAAGAGGGACAAAGAGAATCTATGATAGAGAGATGAGGAACGCCCCGTTGTGTAACTCATGTATTTTAGGGAAAAATGCATAAAAACTAATATATGTTATTGATCCACCTTTGATAAGAGTTACAATTTAAAGAGAAGTTTTGAATTCAATCAGGAAGGTTATTCAAATATAATTTTTACAGGTTTTTTATGATCAAATTTGATGTCAAAAATTATGAATCCTGATACTTGTAAATTTAACAAATTAGGTGGAACTGTTCTTGGGTCATATTGCCCCACTTTGGACTCAAATGTCTAAGCAAATGACTAAATTGATTAAATGCAAAACTCAAATCAAAATGAATTGCATTGTATGCAGTTTAAATTGGTTTACATCAATGTGACACTCGGTTGGATTTGGTCAGGTTGACAATTTAGCTTTTCTTTTTTTTTTTTGAAGAAACAATAAGATAGAATAGTATAAGTGAAATATCAGTGTTGCCTATGTGATTATAAATATTAGTGTGGTATATTTAATTGTAAATGTCATTGCTCCATACTTATGACTGCAAATAGCACTAAATAATACGCCCAAGGGACAAAAAGACCTCCTAAGTGGATGCTAGGCCTACCAAAGGCAACTTGTCAAGTGCAAAAGGCACAAAGACCCCTAAGTGGAGGTCAAATCTACCAAAAGCAACTTGCCAAAACCAAGAAGCACAAAGAACTCCCTAGGCCTACCAAAGGCAACCTACTAAGCCCAAGAGGCATAAAGACCTCCCAACTAGAGGTTAGGTCTACCAAAGGCAACTTGCCAAGCCAAAGAGGCACAAAGACCTCCCAAATGGAGGCAAAATATGCTAAAGGCAACTTGCCAAGCCCAAGAGGCACAAAGAACTCCTATATGGAGGCTAGGAATGCTATAGGCAACCTACCAAGCCCAAAAGGCATAAAGGCCCACTAAGTGGAGGCTAAGTTTACCAAAGGCAACTTGCCAAGCCCAAAAGGCACAAAGATCTTCCAAGTGGAGGCCAATTTTACCAAAGGCAACCTGCCAAGCCCAAAACACACAAATACATCCAAAGTGGAGATCAGGTCTGCCAAAGGCAATGTGCCATACCGAAAAGGCACAAAAACCTCTAATATAGAGGCTAGATTTTCTAAAGGTAAGCTACCAAACCCAATAAGCATGAAGACCCCATAAGTGGGGTTAGGTCTACCAAAGGTAACCAAACCAAGCCCAAGAGGCAGAAAGACCTCTCAAGTGAAGGCTAGGTTTGTGAAAGGAAACCTACCATGCCTAAAAGGAACAATGACCTCCAATGTGGAGGCTAGGTTTGCTAAAGGCAACCTTCCAAGCCCAATAGGCACAAAGAGCTCTCAAGTGGAGGCTAGGTCTGCCAAAGATAACCTACCAAGCTCAAGAGACACAAAGACCTCCCAAAAGAAGGTCATGTATGCCAAATGCAACCTTCCAAGCCCAAGAGGCAAAGAGACCTTCCCTGAGGAGGCTGAGTCTATTATAAGCAACCTACCAAGCCAAAAAGGCATGAAGAGCTCCAAATTGGAGGCCAGGTTAATCCAAGACAAGCTAATGGACCTACAAGCCTTGACGACCTCCCTAAGAGAGATCTCCCAAGTGGGAGTTAAGTCTACCAGAGGCAGCCTATAAAGTCTAAGAGGTATGAAGACCTCCAAAATGGAGGCCAGGTTAACCCAAGACAAGCTAATGGAACTACAACCCTTCAAAACCCCCCTTAAGATAAGAAAGCAAGCCAATCAAAGAAGCCCTCTTAGGTGGAAATGAATCAGTACAAAGGATCATCCAAAACTTCGAAATTTTTTTTGAAAGTTGGAGCCAAAAGCCCTTTCAATTGATTTCGAAAAGGAAATTACATAGTGGCCAAGAAAAATAAAAAATAAAAAAGGGGGCAAAGTTCAGTCCAATGGAAAATATTAAAAGGCACATACATGGATTTGATCCTCCTCACTTTCATTGTTGCACTATCCATAGCCAACTAACCCCAGTGAGGTCTAAGTTGTGATGCCCCGAACCCGCCAAGTGGGGCCTGAGTGCCACATGTTCTAATCACCTGTATCTGATACCATAGTTAACATGCACGCAACGGAACATAAATAAATAACCTCAAATAAATACCATGGTTCTATATAACAACCCAAAAACGAATACTACAACATCCAGATATCCGTATCCGCAACTAGTATTTAAAACATAACCTAGTACAAATATATATGTATATATATACCGGTACCTCATAATATCTCAAAAAGAAACCACCAAAAACACAATCCCAGTCTAGGCCTTCAAACCCGATCTCCAGAAGAACCTGAAAAGTTGTTAATCCACTAGGGTGAGACGCTTCTCAGTAAAGGTGAAATAAATTATAACAGTGTGTGACAAATGAGTTTTAATATTTACATATCAAAATAAACTGTTTCTCACATAATATCAATAACAACTGAGAAAATGTACCATTAATAACATTCCCGACATCCAATGTCATGCACACATCCAATATGCACAAGTACATAATTTTTATGCAGGCGAAAGTCCCCAAGGATAGGGAAGATTAGCCGCCCATACAAGTAGCTTCCCTCTGCTTTAGTACTAAAAACTACCTACCAGAGCACTTACCTTACTCAGTAAGCCCTCAGGTGAAGTACTACCTCGCCGCCAGTAGATACATCTTTATTATTTTAAAGGCGAAGGTTTTCAAGGATCGGGATGTCTACCCGCCCATACAGGTAGCATCCCTTTGCACTGATACCAATAAACTACCTAGCAGAGCACTCGCCTTTCTCAGCAAGCCCCCGGTGGTATGTTTACCTCGCCGCATGCATGCACATGCATTCACAATATGCTATACCATTACTATTATGTTTTAATTAAATTCACATGCACAACACATCCACACAAGAATCACACAACTTATACTTTGTCTTCCAATGTCCTCAATACGTGACCCACACAGAGCAATTGCGTACATTTCAGTACGTGGCCCACACAGGCACCTACGTACTTCTTATCTACACATGGCCCACACAGGCACTACTACCCACATAGGGTACATAATATGGCCCACACAGGCGCCATTATCCACACATGATATAATGTGGCCCACATAGGCACCACTACCCACACAGGGTACATAACATGGCCCACTCAAGCGCCATTATCCACACAGGATATAACGTGGCCCATACAGGCACCACTCCAGCTTCCGCAACACGTGGCCCACACAGGTACCACTATTCACCGGTATCCAATCCCCATGACCTACCCGTCATACATTAATAGAACAAGCTCCTCGACCTGCCAACGTCATATCATGATTTATATCTAGGCAATATAACAACCTCCTCATGCCAACATTATATTGAGATACATACGAATAACCAAACTAATTAGTTCACACAGACGCATCAATGCATTTCCACATAGGAATCCAACAGATCCATTCATTTCCCACATAGTATCCCAACAGACCAATACATTTCCACACATGAGTCAAACATAACAATTCATTCATCATGTCATAATCATTCCAAACAACCCCTTATGCAAGCCTAAATATCATAGAAATTCATATTCAATTTATTAGAAAGAAATTGTTCTCATGCCACATAGTTTTAATATTATAAGCAATTATCCCAAATATAACCTTAAACCAAAATCATCATTTTTCCTTATAATGAGGCTGTTCTGAAAATCATATAGATGAATAATAAATTTCATATGCTCGTAAATAACTGGCTCACCTTAATAAAATACTGATATAATTTTATTCTCCCTTACTTGATTCCCTGAATCACGCCTGCAGGGCTCCCAAAATTATACCCGCGACGCTCACCCGAACCCTGATTCAATCAAATCAAACCTAATAAAATATTATTTTAACATTTCCTAATTTACAATAATTAAATAATAATTAATTTCTAAATAACTCATTTATCCTAATTTTAGAGCTATTTCTACAACGACCCTACGAGAAATCCGCTCCGCTAGATTTGTAGAGAATCATTTTTAGATTCTCGTGGTGGTGTTCGATTGTCAATTTGGCTTAAAATTTAAGAAAAATTGAGGTAAGAATGAGAATTTGCCTTACCCCAAGAGATATGCCCACGTTGTTCCTACAACAAATCCACTTCAATAGATATGTCGGTGGCAGAGAATAGAGTCTAGTGGTATTTTCGGATTTTTAATTAAGCGAGAATCCGTCGCGAAATCGTAGAAAGTAGAGGAGTGGAGAACGTGTGCGGAGAGAATTTTTTTTTTCTCTTTCTTTCTTTCCTTGCTGTTCTGCGCGTGAGAAGGAGTTTTCTTTTTTCTGCTTTCCTCTGCTCCAGGAAACTTAAGAATTAAGTTTTCCTCCTTTTTTTTTTTTTTTTTCTTTCTTTCCTTTATCCATACTTTAAACTTTATTATATAATAACTTTATATATACTTTTATATACATATATATATATATAATTTATCCTTATATGTAATTAAATATACATATATATACCCAAAATCCTCAAATTTCCTAATTTAATTAATTTTATTAATAATTAATTAATTAATAATAATTTTTTAATTAATTAATTAATTAAAATTTTTTTTAGGTTGCTACATTCTCCCCCTCTTAAAAGAATTTCGTCCTCGAAATTCGCTAATCAATCTTTTTACAAAATTCTAAAATTACCTAATCATCATTACACCACAAATTCAATATACTCCACAATTCTAAGTAAGCATATGAATCTAAAATCAAATCAATCTTTAATATAAAATCATACCTGCTCCTGCACCACGAGCAATATGCCTATCAGCCGGAACCATGGTATATACACGTGTTGGACCACCACGAGGCAGTGGCTCATTCCTCTGGTGCTGATTAGGAGTGGGTGCGTTGTTCGGCAGTCCCTGACAATATCGGGCCATGTGGCCATACTTGCCGCACCGATAGCACTTAATGTTCCTGGCTAGGCATTCTCTCCAATGCCTCAATTTACAACGAGCACAATAGGGAGGTGACGAATCGCTCTGACGTCCTTGATTACTTCTATTAGATCTCTGTCCCCTAACATATTTGTCCTTCTTCCACGAGCCCTGTCTGGCATCATTAGAAAAACTGGGAGGCATAGGCCTCTTCCTTTGCTCTGTCATCTCTGCACTCCTCTGCAGACTCAATTCTGCCATGATGGCTCTATCCACCAGTTCTGAAAAGTTTTGTACCTTTAGAACTGCCACTTGTTCATGAATTCTCGGTTTCAATCCCCTCTCAAACCACCTCGCCTTCTGGAACTCATCTGGAACCATAAAAGGTGAAAAATGGGATAGCTCCATGAACTTTGCATCGTACTGCTACACAATAAGTTGCCCCTGATTCAGATGGAAGAATTTCTCTGCCTTTGCAACCCTGGTGCTGGCAGGGAAATACCGATTGTAGAAAAGCTCCTTAAATCGACTCCAAGTCATATCAATGGGTACAATCAGCTGTTCCTCCAGTAGCTTCACTGCTTGCCACCAGCGCTCGGCCTCCCCTGTTAGCTTAAAGGTAGCGAAGAAAACCTTCTATTTCTCAGTGCAAGATAACACTGCCAACATTTTCTCCATTTATTGCGCCCAGCTCTCCACTACGAGTGGGTCAACACCGCCCGCAACTGCAGAAGGTTTCAGGTGAGTAAATTGGTCAATCGAACAGTCGTGGTTCACATGTGGTCAGTTCTGCCCTTTAGAGTCTTGTCTAATTTCTTCCCAAACCTGTCGAACTAAACCCCGTAGTAGAGTGGAGGTATCGATCTCTCCCACACTAGTAGCTCCTACATCATTCTCCTCTCTAGAATCAACGTCCTTTCCCCTGGAATCCATCCTGTAGATAGGACAGAAGCGAATTTAGAACCTTCATATCACATTAGATACAATTATAGAACAACGAATCAGTTTAATATTTAAATCCTCAATTAAAACATCAAACAACCAGCTTATCCCCAAATCAACCTAACTCTCAAGTTCTAATTCCGAGTTCCAATCTCTCTGCTCAGAAACATCACCGTCAACGGATTTACTGTGGTTTTCTGAAACTGGCCGGATTCAGAAACTCACAAAAATGCATCAAGGGATTTCTGCCTCTAAGCTACAAAACAAAACTCAAAATCTCCTATCAACATCCTAATCTATCAATTCCTATCCTTGTCCTTATTTGTACCTATACTCTGGTATTAATCAATCCTAAAGTCTACAAAATCTATATCCTAATGCTCTGATACCACAATGTGACGCCCCGAACCCGCCAAGTGGGGCCCAAGTGTCACGTGTTCCAATCACCTGTATCTGATACCATAATTAACATGCATGCAACGGAACATAAATAAATAACCTCAAATAAATACCAGAGTTCTATATAACAACCCAAAAACGAATACTACATCATCCAAATATCCATATCCACAACTAGTATTTAAAACATAACTTAGTACAAATATATTTGTATATATATATATACCAGTATCTCACAATATCCCAAAAAGAACCACCAAAAATACAATCCCAGTCTAGGCATTGAAACCCGATCTCCAGAAGAACCTGAAAAGTTGTTAATCCACTAGGGTGAGACACTTCTCAATAAGGGTGGAATAAATTATAACAGTGTGTGACAAATGAGTTTTAATATTTACATATCGAAATAAACTATTTCTCATATAATATCAATAACAATTGAGAAAATGTACCATTAATAACATTCCCGACATCTAATGTCATACACACATCCAATATACATAAGTACATAGTTTTTATGCAGGCAAAAATCCCCAAAGATAGGGAAGATTACCCGCCCATACAAGTAGCTTCCCTCTGCTCTGGTACTAAAAACTACCTACCAGAGCACTCACCTTACTCAGTAAGCCCTTAGATGAAGTATTACCTCGCCGCTAGTGCATACATCTTTATTATTTTAAAGGCAAAGGTTTCCGAGGATCGGGATGTCTACCTGCCCATACAAGTAGCATCCCTTTGCACTGATACCAAGAAACTACCTAGCAGAGCACTCGCCTTTCTTAGCAAGCCCCCAGTGGTATGTTTACCTCGCCGCATGCACACACATACATTTTGACAATATGCTATACCATTACTATTATGTTTTAATTAAATTCACATGCACAACACATCCACACAAGAATCACGCAACTTATACTTCGTCTTCCAATGTCCTCAATACGTGGCCCACACAGAACAACTGCGTACATATCAGTACGTGGCCCACACAGGCACCTACGTACTTCTTATCTACACGTGGCCCACACAGGCACCACTACCCACACAGGGTACATAACATGGCCCACACAGGCGCCATTATCCACACATGATATAATGTGGCCCACATAGGCAACACTACCCACACAGGGTACATAACATGGCCCGCACATGCGTCATTATCAACACAGGATATAACGTGGCCCACACAGGCACCACTCTAGCTTCCGCAACACGTGGCCCACACATGCACCACTATTCACCAGTATCCAATTCTCATGACCTACCTATCATACATCAATAGAACAAGCTCCTCGACCTACCAATGTCCTACCCCATATAACTGACAATATGACAAGTTCCTCGACCTTCCAACGTCATATCATGATTTATATCTAGGTAATATAACAACCTCCTCATGCCAACGTTATACTGAGATGCATACGAATAACCAAACCAGTTAGTTCACACAGATGCATCAATGCATTTCGACATAGAAATCCAACAGATCCATTCATTTCCCACATAGTATCCCAACAGATCAATACATTTCCACACAGGAGCCAAACATAACAATTCATTTATCATGTCATAATCATTCCAAACAACCCCTCATGCAAGCCTAAATACCACAGAAATTCATTTTCAATTATTAGAAAGAAATTATTCTCATGCCACGCGGTTTTAATATCATAAGCAATTATCCTAAATATAACTTTAAACCAAAATCATCATTTTTCCAGTAATCAGGCTATTCTAAAAATCATATAGATAAATAATAAATTTCATATGCTTGTAAATAACTGGTTCACCTTAATAAAATACTAATATAATTTTATTTCCCCTTACCTGATTCCCTAAATCACACCTGCAGGGCTCCCAAAATTATACTCGAGACGCTCGCCCGAACCCTGATTCAATCAAATCAACCCCAATAAAATATTATTTTAACATTTCCTAATTTATAATAATTAAATAATAATTAATTTCTAAATAACCCATTTATCCTAATTTTGGGGCTATTTCTACAACGACCCCATGAGAAATCCGTCCCGTTAGATTTGTAGAGAATCATTCCTAGATTCTCGTGGTGGTGTTCGATCGTCAATTTGGCTTAAAATTTAAGAAAAATTGAGGTAAGAATGAGAATTTGCCTTATCTCAGGAGATATGCCTACGTTATTCCTATAACAAATCCACTTCGGTAGATATGTCGGTTGCGAAGAATGGATTCTAGTGATATTTTCAGATTTTCAATTGAGCGAGAATCCGCCGCGAAATCGTAGAAAGAAGAGGAGTGGAGAACGTGAGCTGAGAGATTTTTTTTTTTTTTCTCTTTCTTTCTTTCCTTGCTGTTCTGCGCGTGAGAAGAAATTTTCTTTTTTCTGCTTTCCTCTGCTCCAAGAAACTTAAGAATTAAGTTTTCCTTTTTTTTTTTTCTTTCTTTCCTTTATCCATACTTTAAACTTTATTATACAATAACTTTATATATACTTTTATATACATATATATACCCAAAATCCTCAAATTTCCTACTAACACATAATTTAATTAATTTTCGTAATAATATTTAATTAATTAATAATAATAAATTTTTAATAATTAATTAATTCATTTATTTTTTTAGGTTGTTACATAAGTCATGGAACTTTTGTAGAACTTGACTCATGTAGTCCTTAAAGGCAACCTGATACATCGCGAATGAGTGCTCTCTTAGTTAATTTGGATAACCCTTTAACCATAAATATGCTTCAATGTCCTAATCACCTCCTACATGAAGCTCCTTAATTTGGCCCTTTGTCCTCTCTTTGGTGCATCTAGCCTCTGCTAGCTCCATCTCTAACTACTTAACCCTCTTTATAGCATGAGCAAGCTTTTGCTTGAGGCTAGCTACCTAGCTTCTTAATTCTTTACATTGAAAGGAGTAATCTTAAGCCTGGCACCCCCTAAGATACCAAATAAAATAAAAGGACACATACCTATTGGAGAATTTGATAGCGACAAGAAAATTTGATGGGCAACGAAGGTGAAGGCTCCTAAAGATGAAGCTCCAAAAAAATTAAAATTGAGATAGCAAGTGGAAAGTTGCAAACAAAAGAAGGAAAGAAGCAAATATATAGGGAAGCATGGCATATCATTTGGAAAAAAAAGATGATGCCAAAAGTTGGCAACGAAAACTAGGCAATGACAACAATATCCATCATTTGAAAGCACCAAAGCCTCAACATTGGGAACTAGAGAAATATCCCTTCCAAAATGACGCAAGGAAGGAAATATCAGTCCAAGATAGACCAAGCACAATGAGATACTGGCAACAACTCGGTTAAGAGGAGCATGCAAGAAAACCCATTTATCTTCCAATAGCTCGGTTCAAGTTACAAGCTGTGAAAGAAGGGTCATCTATTAAGGCCAAGACCAAACTAGGTTGTGAGCCCCATCAATCGAGGTGCCCTTTGAAGGCCAATTGAGCTAGGTTAACAAAGCCAAGCTAGGTCATGGACCTTACGAATCAAGGTGCCCTTTAGAAGGCTAAAATTAACTTTTATGTGGGTCCCACAATGAAGGTGCTCCATCTTGGAGCTACAATGGCCTCCACATAGGCTCCACGACCAAGGTGCTCCACTTTGGAGCCATGATTAACCTCCACATGGACCCTATGATCGAGGTGCTCCTTTTTTGGAGTCATGACTGACCTTCACATAGGCCCCATGATTAAGGTGCTTCCTTTGGAGCCATGATTGACCTTCACTTGTGCCCCACAATCGAGGTGCTCCTCCTTGGAGCCATGATCAACCACCACATATGTTAGGCCACGATGATCTGAATCCCAAATATTTAGGAATGGACTAGGTCGTGGCAGTTGGACGGAGCCGTTATGCTCTGTTTTTTATGTTTATTTGCATGCCCTATTTTACTTATGTTCAGTTTCCCTTTTATTTTGGTTTTCTTGTATGTGGTTTTGCTTATTTAAGTAGCCAAAAGTTATCAATGAAGGAGGCATAAAATCAGTTTTATCCAAACCTTGCGGTACTTTCTAACCCGAAAAGAAAAATTATTCCAGAAATTGTGGTATGTTCTCACCAGAAGAGCATATTTTCGTGAGTGCTTTATTTGCATTTACGCTGGACTTAACGTTGGTACCAAAGCCAATGGGAACCAACAAGGAATGTATTGAACAGCTGGAGTTTGGGCTTGGTGTAGTTCAGGAGGGACTACGTCGAATGGAGTTTGGTATGACGGACAAATTTCACCATTTGGAGGAAACTCTCAATCATCTTTCAAATGTTTTGCAATCTAATAAGGAGCCTCAACTCATGGAAATCACCACCAAGAAAACCAAGATGGAGGTTGACTGATCATCTTGTCAAAATCAGCCAAGCCAGAATTTCCACGATTCTCTAGAGTCGATCCGACGGAGTGGTTTAATTGCGTGAACCAATTTTTTTAGTTCCAGAATACTCTCGAAGCCTAAAAAGTTTCTTTGGCTTCCTACCACTTGGAAGGGGAGGCCAATCAGTGGTGGTAGTGGATCCGCAGGACATTCCGAGAAGAAGGACGCGTTCTCTTGTGGGAAAATTTTGAAGATGAACTTTGGGCTTGCTTTGGGCCTCTGAAGTGCGAAGATTTTGATGAAACTCTTTCAAGGATAAAGCAGGATGGTTCTCTGTGTGATTACCAATGGGAATTCGAGCGCTTCGGCAATCGGGTACGTGGTTGGACACAAAGAGCTCTTGTGGGAACATTTATAGGTGGCTTAAAAAAGGACATCTTGAATGATATCTGAATGTTTAAGACGCAAATATTAAAGGAGGCCATCGGCCTAGCATAAATGAAATATGATCAACTTGCAAGACCTACACCACCAATGCGAGCTTCCCTAGCCATTTCCCCTGATAATCGAGTAGCCCCACCAACCCCTATCGTTTCTATTCAGCAACTCACCTGGGATGAAATGCAGCGAAGGTGAGCCCAAAACTTATGTTTTAACTACAATGACCGTTTTACTGCAAGACACAAATGTCAAGGGCCACGGATACTCATGTTGGAAGGTTACGATAGTAGCGGCAACTTGTTATGTGACAATGTCACCAAAGAACAATCAACCGAGGAGAATCATGAGAATCTTGTACATCATTGTATTGATCAATAGCGGGTCGGCTCACAATTTTATTAGTGAGCGTATGACCAACCTGGTGCGGTTACCAGTGGTGCCAATAGAAACCTTCACAGTTCGGGTTACCAATGGAAGCATCTTCCAGCCGAGGAGGCAATGTGGGAGCCAAAAAAAAAAAACCTACGAGAGATGTTCCCAAATATGGCGACAGCGATTTGAATCCCAAATATTTAGGAATGGACTAGGTCATGACAGTTGGTCGGAGCCATTATGCTATGTTTTTTACGTGTATTTGCATGCTACCAAAAGTTATCAATGAAGTAGGTAGAAAATTAGTTTTATCCAAACCTTATGGTACTTTCTCACTCGAAGAGAAAAATTATTCCAGAAATTGTGGTACATTCTCACTTGAAGAGAATATTTCTATGAGTGCTCTATTTGTATTTATGATGGACTTAACATTGTTACTTTCACACTCGAAGAAAAAAATTATTCCAGAAATTATGGTACATTCTCACCCTAAGAGAATATTCGTGAGTACTCTATTTGCATTTACGCTGGACTTAACAACATAGGTCCCACAATCGAGGTGCTTTCCCTTGGAGCCATGACCAAGCTTTATGTGACCCCATGACCAAGGTGTTCCTTTCATAAGAGGAACCAAGTTATCCCACCGTACTATAACTCTTAACTACCCATTCTCATAAATAAGTTGATACCTCCACTACGGGAGAAAGTAGTTGACCACATTTGGTATGAAGGGCCCACGTCTAAAATGTAGTTAGGAAGAGAGGAGCCAAGTAATAAAAAGGGTAAGTTCACCAAGAGAGGGGTGATTCACTTTCTCCATTCTTCTCACTCTCTCCGTACAATCTTTAACCAAAGAATTATCAATTAACTTATGCATCAAAGAGATCCCCCGGAGGCCACCGAGACTTCCTAGAGCTTACCTTTGATTTTGCATACCAGTTACTCTATTAACCTTGAACTTAATCGACCTCTAAAGTGGTAATCTACTTTCAAACATCAACAATAATATATAATTATTTTATATATTGTAATATATAACATATACTATAATATATATCATAAATATATGAATTTATGTAAATACTTGTGTATGCATGTGCGCATTCCTATATATTTGCATATACGTGTGTATATGGTAGTGAGTTAATATTATATTATTAAAATTCTTATGCTATCAAAATTTAATTCTGGACAAAGAGATGAGAACCAAAAGTGGGCTAGCTGGGGAATAAGGTTTCTCTCCGTGTAAAGAAAATCAGAATGAAATATTTCAATAAACCAATGGTTAGGGATTGGACTCGACTCTCCTGGAGCCAATTCTTGATTACCAAATGTCATCTAATGATTACTATGATTAATTAAGTTTAGTTGCTTTAATTAAATTGGTGAGAGTTTGAGCCCGCAGAGACGGTGGATGGTGAGAGTTCTCTGTGAGTCATCAGGAACCGTGGATAGTAATGGAGATGTGTCCTGGGGGTTGGGTTGACCGAACGTCCAACTGATGCACGGAAGCTGTATCCACATTTCGGACTTTGCCCTGATTAACGAGATCTGAGGGTGAAGGACGCTGATCCGTAGGTTTGGTGCCGCACCTGGGGGTCTGAAGGATTCGTTGGTGGCTGGAGTTTTTATGTAATCCAAAAAAAAAAAATAGAACCCGACTAATGCAAGTGTTTTCCAACTTTACTAATTTTAGTTTTTATTTTTAATTTTATTTTAAAATTTTAAAAACAGTATTTATCTATGTGTACTAAATTTAATAAATGCTAATAATAAATGATGAACTAGATAAATAATAATAATTATTTAGTCACATAAAAATGATTAATAAGTATTTGTAAAATAAATAATATTTACCTGCACTCATAAAAATTAAAATTATAAGAGAATTAAATGCAAACTACAAAATTTATTTATTGTAATGCATTATTAGTTTGCTTAAGATATGTAATATATTAAATATTAATTAATTTATATTCTTACTCTCTAATACATTATGATTTTGCTATACTTTAGATATAAACCATCCAATATTGCTTATAAAACTCACTTAAAATAAAAAAGGTTTTGAATATTTATACAAAATAAAGAAGTTTTTACATTATTTATTTTATTAAAAAAATTTTCATGTTTATTTATAATTATATTCAATGCTTGAATTATTTTATCTATAAAATTGATACACAATATAAATTTTATAAACCTACTCTAAATTATTATAATTTTCTATCATATTATACTTTTTATTTATTATATAAATTTTATTTATTTTGTTAAATAATTTATATAGTAACATAAAATTATATATTTAATATACAAAATTTATAGATAAATAGATTTTTAAATATTTTATTTATATATCTAATAAGTAATTATAAAATTTATTTATAATTCTTATGATTTAATAATATATTTATAAAAAATTAGCTAAAATTTATAAATTATTGAAAATTATTAAGAAGCAATTGACAAGTTTGCAGACTTTGAACATAGTTGGTCAAAATTATGATTCAATAAAAATAATAATTTAAATATAAATCATCGCATATAAAACTCACTAAAAAAATAGAAGTTTTTAAATATTTATATAAGATAAAGAAGCTTAAAACTTTCTCATAAATTTAAAAATAAAAAAAAATAAAAAAAAGTACATGTGACGTACGTATTAAATAGAGATTTCAATGTCTTAAAACAAATCAATCATGCATTATGTTATTTCTTTTTTAAATGCAAAAAATATGGGTGTACAATTGCACTAATTATCAGAAAAAGTAAATTTCACTTATTTGGAAAATGATAATGTCGTACAAATTAATTTTTTATTTTTTTGTTACATAAGAATTTTAACCATCAACAAACTCTTTGGATCTCTTAGTGCGACACCAAACTTACGGATCAGCGTCCTCTCTTAGGTCTTACTGATTAGATAAAATTCGAAATACGGACACGACTTCCGTACATCAATTAGACGTCGGTCAACTTGATCCTCAGGACACATCTCCATTCCCATCCACGGTCTCTACTAGCTCATAGAGAAATCTCATTATCCACGGTCCCTGTTGGCTCACAGAGCAAACTCTCACCATTCACAGTTACCACTAGTTCCATGGGTGTATCTATTTGGAGTTGAACTTCCGATATTTTTTCTTATGTGTTGATGCCTTTTCACTGCGTCATGCCCGTGAGGGGTGTCGTACGATTTAATTGAACCATCATAAAATTGGTTGAATTTTTTTCTAAAAAGAATCAATTGAAATGTTTTGAATTTTAATTTTAGTTATTTATAGAAGGAATACAATGAAAAGATCAAAACTAGAATAACCAACCACATTCAGAAAATTGGATGGTTTGATTTCCAACCCGTCATCTCTTCAGCAAAGATATTTTTCCTTCAAAAAAAGAAAGAAAATAAAAGAGTCCATCAATGCTAAATATTACAATTTTTAATTGGATAAAGATTTCTGAATTCGACGCCAAAGATTCATTCCTAATTAGCTGCTAAGAAGTCGAAGAATGTTGATTTGTAATTCCGAAAAATCTTAACAAATCAGAATGATGATGAATGATTTGAATAGAAATTATTCAAAAAATGGAGAGGTAGAAGAAAGAAAAAAGGCTGCAGTTTGAGGAAGCACAGAGGAAGAGGAGGTTTCTGCAAATCAACGCTTCGCTTCACGCGTAGAGTAGGGTAGTAGCAGTGGTCTTCCTACGCGGCATCTTCCGGGACTTTCTTCTTTTCTCTTTCTCTCTCTACCCACAAAGCCCACCCACGTTCTCTCTCTCTATAAACCCCCTTTGCGCTCTTTCTCTCTCTAAAACTGCAAAACGTCAAGCCTTGAGAAGACCCTTAATCGCAAAGATTCTTGCACGGTACAATCTCCAACATTCTCTGGGATCAAACTCGTGAGTTGTACAGCGACGTGGGCACACAGAGAAGAAGAAGAACAAGAACAAGGAGATGTTGCGGTCGTGTTACAGGCCGTTCGAGCGATGTCTGGGGCGACGAGGCGATGGGCTGTTGTGGCATATGGACTTGAAGCCTCATGCGTCGGGGGACTTTTCGATTGCCGTGGTGCAGGCTAACTCTAGCCTTGAAGATCAGGGCCAAGTGTTCACGTCGCCGTCCGCCACCTATGTTGGCATCTACGACGGCCATGGCGGCCCCGAAGCGTCCCGATTTGTTAACAATAATCTCTTCCCTCACCTTCATAGTGAGCCCTTTATATTTATATATATGAACTGTTCCCTACTCTGTCTTTCCAATTTTTCGTTTAAAATTTTCAATTGAAATTTTCACCTCGCTATGTATCTAAGTAATTTGTTCAATTCGTTTCAGAATTTGCCACGGAGCAAGGGGGGTTATCGGCGGATGTGATAAAGAAGGCGTTTGATGCTACTGAAGAAGAGTTTTTGCATTTGGTGAAGCGATCATTGCCGGCTCATCCGCAGATTGCATCGGTAGGATCGTGCTGTCTTGTGGGCGCAATTTCGAACGGCGTATTGTATGTGGCAAACCTCGGGGACTCGAGGGCGGTTCTCGGCCGGAGGAACCCGAGGGAGGAGAGGAGCGCGGTGGCGGCGGAGCGGTTGTCGACGGACCACAACGTTGCAGTTGAGGAGGTGAGGAGGGAGGTTGAGGCGCTTCACCCTGACGATTCCCATATTGTGGTGTACACCCGTGGTGTGTGGAGAATAAAGGGCATCATTCAGGTAAAATGGGTTTTCTGTTCTTGCTTTGATTAATGTATTGGCCTCAAAATATTATAGTTTTTGGAAATTTGTAGTAGGCTCAAATAGAAAATTGGGTTTAAGTTTTGTTTTTGTTTTGTTCCTTTCTTTTTTCTTTTTCTTTTTTTTTTGTCTTCGGGTTTTATGGTAGGGTTTATTTTAGGTTGTATTAATAATATCTATGTGCATTTTTGGAAATTCCAATATATTGATGGTTTGATATGAACTATCTGGAGTTTGGACTTTGGACAGTAAACAACTTGAAAGTGTTTCTGACTTGAAACAGTTCAAGGCTCCTCAAAGCATTTTGATGCAACTTCATGAAGGTCATTGTTTGATGTAGATGGTTATTGTTCTTAAGTTGCTCCTGGTCTGTCTTCATTTTTTTTTTTTTTTTTTGTTTCTGCAATTTATGCTATAAATCTTCAAAGCTCGTTGTGATTTCAGTGCTGTACCCTTTGGAGTTTCATGAGTGTAAATTTCCAAATTTCCTTTTCTAGTAATTGGGTCTTGAGTTAAAATAGAGGGACAATTGAAGGCATCGGATCACCAGTTCTTTATGTGTAGGTGCGTTTTTTAGAAGTATTCGTGTACAGATTGGTGTGTTTTTCAGGAACTTCTTAGCTCCGGTGTAGCAGGACAATTATTCCTTCCCTATATCGCGTGATTAAGATGAGGGTCACGGTGTGAGGCATTATATTTTCAATTTGACTATTTTACGGGTGGAAGTTTGGTGTTTGGTGACTCCAAAAAATGCAGCTTGTTTTAGAATGCTTTTCAGTATGCTGAAGCAAGGGTTTTCTATTTGTGGGATTATCAGTTTTGCTGCACAAAGCATGAGACTATGTTTAGGGGGCAAGAGGAAGTAGATTTAAGTATTGCAGATGTAACATAGTGTAATAGTATTACATTATGTATTGTATACTATTACATTTTGTTATATCTCGAGCTGAAGGCCCCATTTAGTTGTTTGAAACTCTCATCCATTACTTTTTCAAGTAAATCTATGGATTTTGTTGGATATGTTTGTTATAAAGTATTTTTTTTTCTTGGTAGGCAATTCAAAAGAAGTTGAATAATATGAGCTGTGTAGAATATATGCTTGTCTTCTTCATCTAATTGGTGACAGGAAAAAAGCTTTTCCTTTCTTTCATTCTTTATCTCTTCTCCTTTACTTTCCCTTCTATTAGTTTGCACCTGTATTATTTACGTTTCTGCTGCCCAGACTGCCTTAATAATGAAGAACATTCTGTCTTGTACCATGCTGTTTTTTTAATTATTTTTTAATTGCAACTTATCTTTCCAGGACAAAAATGCATGCCCCTACAAATTTTTTTGTCTATTGTTTAGTAATATAAATAAACAGCAATCTGATTATTCTTGTGCAATATAAATGGCTTAAGTTTGTATATCCTATTGTTTTTATCTAAAGTATTTGCTATCATATCATTGTCTTGTTTTTGTGTTGGCCTGTGAACTGGGAATTTACTCCCATGTGCAATGATGCTGGACAAATCTATTGTTATGAACGGTATAATATGCATAATCTAGGAAGAAAAAATAACATGGACTATTATTTTCTATCTTCCTGCTATCATCAATAAATTTAAAAACTCAATTGCCACTTTATCTCATTACCCTGATTGCTTTAGTTTTCTGTTTCCTTCTGCTTTATAAAAAGAAATTTATTTAGCATCGTCTGCTAAAGTGAACTGTTTTAGGTAAGGGTCAAACCTTTCCCTTTCTTTTGCCAGGAATCAAATGCTCCACATCTTTGTTTAGGGCCAAATTTTAAAAGTTATATGTTTTCCATGAATTACAGTGGTACAAAGAGAACTGAGAATAAAAAATAATAACATGATTTGATCAATAATTTTTATTCCTCTTCTATTGCATCTTGAACATCTAGAAGGCTATTGCTCTGAATTGATAGGAAGTTTATTTAAATAGAGGATTCTAATTTTTGTCTCAGCTTTTGAGGCGCACATGGAATTTAGTGTCCTGATTTCTTTTCTTTTATAATTTTATTGGAATCAAGTGAGTGCGTTTCTTTTGCTAGCTGAACCTTGACATCCCAAAACTTCAATGCTTGTGATGTAAAATGCTAATCTGAATGCTTTTACCCCTTTTCAGGTTTCACGATCTATTGGTGACGTCTATTTGAAGAAACCTGAGTTTAACAGAGACCCAATTTACCAACAATTTGGAAACCCTGTTCCTTTGAAGCGACCTGTAATAACATCAGAACCCTCAATCCTTATAAGAAAGCTTAGGCCACAGGACTTATTCCTGATTTTTGCATCAGACGGCCTCTGGGAACAATTGAGTGACGAAGCTGCTGTAGAAATCGTTTTCAATAATCCAAGAGTTGTGAGTAACCCTGTTTGATCTATTTCTTAAATAGTTACATTACCAGTGCATTTGCTTTAATATACATTATGTCAAAAGCACTGTTTGCTGTATTTTATTTTGGCCACTGATTTAAACCACTTTCTGTTGTTGAGATTTATCGCCTCCCTTAAACCCTTTCAAACTGGATTACAGAAACGAAATGGCCCTACTCTTGTTTTTCTTTTATCATCTTTTCCAATGGAAGTTAAGTAGTGAACTTCAATTTTAATTGCATTTGAAGATAGCGTATTCCTTTTTAGACATCACCAAAACTGAAATTGTGATGCCATCATTTATCAACTCGCTGACTCTTTTTACTTGAAAATTTCACTATAAAATAAAACTCTTCCGTTCTTTACATATTGTGGACAAGAAAAATTATTGCTGCGATGTACTGAATTTCAGAACTGGGATTTTTGAGCTCATGTTCTAAGTTTCCAGAAAAATGCTTTCCGCTAGGGTTTTATGGTGAGTTCTGTAACATACTGTTTAATGTTATTGGTTGGCGCAATACTTGCAGGGAATAGCCAAGAGGTTGGTGAGAGCAGCTCTTCAAGAGGCCGCAAAGAAGCGAGAGATGATATATGATGACATAAAGCAAATTGGAAAGGGAATTAGGCGCCATTTCCATGATGATATCACGGTGATCGTGGTGTATCTTGATCACCACAGAGGATCCTCGAATCGAAGATTTAAGCACAGTACCGTTGGCTGCACCAATGCGCCTGTTGATATCTTCACCCTGAATACAGATGAAACAAGGAAGAATCGGCTTTCCTCAATTCCCTGAAACACAAAATACGTCAACTTCACTGATTGTACAGGTATATTAATAACAGAAGAAAAAAATGCTGGGTGGTGTGTTGATGCTGCTGAATGGAAGGGATTAATGAGCCATAGAAAGAAAAAAAAAAAAAAAAAAAAATACATTGTAGATAATTGAGTCAACAGTAAGGCTGCAGTTGGTTTTCAACTGAATGTCTTAACACAAATTTTCTTATTCTCTAGGGCACTAGTTTCATCATACTATTACTATCCTGTGAACAGTGCATTCCTGGTACTGAAGCTCCATTTTGGCTATTTATGTTTTCTTTTCAATGAATACCTACCTGATTTTACCAAGTAAAGAATTCCCTTTTTGTTGAGGTTTTTTTTATTATTTTGCTTGCCCATCGTGGTTCTCATTTTTCTACAGCTTGTAGGTAGGGGTGGGAAACTTGTATCGAGTCCAAGCGAGGGGTGGAAATCCACTGCGGGCTGAATGGTGAAAACAGAGTTTGATTTGTCGGGTGTAAATAGAAACTGGGACTTGGTTTTCACCAACAATGAGAATGACTTTTGGTCTACAAAAGCTATCTGCGGTATTGGACTTGGACCCTCATCATGACCCTTTATTGAATCTATTTTTTTGCAATTTCCACAATATACATTAATATTACCACAGATGGTCTCAAAAACAGTTGCTTTAGACGACCAAAATTTCTATTGCAAATCTGCAACGATGGAAGTTTTCGTGTTCCAAGTAGAAAACTAATGGGGAAATTATGACTTGGTCATAGATTGTGCTTGCACAAGGAAGCTAGCACATGCTGTTGACTAGAAATTCTTTTCTTTACTCGGGACGTGTATCGTGTTATGTGCCTGTAAACTGCGTCGTCACTATTCGTTTGACGAGTTTTATCATGTGAAAGTAACTAGATGAATGCTGGTTGCTTTAAAAAATGATAAAGTGACATTTGAATTATTGAAATAAATATGTATTTGGCTGGTGTGGGGTCTCAAAAAAATTAAAAAAAAAAAAAAAAAAAAAATCTATTTTGAATCTTTGGGCCATGGATTTACTTTTTAGTGGTTTGAAGATTTGGAGAGGTTATTTTTCTATTCTTTCAAGTTCAATGGACTCTGAATTCACCTCATAAAAGGATGCCTTAGTGACTTCATTACGGAAGAAAAGGGGTTATGAAATAGGAGATGAGTTATTTTTCTATTCTTTCATGTTCAATGTATTCTGAATTCACCTCATAAAAGGATGCCTTAGTGACTTCATTACGGAAGAAAAGGGGTTATGAAATAGGAGATGAATTATTTTTCTATTTTTTCAAGTTCAATTAATTCTGAATTCACCTCATAAAAGGATGCCTTAGTGACTTCATTACGGAAGAAAAGGGGTTATGAAATAGGAGATGAGTTATTTTTCTATTCTTTCAAGTTCAATGAACTCTGAATTCACCTCATAAAAGGATGCCTTAGTGACTTCATTACGGAAGAAAATGGGTTATGAAATAGGAGATGAGTTATTTTTCTATTCTTTCAAGTTCAATGAACTCTGAATTCACCTCATAAAAGGTTGCCTTAGTGACTTCATTACGGAAGAAAAGGGGTTATGAAATATGAGATGAGTTATTTTTCTATTCTTTCAAGTTCAATGAACTCTGAATTCACCTCATAAAAGGATGCCTTAGTGACTTCATTACGGAAGAAAAGGGGTGGGAAATGAGTTTAAAAGGAACATGTGTAATAGAAAAAATCAAAAATTAAAGAAAATTAAAAGTTAGAGCATTCATGATCCAATGCAAAGAGAGACAGAGAGAGAGAGAGTTGCCGCACAAGAGGCCAAAAGACCAACCTTTGCCTTTATGTTTTTATGTATATATATATTGAATACAATTTGAACTAATGAATAAACCTAATCCTAATAATGATACAAAAACTAAAGTGCCCCTTACCTAAAATATTACAATATATAGAATATGATCCAACATCCCCCCCTCAAACTCACGATGGTGCACCGAGAAGCATCGAGAGTTTGTCGAGTAGAAATTGGAAACGACAAATAGTGTGAGATTTTGTGAAGACGTCAGCCAACTACAAGGTATAGGAAATGAATGAGAGTGAAATGGAACTAAGGCGAAGATGATGATGTGTGAGATGAAAATCAATTTCAATATGCTTAGTATGTTCATGAAAGGCATAATTATGAGCAATCTGAATAGGACTGGTGTTGTCATAATACATAGGAGTGGGTTCAGCATGAAAGACATCCATGTCAGCAAGTAACCAATGCAACCAAACTATTTTAGTAATAGTTGAAGCCATGGCACAATATTCAGTCTTGGTAGAAGAACAAGAAACTAAAGATTACTTCTTGCTTTTCCAGGAAATAAGGGAGTTACCAAGAAAAATACAATTGCGGACTTGCAGTTTGTAAGATCTCCAGCCCAGATCTCCAGCCCAATCAACATCAAAATAAGCACGAAGTTCTAAAGTAGATGTAGAAAAGAGTAATATACTCTGATATAATGTCCCTATGATATAACGTAAGATACGGAGAACAACAAACCAATGGATCGTAGTGAGAGAGGAGACAAATTGATTGACAATATGAACCGCATATGTAATATTAGGTAGAGTGATAGAGAGTTAAACCAAACTACCAACAATAGTATGACAGAGTTGTGGATCCGCCAATGGAACCCCATCAAAAGAGGTATAATGAGCATTAAGTTCAAGAGGAGTTTCTACAATTCGACTATCAGTAAGATGGGCTTTTTGAATGACATCTGCTGCATATTTAGACTGAGAGAGATGATAACTTTTAGGAGAATAGACTACCTCAATGCCAAGAAAGTATCTCAAGGGTCCGAAATCATTCATTTCAAAGTGGTGGTGCAGCTCTGATTTCAACTTTGCAATCCCACCTGTATCATCTCCAGTTAAAATCATATCATCTACATAAAGAAGGAGAATAATATGCCCAGCAGATATGGAACGAGTAAACAAGGTAGAATCATGATCACTTGAGCGAAAGACAAAAGAACAAAGCACTTCAGAGAACTTCTCAAACCAACCCCTGGGAGCTTGTTTAAGACCATACAAAGCTTTTCTTAGTCTACAAACCTCCACTGGATTATGAGGAACACCAGGGGGTGGAGACATATAAACTTCTTCTTTGAGATCCCCATTTAGAAAGGTATTCTTTACATCTAACTGTGAGATGTTCCACTGGTAAACAAAATCTACAGCAATCAAACTACGTACATATGTCATTTTAGCAGCTGGTGCAAATATCTCCTCATAATCAAAACCAACTTTTTGAGTAAACCCTTTTGCAACTAAATGGCCTTATATCTTATAACAGAACTATCAGACTTAGTTTTGATCTTATAGATGCAGTGACATCCCACTACCGTTTTACCAAGAGGAAGAGGTAACAACTCCCACGTGTTGGTCTTATACAAAGCAGCAAGTTCTTCATTTATAGCACGTTGCTAAAGAGGGTCAAGAGCTGCCTCCTTATAGGAAGTAGGCTCACAATGGGAATGAAGAGAAACTAAAAAAGTAGCAAGACTAGAAGAATAACAAGAATGAGACACAAGAACATATGAATCAAGATGAGTAGGGGGCTTACCAAGTCGGTTTGGATAACGAGAAAATGCAGGGTCCACATGCTTGAAAGATGAAGAGGAGTCCACCAAGGAGGATGGTGGATTTGTATCTGCAGAAGAAAATGAAGGACAAGTAGAAGAAATGGGAACAATAGAATTTGAAGAAGTGGGATTGAAGGAAGGGACAGTGCCATATGAATAAGTTTTGAGTCATAAATTAGTTTAAATAGGAGGTAGATTAGATTGATCAAGTTGTAATTTCAAACAAATGAAGGAGGCTTGCAAAGAATGAGTCTACCTAATATATAATAGATGTCAATTTAGTCCTCACAAAGTAGTTTGAATTCCAAAAATCACAAACTTGGAGGGAGAAAGGGCATTGACAATTGGCTTGAGCTAAATTACAACTTCTATGAACTAAAATTACAACTCTTCAAGTAGAACAATGTTTAGATAGACTAATTGGTCGAAAAAAAAAAAAACATAAGCACCCTAAAGTTGACTTCTTAATTTATTTTTAATGACTAGTTGGTTCCTTCTTAATTGCTTAATTGTAGCTAACAAAACTTACACTTAAGAACATCTCCAAATTTTTAATGCACTCATTTCGAGTATGATAACAACTCGTACGCAACAAGTTCGATAAGTCCCAACAAAGTTCAAGGCTTATTGTTTCAACTAGCTTGAATTACCTTTACAATTTCTTTCAACTAATTTACAACTCCATTAAACTAGACTTCTCCATATATAAAGGATTATCGTTGTTTCAAACCACTCATGGCACCACTTTTGCACATAGTGGGGTTCAATAAGTTCCACCAATTAAGTGTTAGGAGCCGAAATGACACAATTACAATTAACTAGAACTACATTAATGACTATTGTGCATTTATATCTCCCTTTAACTAAACTTACAACTTGATCCACAAGGATACGTAAGGAGATATGTTGTTTGTGACCTCCCAAGATATAACATTCGAATGTGGTAGTGCGGGCTGCGGGAGTGTCTCTCACGAGGTCAGGTGTTCAAACCCTCTCGATTTCATTTTGGCCCTTGGATTCCTGAAATTTACCTCCCTTTGAAGTTGTGGGGTCGGCTTCAAGGGGTGCAGGACTAGTCACGTGGACCGTAAAATGGACACGTGGAAATCCGGTGCCTAATCCAAAAAAAAAAACACGAAATGATGCAGTTAGAAATAACTTGAATTGCATTTATAATCATAATTACCTTCAACAATATTTATTACTTCTTCTAAGAAAGATTAATGATGTTTGGGACCTTACAAGTCTATCCTCACACCACACAGTATGATAAGCTCCAATTGAGTGGGAGAAAGCCATATGATGCAATTAAATTAACTATAGTTAAACTTCCTTGATCGTGAAAGTTTAGGTTGATTAGTATTTTAATAACTAGTTGATTTGAAACATGATCACCCAATAACTTAGTCTCTATATTTTTTTTTCCAAGTCAAACATTTCTTCAATGACTAGTTGGAACAAAAAATAAGATAATGTTAGTGTTAACACACCAAAGTATGTTTCATGAATAGCTGTTAGAAAAGGTGTATTCCCAATAGGGGGGTGAATTGGAAATTTTAAACTTTTCTCTTAGGTTAAGTCAGAAGTTAATATGATTTGGTAACCTGGGGTCTTTTTACATAATTCCAAATGTGCTGATAAATAAGATACGTGAAGTTTAAATCAAGCACATCATTCATACTGTAACATATACGTGCGGTAAATATAAAGTGCTGAAATGTAAATAGACACACGATATGTTATCGGGGTTCGGCCAACTGTGCCTACGTCCCCGCCTCTAGCTCGCAAGCCCGAGAATTCCACTAATAGCTTACTTAAGGGTGGAGCAGCACCGTTTACAACCAGGTCAAATTAACACAGGGCTGACCTCAACCTACATGCCTTAACAGGATGACGCACCTAGCTTTCCTAACCGGGTCTAAACCAATCCGGGACTATTCCAGGACTAGTCTCCCTTTTCAGGCCCGTGCCTGGATATACAAAAAATGTGTATATAATTAGATGGTACAGTGATTATGCTTTTGTGTAAAGCGGATTTGTACCCAGATGCGCGCAATAACATATACCACAATATGATTCAATATATAAGCTCAATGTGGTCTAAATGGTTCAACTCTCAAAAGTATTTTCTATCAGTGTAATGCATACGTGAGAGTGTCAAACAAGCAATCTTTGTATCGCAAGATATTCAACCAATAAGTTCACACAAAGATATCAAGTCTCAAGTATTTCAATCAGTAAGATGTCTCAAGCATGTGAGTATCAAATGAAGTATATATTTGGTTTGCAAAAGATGTGTAATCTTTGAATTTAACAAATAATATATGAGTGAAAGAATATTGCAACAAAGACCATTATCTCATAAACAAATATCTCTTCAAATATATTTATCAATATAAACCACACTAGATATTTGAAAATGATTTTGAAAAGATTTTGCAAACAAAATACTATACGATCTTCTCAGAATATTGCAATGAAGGTGCAAGCTAGAAGATCTAACAAAGTCTTCTTAGGATAGACTTATCAATGAAGTCCCCTAAGAATCCTTAGGTTTTGCTCTCAAATAAAATCGTGTTAAACAAATAAAACAAGGAGAGCAAACCCATGCAATCAGACACTCAATCCACTTACAAATGATTTAGACACTAATAGAGGGTAAGTTTGAGTGAATGAGGATAAAAAATGAGTAGTATAGGATTTTGGGTTTTCAGAGATTTCTCCCCTAATCAAAGTGGCTAATAATCCTTATTTTTCACAAATAATCTCATATATATAGGCATGGGAGAAAACATGACCGTTGGGGACCTATTGGGTATTATTAGGGAAGTTTAATGATGTTTAAAGTATTTTAACCCTGTTTAAAAAATATTTAATTGTGGTAAAAATCAAGGCAACTCGAGAGGTTTGGTCGACCAGAACAAGTTCGGTCAACCAAGTCTCATATGGTTCGGTCGACCAGGGGACTTTTGACCTGAGGGCTTGGTCGATCAGGAGATGGCGATTTCTCAATTTTTTGAGGTTCAGTCGACCAGGCCATTTTGAACTGGCTGGTTCGGTCGACCAGACCGCTGGGATTTCTCCTGAGGACCCTCGGTCGACCAGGTAGTTGGAGTACAAAAATGGCTCGGTCGACCAGATGGTCAAAAAGTTGACCCATAGAGGTATTGGTTGACCAGAAGTTTTTGAACTACCTGGTTCGGTTGACCAGGGAGTTGGTCAACTATTGACTCAGCCTGGTTCGGTCAACCAGGGCAGAATGAACTGCCTGGTTCGGTCGACCGAAAGTGCACCAAGTGTGCATTTCGATCCCGTTTTGAGACATACGAACCCTAATGAAGTGCCTAACAAACATAGGTGCAAATGAGTGTGTCCTAGGGTCATTTATGATTATGAATGCACCGTAAAAGTCCGGTGTCGGTCGACCTTCGGTCAACCGAAGGGAAAACCCTAAGGTCTTTCTAAGGTCCTTTCTCATTCACGATTTGTTTGAGCTTACGCATTATCATACATGTGATGTGTGTGAGCTTATTACAAACCAGAGTCCTAGTTACTATTACAGACCAATTAAATGAGACATATTACAACATTGAATAGAAATTGGTCTTCAGATTTTACTTGCTTTGTGCACATCTTGATTTTAACACTCTTAGTTCCTGCACAAAAACTCAAATACTCATTAGATACAATGAGTATTTGTCATAATCAAAACCAGGCGTGACCTACAAGGTCAACAATAGCAACACTTCTTAAACAAGTTAGGTAGGCGCAAATGAGGTGCAAGAAACTCAAACATTACAATTTCAACTAACTTAAACTACATTTATAACAAGATCCCATATATCAAGAATTGATGTTGTTTAGACCTCCCAAGGCATCTCATTCCCTTGTGGGATTCATTATGTCCTAACTAAGAGTGACAAACCGAAACAATATAATTATAACTAGCTTAAACTACTTTTACAAATCCCTTGACTACATTTACAACACCACACAATGGGGGTGGATAGTCCTCAATCAACTACAAGGAACCTAAACACTATAATCTAAACTAGTTCAAACTATATTTACAATTGTTAATTTTAAGCAATGTTATCTTAGAACTTTAGTGCACCTCATTCCCACATAGTGCGGTCCAATATTTTCTAATGAAGTATAAGAACTCAAATGATGCAATTATAACTAGCTTCAACTATATTTATAACTACCTTGATTAAGATTAAACTCCCTTCAATAGCATTTATAAATAAAGAGGGAATATCAACTTCGACCTCCAATTGTAAGGGACCTCGTTCCCATATGACATGTTCACTATGTCAAAATTAAATGTGAGGAAGTATAAATGAAGCAATTATAATGAACTCAACAAGATTTAAAATGTCTTGTATAGGAACCCTAAGTTGACCCTTTGTCACATGATGGGTTCTCCCACTTGGTTAGGTCTTCTAGTCCCTGATTTCGATTAGCGTGAACCACATTTACAATTTCCTAAATATAGATTTACAGCTCCATATAAAAATAGAGGAAAATTATTTGGGAACTCTCAACGTACCCTGTTCCTACACAGTGTGGTCTAACAGGTCATTGTTAAGGCCAAAGAACCAAAAACGATCAATTACAGCTAGCTTGGATTACATTTACAAATATCTTGAACTACATTTATAATTTCTTTTATAAATCTACAACTTAACATAAGAATGAGGATTTTGCTTGTGACCTTTCCAATGCACTGTCTTCAAATGCAACATTACAATGAGCTTGAAATGCATCTATGCTATGTGTCATGGACCCCCAAAATGGGACTCAAGTAAGGGCCGTGTGGTACTCGTTAAGAGCTCTCCCTCGAAAAGTCAGCCAACTCTCACACGTTCAAACCTACAAGCACGAGCACCAGGTGAGTCTCAAAACTCAAGGAAAACAAGGAACAACAGGATTTCACATGAGCAATATATTCTTATACACCGAATAAGACTATAACAATCAGAGACATCATAATCCAAGGCAACAGAACACCACAATGAAAAGAACTACTTGTATTATTCATCTACAAGAGAATCACCATACAAGCGATAACACAGATATTCATATATTCATTCTAAATCCCTGAAGAATACAATTATAGCAGCATCTCACTCCCCCTTTTCCCCATTACATTGTCACACCCTAACATCCTCCCCCACTCAATTTATCGACGTCCTTGTTGATGTGTTGTAGACGGCCTTCTCACTCTTCTGATGTCGATGTAGATGTCGTTGACTACGAATTTCTGAAATCTTCAATCTTCTGTATGGCATGCTGAAGGTTGTCTGCTGTTTCCCAACTATTCTCTTCTTCCCCCAGTCCTAACCACTGAACCAGAAATTGTTGTTGTTGACGACCTTCTAGATTGACGACTCTGTCTGCAATGATCTCCTGGACTTCTTTGGTGACAGGATGCCTTCTGGAAATTATTGATCTCCTTAATTTTTGTCGGTGCGGATCTGCTTCATCTGTGTGGAATAGCTTTAAATTGCTTATATGAAACACGGGATGGACTGGACGTTTGTGGCTTTTCATCCACTCAGGTTGCTCAAGCCGATAAGATGCATGTCCCACCTTTTCGATTACTTTGATTGGACCTTCGTAAAGACGTAACAGCCTTTTATCCTTGCCACAAAGAAAGCGAAATGTCTCCGGCGGCACTTTTACAAGAACCAGATCTCCAGCTTCAAATTGTTGTGGTCGTCTCCCTTTGTCAGCCCATTTCTTCATGCGCTTTGATGCTTTTTCTAACTAAGCTCGGGTGACTTCGATGTTTTGCAACCAATTTTTCGTGAATTGGTAGGCTTTTGGGCAATTTCCTTTGTACAGACCATCCAAAGTGTGTGGGAGAGTCGGTTGTTGACCTGTCACAATCTCAAAAGGGCTTTTATTAGTTGCAGAAGATTTCATAGAGTTAAACAAAATTGTGCCGTGTCTAGTAAAGTAACCCAATTCTTCTGATTGGAGTGAACAAAATGTCGTAAGTATTCTTCCAGCATCCCATTAAAACGTTCAGTTTGACCATCTGTCTGTGGGTGATAGCTCGTAGAAAGATTAAGGTTTGAACCCATCAAGCGAAAGAGTTCACCCCAAAATCCCCCCTTGAATCTAACATCCCTATCACTAATTAAGCTTTCTAGAACACCCCAATATTTCACCATATGCTTAAAGAATAACTGAGCTGTCTTCTCTGCTGAACACGGCTTCGATACTGGTACAAAAGTTGCATACTTTGAGAACCGGTCAATCACCACCAAATTTGTGTCAAACTCCTCTACTTTTGGCAACGAGGAAATGAAATCCAAAGAGACACTCTCCCATGGCCTAGCAGGAACTAGCAATGGCTCCAATAAACCTGAAGTCTTCTTTCTTTCTACCTTGTCTTGTTGACAGATCAAGCACGTTTTAGTATAACTCATCACATCATCTTGCATATTCGGCCAATAGTACCCCTGTGTAATCAAAGCATGAGTTCTTCGCCATCCCGGATGACCAGCCCACAACGTATCATGACACTCTTTCAGTAAGGTTTTCCTTAAGTTTCCAGCTTTAGGCACATAGACTCTCCTGCCTTTAGTCATTATCAGTCCATCTTCTACCCAGAATTGTCGTGTCTTCCCTTCGTCTATTAGTTTGCTTAGTGACTGCGCCTGATGGTCTGTACTTAAATGTTCCTTGATAAGATTCTTCATAGGTAGTGCCACCCTACTAGTTGATAGATGACTGATGATTTTCAATGCTGCCAATTCAATTTTTCTACTTAAAGCGTCGGCCACTTCGTTCGTCTTCCCCACTTTATATTCAAAAGCAAAATCAAATTCAGCTAACTTCTCCTGCCAACGGGCTTGTTTTGACGTTAGTCCAGGTTGTGACAAAAAATGAGTAACTGCTACATTATCGGTTTTTACCACAAATTTGGACCCCAAGAGATAGTGCCTCCACACCCGAAGACAGTGTACCACTGTGAGAAGCTCCTTCTCTTGTGCTGTATAGTTCCGTTCGGCACCCGACAATTTTCTACTTTCAAAAGCAACTGGATGCCCTTCTTGCAAGAGAACTCCCCCTAATGCAAAGTCTGAGGCATCTACTTGCACTTCAAATGGTTTTGTCACATCAGGAAAGATTAGCACAGGATCTCCTACAATCTTTTCCTTTAATTCAACAAATGCTGATTGGCACTCTTCTGACCACCCCCATGGTACCCCCTTCCTCAGTAAATTCGTTAACAATACAACTCTTCTAGAGTACCCCTCTATAAACTTTCGGTAGTAGTTGGCTAGACCCAAGAAAGATCGCAGTTCTCTAACGGATGTAGGTGCTCGCCACTCTTTGATAGTTTTTACTTTAGCTGAATCCATCCAAATCTGGCCCTCCTCAATGATATGCCCCAAGAATTTAATACGCTTTTGAGCGAAAGCACACTTCTCCCCTTTTACATATAACTGATTTTCTTTGAGTTTTTGAAAAACCTTTCGAAGATGATCTTTATGTTCTTCTAAGGATGCGCTGAAAACCAGTATGTCATCAAGGTAAACAACCACAAACTGATCAAGGTAGTCCCGAAAAACCTGATTCATTAGAGAACAAAAGGTAGCGGGTGCATTTGTTAGCCCAAAAGGTATGACAAGGAATTCAAATGCTCCATACCGTGTGACACAAGTGGTCTTCGGTTCATCTCCCTCAACAATGCGCACTTGATGATATCTCGACCTCAAGTCCAGTTTCGTGAAATATCTAGCTGTACTTAAATGGTCAAAAATATCAGCAATCAGTGGAATGGAATACTTGTTGCGCACGGTCACCTTATTAAGAGCCCGATAATCTATACACAAGTGCAAACTACCATCTTGTTTCTTCTGAAATAACACTGGAGCCCCAAAAGGTGCTTTTGAAGGCCGGATGAACCCTGCTGCAATAAGATCATTCAGTTGCCTTCTAAGTTCAGCTAACTCAGGCGGCGCCATTCGATAAGGGGCACGTGCTGGCGGCTTTACTCCTGGCAAAAGTTCAGTTTCGTGGTCAATTTGTCGTCGAGGTGGTAAAACCCTCGGTAGCTGTTCCGGGATCACCTCCTTGAACTCTTCTAAAACTTCCTTAATCTCAAGTGGATATTTCCCTCCTTCTGCATCTTCTGAGACTATTGGTAGAACCACGAAAGAAGATTCTCCCCTTTTTACTTCCTTTTTGAATTGGAGGGCTGAAAGCAACTTCCTCTCATCGAAATTGTTGTAAACTGCAAGGACCGTACAAGGTGCACTTCCTATTATCACAAGACAATCCGCAGCTGGGATCGGCATTGAGCGTGTCACTTTAAGAAAATCCATCCCCAATACCACATCAAAGTCGTCAAGGGGTGCCACAGTGAAATCAACTGTTCCAGACCATGATCCCATTTGGCATGCCACTTTAGGTACCACCCCCACCGTGGTTAATGCTGGAGAATTCACTGCTTTTATCTTGCCCATATCTTTATCTACTGCAATTCTAACCGTTGAGCTTCAAAATCAGCAATGAAATTATGGGTGGCCCCTGTATCAATCATGGCCCTGATTTTCTTTCCATTCAAAAGGAGATCCACATACATTAGTCCCTTCTTCTAAGACTTGTTGTTAATTACTTGACGCTCCAATGCCCCCAAAAATCTCAAGGCTCCCAACATATTCAGTTGTTCTTTTGGAATTGCTGTCGAGGTTTCGGTTTCCCCTCGAAGGGCCTTTATAGCATTCAAAGCCTTACGATCGGGGCACTCCGCCACTCGATGTGCTCCCATGCAAAGAAAACAAGAGATCGGTCTACGCTCTCCACCCCCCGTTCGTCCGCCCCTCCACTCCCTATTCATGGGCGCTCTTTTATCTTTCCAAGAACTATTTGTCTCCCTATCCCTTCCCCCATTTGTGGGCTTATACACTTTGTTGGGACGGGAATCATTATTGGCGGATGTAGGGAAATTTCGCTTCCCAGAATTATCTGAAAAATCATCCAACCGTTCAGCAGCAGCGAGGCCAGAAGAGAGATCACCAGCACCTTACCGACGTATTTCATTTCTTGGCCATGTCTTCAAACCCCGAAGAAAATGAATCAGTTTATCCGATTCAGTCATGTCTACAATGTCCAACATCAAGGCTTGGTATTCCCTTACATAACTCCTTAATGAGCCAGTCTGTTGCAATTCCATTATTTTGCACTTTGCTATATACTCCACATTTTCTGGATAGAATTGGGCCTTCAACGCCTGTTTCAACCCCTCTCATGTGTTAATGACACATCTATTGTGCTGAACATCATTCCATTTAGTTCTCCACCACAATTTTGCATCCCCAACCAGGTATACCGTTGCCATATTGACCCGGTCCACTTCTAAATCCACTCTGGAGCACGTGAAGTAGTGTTCCATATCAAAGAAGAAATTGTCTAGCTCCTTTGCATCTCGTGTACCCCTAAAAATTTTAGGTTCTGGTACCTTCCATCGAGAACTCTCATTTGGATGTGCAACTGGCCATCGGGCTAACTGTGCCACTGCATTCACTTTCGCAGTGATCTCTTGTAAATCCCTCTGGACTTGGACCACCGCACTTTGGACATTGCCCATCTCCTTCAAATCTTCCTTCAAAGCAATAATGGACACTTTAACATCTTCTGTAAGAAAATCAAGATTATCCGTTAGCTCTCGTAAGGAGGCCTCAAGCTCTATTGGCTCTCCCCGTTGGGACGAAAGAGATGGCAATATGCCCTCAATATGTTGTAGTCTACTCTCAAAGGCTTCCAACTACTTGATACTCTTCTGGAAGGCCTCAAGCTTTCTTGGCCGTTTCTCCAGGGATTTCACACTTGGAATGAATTTTTCAAGTTCCTCAAGTCTCTCTACGACTTTTGATACCCCATAGAGATTTTCTCTAGGGTTTTCTTTGGCGGCTTCAAGCTCTATTGACACGCCTTTCTCTTTTATCAATGTTGCCACCAACCCTTGGAGGTCACCGCACGTTGTCTCCGGGGTTGCAAGTTTTGTCTCAAGTGCCTCAATGCGCTTCACTCTTCCTGACTTATTTCTCATAATCCCACGCAAGGTGCTCGCACACACTGTGCTCTGATACCAACTGTCACAGACCCCCAAAATGGGACTCAAGTAAGGGCCGTGTGGCACTCATTGAGAGCTCTCCCTCGACAAGTCAGCCAACTCTCACACGTTCAAGCCTGCAAGCACGAGCACCAGGTGAGTCTCAATACTCAAGGAAAACAAGGAACAATAGGATTTCACATGAGCAATATATTCTTATACACCGAATAAGACTATAACAATCAGAGACATCATAATCCAAGGCAACAGAACACCACAATGAAAAGAACTACTTGTATTATTCATCTACAAGAGAATCACCATACAAGCAATAACATAGATATTCATATATTCATTCTAAATCCTTGAAGAATACAATTATAGCAACATCTCACTCCCCCTTTTCCCCATTACATTGTCACACCCTAACACTATGCTTAATTAGATATACATATAAGATAGATCAAGGATATTAAAGACCCTCTAAAGGCAACCCATTCCCCATTTAAAGGGATTTAGTGGTCGCAATTAAAATCAATGTACCAAGAATATGTAATTACAACTATCTTAAAGGACTCCCTTGAACTAGAGGAATGTTGTTTCAGGAAGGAAAAAAAAAAAAAACTCCATCCCTATATGACATGGTCCAACAGGAATCAATATGATTAACCCAAACAATGTTGTTACCCCTTGGATTAGATTCAGGAATTCATATAAGATTGAGAAATGTTGCATCAAAGGCACCAAGTCCCATATGGAAGGCCCAATAATTCTCAATTACTAGGCTCAAGCGGTCTATTCATGAGTAAATCTATGGGTTAAAAGTTATAGATGGGTCCAAGACTCATAGGGCAGCCGATGCACAAAGATTTGTCTACTTTCTATTTTCTATTTTTATTTTTAAATAGTGAACAGATAAATTATAAAAACTTGTTCATTTGTATTGTTAGTTTTCTATTATTGTTGTTGATTTTTAACTGTTTGTAAAGAAACTAAAAGTCAAATTTTGCTTTGAACTTCATATAAGATCGAGAAATATTGCACCCAAGATTGGTAATTATTACAAAGGGTCCAATGTTTCCCAATTAGCTTACTCAAGCGGACCATTCATGTGTAGATCATAGGTATAAGTTATGTATAGATCCAAGACTCAATAGTAAAATAGTGAAAAACAAAGGTCTACTTGATATCATATGTGTTTTTTATTTTTTGTTTTTTGTTTTTTTGGGTGTAATGAAGAAACATGTTATGAAAATGCGTTCATTTAAGTACTAGTATTTTTTTTCTTCCTATTTTCGATTTTCAAATATTTGCAAAAACAAAAATTCTATATTTTGTGATTTTCAATTATTTTGACAACTAGTTGTCAGAACATTATAATATTTTAAATTAACTTTTTAAAGATTAAATCATTCATTTTATACATAAATTGATTAAAATTAAAATTAAATGATTGTATGAATTTCATATATAATTAAAATAAAAATATCCATACAATTGAAAAAAAAATCATCTAAAAAAAATATTTTTTATTTTATTTTTTAACTGTCTTATACAATAAGATTATGGGCAAAAGAAATTAATCTCCGGTTTGACAAAAAGATAATGACCTTCCTTGAGGTTTCAAAAATTACAAAGACTTCTCTTAAGGTTTCAAAAATCTTAGAGACCTCCCGAGGTTTGTTTGAAAAAAACAACCCCCCCCCCCCCCTTTTATTTTTTAAAAAAAAAAAAAAAACAAGTATTTTGAGAAGAGATCTGTATCTTTTCGGTAAATGTCTGTAACATTTTTGAAATCTCGCAAAAATTTATAATTTCTTTGAAATCTTAAGAGAAGTCTTATCTTTTTATCAAATATTGGGAGAGGTGAATGTCCTTTGCATTAAGATTATTCTTGTAAAGTAAATTTTAAAATATAACAATTAAATAAAATAATTGTAATAAGCTATAATATTTTTAATCTAATTCGTCTTGTACTTTAGTTATTTTAATTATATATTTTTAATTATTATTGAATTCAAAAACAAAAGTGAACTTTTATTTTATCAAATTTTAATTTAATTAAAAATGTATTAATAAAATTATTGTATTTTATTTTTAATTTTTAATTTGTAGTTTCCCGTTTTTGTTTTCTCAACTTATTAAGGGGTAATACAAACGGCTCCCAAGATCATCACGTAGACGAGTTATCTGAATTCTGAAGTTTATGCAATATACTGTTCGACGCAATCTTGTCATGCTGTGACGAATTGATTTTAACTCATCATCGGTTTGCTTGATTCGAAATCTTGGTGGGTTTCTCGGGGAAACAAGAAGGAATCGAGAATGAGTGCGACTAGTTTGGTCGCAGAGTCAGTGTGGAAGGACATTCAGTCAACTGGTTCAGGTCCTTCCTATTTGTTTCTTTATGCTCCTTTTTTGTTTGGTTGGTGAGAAAATGGGGGAAAAGAAAGAAATTGAAGTTCTGAAGTTTAATTCTTATAATACGTTTCGTAATGTTAGGACTCAAGCAAACAAAACCCTAAAATAACTTTATTAATTCAATTATTTGGCTTAGTTTGAGGTGGGTTGTTTATATTCTTGGAAGCCTAGAGAGCGTAAAACGTAATTCTCGGATTTTTTTTAAAAATTTTTTTTTATTTTGGGGGTTTCCCCAGTTTTCTGAGCACCAAACGGAAGACAAATTTCATATACCAGCCAACGATTTTTTATTTTTTATTTTTTGTATTTCTTTATGTTTTTGCTACTGTTATCTGATGCTGAATGACAACAAGCGAATGGAAATGAAGCAGTGACGAATGATCATCTGTGGGTGTTAGTATTTATCTTTGTTTATCAAATTTTTGAATGTAAACAGGCATTGGTTTTTAATGGGCTGATAATTTTATGTTTAACAAATTTTTAGTTTGCATTTCTTGTTTGGCAAGAACTTTGAGCGAGCCACGAGGATAGTGGATCAGAGAGGAGTGAAGAGGATCTGTGGTGAGCCAAGTGGACGTTCCATATTTCAGGTTGATACTATTCTTCTCCAATCACCTTAATCTATCTTCTACTCATTTTATTTGCATTGCAGGGACTGAGGTGTTTTGGATTTGCAGATTGGGTTCAATTTGGATGCAAAATTTTTGGTCTTAACTTCAAAGCTTTTCAGCTGATATTTGCAAATTTAGTGAAGATTTGGAAAGATTGGCCAATTTTTTCCCTGAAACTTCAGATTTTTGATTAATTAGTTTGTCTGAACTTTGAAATTTAATCAAACCATAAAAGAATTAAGGTATGTTTGGTACAGAACATGTTTAAGTTGGTGAAAAAAGAAATATTTGCATCTCATTTCAAATAGCTGTGACTTAAACTGGGTTTCCCATATATTTATTCTGGTTAGGTTGTGGGAGAACCTCGGAGGGAAGGGAGAGTATTTCTGTCTTCTGGAACACTATTGTGCTTGTTACTCATTTTTCTATGACACCTCATTTCAAATAGCTGTGACTTAAACTGGGTTTCCCATATACTTATTCTGGTTAGGTTGTCGGAGAATCTCGGAGGAAGGAAGAGTATTTCTGTTTTCCCGAACACTATTGCGCTTGTTACTCCTTTTTCTATGACATAGTAAACAGAGGAGAACAGCTGTGTGTAAGTTGCAGTAGTAGTTATCATTAGTTTCAGTCAATGCTATTTCTTAATCTGTTTCTTCAAAATAATAATTTCAAAAATTGACTAGTTTAATATTGTGTTCTTGCTTTTCCAGTGTAAGCATCAATTAGCTGCAAGACTTGCTGCATCATTAGGGGCATGCATTGAAGTTAAGGTGTCTGATGAGCAGCTAGCAATATTGCTTTCGAAACTCTGATTATGGAGAGAAGTTCAAAGGATTTGTGGTTGAAGAGGTAGGCTATGAGCATATACTATTTGACTTTGTTCCTTTTTTTTTGTTTTTTCATAATGGAGGAACTTTCTCTGGAACATGAAACTTCTCATCTTTCATTATGCTTGAAAGTTGGAAATAACCTATCCTAATTTTTGCAGTGTGAAATTTTCACTAGAGGTTAAAAAAGTTTTGAGGAGATGAATGTGTCAAGTTAATAATTCTGAATCAAGTTAGCATATGAATTAGATTTTACCAAATAACATTTGATTTTGAAGATCACATGTTAAAATTAGTGACATACATTAAATTGGTTATGTTATTAGTAATATGCTGTCCTCAGCAAGGGGAAACGTGGAACTGCCAATTGCAGCAGGTGCACAGTAATGTAAAGCTACTAAAATAAATTAAAGAAGCAAGATTTTGTTTGTGACATGGTGGAATATTAAATAAATAATATGCATCTTTGTGTGGAACTATTAGTTGTCTTTCCTCAGCTTAAATTTCTTATTGTCAATCTCCTTTTCATCTTAATATATTTTCCCAAGTTTTATCTCCTATACCACCACCATTTTCATGAGTATAAAAAATCGCACATGTTCCTAAATGTCAACAAGCTATTGTAATGGTTACTGCAAAAATTTCATTCTAGATTTCATGTATGAATCTGTACCCTATTTATGGCTTTATTTTCAAATGTAGTTGTCAAGTGTAGAAAGAAGGATGGTTGCATTCGCCGGCAATCATTTCAAGAAACACATAGTTAAACAAAAACAAAGAAATTTCTAAATGGTCCATTGAGTCTCATTCAGCTATAAAACCAATTTGTGTAATTATGAAACCCATAACCCGTAGGAGAGATGTTGAAGCTGCATAGATTATTACTATTGTGCCTACTATTATTTCAATAGGGAGTTGGGTTTTAGGTAGTTAATGCAGGATTAGGGTGTACAGTCAGTCATTTTGCATGAAGCAAAAAATGTCAGTAAATGACCTAACTGACCAAACTTTTAGGACTCAACTGAACAGCTACTGAACCTATTTTTGTGTGTCTGGTTAATTACTTTGGTTTGCATGTACTATAAATGAGGTTGAAGGGGGAATTTAGATGGACACTATTAGAAGAAAAAACTGCAAAGTCATTCTTATTAGTGGCACATTGCACAAAAACCAAATCTTCCAACACACATGCACATAGATCGAGCACCTTAAGGGAGAGAGGAATGAGAGGGGGGTAGATTTTCAAATCTTCTGCCAGAAGATCTTTGGAGTCTTCCATGAAGAGGAAGTCATGCTGTATAAACATGTATTATATGCATAGTAAACAACAACAACAACAACAACAATTCCAAGCCTTAAGTCCCACTTCGTGGAGTCAACTATGTGAATCCTTTTCCACCAATTTAGGTGATCATAGACCATTTTTTTTGCATACATAATATTATGTTTGGTTTCCATTGTCTAGCAATATTTGGAAGCAGAGAAAATCTGCAATGAAGAATATGAAATTAGATATACATGCAAAATTGATGAAAAGTTACAAAGAAGTGCCTCAATGGTGGTTCCTCATCCTATTAATAGGAAGCATTGCCCTAGCTCTTGTATAGTGCTTTGTGTGGGAAGAAGAAGTGCAGCTGCCGTGGTGGGGGTTGCTCTTTTCCTTTGCCTCCTCCCTGTTGGAGTCCTTCAAGCGACCACTAACCAAATAATCACCATATTTCTGGATTTAGAGGGTTTCATCTCATCTCATTCTGTCCTTCTAGACTTTTGCAACTATTTCTAGCTTTTGTAGATCTGTAATATGGAAAACTAGGAAAAAAAAACTTGTGGAATTTTTTTTAAACATATTGGTGTTCTTGTGCCTACACCATGCAGCAACATAGATATGAAAACATGGCTACAATGCCTCATCCATTTCGTTTTATTACTAGTTCAATGCATGATTGTTGAGTGTGAAATATTGTTTTGACTGCTAGGCTGATTGGTAGCATCATGCATAGTTACTAGGCCAATTGTTTGTTGATATGAACTTCTGTTGTTCCCTGTGGTGGCTTGTCAGTGAACTTCGGCATCGGACTATCATATACTATTATTTTATGTGCTAGTCAAATAGCTTAAGTGGGTAACTACTTTTGCCACTATATAAGCACTACGTATTTAGTTTATGTGCTAGGCAAATGCCTTTTCTTATTTTCCTTTATATATTACAAGTTGTGATCATGGCAAAGGATGCAACTTTAAGTTGCTTTGGAGATTGGTATTTTCTTAGGTCCTTTTTTTCCCTTTAAGTAAATCTGTGAATTATGTTAACTATATTCTCTCATGTTTTGTATTTTGTTATGTAAAGAGAAGAGAGTTGGAGAAGCATTTTGAAGCACTTGATTAGTTTTGGAGAAGCATTTTTTGCACAAGACAATGGGGGGTTGCTTTATCTAGCTACTTGGAACTCATTCAACCAATTTTTAGGGAATGAGTTTTTTTTAGCCTTTAAATAGAAATGCTTATATTGACGAACATGTTATACAAATTTTTTTTCTAATTTTTGTACAGTGACTTCTGCACGATGGTTTATGTTTAAAAATGTTCATTTCATGTTTTGGGATATGTCGAGACTACATTTGCGTTTACCATAATCATATGTACACTTCTTAACACTATATTATATATTTGCAGGAATTGAAAATCTTTTTGTGAATGAACAGGGCAAAAAAGTGTTAGATACAATTAATTTTTAATCGTACAAATTGAATGGAACAAAAAAATAGCACTCATCATTTTAATTTGCACGTTCGTAACAAGAGTCAGGCGCAGGTTAAATGATCTATGCCAGTGATTTCAATAATATACTAGCGGTTTTAATAATATATACCAGTGGTTTTATAGACATACCATTCCTTTCTTTACTTTGAACTAATGTCTTCTTACTTCTATATCAATGTTAGAACCAGCGGTTGAAACCACTAGTGAAAGCTTGATTTCTTGTAGTGATTATTAAAAAGCAAATCTCTCAGCAAATTGCTAATAATCGATTGAGGTTGAAAACCACAATTAAAGCACTTAAATGGGTAACATTTTCAATTTAGTGCCATAAGAGGTCATAAGGAAACCTTAGATGGAAACAGCTATCTATAGTCTATTGCTATTGTATTTTGAACTTCTTTTTTTTTCCAATCCGTTAAAATAATAACTTATAAAAAAATGCATTTGTTTATATTACTAGTTTTTTATTTTTGTTTTTGGTTTTCGATTCTTTGAGAAAAATTTGAAAACTAAATTATATGATTCTTAATTGTTTTGATAACCTGTAGAGATTCTGATATCTAGAAATATTTTTAAAAAAATTAAATTATTTATTTTATACATTAAATTAAAAATAAAACAAAATGATCATATCAATTTAAAAATAATTAAAATAAAAATGCATAAATTTCAATAATAATAATAATAATAATAATAATAATAAATTCAATTAAAAAATATTAATTTTTACTATTTATGAATTGTTATGTACAATAAAATTTTAATTGTTAAGTGAAATTTGAAAGTATAATAATTAAGTAAAATAGTGTTGGAATTGGTGTATTTTCAAGAGGGGGGTAAATTGGGTATTTAAAAAATTTATGTCTAGGTATAACTACTATACATAACCTAGGGTCTGTTTAAGTATTTCTCAATATCACAAATATTTTACTGAGCAGATATTTAATCAATTTAAACCAATCTCAGTATATCAAACATTCAACTCAATAAATATTAATATACAGGTGCAGAAAGTAAATTACAAAAATAAAATTAACACTAGATATGTTATCGAGATTTGACCAATACTGCCTACATTCCCGTCGCAGCTCGCAAGTCTGAGGATTACTGTAGTGACCTCGGGAATTATGGTATTTAAATAATGGAAGAAGGAGAAACGGGAATTGTGTTTAAATAGGGCCTCATCGACGGTGACGTGTCTCGTCGACGAGAAAATACTGAGAGACTATTTTCCCATCTCTGAATTTCGTTGACGAACGTCCTTCTTGACCTCGTCGACGAGGTGACGTAGCTTGTTGAAGAAGGTTAGTGTATGAATATGCCTAAACTTTATTTTTGGCCGAAAATTCACTCGGAGACTTTCCTTTCTCTCTCCTCTTTGGTTCCCAACCCTTCTCTCTTAATTTTTGGGTTCGTTCTTCGTCGGATCGACGATCCGAAGCCATCACGACACTCCTGGAGAAGTTCTCTACAAATCTACTAGAGTGGATCGGCGGTGGGGCTAGTTTAGATTTCATCCCAAATTTAGGGTAAGAGTTTTTATTCAGTATTTGACTTTCCTGCAGTTATAGGAATTGGAGTAGTCAAGAGAATACTGAAGTTTTGTTCTAAAGAATATCATTTTCAGGGTATTGAACGGGGAACCCTACGGGTGCAGGATTGATTATTTTAGGGGCTTTTCAAGAATCAGGTAGGGGGATAAATTAAGCTAGTTGTTTTATGAAAATATATGTATAATCTTACAGCATTTGATTTCAGGAATATATATGCATTATGTTTGGGAAATATTGTTGTAAATGATGATATGTTTTAAATATGTGTAATACCCAATTTGTGTGGCATGAGCAATTGTAACGCCCCGACCCATTAAATCCTGAGTCCAGCGAGTTATACCTGATAAAATCCCTAATCAACATATACGCAACGGAAAACATAAATATAATTTTCACAAATATAATAACAGAGTTTACTAATTCTAACTATAATCCATAATAAATTATCCATCACCTGCATTTCCATAAATCTACATAACTCCCAAAATAATTCAATATTATCACAATCATTCCTTACTCAATAGCCTTAGTATTATCACAATCATTCCTTACTCAATAGCCTTAAAACATAAAGGCATAAAATATAAATATTTACATGCCCCAAAATTAACATAGAAATATACCATTTTCTTTTTCTATTTCTCAATAATGCTATAAAAATCTCGAGCTCTCAAAACTCGATCTCGAGGAAATCTTGAAAAAGATAAATTCATATTTGGGTGAGAGACACATCTCAGTAAGGGAAGAAACCATATATTAAAACAGTGTGTGGCCAACATGAGTTTATATATGACATATTATTTAACATTTGAAAATCGTTAACATAATTTTTGAAATCATTCCCTGAACCTAATCAATCACATGCAAATGTTTAATCCACAAGATTACCTGAGGATAGGGGTGATTTTCCGCCCATACAAGTAGGTTTCCTCTGCCCTAATACGTTATGCGGCTACTGCCACATCTGTAGCTACTAGTGCACTTGCCTTACTCAACAAGCCCTCAAGCGAAAGGTACGCCTCGCCCAATTGTAACATGTTCCACGTACATACATATTTCTAATATCATAATACATCATTCTTTTCTGTCATTATACATTCATGCACATTCATTCTTATTCATAACTTAACTTTGCATTTCGTTTCACTTTAAGTGACTCATTATTTATATTATTTACCTTTGTCATTTCATTTTATTGACATTTTATCGTCATTTCATTACATAATATTTCATTTCATTATTTTGTACTACAGCTGGTCTTTTGCCATCATCAGTTAGTTTACGTAGAAACGTGCTAGATCTGCTAACGTCCTTTTAGCTGTCATCAGTTAGTTTACACAGAAGTGTGCTAGATCTGCTAATATGGTTGTCTTTCAGCTGTCTTACAATTTACATGGTTGCATTTAACATACACAGGCAACATTGTCCATATCATATTTTATTTTCATTACTCTACTTACTTAACTTGCATCTCATACATTTAACATATATTTGCACAGAACTCATGCCACACAATTTAACAATAAAATTCATACACTACCTATAAAATAAGCCAACCAATATTAAATGTTTATATACTGAAAATATCTTTCATTTCTTACTTAATTATCCTGAAAATATTTCCCACTTTCATCAGTTCATTTTTGCATATACATATCTAATAAACAACCCTAAACTCAAAGGAAATATAATTTAAACAGTACACATACATATAATACAATTTATTTTTTCATTAAATTCATAAAAATTCTTATTTAATATATATATTTTCCCCTTACCTGATTTCTTGAACTACGTCAATAGGGACTCCGAAAAATACCTGCAGCGCTCACCCGGACCCTGAATCAAAAATTCCTAACTCCAATAAATTATTACTGAATAAAATATTATTTAAATATTTAGAACCATAATTCTTAAATAAATAAATATACCCTTAAATTTAGTCAAATTGACAAATTTCCCAAATCCCACTCTCGCTTTAGAGTAGGGTTTAGAAAACTCCAATTGAAAAATTACTTATGCCAAAATAACGACAACGATGATTAGGACCTCGTGGTGTGTCTGATCGTCGATTCAATAGCAGATTTAAAGTAAAATTAAGAAAATAGGGAAAAATTACCTTTCCCTAGGAGCAGTACCTAAGCCGTTCCAATGACAAATCCGCTCTAGTAGAAATGTCGGTGGCGGAGTTAGGAACCCAACGGCACCTTTCGTTTCCCGATCGGTTGAATATTCGTCAAGAAATGAGGGAAGAGAGAGAAGCGGAGACGGAGGAGTGGATGGCGTAGGAAAGAGAGAAAAAGAAAATCTGAGAGTCTGAAATCCTGAGGCGTGAAAAGGTAAGGTTTGTAATTGAATTTGAAATCCAATTCATTTAATTCCATTTTATTTTATTTTATATTTTATATATATATATATATATATATATATATATATATATACTTATTACTTCAACAATATATATACCTTATCCTTATATGTATATATATACCCATCATATAATTTACTTAATTAATTCAATTTAATAATAATTAATTAATTAATGAATTACTAACTATTCTTTAATTAATTATTTTATTTTATTTTCATGCTATTTTTTTATTTTTTTATTTAATACCTTAATTTAATAGTGTTTAACCACTTAATTAATAATTTTAATTAATTATTTTTTTTAATTTTTTTTCTCGAGTTATTACAGTAGTATTTATTATGAATTACTGTTTTCTAGAAAAATATTAAATGATACAAAGTTTTACAATGATATACCGGTGTACGGGCCGAGAGTTTTATATGATATATTGGCATATGGGACGAGGATGTTCTCATATGATATGCTAGCGTACGGGCCGAGCCTTTTACAGATATGCCGACGTACGGGCTGAGCCATTTATATGATATGTCGACGTGCAGGCTGAGCCTCTTATTTGATATGTGATACGGCGTACGGGCCGTGATTAATAAAATATGAAATGCCGATATAAGGGCCGATGATTTTCACGTTATATATGAAATGTGATATGCTGATATTGAATTGACAATTATTATTATGGAATAGGAATGTATCACAATTTGAAATATGTTATACGTTATCAGAACCTGGTTGGCTTGATTTAGGCTTACACGAGCATGGTACCGTAGTTATGTATTCATGATCATCATGATATTGTGTTATCGTTGAAGTACGGGGCAGCGTGAGGATGGATAGTCGATGTGGTTTATTGAAGTGTTGGCGCCCCTAGTGTACGGACAAGGTTTGGCAAACCCATCATACTTACAGACATTTACTTTGACTTAGCAGTGATCGGCTAGCCATTGTCAGGTCCCGCCTTCGGGCCACACAATCCAGTTTTGTGGGGTTAAGATATGACACCAGTCAGCTAACCTTCCAGGATTGTTTTGTATTATTATCATATGAGATGAATTCTGTTTATGGAAATTTAGTATGTAACGACCCGGGAATTTAAATAATTAGAAAATATGATAAATAAAATGGATTAATGGATAATGAAGGAAAAAAGGAAAGAAATTAGAAGGAAAAGCAGGCCTCGTTGACGAATGTCCTGTATTTGTCTATGAGTGTCCTTCTAAGTTCGTCAACGAAGTCTGCTTCTCGTCAACGAAGGAATCCCAAGAGAGAATTTTGGAAACTCTGAATTTCGTCGATGAAGGTATCTTCTCGTCGACGAAGTCTCTATAGCGCCTCATCGACGAATCGACGTGTCTCATTGACGAAGCCCTGCCTAAAAATAGGTTGTTCTTCACTTTCAGCGTGAATTTTCTGAACTCTCTCTCTCTCTCTAAAAACGATCCCCCAGCCTTCTCTCTTCGATTTCGAGCCGGATTTGACCCGGTTTGATGATCCGGAACCGCCACGAGGTTTGTAGGATCATTCTCTTTAAGGCTGTAGGAGCTGATCGTTGGGTTGTGAGGTTTGAGAAACATCCCAAAATCAGGGTAAGTTAGTTATTTTGGGATTGTCTTAAGGAATATTATTATTTGAAGCCTACGAAGTAGTAAATAAGTATTTTTCTTAAGATTTAAGTTAAATGGAATTTATTTTAATTAAGTTAGGATTTTTGGATTTAGGCTCCAGGTGAATGCCGTGTGGGTATCAGTTTGGGGATCCTATAGGCGTAGTTGAAAGTCAGGTAAGGGGGAAATTTATATATTAAATCAGGTTTTTCATAAATTAAAATGAATTATGTGTTATTTAAGTATATATATTTATATGTGAGTTTAAAATGCCAGCCATGAAATATATGTTTTCTGAGCCTAGGATTGTTTATATAGTTATGTATATGTGAAAATAAATGAATGAAAGTGAAAAGGTATTTTTCTAAGGAAGTAAGGAATGAAATGTATTTTCAGTATATCAATGTTAATTATGGGTTGGCTTATTTTGTAAGAAATGTATATGAAATTTTACTGCTAAAATTGTGTGGCATGAGATTCTGTGCTTCTAACGACCCGAAGAATAATAGTATTTAAATAATAAAAGAAAGGGAAATGGAAACGGGAAACAGAAGGAGACAGTTGACTGAGCGTTCGTCCACGACATTGCACTTTGGAAAGAACAATTGAAGGAAATTGTCAGGGCCTCATCGACAAACACAGGGGATTCGTCGACGAAGGTATAAGAGGACCTCATTGACGAAGGCAAGGTTCGTCGGCGAGGAAATACCGAGGGGATGATTATGGGGTTTTTGAATTTCGTCAAAGAAGGGGAGAGTTCGTCGACGAATTTTCTGTTGACCTCGTCGATGAGGTGACGTGGCTCGTCGACGAAGGCCACAGTTTAAATAGGCCTAAAATTCATTTTTGGCCAAAATTTCTTGCGTAGAACTCTCCTCTCTCTTCCCCTTTGGTTCCTCCTCCTTCTCTTTTTGATTTCGGGCCAAATTTCTGCCGGTTTGAGGATCTGAAGCCACCACGACGCTCCCGGGAAAGTTCTCTGCAAATCTGCCGCAGCGAATTGTCGGTGGGGCTGAGGTGGAAACCATCCCAAATCCAGGGTAAGATTTTCTACTCAATATTTGGTTATTTGACAGTTGTAGGAAGTATTATACGCATAGAAATATTGAACTTTAGTTCTGGGGAATACTGTTTTTAGGATGTTGAGTTGGGAACCCTGCGGGTGCGGGATAGATTTTCTTAGGGGCTTTTCAGGAATCAAGTAAGGGATAAACTAAGCTAATACTTTATAAAAAATATGTATATTGTTATAACATTTGATTTCAGGAAAATAAATATTTTTATATATGATTTATATTTGGGAAAATACTGTTGAAAATGATGGTATGTTAAATATACGAAAAACCTATTAGTGTGGCATGAGTAAAAATTTTTATGAAATACTGTTTTCTGGGAATGTATTAATGATATAGATTTTTATAATGGAAAACTGGAGCACGGGCCGAGATTTTTATATATTTTTTCGGCGTACGATCCGTGCTATATGTATGATTTGCAAGCGTACGGACTAAGCTATGGTTATATTCTGCCGGCTTATGGGCCGTTCTATGGATGTGATTTTCCAGCGTACGGTATGAGCTATGTATATGATTGCCGGCGTATGGGCCGAGCTATGGTAAAATGTGTAATACCGGAGTACATGTAACGTCGTGCTTAACTTATCACATAATAAATATAAATAATAATAACATCAACCCGAACCCGTGGGTAGCAGGGATAGTCCTACATAAATAGCGAAACCTAAGTAGCAGTAAAAATAAATTACATCCATCAAACCATTAATTACATAATACCAGAGTCTACTATATTTCCAAAATACAGTATTTGAATACAATCTCCAAAAAATCAAAATAGACATAGGATCATACAACAAAAATATTATGATCCTAGATCAAAGCTTACCCTTCTAGCAGGGAAGCTCAACTCACTCAATGGCGGCCACAACCCACTGGTCTCTCAGGGTCTCTTAAAAAATTAATTAAGTTTGGGGGTGAGACACATCTCACTAAGGGAAAATAAACTAAATGCAGTTGTGTGGCAACATGAATATATAATGCAGTCTTATATATACAATACATTTCATATATCTGTAAGCATTCGTCATAATATACTGAATCATCATATACTTTCATATTTTTCTAATAACTTATATCATTTATAAATCATCTGGTATATCTGATAATACTAAAAACATACACAGGATGAATAGCTAGCTCATGTCATGTATTACCCCTCATGACGGGTTGTGCAGCCCGAAGGCGGGACCCAACAATGGCTAGCCGACCACTGCCGAGTCAAAAATGTCTATAAGTACGATGGGTCTGCCACACCCTAGTCCGAACTGCCAGGTAGACGTCTACAACTCTACACTGAAAGCCACATCGACTATCCATCTCCCACCCCCTCGTGGGGTGGTTAGCACAAGTCTGAACATAGATATCTGATCTATATAGTTACGGTACCGTGCTCATGAACTGAACTAAACTAACATCTGGGTTTTGATAACATATAATACATGATGATATTGTATCTTTCATAATTTCATAAATACGGCCTCACACCAATATCATTTCATAAATACGGCCTCATACCGAACATTTCATACATATCATTCTGAAAAAAAATCAATTATTATGTATTTCAAAATCATTATATACTGCATTATTATGTAATTCCTGAAAGCATGCTTCTTCGTAAAAATGGCCGTAACATAATACATTTCATGAAAAATAATACTCATGCCACACAATGCTGAATTAAATCATACGTTCCATCTAAAATAGTAATTCTTGTATACCGCAGTATTTTCCCAAATATACAATTACTCAATAATATTCATATATAATACATGTTTTTTTTGAAAATCAATTTGCTCATAAATAATGGTAATTTGCGTGAAAAAATAACTACTTTAGTTTATTCCCTTACATGGCTACTGAGAAAGCCCCTAAAATGTCCTGGTCTAACACCCGTAGAGTTTCCCTCTCAATACCCTGAAAATGAAAACTCTCGGTACAAAACTTCAGTATTTTCACGTGTATATCATTTCCTATAACTACCGTAAGATCAAATTTGGCTTAAAAAGTCTTACCTCAACTTAGGGATGATTTTCAACTTGCTTTCACCAATGATCCACTTCGACAGTTTTGGAAAGAACTTCCCCATGAGCGTCATGGTGGCTTCAGATCGTCGAACCAAAGAAAATCCGGCCCGAAATCGAAGAGAGAAGAGAGAGAAACCATAGGGAGAGAGAGAGAGTGAGAGAGGGAAATTTCTTAATTTTGAAATTAAAATCCGAGCTTTTTATATTTATAGGACTAAATTCGTCGATGAGCCACGTCATCTCGTGGACAAGTCCTTTAATAATTTCGTCGATGAAAGCCATTCCTCGTCGATGAAATTTAGACTGCTCAAAACTTCTCTCAGTATTTCCTTATCGACGAATCTTGCCTTCGTCGACGAGGTCCTCTTATACTCTCATCGACGAATCCCCTGTCTTCGTCGACGAGGCCCTGGTAATTTCTCTCGATTATTCCTTCCAAAGTGCAATGTCATCGACTTCCTCCTTCTGTTACTATTTCCATTTCCCTTCCCCTTTATTATTTAAATCCCATTATTATTCGGGTTGTCAATTTTCATGATATACGTATATATGCAAAATGATATGATTGATTTGATAATTAATGATATGAAATATCCATCTATCACAGTTTCAATATATGTTATATGATATCAGAACCTAGTTGGCTTAATCTAGGCTAGCACTTGCACGGTACCGTTGCTATGTGTCCATGGTCATCATGATCATGATATCTGTGTTAACATCGCTGTACGAAGTGGTGTGAGATTGGATGGTCGATGTGGTTTTTAAGAAGTGTGTGAGCGCCCCTGGTGTACAGACCAAGTCTGGCAGACCCATCAAATTTACAGATTGTACTTTTAACTTGGCAGTGGTCGGCCAACCATTGTCAGGTCCCGCCTTCGGGCCACACAACCCAGTCATGTGGGGGTAATACATGACAACAGCCAGCTAACCTACCTGGAATGTTTTTGTATTATTGTTATATGAGATGAAATATGTTTATGAAAATGCAGTATGTTCTGCCATGTTTTGATGATATATATGTTTTCCCAGATTTGACAAAACAGTTACGGAATATGTTCTGTGTGGTATATGTATAACACGGAATACTCATGTTGTCACACACTGGTATTAGTTTATTTCCCTTACTAAGAGGTGTCTCACCCCAAAATATTATAAACTTTTCAGGAGCCCCTGATAGGAGAGCGGGTAACGCCCCGCTGATCTAGTATGGTAGATCTGCCCTTCTAGAAGGGTAAGTATTTTGATAAGGTCGGATGTATTTTATGGAAATGGCCCTAAGACATCTATTTGGGTTGAGTGCTGTGTATATATATATATATACAGTGATTGTAGTAACTCTGACATTGTAATGTATGGTATAATGAGATATTTATGATTGTATGTTTCCTGCTGCTAGGGCTTCCGTTATGTGTTCTGATGTATCCTTGGTACCCACGGGTTTAGGTGGATTATGATCTACTGAGTTTTTTGATATTATATTTAAAAAAATGTGGAAATTAAGCAGGTCATCACGGTTTGATATCAGAGTCTAGGTTGCTAGGTTCTGTAGACTTTAAAATCTAGCGGAAACAACACCAAAGTTTAGGAAATGATTTAAGATTGTTCTACAATCTAGAGGCAGGACTTCCGTGGTAGTTTCTGTTTTTTTCCTGGGGTGACGATTTCAGGAAAACCATAGTAAGTGATTGTTGGGTTGTGTTCCTAGAATGTAGGACTGAGAATTAGAATTAAGTTAGAAATGTTGAGATAAGTGGTGAGGATAGGTGGGTAAATTATAAGGATAGAATTTCTAAGTTGTGGTTGTTGTTTCCAGGATGGATCTACGAGGCAGTAGTGCCCATGCAAGTGGTAGTGAAGGAGCTAGACCATCAGGTGCAGCTGGGACCAACTCTGACGCGGTATTATGTAGCATGGCTCAACAGGTCATGGCTGAGATCGCAAGGAGCTCGAGGGAGCAGAGTGGTCCACCTGCAGACCATGTGTGCACTATCGAGAAGTTTACGAAGATGAATCCTCCGACATTCTCAGGTGGAGTTGATCCTGTAGCCGCTGAGAACTGGATGTAGGAGACCGAAAAGGTCTTGGCTGTGTTGCAGTGTATTGAGGAACAGAGGTTCCTCTTCGCCGCCTATAAATTGACGGGAGAGGCCGAGAGGTGGTGGACTGCAGTGAGATTGTTGGAGCAGCAGAGGGTGACTCCGATAGCCATGACATGGGACCGATTTAAGGAATTATTCTTCGATAGATATTTTCCAACTACTGTCAGGGAGGCTAAAGTAGAAAAGTTCCTGAGTTTCAAGTAGGGACAACTATCCATCCAGCAGTATGTACTGCGTTTCATCGAGCTCTCTCGTTTCGCCCCGTATATTGTTCCTGATGAAGTGAAGAAGGCGAGGCAGTTTAAGAGAGGCTTAAGGCGGAGTAAATTCAAGCAGGTGGTGGTGCTGCGGATCCAGACTTTGCTGAGTTAGCCGACAGGGCAGCTTTGGTAGAGAATGGTGAGTGCCTCAATGCAAAAGAGTAAGGACAGAGGAAGAAATCTGCATCTACCGGCTACCAGCAGGATCATAGACCGGGCCAGAGGAGGAGAGGTAATCATGGCAGAGGGCAGAGGCAGGAGACGGGAGGACACGAGTTGCAGGAAGGGCAGGGTCCTTTAGTCTGTGAGACTTGTGGTAAGAGACACTAAGGAGAGTGTCGAGCTGGTGGTGTGGTGTGCTATCGTTGTGGTAGATCGGGGCACATGGTGCGAGACTGCCCTACACCACCAGATGCAGTTCCAGCTCCCAGGCCATACTGGGGAGGTTATCAGGTGTCACGTGGGGGCCAGCAAAGAAATACGACTCCAGCCAGGGTGTTCACTCTGATGCCGGGTGAGGCTGAGATGGCAAGTGACGTGGTGACATGTACGGTTATTATACTTACTTTTGAAGTTATTGCATTGTTTGATTTAGGAGCTACGCACTCGTTCGTGTCATCGGGGTGTGTTAAATTATGTGGGGCTGAAACACAACCATTAGATGTTGAATTGTTGGTATCTACACCGACTAGGTCAGCAATGAGGTGTAGTAGGGTGCTCCGAGGTTGTCCAGTTGATATTCAAGGAAAGACTTTGTCTGCTGATCTGATAATGTTAGACATGCACGGGTTTGATGTTATTTTTGGCATGGATTAGCTAGCAGCTAATTTTTCTAGCATAGATTGTCGAACACGAGAAGTGATATTCAGATCTTCGGGGAAAGCAGAATTCAAGTTCGTAGGGTCACGAGTGCAATCCCCGCCTCAATTAGTTTTAGCTATTCAGGCTAGAAGACTACTGCTGAGTGGTTGTCAGGGGTTTGTGGCTGTTGTGAAGAAGATGTCAGAGAATGAATTGAAACTTGTCAGCACGCCTGTAGTAAAGGAGTTTACAATGTTTTCCTAGACGAGTTACCAGGCTTGCCACCCAATCGTGAGGTAGATTTCCCTATTGATCTACCTTCCGGTACAGTGCCGATTTCTAAAGTACCGTACTGGATGGCGCCCGCAGAGTTGGCAGAATTGAAGAATCAGTTGCAAGATCTACTTGATAAGGGCTTCATACGACCCAATGTATCTCCGTGGGGAGCTCTAGTTTTATTTGTGAAGAAGAAAGACGGGACTGTAAGGATGTGTATAGATTATAGGGAGATTAATAAAGTGACAATCAAGAACAAGTATTCTCTACCCCGTATCGACGATTTGTTTGACCAGCTCCAAGGTACACGAGTGTATTCGAAGATTGACTTCAGATCCGCCTATCATCAAGTGAAAGTGAAAGCAGAAGACGTCTCGAAGACAACCTTTAGGACCAGGTACAAGCATTACGAGTTTCCTGTTATACCGTTTGGTTTGACAAATGCTCATGCGATATTTATGGACTTTATGAACAAAGTCTTCCACCAATACCTAGACTAGTTTGTTGTTGTTTTTATTGATGATGTACTGGTCTATTCGGAGAGCTATGAGGAGCATGAGACACACTTGAGGCAGGTTTTGCAGACACTTCGGGAAAAGAAGTCGTATGTCAAGTTCAGTAAATGTGAATTCTGGCTTGAGAAGGTCGTATTCTTGGGGCATGTTGTATCTGGAGACGATATTTCTGTGGATCCTAGCAAGATTGAGGCGGTAGTGAATTGGGCTAGACCGAGGAATGTCTAGGAGATCAGAAGTTTCTTGGGGCTAGTTGGCTATTACCGTCGTTTCGTTGAGGGATTCTCAGCTTTGTCAGGACCTTTGACACGACTGATGAGAAAGAATGTCAAATTTGAGTGGGATGACAGTTGTGAGCAGAGTTTTCAAGAACTGAAGCAAAGGTTAATCACAGCACCAGTATTGGTTATCCCATCAGGGGGTGAGGGGTATGTCATTTACAGTGATGCATCCTTGAAGGGACTTGACTGTGTATTGATGCAGCATAGCAGGGTAGTGGCATAGGCGTTGAGGCAGTTGAAAGAATATGAAAAGAACTACCCTACACATGATCTTGAATTGGCTGCAGTGGTACACACATTGAAAATTTTGAGGCATTACCTGTACGGCGAGCAGTGTGAGATTTTCTCCGACCACAAGAGCTTAAAGTATTTCTTCACACAGAAGAAACTAAATATGAGGTAAAGAAGGTGGTTAGAATTAATTAAAGATTTTGATTGTACGATCAATTATCACCCAGGGAAAGCAAAAGTGGTAGCTGATGCGTTAAGTAGGAAATCCAGGGAACCAGTGTTGGTGGCTATAGAGATCCAGTAGCCGATCATGATAGATCTGGAGAGACTTGGCATAGAGCTGGTAGAGAGTGATCCTCCAGTGTCTATTGCCAGCCTAGTAGTACATCCTACTCTACAAGAAAGAATTAAAACCGCTTAAAAGGAAGACCCAGAATTGGCGGAGGTGATGGATAGAGTGCAGAATGGTCAGGGGGAGGAATTCAGTATTGCAGATGACGGAGCTTTGCGGTTCCGTTCCAGATTATGCATTCCTGCCAATACAGAGATCAAAAAGACTATTTTAGAGGAGGCTCACAAATATTTGTATATAGTTCATCCCGGTAGTACGAAGATGTACAGAGATTTGCGAGATTCGTACTGATGGAGGGGTATGAAGAGAGAAATCGCTGAGTATATAGCCCAGTGTCTGATGTTCCAACAGGTAAAGGCTGAGCACCAGAGGCCGACAGGGCAATTGCAGCCGTTATTTATCCAAAAGTGGAAGTGGGATCATATATTTATGGACTTCGTGTTAGGACTGCCGACGACATTACATGGCCAGAATGTCATCTAGGTGATTGTTAACCGTTTGACTAAGACCGCCCACTTTATACCTATCAAGATCAGCTATTCCCTTAGCCGTTTAGCGAAGATTTATATTCAGGCGATAGTTCATTCTCATGGGGTGCTTGTATCTATTGTGTTAGATCGAGATCCGCGATTTACGTCACGATTTTGGAGGAGCTTGTAGGAGGCTCTAGATTCTCAATTATCGTTTAGCACGGCATTCCATCCTCAATCAGACAAGCAGACTGAGAGGACGATACAGATACTAGAAGATATGCTCTGTGCATGTGTATTAGATTTTGGGGATTGTTGGACTCAGTTCATGCCACTAGTAGAGTTTGCGTATAATAACAGTTATCAAACTAGCATTGGCATGGTACCATTTGAAGCGTTGTACGATAGGAGATGTCGTTCTCCTTTATTTTGGGATGAAGTGGGTGAGCAGCAATTAGTGGGGCCAAAGCTTGTGCAGCAAGCGCGTGATAAGGTTCGGCTTATCAGAGACAAAATCAGTGCAGTTCAAAGCCGACAGAAAAATTATGCTGATAATCGCCGCAGGAATCTGGAATTTGATGTGGGTAATCATGTGTTTTTGAAGATAGCTCCGTTGAAAGGGGTTATGCAATTTGGGAAGAAGGGTAAACTTAGTCCTAGGTTTATCGGTCCATTTGAGATTCTAGATAAAATGGGGTCGGTAGCCTATAGGCTAGTTTTACCACCTGTGTTATCCAAGATCCACGACTATTCCATATTGCTATGTTGAGGAAATACGTCTCAAATCCTTCTCATAGCATCAGTTATGATGAATTAGAGTTTAGTGATTCACTGATGTATAAGGAGGTACTAATACAAATTCTAGATAGGAAAGTATAGGAGTCACGTAACAAGGAAATTCCTTAGGTGAAAGTTTTGTGGAGGAATCATACCGTTGAAGAGGCTTCTTAGGAGTCCAAGGAGTAGATGAAGCAGAAGTACCCACAATTATTTCAAGAAAGTTAAGTAGTTAAGTAATATTTCTTTTGCAGGTACATGTAATGGTTTAATTAGTGTAGCATTTTAGTTTTGGGAGAATTTTTCTTTTATATATGTAATCTCTCAGGACTTGGAATGTAACCACGGTATTCCTCCGCCATAAGTGAGGGTAAGTAATAAAATAAGTAGACCATTTTCTTGTTAAGGGATGACGAGTTACGTAAAAAGTAAATTTCGAGGATGAAATTTTATAAGGAGGGGAGAATGTAACGACCCGAAGAATAATGATATTTAAATAATAAAAGAAAGGAAAATAGAAACCAGAAACAGAAGAAGGCAGTCGACTTCGTCGACAAACGCTTCGCGTTCATCGATGACATTGCACTTTGGAAAGAATAACCGAAGGAAATTGTTAGGGCCTCGTCGACGAACACAGGGGATTCGTCGACGAAGGTATAAGAGGACCTCGTCGACGAAGGCAAGGTTCGTCGACGAGGAAATACCGAGGGGATGATTTTGGGGTTTCTGAATTCCATCGACGAAGGGGAGAGTTCGTCGATAAATTTTCTCTTGACCTCGTCGATGAGGTGACGTGGCTCATCGACGAAAGCCACAGTTTAAATAGGCCTAAAATTCATTTTTGGTAGAAATTTCTTGCGCAAAACTCTCCTCTCTCTTATCCTTTGGTTCCTCCTCCTTCTCTCTTCGATTTCGAGCCAGATTTCTGCTGGTTCGAGGATCTGAAGCCACCACGACACTCCCGGGAAAGTTCTCTGCAAATCTGCCGAAGTGGATCGTCGGTGGGGCTGAGGTGGAAACCATCCCAAATCCAGGGTAAGGCTTTCTACTCAGTATTTGGTTATTTGACAGTTATAGGAAGTGTTTTATGCATAGAAATATTGAACTTTAGTTATGGGGAATGCTATTTCCAGGGTGTTGAGTTAGGAACCTTGCGGGTGCGGGACAGATTTTCTTAGGAGCTTTTCAGGAATCAGGTAAGGGAATAAACTAAGCTAGTACTTTATGAAAATTATGTATATTGTTATAGCATTGGATTTTAGGAAAATAAATATATTTATATATGATTTATATTTGAGAAAATACTGTGGAAAATGATGGTATGTTAAATATACGAAAAACCTGTTAGTATGACATGAGTAGAAAATTGTTATGAAACATTGTTTTCTGGGAATGTATTAATGATATTGATTTTTATAATGGAAAACCGGCGTACAGGCCGATATTTTTATATGTTTTTCCGGTATACGAGTCGTGCTATGTGTGTGATTTGCCAGCATACGGGCTAAACTATGGTTATACTCTGCCGACGTGTAGGCTGTGTTATGGATGTGATTTGTCAACGTACAGGCTAAGCTATGTATACGATTGCCGGCGTACGGGCCGATGATTTTCATTATATACGTTTATATGCAAAATGATATAATTGATTTGATAATTAATGATATGAAATATCCATGTATCACAGTTTCAATATATGTTATATGATATCAGAACCTGGTTAGCTTGGTCTAGGCTAGCACTTGTACGGTACCGTTGTCATGTGTCCATGGTCATCATGATCATAATATCTGTGTTAACGCCGTTGTACGGAGTGGTGTGAGATTGGATGGTTAATGTGGTTTTTAAGAAGTGTGTGAGTGCCCCTGGTGTATGGACCAGGTCTGGTAGACCCATCAGACTTACAAATTATACTTTTGACTTGGTAGTGGTCGGCCAACCATTGTCAGGTCCCGCCTTCGGGCCACACAACCCAGTCATGTGGGGGTAATACAGGACAATAGCCAGCTAACCTATCAGGAATGTTTTTGTATTATTATTATTATATGAGATGAAATATGTTTATGAAAATGCAGTATGTTTTGCCATGTTTTAATGATATATATGTTTTCTCAGATTTGACAAAACAGTTGCTGAATATGTTCTAGATGATACATGTATAATGCAGAATACTCATATTGTCACACATTGGTATTAGTTTATTTCCCTTACTGAGAGGTGTCTCACCCCAAAATTTTATAAACTTTTCAAGAGCCCCTAATGGAGAGCGGCTAAAGCCCTGCTGATATAGTACGGTAGATCTGCCCTTCCAGAAGGGTAAGTATTCTGATAGGGTCGGATGTATTTTGTGGAAATGGCCCCAAGACATCTTTTTGGGTTGAGTGTTGTGTATATATATATATATATACAGTGATTGTTGTAACTCTGGTATTGTAATGTATGGTATAATGAGATGTTTATGATTGTATGTTTCCTGCTGCGACGGTATCTCTTTAGTACGAAACTTCTGAACTTTATAGTACAGAACCTGAATAGGTATCTCCTTATATGCTAAAGTATCCCCAATATCAAACTCATCATAACTAATAACATGTGAAGGATCCAACACGTACCTCCTCAACATGGATACGTGAAACACATCGTGGACTCTCAAAAGTACTGGAGGTAATGCAATCCTATAGGCTACCGGACCCACTCGCTCAAGTACCTCGAATGGTCTGATATACCTCGTGCTCAACTTGCCCTTCCTCCCAAATCTCATCACCCCTTTCATTGGAGCAATACGCAAAAAAACCTTACCTCCCACTTCGAACTCTAAATCACGGCGGCAAACATCTGTGTAGCTCTTCTGCCGACTCTGAGCTGATCTAATCATCTCTCGGATCAAACCCACCTTCTCAAACGCCTACTGCACAAGTTCAAGTCCTAACACCTGACGCTCACCAACCTCATCCCAACACAAAGGAGATCGACACCTCCGACCATACAATGCCTCGAACGATGCCATCCCGATACTAGACTGGAAGCTGTTATTATAAGTGAACACTACAAGTGGCATAAATCGTATCCAGCTACCATCAAAGTCTAACACACACGCTCGCAACATCCGTTATGTGTTCTAATGTATCCCTTGTACCCACGGGTCCAGGTGCATTATGATCTGCCGAGATTTGTGATATTTATTTTATTATATAAAAGAAATATAGGAAATTAAGCAGGTCATCACAGTACTAATATATGTTAGATATATGAGATGTAGGTTAAGTAAGTAAAGCTTATGAATAAAATATGATATGAACAATGTTGCTTGTGTATGTTAAATGCAACCATGTAAATGTAAGACATCTAAAATACAACCATGTTAGCATATCTAGCACACTTCTGTGTAGACTAACTGATGACAGCTAAAAGGAGTTGTGTTAGTAGATTCTAGCGCATTTCTATATGGAAACTAAGTGATGATGTCTAAAGACCAGCTGTAGTACAAAGTAATGAAATGAAATGTTATGCATGAAATGACAATGCAATGAAATGAAATGTGAAACGTGAACGATACGAATGGGAAAGAGTCACTTAAAGTGAAACGAAATGAAAAGTTAAGTTATGAACATGAATGAATGTGTATGAATGTATAATGACAGAAAGGAATGATGTATTATGGTATTAGAAGTATGTATGTACGTAGAAAATGTTACGATTGGGCAATGCGAACTCTTCACTTGAGGGCTTGCTGAGAAAGGCAAGTGCACTATTTGCTTCAGGTGTGGCAGTAGTTGCATAACATACTAGGGCAGAGGGAACCTACTTGTATGGGCAGGTAGATTTCCCTATTCTTAGGACTTTTGCCGATAAACTATTGTTGAATGCATGAGTACGAGATTAATCTAACACTTGAGGGCTTACTAAGTAAGGTAAGTGCCCTGGTATGCTTTAGTTGTGACCTTAGGGTTACCTATGTATCAGAGCAGAGGGATGCTACTTGTATGGGCGAGTAATCACCCCTATTCTTGAGTAATCTTGTGGGTTAAACCTTTGCATGTGACTGTTTAGGTTCAGAAAACGATTTCAATGTTATGTGATGATTTGAAAATGTAATTAAAATGATATCTATTTACCTCATGTTGACCACACGCTGTTTTAATATGTATGTTTCTTTCCTTATTGAGATGTGTCTCACTTGAATATGAATGTTTCTTTTTCAGGACATCCTCGAGGTCGAGCCTAGAGAGCTCAAGGGTTTTTAGCATTTTTGGAGGACTATATAAAGAAATAGGATATATGTTGATAATGTTTTGGATATGTACATATATATATATATATATGGAAATGCAGGTGATGGTTGGTTTTTATGGATTTATAGGTAGGATATAGCAAACTCTGGTATTATCAAATGTTGGTATTGTAGAACTATGTTGTGAATTATGTTTATGGAGATTATGGTTATGTTTTCCACTGCGAATATATGTAAGGATTTATGATTTATGAAGTTATTATTAGGCATAACGCACTGGACCCGGGTTTAGTGGTTCAGGACGTTACATTATGGTATCAAAGCAAAGGGCTAGTTACCCAATTCCCTGGGAACTCTCGCTTATGAATGATTGTGGCAAAGTAAGACTCTCCGCCCAGGGGCTTGCTGAATTGAGGGACGGCGGTACGTAACACCTCAATCTCAGTGAGTGCTCTGATAAGCACCCGTTGTTGCCACGTGCGCAAGGCCCATAAGGAAAGTGACAACGCCTGAAAGGGGGACGTTACATTATGGTATCAGGGCAATGATTTTGGTATTTTGAGGATTTAGGAAATGATTTATACCAGAGTATAGGAAATAGTTAGGATAAGGAATACTAAATGAATAGGTTAGATATTGAGAAATAAGTTTGGTGTAGGGAAGATACATTGGTGTTTTGTGATTTAGAGGCAAAATTTCGTCCACGATTTCTTGTGATTTTTCTGAAGCAGTCGACGGCCTCAGAAAAGCCACGGGAAACCTTAGATGTTTTTGTTTCTGAATTATGAGACTGGTCCTTATATGGAGATATTGGATTTTATTTAATGATTATATTATTTGAAGTTATGATATGTAATTCTTATATCTTCTCTGTCCTATTTTCAGGATAGACTCAGGAGATGAGAATGTAGAGGCTGAAGGAAGGGAGGATTAAGTGTCCTAATTTAATGAATGATGATTAAATGACTTATGTGATTATACGCATAATAAGTTCTTATGATGGTATTTAGTAAATGAGTTTAAGTCATGTAAAAGGATGATTAGATAGTAAAATTTCGAAGACGAAATTTCTTAAGGAGGGGAGAATGTAATGACCTGGGAATTTAAATAATTAGAAATTTTGATAAGTAAATGGATTATGGATAATGAAGGAAAAAGGAAAGAAATTAGAAGGAAAAGCAGGCCTCGTCGACGAATGTCCTGTATTCGTTGACGAGTGTCCTTCTAAGCTCGTCAACGAAGTCTGCTTTTTGTCGACAAAGGAATCCCGAGAGAGAATTTTGGAAACTCTAAATTTCGGCGACGAAGGTATCTTCTCATCGATGAAGTCTCTATAGCGCCTCGTCGACGAATTGACGTGTCTTGTCGACGAAGCCCGGCCTATAAATAGGCCGTTCTTCACTTTTAGAGTGAATTTTCCGAACTCTCTCCTCTCTCCTCTCTCTCTCTCTCTCTCTCTCTCTCTAAAAACAATCCACCAGCCTTCTCCCTTCGATTTCGGGCTAGATTTGACCCGATTTGACTATCCGGAACCGCCACGAGGTTCATAGGATCATTCTCTTCAAGGTTGTAGGAGCTGATTGTTGGGCTGTGACGTTTGGAAAACATCCCAAAATCAAGGTAAGTTAGTTATTTTAAGATTTTGTTAAGGAATATTGTTATTTGAAGCCTAGGAAGTAGTAAATAAGTATTTTTATTAATATTTAAGTTAATTGGAATTTATTTTAATTAAGTTAGGATTTTTGGATTTAGGGTCAAGGTGAACGCCTTGTGGGTATCAATTCAAGGATCCTACAGGCATAGTTGAAAGTTAGGTAAGGGAGAAATTTATATATTAAATCTGAATTAAAATGAATTATGTGTTATTTAAGTACATATTTATATGTGAGTTTAAAATGCCAGCCATGAAATTTATGTTTTCTGAGCCTAAGAATATTTATATAGTTATGTATATGTGAAAATAAATGAATGAAAGTGAAAAAGTATTTTTCTAAGGAAGTAAGTAAGAAATGAAATGTATTTTCAGTATATCAATGTTAATTATGGGTTGGCTTATTTTGTAAGAAATGTATATGAAATTTTACTGCTTAAACTGTGTGACATGAGATTCTATTCTAATATATGTTAGATATATGAGATGCAGATTAAGTAAGTAAAGCTTATGAATAAAATATGATATGAATAATGTTGCTTGTGTATGTTAAATGCAATCATGTAAATGTAAGACATCTGAAAGACAACCATGTTAGCATATCTAGCTCACTTCTGTGTAGACTAACTGATGACAGCTAAAAGGAGCTATGTTAGCAGATTCTAGCGCATTTTTATGTGGAAACTAACTGATGATGGCTAAAGACCAGCTGTAGTACGAAGTAATGAAATGAAATGTTATGCACAAAATGACAATGGAATGACAATGCAATGAAATGAAATATGAAACGTGAACGATACGAATGGGAAAGAGTCACTTAAAGTGAAACGAAATATAAAGTTAAGTTATGAACATGAATGAATGTGTATGAATGTATAATGACAGAAAAGAATAATGTATTATGTTATTAGAAGTATGTATGTATGTAGAAGATGTTACGATTGGGCAAGGCAAACTTTTCGTCTAAGGGCTTGCTGAGAAAGGCAAGTGCACTAGTAGCTGCAGGTGTGATAGTAGCTACATAATGTACTAGGGCAGAGGGAACCTACTTATATGGGCGGGTAGATTTCCCTATCTTTAGGGCCTTTGCCGGTAAATTAATGTTGAATGCGTGAGTACGAGATTAGTCTAGCACTTGAGGGCGTACTGAGTAACGTAAGTGCCCTGGTATACTTTAGTTGTGACCTTAGGGTTACCTATGTATCAGAGCAGAGGGGTGCTACTTGTATGGGCGGGTAATCACCCCTATTCTTGAGTAATCTTGTGGGTTAAACCTTTGTATGTGATTGTTTAGGTTCAAAAAACGATTTCAATGTTATGTGATGATTTGCAAATGTAATTAAAATGATATCTATTTACCTCATGTTGGCCACAAGCTGTTTTAATATGTATGTTTCTTCCCTTACTGAGATGTGTCTCACCCGAATACCAATGTTTCTTTTTCAGGACATCCTCGAGGTCAGGCCTAGAGAGCTCGGGGGTTTTTAGCATTTTTGGAGGACTATATAAAGAAACAGGGTACATGTTGATAATGTTTTGGAGATTTATATATATATGTATATGGAAATGCACGTCATGGCTAGTTTTTATAGATTTATAGGTAGGATATAGCAAACTCTGGTATTATGGAATGTTGGTATTGTAGAACTATGTTGTGAACTATGTTTATGGAGATTATGGTTATATTTTCCGCTGTGAATGTATGTAAGGATTTATGATTTATCAGGTTATTATGCATAATGCATCGGACCCGGGTTTAGGGATTCGGGGCATTACATTATGGTATCAGAGCAAAGGGCTAGTTACCCCGATCCCCGAGAACTCTCGCTTATGAATGATTATGGCGAAGTAAGACTCTCCGCCTGGGGGCTCGCTGAATTGAGGGACGACGATACATAACGCCTCAATTTTAGTGAGTGCTCTGATAGGTACCCGTTGTTGCCAGGGGCGCAAGGCCCATAAGAAAAGTGGCAATGCCCGAAAGGGGGACGTTACATAGTATGTTCTATCATGATATGATTATATATGTTTTCCCAAATATGATACAGATAGTTTCCCTAAATATGTTTATCTATGATTTTATGTATAACACGGAAATACTCAGGTTGTCACACACTAGTATTAGTTTATTTTCCTTATTGAGAGTTGTCTCACTCCAAATTATATGAAAATTTTAGGAGCCTCAAATAGGAGAGTGGATAAAGCTCCGCAGCATTAAAGTTCAACCATTTTACCCTATCTGAAGGGTAAGTCTTTCGCTAGGGTCAGATGAATTTTTGGGTGACAACCCTAGGGCTAGTTTTGATTGTTTTGGGATGTATATATATAATGGATCTAGTAAACTCTGGTATTGTGTTGAATGGTATTATGGGATGTATATGATTTTACGTTTTCTGCTGCTTAGGCTTCCGTGTTGCATTTTTTATGTATTCTTGGTACCCACGGGTTCAGGTTGATTATAATCTGTTAGGTTTATTATATCAGTTTTTATTATCATGGAAAAAAATGGTGAATAAGTAGGTCATTACAATTTGGTATCGAAGCCTAGGTTGCTAGGTTTTGTAGACTTTAGAGTGCAGCGAAAACAATACCAAAGTATAGGAAAATGATTTAAGGTTTTGTTCTACAGTCTAGAGGCAAAACTTATGGGGTGGTTTCTGTGTTTTTCCTGGGGTGACGATTTCAGGAAAACCATAGTAAACTATTGTCGGATGTGTTCCTAGAATGTAGGACTGGAGTTAGGAATGAGTTGAGGAAGTTAGGATAAGGAACTATGTTAGGTGTGTAAGCTATAAGTATAGGGTTCCTAAGTTACGTTTATTATTTTTCAAGATGGATCCAGGAGGAGGTAGTGCCCATGCGAGTGGCAGTGATGGAACAGAGCCATCGAGTGCCGGCGGGACCAATTTTTATGCAGTACTACGTAGCATGGCTCAATAGGTTATGGCTGAGATCGCTAGGACCTCTAGAGAGCAAGGGCGGTCTGTCTGCAGGTCATGGGTTCACGATAGAGAATTTTACTAAGATGAATCCTCTGGCGTTTTCAGGAGGGGTTGATCCTGTAGTTGCTGAGAATTGGATGCAGGAGATTGAGAAAATCTTGGTGGTGCTACAGTATACGGAGGAACAGAGGGTCCTCTTCGCCACTTATAAACTGACAAGGGAGGCCGAGAGGTGGTGGATTGCCTTGAGACTTTTGGAGCAGCAGAGGATGACGCCAATAGCGATGTCATGGGACCAATTTAAAGAGTTATTCTTTGACAGGTATTTTATAGCTACTGTCAGGGAGGCTAAAGTGGAAGAGTTCCTGAATCTGAAGTAGGGGTAGTTGTCGGTCCAGAAGTATGCGGCGCAGTTTATAGAGCTATCTCGCTTCTCTTCGTATATTGTTCCTGATGTGATAAAGAAGGCGAGACAATTTGAAATAGGATTGAGGCGAGGCATATTCAAGCAAGTGGTGGTATTTAAGATTCAGGATTTCGCTGAATTAATCGGTAGAGCAGTCTTGGCAGAGGTTGGTGAGCGTATAGATGTAGAGGAACAGGGACAGAAGAAGAGATCTACATCTTCAAGCTATCAGCAGAGTCATAGGCCGGGTCAGTGGAGGAGAGGAAATTATGGTAAAGGGCGGAGACAGGAAACTAGGGATCGTGAGGTTCAAATCGTGCAGAATCCTCCTACCTATCAAACTTGTGGGAGGAGGCACTGGGGAGTGTGTCGACTGGGACGAACTGTCTGCTATTGCTGCGGTAGATAAGGACATATGGTGCGAGACTGCCTTTTACCACTTGATATCGCTCTTGCTCCTAGACCGTACTAGGGAGGCTATCAAGCACCACGTGGGGGTCGGCAAAGGAATATGACTCTAGCCAGAGTTTTTGCTTTGACACTAGGTGATGCTGAGGCAGCCGGCGACATGGTGATAGGTATGGTTAGCATGTTTTCCTTTAAAGTTATTGTATTATTTGATTCAGGAGCCACACACTCGTTTGTGTCTCTGGAGTGCACTAGACTATGTGGGGCAAAAACACAATTGTTAGACACTGAACTGTTGGTATCTACACTGACCGGGTCAGCAGTAAGGTGTAGTAGGGTGCTTTAGGATTGTTCAGTTGATATTCAAAGGAAAATCTTGTCTTTTGATTTGATAGTACTAGATATGCATAGGTTTGATGTAATATTTGGAATGGATTGGCTAGCAGCTAATTTTGCTAGCATAGATTGTCATGCACGAGAAGTGATATTCAGACCTCCAAGAAAATCGAAATTCGGGTTTGTAGGGTCTCGGGTGCAATTCCTGCCTCAATTTGTTTCAGCTATTCAAGCGAGGAGACTACTGCTGAGTGGTTGTCAGGGATTCATGGCCTTTGTGAAGGAAATTTCAGGGAATGAATTGAAACTTGCTAGTACGCCAGTAGTAAAGGAGTTTACGGATATTTTTTCAAATGAATTACCAAGCTTGCCACCTAATCGTGAGGTAAAATTTTCTGTTGATCTGCTTCCAGGTACAATGCCGATTTCTGAAGTACCTTACCGAATGGCGCCAGCAGAGTTGGCAGAATTAAAAAGTCAGTTGCAATATTTGCTTGATAAGGGCTTTATACGACCTAGTGTATCTCCGTGGGGATCTCCAGTTCTATTTGTGAAGAAGAAAACGAGACTATAAGGATATGTATAGATTAAAGGGAGATTAACAAAATGACAGTCAATAACAAGTATCCTTTACCCCCGTATAGATGATTGGTTTGACTAGCTCTAAGGTACACGGGTGTATTTTAAGATTGAGCTCAGATCAGGCTATTATCAGGTGAAAATGAAAGCAAAGGATGTATCGAAGACAGCCTTCAGGACCAGATATGGGCATTATAAATTCCTCATTCTGCTGTTTGGTCTAACAAATGCTCCTACGGTATTTATGGACTTAATGAATAGAGTATTTCACTAATATTTAGACCGATTTGTTGTTATTTTTATTAATGATCTACTAGTCTATTCGAGGAGTTATGAGGAGTATGAGACGCATTTGATGTAAATTATACTAACGCTTCGGGAAAAGAAGTTGTACGCTAAGTTCAGTAAATGTGAATTCTGGCTTAAGAAAGTTATGTTTTTGGAGCATGTCATTTCAGGAGATGGTATATCTGTGGATCCTAGTAAAATTGAGGCAGTAGTGAATTGGGCTAGACCGAGGAATGTCCAGGAGATCAGGAGTTTCTTAGGGTTAGCTAGGCATTACTGTCGTTTTGTTGAGGGGTTCTCAGCATTATCAGGGCCTTTGACATGACTGACTAGGAAGAATGTCATATTTGAGTGGGATGACAGCTGTGAGTAGAGTTTTCAGGAATTGAAGCAAAGACTTGTCACAGCACCAGTGTTGATCATCCCATCAGGGGGTGAGGGTTATGTTATCTATAGTGATGTGTCCTTGAAAGGACTTGACTGTGTATTGATGCAGCATGGCAGGGGTAGTAACATATGCTTCCAGACAATTGAAAGAGTATTAAAAGAACTACCCTACCTACGATCTTGAATTGGCTGCAGTGGTACATGTATTGAAAATTTGGAGGCATTACCTATATGGTGAACGGTGTGAAATCTTCTCCGACCACAAGAGTTTAAAGTACTTTTTCACTCATAAGGAACTGAATATGAGGCAGAGAAGGTGGTTGGGCTTATTAAAGATTTTGACTGCACTATCAATTACCACACAGGGAAGGCGAACGTGGTAGCTGATGCTTTGAGCAGGAACTCTGTCGGACCAATGCTAGCAGCTATGGAAATTCAGTATCCAATTATGATGGATCTGGAGAGATTCGGTATAGAGTTGGTTGAGGGTGGTTCTTAGGCTCGTATTACTAGTTTAGTGGTGCAGCCTACTCTGCAAGAAAGGATTAAAGTTGCTCAGAAGGATGATCCAGAGTTAGCAAAGGTATTAGTCAGAGTGCAGAATGGTCAGGGGGAGGAATTATGTATTATAGATGACGGAGCTTTACGGCTCCGTTCCATATTATGTGTTCCTGCCGACGCTGACATCAAGGAGACCATTTTAGAGGAGACTCGCAGATCTTTGTACACAATTCATCCCGACAGTATGAAGATGTATAAAGATCTGTAAGAGTCTTATTGGTGGAGTGGTATGAAGAGAGAAATTGTTGAGTATGTAGCTCAGTGTCTAACGTGTCAGCAGATAAAAGCTAAGCACCAAAAACCAGAGGGCCAGTTGCAGCCACTTTTTATCTCAGAGTGGAAATGAGATCATATATTTTAATGGATTTTATTTCAGAGCTACCATCGGCATTGCATGGCCAGAATGCAATTTGGGTGATTATGGATCGTTTAACCAAGACCGCTCATTTTCTTCCCATCAAGATCAGTAACTCCATGGACAGACTGGGAGAGATATATATTCAGGAGATAGTCCGTTCTCATGGTGTGCCAGTGTCTATAGTGTCAGACAGAGACCCACGTTTAACGTCATGATTTTGGAGGAGCTTGCAAGAGACTCTAGGGTCTCAGTTATCTTTTAGCACAACGTTCCATCCTCAGTCAGACAACCAGACTAAGAGGACGATTTAGATATTAGAAGATATGCTTCGAGCGTGCGTGCTAGATTTTGAGGGTAGTTGGATTCAATTTATATTTAGTTGGTGGAATTTGAGTACAATAATAGTTATCAGGCCAGCATTGGCATGACACCATTTGAGGTGCTTTAAGGTAGGAGATTTCGTTCTCCTTTATTTTGGGATGAAGTGGATGAGCAGCGAGTTGTGGGATCAAAGCTTGTTCAACAAGCACGTGACAAGGTTCGGCTTATCAGAGATAGAATCAGTGCAACACAGGGCCGACAGAAGAGTTACACTGATACCCGCAGCAAGAAATTGGAGTTTGATGTTGGTAATCATGTATTTTTAATGATAGCTCCATTAAAAGGGGTTATGCGATTTGAAAAAAAAAGGTAAACTTAGCCCTACGTTTATCTGTTCATTTGAGATTCTAGAGAAAATGAGGCCGGTTGCCTGCAGGCTAGCTTTGCCATCGGTGTTGTCCAGGATCCACGATGTATTCCACGTTTCCATGTTGAGGAAATATGTCCCAAACCCTTCTCACGTAGTCAGTTATGGTGAATTAGAGCTCAATGATTCACTAGTTTATGAGGAGGTTCCAGTATAGATTCTAGATAAGAAAGAACAAGAATTGCACAATAAGAAGATTCCTCGGGTGAAAGTCTTGTGGAGAAATCATGCAATAGAAGAAGCTTCTTGGGAGCTCGAGGAACAGATAAGGCAGAGATATCCACAATTATTCACGAAAATGTAAGTAGTAGGTAATGTTTCTTTTGCAAGTGCATGTAGCGATTTAGTTAGTGAGTAGTATTTTAGTTTTGGGAGAATTTTATTTCGTATTTGTAATCTCCCAAGACTTGGAATGTAACCACGGTATTCCTCTGTCATAAGTGAGGGTAAGTAATAAAATAAGTAGACCATTTTGCCTTTAAGGGATAATGAATCAGATGAATAGCAAATTTAAAGAACGAAATTTTATAAGGAGGGGAGAATGTCGTGACTTGGGGAATTATGGTATTTAAATAATGGAAGATGGAGAAATGGGAATTGTGTTTAAACAGGGCCTCGTCGACGAACACAGGGAGTTCGTTGATGAGTACACATGAGGGGCTCGTCAACGGGGATGTGTCTCGTTGACGAGAAAATACCTAGAGACTATTTGTACGTCTTTTAACTTCGTCGACGAGAAGCAAACATTCATCGAAGAACGTACTTCTTGACCTCATCGACAAGGTGACGTGGCTCGTCGACGAAGGCCAATGCATAAATATGCCTAAACTTCATTTTTGGCGAAAATTCACGCTGATACTTTCCTTTCCTTCTCCTCTTCGGTTCCCTACCCTTCTCTCTTAATTTTTGGGTTTGTTCTTCGCTATATCGACGATCCGAAGCCACCACAACACTCCTGGGGAAGTTCTCTGCAAATCTACTGGAGTGGATCGGCGGTGGGGCTAGTTTACATTTCATCCCAGATTTAGGGTAAGGGTTTTTATTCAATATTTGACTTTCCTACAGTTATAGGAATTGCAGTAGTCAAGAAAATACTAAAGTTTTGTTTTGAGGAATTTTATTTTCAAGGTGTTGAACAGGGAACCCTGTGGGTGCAAGATTGATTATTTTAGGGGCTTTTCAGGAATCAGGTAAGGGATAAACTAAACTAGTTGTTTTATGAAAATATATGTACAATCTTATAGCATTTGATTTTAGGAAAATAGATAAATATATATATATATATATATATATATATATGCATTATGTTTGGGAAATACTGTTGTAAATGATGATATGTTTTAAATATGTGTAATACTCAATTTGTGTGGCATGAGTAGTATTTACTATGAATTACTGTTTTCTGGGAAAATATTATATGATACAAAGTTTTACAATGATATACCGGCATACAGGCCGAGAGTTTTTATATGATATACCGGCGTACAGGCTGAGAGTTTTATACGATATATCGGCGTACGGGCCGAGGATGTTCTTACATGATATGCCGACGTACGGGTTGAGCCTTTCACATGATATGTCGGCACACAGGCCGAGCCATTTGAATGATATGACAGTGTATGGGCCGAGCCTCTTATTTGATATGTGATACGACGTACGGGTCGTGATTAATAAAATATGAAATACCAGCATAAGGGCTGATGATTTTCACGTTATATATGAAATGTGATATGATGATATTGAATTGACAATTATTATTATGGAATAGGAATGTATCACAATTTGAAATATGTTATATGTTATCAGAACCTGGTTGGCTTGGTTTAGGTTTACACGAGCACGGTACCGTAGTTATGTGTTCATGATCATCATGATATTGTGTTATCATTGTCGTACGGGGCTGCATAAGGAAGGATAGTCGATGTGGTTTATTGAAATGTTGGTTGCCCTGGTGTATGGACCAGGTCTAGCAGACCCATCGTACTTACAAACATTTACTTTGACTTGGCATTGGTCGGCCAGCCATTGTTAGGTCCTGCCTTCGGGCTATACAACTCAGTTATGTGGGAGTAAGACATGACACCAGCCAGCTAACCTTCCAAGGTTGTTTTGTATTATTATCATATGAGATGAATTATTTTTATGGAAATTCAGTATGTTATATCATGATATGATTATATATGTCTTTCCATATATGATACAGACAATTTCACTAAATATGTTTATGTATGTTTCTATGTATAACATGAAAATACTCTTGTTGTTACACACTAATATTAGTTTATTTCCCTTACTGAGAGGTGTCTCGTCCCAAATTATATGAACATTTTAGGAGCCCCAGAAAGGAGTGGATAAAGTTCCGCAACATTAGAGTTCAATTCTTTTACCCTGTCTGAAGGGTATGTCTTTTGCTAGGGTCAGATGGATTTTTGGGTGATGACCCTAGGGCTGGTTTTGATTGTTTTGGGATGTATATATATATATATAATGGATGTAGTAAACTCTAGTATTGTGTTGAATGATATTATGGGATGTATATGATTTTACGTTTCCTACTGCTTAGGCCTCCGTGTTACATTTCTGATGTATTCCTGGTACCCACAAGTTTAGGTTGATTATGATCTTCTAGGTTTATTATATCGGTTTTTATCATCATGGAAAAAAATGGTAAATAAGCAGGTCGTTACAATTACCCATATTGCTCACTTAACAGGTGGAGCGACACCGATTACAATATCAGGTCAAATTATCAGGGCTAACCTCAACCTTTACACACTCTCCTTGCGAGACAGAGAAAACCCTACCAATCCTTACGAGCTAGATCAACACCCCCTCAAACCACGCCTGGAATACAATAATCAATATAAAATTGGGTACAAATAAAGATGCTTCTAATACAAGCAAATTTGTACCGATACGCACAAGCAATAATCAATGCACTTCTAAATGAAACGAAATATTAGCTCAGTGAAGATATGTGAAATTACTCTCAAGCTAATGTCAATATGCAATCAGAGTGTGAGAGTGTACTACAATAATGCCTTTGAAACAATGTATGTAAATATTTCAACCACAAGTAAGGTTTCAAAGATTTAGAATATATAGTCAAATATCTCAAAAAGATTTTCAGGAACTCAAGCACAAGAGATATTTAAAACCAAGCTTGTCAAAAATATTTTCTTAATACAAACAAGACAAGCTTAAGAGTCTTGCAATAAGAATGCAAGGACTCACAAGCTTAACAAGTTTCTCCAAAAAATGAATTTATGAATTAAATCACAGGGGGGAACTTTCTAGGCTTACTCTCACTAAAATCAAAAATCAAACTACACAAATGAAAGTATAAGCTTGTATAAACACTATGGAGTAACTCAAGATACTCTCACTCAAAATGGTTTTTCAATGGAATGAGTAAAAATGAGGAGTATAGGCTTGAATATGAATGTGGAGCTCAAAGGATTTTAGAGAGAAAAATATTTAATCAAAAACCTTAATCTCTACTTAATATTGCAAATGAACTCATATTTATAGACATGCCAAATATTTTGACCATTGGGGACATCAGGAGAATTATTAAAATTGTTTTAAATGAGTTTAACAAAAATAACCCTGATTTACTAACTCGCGGTAAATTTTGGCCAACCCAAGAGTTTCGGTCGCCCGAATAGACACATATAGAGAAGGCATTTTTGAAGTTCGTGTGCCTAGTGAAAAGTTCAATTTTCTGGCATTAGATGATTTTCCAACCTGCTTGAGGTTCAGTCGAGCTTCGCACAAGCGAAAATTTTAAGAAGCTAATTAAAGAAGAATCTAGAACACTCCGAATTTATAAAGAACTCTTTAGAGTATCCTAGAGTGATCTAGAACTGTGGAGAACTCTCTAGAGTATCCTAAACTGTAGTAGGAACTACTAGATATTTCTACAGTCTATTGGAATGTACATATGCTAGAACCTTCCTTGTAAATATCTAGATGAATAGTCTAGAAGATATATCTAGGCCGTAGATTCAAATTGATCTCCACCATCCATTGAGGAGGTGGAAGTGTATAAATAGGTGGAGGCCTCATTTAGCCAAACCAACCCTTAAAACCCTCAAAGTGTTGTAAAGCATTCTCCAAGCAATACAAGTGTCTTCATTCTATCAAACTCTCTAGCTCTCTATTATCAACTTTGGTGTCCATCTAGCAGGTTAGGCTGACTTAACATCATAGTTGGTGTGAATATTGCTAAGTGTCGGCACAGTTGGCTTAGAGAAAGGTCTAAGGTCGTGATAGCATGGTATCAGAGCTTGGTTCACTGGGGGAGTGAACATTAAGGAAGAAGGAACCATGTTAAGCACCGTGGAGTTGGAGAACCGTAGTGAAGAACAAAGAGGAAGGGACACCAACCCTATTGGAAAGAAGGCTCGAGGCACTAGCAAAGTCTGCGAGGAGGATTTTGCTACTTTGGAGGGATGGGTTGCCCTCTTGGAGAAAACTATTGGCGAGGCTCTACCCCAACTTGAGAGGATGGAAGATGATTTGGAAGCATTAACATGTCATTCAATGGAAAAGTTCGACCAAACGAAGGAAGAACTTGACTCCATCACATACACCAAGGAGGGACAAGCCAACCATGTGGACACTCTGGAAAGGAAGGTGATGGATTCTATTAGCAACATGCAGGCCCAACTTAATGCCCTCAAGGCATAAATTGAGGCAAATAAGGGACAATTGACATTCATCGCTAGTACTAGTGGGATCAAGGATGTCCCTAAGGTTGACTTTCCCAAGCCAAAGGAGTTTTAAGGCGTTCAAGATGCCAAGAGTTAGAGAACTTCCTATGGTAGGTGGATCGATACTTTGAAGGCTTAAACCTCGAGGAGGAATAAGTCAAGGTGCGTACTGCTTCTCTCTTTCTCTCTAATAATGCTATCCTTTGGTGGCGTAGGAAACACACTAATATGGAGAAGGGGTTATGCTCCATAAAGACTTGGGAAGATTTTAAGAAGAAGTTGAAGAGGCAGTTCTTTCCTAAAAACATGGTCTAAGAGGCAAGAAAGAAGCTTAGAGAACTTAAACCTAAGACCACCATCAGTGACTATGTTAGGGAATTCACAACTCTCATGCTTCAAATCCCTAACCTAGCTATTGAAGATCTCCTCTTCCACTTCATTGATGGTCCCCAAAATTAGGCTAAGCAAGAGTTACAATGACGAGGAGTAAAGGATGTGGATGAAGCCATTTTCATGGCAAGGTCCCTTACAAAGTACCAACGAAATGAACGCCTCAAGTCAAAGAATTCCAAAGGGAACACTGGAAAAGGTGGGGGAGATAACGGAAAACAGTCGACTAATGGAGGAAACTTCAAGTCCCCCTCGAGGCAAAGAGTTTGAGGATAAAAGAAAGAGCTCACAAAGGCTATTAGCTGCTTTATGTGCAAGGGTCCCCATCGCATGAGGGAGTGCCCTAAGCTTGGATCTTTGTTATATATTGTGCAAGAATGTGAAGCCCAAGATAACCAAGAACAAGCCATGAGTCATTGTTGGCTTTGGTGTATTCCTAAGATGGGGGTGAATTGAAAATTTAAAATTTATTCCTAGGTTTTGCGAATCTAACAGCAATATATTCGCAACCTAGGGTCTGTCTATACAATTCCAAATGTGCAGATAAATATAACGTACGGAAATTAAATCATGTGCAACATTCACAATATAACATACACGTGCGATAAATAAATTACAGAAGAATAAAATGCACACACAATATGTTATCAGGGTTCGGCCAATACTGCCTACGTCCTCGCCTCTAACTCGCAAGTCCGAAGATTCCACTAATTCTCACTTAATGGGTGGAGCGGCACCGATTACAACCAGTTCAATTAGAGGGGCTAACCTCAACCTACACCTTACCAAGATGGTGCACCTAGCTTTCCTAACTGGGTCTAAGCCAATCCGAGACTATTAACCAGGGCTAGTCTCCCTCTTCAAGCTCGTGCCTAGAATACAACAAATGTGAAATACAACTTTTGCGTACACAAAAATATGCTTCTTACACTAAGCAGAATATGTACCACTAAGCACAATATAATCAATCAATCGATGCATATCAATAATATAGGAACTATAATCTCAGTGATGTGTATCTTTGTGCAAGAAACAGTCAACAAGAAGTGATCACTATAATATTTAAGAGTGTTGTAAACAAGCTATATCTTTGAAACAAGTTATATCAAATCTCAAAAACAAATCAGGGTTTCAAAGATGCTAATCAGATAATCAATTTATCTCAAAAGATTTTCTTCAATGAAATGAGCACAAGAGTAGTTTCAAAATACTATAGCTTGTAGAAAACATTTTGCACAATAAAATCAAGTTATAGGAATCTTGCAATGACAATGTAAAGATCCACAAGCCTATGAGTTTATCACAACACAAGATTTACTATATTCAAATCTGTGGGATAAACTTTGCTAAACTCCCCAAAATAATATCAAACAATCAAGCCAAGCAAATTGGAGTATAAGCAATCTATATTAATCAATAACCCAGTATAGAACTCTCACAAAGCTAAGATATATCAAGGGAATGAAGATTTGAGAGTGCTTTGAAGTAAAATGGATGATATAAACTTTTGGAAATAGAGAGAATTTTTTATAATGATTTTTTCTAATCTCTGTCTAATCCTCACAAATGAACTCATATTTATAGATAAAGGCCAAATTATGACCGTTTAAGGCGTGTAGGGAATTATTAGAAATTTTTTAAAACAATTTAGCAAAGTTAACCTTTTTTAAAAACTTTTAACCTCAGTAAAAAATTATCCAACCCGAAAGCACCGGTCGATCGAACTTAAGGTTCGGTTGACCAATTGATAGAGTTCGATCGACTATGCAAAAAATGAACTGAGAGTTCGGTCTACCGTACATGTATGGTTTAAGGGCGATCTTCCAAATTCGTGCGTTTCGGTCGACCAAACTGTTTTGAACTATGAAGTTTGGTCAACTGGGCGGTTGGATTCTCCCACGTGGGGGTTCAGTTGACCAGAGCATTGCCTGTATAAATCTAGTCAGTCTACCGAGGAGTCAAACGTTAACCCGTGTGGGAGTTCGGTCGACCAAGTGTGAACTTTGCAAGGTACGGTTATTCGAGCTATGGTCAAACTGTTGACCTCTGACTGGTTTGATCTACCAAATAGTTTTATACTTTCCGGTTCGATCGACCAAACATGCATTTTTAATGCATTTTGGTTCTAATTTCCTTATACATTCACCCTATTTATATAGGCACATATGTTTATGCATGCATGTGAGTCCTAAGGTCATTCTAGGTCTCTTTTAGGACACCGAAAAAATTTAGTGTGGGTCAAACGAAGGTCAACCAAAGTCTTGTCTAAGGTCATTTGATTTTCAAATAATGTGTAGGGACCTAGAGTCATTCTAAGGCCTTTGAGCTTATAGTTCCTACATGCATGATATGCATTAAATATTACAGACATTTTTCTCCTAATTACTATTACAAACTCGAATTGAATAATAATGAAATACAATAAAAATGATCTTCAGAGTCTTCATGCTTTACTTCATGTGTCATCAGTGTATCTGCTAATATAAACCTGCACATAAAATAGATAGCCACCAAATACTTGAGTATTTATCACTATCAAAACCGAGTGTGACCTATGAGGTCAACAGTCATGTTGGATCTCTACGGCTCCTTAATGCTTTGAAGGCAAAGCCCAAAGCAACTAGTAACAAAGGGCGTGCTTATGTATGTTGAGGCAATAATCAATTAGTGGTCGAGCCAAGCTATTGTGGACACAGGTGCCACCCATAATTTTGTCACTCCAAAAGAAGCCATAAGGATTGACTTAAAGGTGTTGAATGGAGATGAATGGGTTAAAACAGTCAATGCAAGTGTCAAGCCTATATATGGCATGGCTTATGGCATTGAGGTACACCTTGGCACGTGGAAATGGACCATGGACTTCTCAATTGCCCATATGGACGACTTCAAGGTGGTACTCGGCATGGACTTCTTAAGGAAGGTAAATGCGGTTCCAATACCGTATTATGATACAATGTGTATCCTAGAGAAGGAGTCTCCACGCATGGTTCCCGCATCCACCGCACCAAAGCCCACCAAGATGTTGTCTGCCATACAGGTTGAGGAGGGGTTAAAGAAAGGAGAATGCACCTACCTTGCAGCCCTGAAAGACAATGACCCCATAACAGATGGAAGTAAGGAACTTCCTAATATTATCAAGAAAGTCCTTGAAGAGAACAAGGATGTAATGCCACCAAAGTTGCCTAAGTGGCTACCACCAAGGAGAGAGGTGGATCATAAGATTGATTTGGAGCCTGGTGTAAGGCCACCTTACTTGGCACCTTATCGTATGGCACCCACAGAATTCGAGGAGCTATGGAAACAGTTGAAGGGATTATTGGATGCAGGTCAAATCTGATCGTCAAAAGCACCTTATGGGGCACCAGTCCTATTCCAAAAGAAGCATGATGGAATGTTGAGATTATGCATCGACTATCGGTGTAGAGACTCGAAAAATGATAATAATAATAAAAATAAGTAAGAAAATTGGTTTGGTACAAGGCCAAACCGTCGACGGTTTTGGTGGAGCTCAGAAAATCGTATGGTTTTGAGTTACTGAGGGGAGGTAAGGGTTAAACGGTGAAAATGGTTTAGTTAAAAAGGCCAAACCGTCGACAGTTTCCCCTGCACTAGCAGCCTATATAAAGGGTTAAGAACATTTTCATGTTAAAAAAAAAATAAAACACTCTCTCTCTCTCTCTTCTCTCTTAGGGTTGCGGCTAGCTCTCTTTCTCTCTTCGATTTTTGGCCCGATTTTAGCCCGAATCGAAGGATAAACGTGATTTCAGGATCCCAATGATGAATCTTTGCAGTTTAATCAGACCAATTTCGTAAATCAAGCATTCCAGGCACCACTCCAAAATTAGGGTAAGAAAGTTGTTTTTAAAGTTTAGGTAATTGTTGGAAGTATGTGGGCTTAGGAATGTTAAATGGCTATTATTCTAGGGTTGAGTTGATTAAAATTAGGATTTATGGATATAGGGCCTTGTGTGTACGCCGCAAGCACGATTTTAGGATCCTTGCAGGCATTTTCTACAGGAATCAAGTAAGGGGATAGATTATGTCATGTATTTTTAGAAAATCTATTGGTTCAAAATACAGTATTTAATTATAGAAAATATTTATATGATTTTCTGGATATTTAGGTATATAGGAATGGAATTTATGAATTAATGTATGTTTTGGGAAATCTGATGTTTGGACCGAGTAAACTCTAGAAATAGAATTAATATCATTTTTCAGCAAAAATATGTTTTCCCCAAACAGTTAGTATATTATAGGACAACACTCACTCGTGTGGCATGAGTGTGATTATTTTACAATATGTATAAACAAACCAGAATATTTTATGATTATACAGAACAAATGCAGTTTGATAATGATTTTTAGAATGACACAAACATCACAAAAGATATGATATTATACAATATACTATTACAGATCAACTGGCTTCATGTTGTAATATTTCAGCCGGCCTAGTGTCGTGATATTTCACTCGGCCCAGTGTCATGACAGTTCAGCCGGCCCAGTGCCATGATCAGATATATATAATAGTTTATTCAGAAATTTTAATATGACAAGTTTTACATAGAAACATGAAACGAGTTATGTTACAATTATTTATGAAATGTGCTATAAGATAGCAGAACCCTGATGGTTTAGTTTAGTTTCAGAACACGGTACCATAGCTATCAATTCATATTAGTGCCACCACACGTCTCAGATAGAGTGTTGGTGATTGGATAGTTGATTAAGCACAGAGAAGAGTAGTGTGCCCCCCCCCCTCCCAGGAGTCCGGATCAGTCTAGGCAAGCCAATCAAATTTACAGACGAGTCAGTTTTGGTTTAGCATGGTAGGCCAACCATTGCTAGGTCCCACCTACAGACCGCACAACCTAATCATGAGGGGGTAATACATGATATCAGCTAGATATCCATCTAGGGGAAAACTACAGTATTATACAGTTATAGCAAATGATTTACATGTTTTTAGTAATTTATTATAACACAGTATGTTTATGTCGAAAATATGATTTCTCCAGACTTATATAAGTATGAGTACAGTTTTACCTGATTTATCATATACAATTAATTATTTTACAATTAATTAGGTACAACATATATTTATGGTACACAATAGAACTTATGTTGCCACGCACTGACGATAATCTATCTCACTTACCGAGAGGTGTCTTACCCCAGAATTCAAACATTTCAGGAGATCTAGACAAGCAAGTGGAGCGAGCTCTGAGGTAGAGGAGGTGTTGGTACAATCCTAGATTTAGTAAGTGTTGAGTTGGGAGATGTGTTTTGTATAATCCCTAGGACAATTTATGGTTTTTGGGGATGCACATGTATATTTATGGAGATAGTAGAACTCTAGTATTGTATAAAAGGTTCAGGTATATTATGTTTTCCGCTGCATAAATAGTATGTATTTATGGACAGATATCCTCGGTACCCACTTTAGGACCGGTATGACATTTTGGATATTATTATTGGTATCATTGAGTGCTCTGATAGGTACCCGCTGTTGCCACGGGCGCTAGGCCCACTAGGTTAAGTGACAATGCCTGAAAAGGGGACGTGACAATCGAGCTCTCAATAAAGTAACTATAAAGACAAATATCACATTCCCTTGATAGCTGACTTGTTTTATAGGCTTGGGAAAGCTAAATACTTCTCAAAGGTGGATCTAAGGTTGAGATATTATCAAGTTTGAATCGCGAAGGGAGACGAACCGAAGACAACCTATGTAACACAATATGGCTCATTCGAATGGTTGGTAATGCATTTTGGCTTAACTAATGCTCCTGCCACATTTGGCACCCTCATGAATGAAATCTTCCACCCATATCTTGATCAATTCGTAGTAGTATACCTAGATGACATAGTCATCTATAGCAACACACTTGAAGAGCATGCCAACCACCTAAGAATTGTGTTCGAGGTATTAAGGGGAAATGAGTTATATATCAAGGAAGAGAAGTGCTCTTTTGCTTGAGGAGAAGTGCACTTCCTTGGACATGTAATCAAGGCAGGAGCCCTAAGAATGGATGAACCCAAAGTGGAAGCTATCAAATAATGGGAGCCACCCACCAAAGTCTCCGAGTTGCGATTGTTCCTTGGGTTGGTAAACTATTATCGACGGTTCATCAAGGGCTACTCAGCAAGAGCAACTCCTTTAACTGATCTCCTAAAGAAGGCCAAGGTGTGGAATTGGTCTGAGAGGTGTCAACATGCCTTTGAATACTTAAAGGCAGCTATAATGGAAGAGTCGGTCCTAGCTCTTCCCGATTATACTAAGATGTTCGAGGTACACACGGATGCTTCCGACTTTGCTATCGGAGGTGTTGATGCAAGAAGGACATCTGATTGCCTATGAAAGTCGTAAGCTAAATGAGACAGAGTGACATTACACAATACAAGAGAATGAAATGAAAATTGTGGTGCATTGTCTTCGCACTTGGCGCCACTACTTACTTGAATCTAATTTTATAATAAAAACTGATAATGTAGCCACTAGCTATTTCCAGTTCCAAAAGAAGTTGACCCCTAAGCAAGTTATGTGGCAAGATTTCTTAGCCGAGTTTTATTACAAATGAAAATAGGATAGCTTCTCAAGAGGGGGAGTGAATTGGATTTTTAAAAATATTTTAATTTTAATACTTTGTTTTTCAACAATCACAATAAGTAAATACAAAATCAATTCAACCACAACCAATCAACAAGATAATCAAAATCTTGATCTTTGTATCAATAGCCTGTAATAAATTGTAAAGCACGCTGAATTTATGTAAGCCCTATGTTTATTCTAACTCACAATTCTTCTTAGTGTTTAGTTTTTAAACAAACTTTTAGATTAATAAGTTTAGGATGATCAACCAACGTAGTCCCTTTTGGTTTCCGCAATCAATGCTAATCAAGCCAAAACAAATTATCCTCTGGTCTATTTAACAACCATACACTCAGAATTAACAATTTAAAGCATACACGCAGGTTGTAAGTATTGCTGAAAAATAAAGAGTAAGGAAGAAAAGAGAGACACAAGGTTTTACGAGGTTTGGCTTATACCCAGCCTACGTCCTCGCCTTTGGCAAACCACCAAAGGATTCACTAGTTCAGTTCCGTTGGCGGGTGGAACAATACCGATTACAATCACTCCTTTCATTAGGCTAGAGTATGTCTCTCCAAACGATATTCCCTCGTTTGGTCCAACGATTCTAAAACCTTGAATCATCTATAAACAAAAACCAAGATAGAGAAAAGTTTGTGTACAAGAAAATACTCTCACAGCAGAGTAAGTTAGTACAACATTCAGCACAAGTATACTTCAAAATAAATCAAATATAAAAAGATTGAAGCTCAATACTAAATTTAGATCATCAAATATCTTCCAAGTATTGAAAGATTCAAACTTTGAAGGTTTTACTTCAAAGTTTGTATCAACAGTAATTCAGTAGTAGAAGATGAATGAACACAAGAGAATTTGAGAGCTTTTTAGAGAACTTTGATTACTCGAAATTTCTTGGTGTCTAAAATCTTTGAAGTTTGGGGCTATTTATAGAAGTTTAAAAGTAATTCCATGTCCCCCAAGTTTCCTTGAAGTAATCCCCAAGTTTTTCAAAATAGTAGTGCCAAAAAATCCATTTAAAAAAATCTTCCCGTTGGGAGTTTTTAAGCCAACGTTCGAATGGCAGTCGCCTGCCACTAGGGGTGAGCAAATGGTCGGTTCGGTGAAATTCGATTAATTAACCGAATTAACCAAAAATCTCGGTTAACCATTTCCGTTAACCGAACCAACCGAATAAGGGCTATTAACCGAACCTCGCCCGACCGAATTACTTGTTCGGGTAATTCGGTTAACCGAATTTAACCGAAATTATTTAAAATTAATTATAAAAAACAGAATATACTTACAATTTTTTTACCATTTTTTTTCTTAGGAGTATGAACGCAGTAGCAACTTAGGGGCATAGATTGATCATTCTAGAAGAAAATTTTTAAAAAACAAATCCATAGAAAAACAATTCCCATTTGTAGTCCTCACTAGTTTAACAAACTAATCAACTTGAAAGGCATTTAGATGATGTTAGTAGCACGCAATGACGAGAGTTACAAATAAGTTGGGCCTTGATGCCTTGTATGTTGTCTTGAGCTTTCTGGTTGGAGGCATTAACACCTTAGAAATCAAGGGGAATTTGATTTTTGAGTTGTGAAACTGGTTGGTGCTCTTCCTCTTGCAAAGCTTTGCAGGAATGGTGGCTGTCTTGATAATTTGGATGCATAGAAACCTCACCCTGTGGCGTGATGCCATTTCAGTGTACATTTGTTCAACAGCTCCGTTAAGAGTTATGTCTCTGTATTCCTTGTACATGTTGTGATAACCAGTTCTGCTCTGATACCGCAGCCATATCCCATAGTTCTTGATCTTGGTGGGATTCTTCTCAAAAATCTCATTAATGGCAAGAATTTGTCCATTGCTCTTCTTAACTTTCTTCAGCTTCCTCGAAAAATACCAGAACTTGGATCTGGCGTGAACTTCATTGGTAGCCCAGAGTTTCATTCAATAGATCTTCGGATGCTCATGTGCTTCAAAAGATAGCGCTCTCCCCACCACCTGGTATTGGTGAAACCTGAAGGCAACCATTTCCGCACCAATTCTACATCTGCCATTACCCAATTTAATTAATTATTAAATCGATTAATCGGTTAACCGAATTTATATTTCCTATTAACCGAACCGAAATCCGATTCATCGAATTTTGGTGAAGCCAAACCGAACCGACTGACCCGATTTTTTTGCCCGAACTGAACCGACCAATTTCGGTCGGTTAAATCGATTAATTCGGGTTTCCCTGAATTATGCTCACCCCTACTTACCACGACCTGGCAGTCGCCTGTCATAGAAGAAACTTAAAACACAGAACACTGTCAGTCGCCTGGCACGACCACCCAAGCGCCTGGCTATGTTCAGGCAGTCACCTGGCACTCTACTGCCTCTTTAAAAATTTTTCATTTAATTTGGGCAGTCACCTGCCACATGAAGGCAGTCGCCTGGCCCTTCAAAAAAACTTTTCTTTTTAAAACCCTTCTTTTTTTTTATTTGAAAAACATACTTTAGGGTTTTTCTAAAAATATATTTCTAAGTTTCTTTTAATTTTATGAGAGCTTTAATTAAGTTTATACTTGAAATTAACTTAAAGTACTTACATTCAAACATCCTTAAAACTTTATTCCTTTGATCTTCAAGTAAGTTCTTGTTCTTCTATCATCTTTGAGTTTCTGATCTTTTCTTTGAGCTTTCATCAAGTTATCTTTAATTCTCATGCTCTTCAAGATCTTTTTTTATCCATAAACTTTATCATCCTTTTGAGTTTTGTCACTACCTTTAAGCTTTGCCTTTTTCCTGAAAAACTTTCATTTGAACCATATTAAACATATCATGATTTGTTATCATCAAAATAAGAATTGTAAGCCTTATTAGGCCAACAATCTCCCCCTTTTTGATGATGACAAATCGAGAGCAAAAATAATAAGAGATAATACTCATGGCTCCTCCTTTCAATAAGCATGATATATTCATAGTCATATAAGTAATGAATTCATGTTACTTGCAAAATTATCATACCTATATGTATCCATTCATACAAGATAATCCATACAAATTCATAGTTTTACAAACCATAGCATATTAGCATTTTTCATTTTTGCACTCCCTTCTCTCAAACATCTCCCCCTTTGGGCATCCATAAAAAAGGAGAAGAGAGTAATACAAAAAAAAAACATAGTGAAGTGTTGTAATACATAGTACTTATAGATCTTACAAACATAAAAAACATACTATTCGGTGAAGCACTAACCATAAAAGTGGTAAATAGCACATAGATAAGACACATCAATCGGAGGCTTCCATAGACCCACTTTCATCTTCTTCTTCTTCTTGTTCACCAGATTTTTTTGCAAATTCATCATCACTCAATGGAGCAGAGCTGATATCCATCTGAGATTTGCCTTTAGAAGAGCTAGCCAAATGTTTCTCAATCTTGTCAACACGCCGAACAAGGCTGGAACAATGAGTTTCCACAATAGAAACCTTCTCTCTTAGTGTACCAAGTCCAGATTGCATTCCATCACTGAAGGTCATATAGTGATTAAAAAATGGAACGAACCAAGAAGGAGTTTCTAGGTTAAGCTGTACTAAAGTGGCTGGTATGGAAGGCTGAGGAGGTGGTACAGATGAGATGTGATGATGTCCCTTGTGAAACGACCCTTGAGGAGAGTTCTTATATCCCATATGCTTAAGAATAGTATCAGAAAAGATATCGTAATGGGTTTTTCTAGTGAAGTTAAATGATGATGTAAGAACATTGAAATGAGCAAATACCATATTTAACATCCCAGCATATGGTAGAATGACACGGGGGGCATCAACTTTCATAATTATCCATTTGATAAGTAAACTTGGAAGATCCAACTTTTTTCCTTTAAGAATACACCACATGACAAAACAATCTAAGAATGAAATATGATCATGAGAACCGGAACGTGGTAGGATATTATATGTAATAAGTTTGTACATGATTAAAGCTTATAGATTGAGTTGTTTGTAAAAAGGCGGATGCCCAAAAGAGATAGGTGTATCATTTATGAGTAGGGGTAAAAATTCCTCTAGAGTAAATCCTTGGGACATTATCCATTATTTCTCAACAATGTGGACCTTAAAATCTCCTGGCTTGACTCGAAGAATTTTTCCCAAAGATATGGGAGTAAGAGGAATATTTTGACCTAGGAGATTTGTTTTGATCCCATTTTCAAACCGTTCCATATTTGTATAGAAAATCCGAACCACGTTTGGATAGTATCCTTTTACTTGATATGTAATAAACGGATCCCATCCAATTTCCTTAAAAAGTTCCATAATTTTAGGAAAATCTGAATTGAAGAATGTAACATCAAGAACTTTACCTAGAATGGTTTCGACTGAAGCGATTTGATTACTATAGAGTTGCTTAGCATGTGGAGTTACTAACTATTTCTCTACTTCATCATTGTTGATCCTTGTCAAGGAGGAAGAACCCTTGTTACCAGTCGACTTTATCCATGGCATGTTTGTATTGAAGAAGAAGGTTGATAAACCCTAGGTTGTATTCGTGATTTGAAGTGGAGGGCAGGTTTGATGCTCGGTTTCAGGTTGATTTGGAAGAAGAGTCTGTGTGGAAAAGAGTAGGAAAGAAGATTTTCAGAGAGAGAGAAGAGGGAGCAGATGACTGATGGAAGTTAAAAAGACATAAAACAGGGTTTTAAACCCTACCCGCCGTGGGGCAGTTGCCTGCTAGGTTGAGGCAAGCGCCTGTCAATAAAAAAACTTGAAAGTCAGTAGCCTGACAGTCGCCTGGCACCTTGGTGGCAGTCGCCTGCCAAGCAGAAAAAATTTTAACTTGCTTCTCTAATATGCATCATTCCCAATTCTCTTCTAATGAATAGGAATTGCTCTTCAGAGAGTGGGTTTGTGAATATATCTGCTAATTGGTCATTTGTATTTACGAATTCTAGCATAATGTCTTTGTTTTGTACATGATCTCTCAAGAAGTGATGTCTTATATCAATATGTTTTGTTCTTGAAGGAGATACCGGATTTTTTGAAATATTTATGGCACTTGTGTTGTCACATTTTATTGGAATAGTTTGATATTGAATTTTAAAATCTTTTAGTTGTTGTTTCATATACAATGTTTGGGCACAGCAACTCTCAGTTGCTATGTATTCTGCTTCTGCTGTAGATAATGCTACAGAGTTTTGTTTCTTTAAAGACCATGAGACTAAAGAGTGTCCTAGAAAATGACACATTCCACTTGTGCTTTTTCTATCTATCTTGCATCTAGCAAAGTCTGCATCGGAATAGTTTATCATTTCAAATTCAGTTCCCTTTGGATACCATAAACCTAGTTCAAGTGTGCCTAGTAGATATCTAAGGATTCTTTTAACTGCTGATTGGTGTGATTCCTTAGGAGCTGATTGGAACCTAGCACACATACATACGCTAAACATAATATCCGGTCTACTTGCTATTAAGTAAAGTAAGCTTCCTATCATGCCTCAGTAATGCTTAGTATCTACTTGTTTCCCTTTTTCATCCTTGTCAAAACTAGTTGAAGTGCTCATAGGAGTTCCTATAGGTTTACTTTCTTCCATATCAAACTTCTTTAACATGTCTTTAATATATTTAGCTTAATTTATGAAATTTCCATTTTTTGCTTGTTTGATTTGTAACCCTAGAAAGTAATTTAACTCTCCCATCATGCTCATCTCAAACTCTTTTTGCATAGACTTAGCAAATTCATTACACAAATCCTCATGAGTTGCTTCAAAAATAATATCATCAACATACATTTGTACTATAAGCATGTCTTTATTTTTGGTTTTTATAAATAAAGTGCTATCAATCTTTCCTCTTGAAAAATTGTTTTGAATTAGGAACTTTCTTAGACTTTCATACCAAGCTCTAGGAGCTTGCTTCAATCCATATAAAGCTTTTGTTAACTTAAATACATGATCTGGATTTTTTGAATTTTCAAAACCTGGAGGTTGTTTTACATATATTTCTTCATTTATATATCCATTTAAAAAAGCACTTTTTATATCCATTTGGTAAAATTTGAAGTCCTTATAGGCTGCATAAGCTAAGAGCATCCTAATGGCTTCCATTCTTGCTACAGGGGCAAAGGTTTCATCATAATCAATACCTTCTTCTTGATTATAACCTTGTGCTACTGGCCTAACTTTATTTCTTATAACTATCCCATGTTCATCCTTTTTATTTCTAAACACCCACGTAGTTCCTATGATTAATTTGTCTTTGTGTTTAGGTATAAGTTCCCACACTTGACTTCTTTCAAATTGATTTAGTTCCTCTTGCATAGCTATAATCCAAGAGTCATCTTTTAAGGCTTCTTCAATATTCTTGGGTTCATCTTGAGATAAAAAGGCATAATGGTTGCAAATATTTTTCAATGAGGCTCGAATGGTTATTCCTTTTGAAGTTTCTCCAAGTATTTGTTCTTTTGGATGAATTTTAGCATATCTCCATTCTTTAGGTAGTTCTAGATTTTCTACAATGTTTTCATTTGAAGTTTCATTATTATTTTCTTCTTTTATTTCAAGATCTTCTTCTTTTTGTGGAATATCTTCTTTTTCATCATTCTTAATTTTATTTTCATACTTGTTTGATTCATCAAATGTTATGTGTATTGATTCAATGATAGTAAGAGTTCATCTATTATAAACCCTATAGGCTTTGCTATTTGTAGAATAGCCTAAAAAGATACCTTCATCAGATTTTGCATCAAACTTTCTTAAATCATCTTTAGTGTTAAGGATAAAACATTTGCATCCAAATACATGAAAGTAAGAGATATTAGGTTCTCTTCCTTTCCATAGTTCATATGGTGTTTTGTCTATACTTGATCTTATAGATACCCTATTTCCAATATAACATGTTGTATTTACAGCTTCAGCCCAAAAGTATTTAGGTAGATTATTTTCGTTTATTATTGTTCTTGCCATTTCTTGTTGGGTTCTATTTTTTATTTCTATAACTCCATTTTGTTGTGGAGTTCTAGGTGCTGAGAAATTATGGTTTATTCCATATTCATTACAGAATTTATCAACCTCTTTGTTTCTAAACTCCCTACCTTGATCACTTCTAAAACTTGTTACATTGTAGCCCTTTTCATTTTTTAATTTCTTGCATAAGGTGATTAGCATGTCACAAGCTTCATCTTTATTTGTTAGCAATAATACCCAAGTGAATCTTGAATAATCACCCACTATTACGAAAACATATTGTTTTCCTCCTGGGCTTAAGGTACTAGTTGGACCGAATAAGTCTAGGTGTAATTGTTCTAGGGGTCTTTTAGTAGATATACACTTTTTCTTTTTAAAACTTGTTTTAACTTGCTTTCCCTTTTGGCATGTGTCACACATCTTGTCTTTTATGAATTTAATATTTGGTAATCCTTTTACAAGATTTTTCTTTGATAATTTGGATAATAAGTCCATGATAGCATGTCCTAACTTCCTATGCCATAGCCAACTTATTTCATTCATGGCTGCCAAACAAGATACGTTTTAATTTAATAGATTCTCAAGGTTTATACAATAAACATTATTTATCCTAAGAGCTATAAACAAGATTTTATTTTCTTTGGGATTCTGAATAACACATTTTTCTTTCTTAAAGGTTATTTCAAACCCTTTGTCACTCAATTGGCTAATGCTTAAAAGATTGTGTTTTAAACCTTCTACAAATAATACATTATCAATAGCAATAGAAGGTTCTTTACCTATTCTCCCCATGCCAATGATCTTACCTTTGGCATTATCGCCGAAGGTGATATATCCTCCATCTTTTTGTTTTAGAGAGGAAAACTTGGTCTTATCGCCGATCATGTGTCTTGAACACCCGCTGTCCAAGTACCACTTGTCCGTTGATGATGTTGTCCTAAAACATACCTACAATGGAGGATTCATTGTGTTAGTCTTTGGAACCCAAATCCTTTTAACTTTCTTTGTTTTGTTGTTAATTCCATTATTAACTTTCCATTCTCCTTGTACTTTAATGTACTTCCTTTTTAGTGGGCAATCAAAGTACTTCCTTTTTAGTGGGCAATCAAACATTACGTGACCTTTAGTCTTGCACATATAGCAAGTAGTGTGTTCATGTTTGTTGTTTGAGGAAGCGCTAGCATAGTGCTTGGCTTCCTCGACGAAGTATCCCATGTATAATTTCTTATTCTTTTTATTTGTTTTACCATTATAACATATTCCTTCTTTATTCCCATGTAGCCTTTTGTAACGCCCCAAACTGAGTCTACCAGGGAGCACTGCGTCTCTCCTCCTCCACCTAGACTAGACAACAAGGGGACGGGCCTTATCGGACTAATGACTAGCCCCACAGATCAACACGTGTCCTTTTCAGTGTGTTTTGTCCACACTCACACACTTCTTGAGAAAACTTCTCAAGAGGTCACCCATCCTAATATTGTTCCAAGGCAAGCACGCTTAACCGTGAAATTCTTATGAGAAAACTCCCGAAAAGAAAGGTACACCTTGTTGATATAGGTAGTAACATCTAATCTTTTTAAGTCTTTTCATCCATGGGGTATCACATTCTCCCCCACTTATAAGATGCAACGTCCTCGTTGCGAACCCACATTTCCAAACCCAAGCGATCTGAATCTCATCACAGTTCTGGCTGGACATTGCTTTGATACCATATTGTAACGCCCCACCTAGGTCTGCCAAGGAGCACTGCGTTTCTCCTCCTCCACCTGAACCAGATAATAGGGGGACGAGCCTTATCAGACTAATGACTAGCCCTATAGATCAACACGTGTTATTTTCAATGTGTTTTGTCCTCACTCACACGATGTGAATCTCATCACACTTCTGGCTAGACATTGCTTTGATACCATATTGTAACACCCCAACCTAGGTCTGCAGTGAGCACTGCGTCTCTCCTCCTCCACCTGAACCAGACAACAGGGGGGCAGGTCTTATCGGACTAAAGACTGGCCCCACAGATCAGCATGTGTCATTTTCAGTGTGTTTTGTCCTCACTCACACCCTTCCTGAGAAAACTTCCCAAATTTTACCTGCACAAAAACCATTCTCAAACAGACAGTATCATAGAAGTAAGGCATGCGAGAACCTATCATCTACCAGCAGGCAATTCTCAACAACTGCATCCGCCATGCAGTAGGCATTCTATACTACTCATGCATTTCAATACAATACACATTTAACCACTAGAACATGCAAGTCAAGAAACTGCAGATATATATATATATATATATATATATATATCATAAATAACCAGAGTAGTATATCATAGTATCATGAGAATACAAAATAAAAGGAAGGAGCTGTTTTTATTTAGTACAGACCAGATGATATAAGATAAAACTAAAAAGAATCAAAGCCACGCAATCTGATCTGCAGACAACCCCGAAGACTAGACCTCCCCTCCATCGTCTCCTCCATCCTCTCCTCCATAAGCACCGTAGGCGACATCAAAATCGAAGTCCATAGTCATCTGATCTCTCTCATCCTGAATCTCCTGAATGCGGTCACTCAGCTCACTGAAGTCAGCTGTCATGGACCGCTCCAAGTCTGTAAGGCGGCTAGTAGTAGAGATGGAGTGCTGCTTGAACTCCTCCTGAAGTGCAACAGATGACGATGCCAAGTCCTGCAAGTTTGACTGGACTGATCCTCGAAACTGTGTGAACATGTCAGACAAACTGGAGATAGCAGCCATAAGATCCACGTTCGATGGCTGTGGAGGCTGTGGTGGCTCCTGTGGGGCCTCTACCTACGTTGCTGCTACTCTAAAGGGCGCCCAAATGTTCCCAATAAGCTCGTACCCCATCAGTCGTAGAGTCACACCAGAGAAGGTGTCTGCCGGTCGTCTACTCTTTAGTGAAGCCACATTCATCCTCATGACTCCGATGTTCCTGAACAGCTTGTTCAGGATGCCCCCATATGGCATTATCACTCGGTGGCCAGTTGTCTTGGCTATCATCCAACGAATTACCAAACTAGGTAGGTCCAACTTCTTCCGACCGAATAAACACCACATAACAAAGCAGTCTAAAAATGATACATGCACTCTAGATCCCACCTTGGGCACGACATTGTAGGTGATCAGATGGTGCACTATCCTAGCCTCTAAGGTGAACTACCTATAATGTGGCAGGTGGTTCTGGCCAGCAGTACCAGGGTCAGCCAAGGTCAGGTTGGCGAATGTGGCTACTGTAAATTCCTGCTCAAAGATCCAAGAGTTCACCACATCGGGGCACTCAAAGTCGCCACGGCCAATGTCGAGGACATCAGAGAAATATTGTGAGTCAAAACGCACATCTGTCCTCAGAACACAAGAGAAGTACCCGTTTTCGTCATTGCCTAGGTTGGTATAGAACATCCTAACAAAAGTCGGGTAATGGCCCCCAAGCTGGTAGGAGATAAAGGATCTCCACCCCTGATACTCGAACATATCCAAAATGTTTCTAAAATGGTGATTCATAAATTCTAAATCGAGTATCTTACCTAGTATAGCTTCCTTGGGACGGAACTCTCATATATACCGTAGTTTGCACCTTTCTGAGAGAAAATACTAATCCTCTGCGTGTGCAAGATCGTGGGCTTCAATATGAGCCATGGTAGTGCAGATATGAGGCTTGGAAACTAGGTTTACTAGGAAAGGGTGAAGGATTTCTAAAGATTTCTCGCGCAAATGAGCCCAAAATGAAGAAATCAAATATATATGCCGTAGCTCGGTCGACCAAAACTTGATACGGTCGACCGACACTTAAGATTTCCCAGACACTGACACAGTTCGGTCGACCGAGGAGAAAATGAACTAGGATGGCCGGTCAACCGAAAGGGTGTACTGTACCAAGTTTGGTCGACCGGGAGGAAACCGAAAGGTTCGGTCGACCGTGACAATGTGTTCACTGGAGTCCGGTTGACCATATGGGTCAAAGTCAACATGTCCTGGTCGACGGGGGCACTTTATAACTGCAAGCTCGATCGACCGAGCATAGTGAATTTTCCCGATTCTGCCTGATTTTTTATCCAAAGTTCTCCCTAAGGTCCAGATTTGATATGTAATAGTATAAACATGATTCTTAGGGATTCTTGGTGAAAAGATATTGCTCAAATGAAGTGTGTACCAAGAATAGACTTATTGATCTATTTTGGGCACCGAGCACTAAGGAGTATGAGGCTTTTTCTTAGACTATGCTCTTTGGTGATTAGAGAGTATCCTATAGAAATGAAGACATAGAGGAGCAAGGATACAAACCAAGGAATGGGTGAAACCTCACGGAGTATGATCGTGGTTTGGTGAG